>NC_080688.1:85510472-86723285 GCF_030445035.2 Dasypus novemcinctus | reverse complement strand
AATATCAGACAAAACAGACTTTAAATGGAAAGATATTACAAGTGACAAGGAAAGGCACTATATATTTTTTAAAATGGACAATTCACCAAGAAGAAATAACAATCACAAATATTTATGCACCTAACCACAGTGCCCCAAAATACAGGAAGCAAGAACTGGCAAAACTGAATGGAGAAACAGACAACTCTACAGTGGTTGGAGACTTCAATACGTCACTCTCTTCAATAGATAGAACATCTAGAAAGAGAATCAATATGGAAACAGAGAACTTTCCTAATATGATAAATGAACTATACCTAACGTAATACAGAATATTGCTCCTCAAAACAGCAGGATACACAGTTAAGTGGCATGGAATATTCTCCATGATAGACCACATGTTAGGTCACAAAACAAGTCTCAATAAACTTAAAAATATTGCAGTAATACAAAGCATCTTCTCTGACAACAATGGAATGAAGCTGGAAATCAATAATAGGCAAAGAAGTGGAAATCAACAAATATTTGGAAGATAAATAATTTCTTAATCAAAGAGTCAAAGAATAAATCACATGGGAGATCAGTAAATATTTTCAGATGAATGAGAACAGGAGACAACAAATCAAAACTTACGGGATATGGTAAAGAAAGACATTGCTGAGAGGGAAATTTATAGCTCTAAATGCTTAAAATAAAAAAGAAGAAAGAGGTAAAAGGAAGTCCTACCTGGACACCTGGAGGAACTAGAAAAAGAGCAGCAAGCTAAAACCAAAGCAAGGAGAAAGAAAGACAAAACAAAGATTAGAGCAGAAATAAATGAGAAAAGGAGAATTTTTTAAAAATTAGAGAACAGTAACAAAATCAAAAGTTGGTTTTTTGAAAAGATCAATAAATTTAACAAATCTTTCACTAAATTGACAAAGAAAAAGAGAGAATAGCAAATAAATAAAATGAAAAATGGGATAGGGAGATTACAGACCCCACAGAAATAAAAAAAGATCATAAGAGGATACTATGAACAACTGAATACCAACAAATTTAACCACCTAGATGAAATGGACAAATTCCTAGAAACACATGGACAACCAACCTACATGGATTCTAGAAGAAATACACTGATTATAATTAAAGAAATTAAATCAGTCAGCAAAACCTCTTAACAAAGAAAAGTCCAGGGCCAGATGGCTTCACAGGTGGATTCTACCAATCATTCCAAAAAAGAATTAATAGCATTTTTGCTCAAGGTACCTTAAATTTTTTTTTAAAGTTTCAAGCTCTTCTAAAAAATTGAAGAGGAAAGAACATTACCTATCTCATTCTATGAGGGCCAATACCATCCTAATACCAAAGCCAGATAAAGATACTACAAGAAAAGACAATTACAGACCAATTTCTCATGACTATAGATGCAAAAATCCTCAATAAAACACTTGTAAATCAAATCTAACAACAACACATTAAAAGAATTATACACCAGATCAAGCTGGCTTTATCCAGGTATGCCAAGGTGGTTAAATATAAGAAAATCAATTAATGTAACATACCACATTAACAATACAAAGGGAGAAAACCACACGATCATTTTAATTGACACAGGAATGGCACTTGACAAAATCCATCACCCTTTCTTGATAAAAACATTTATAAAAATAGAAATAGAAGGAAATTTCCTCAAGACTATAAAAGGCATCTATGAAAAATCTGCAGCTAACATCATTCTCAATGATGAAAGACTGAAAACTTTCCCTCTAAGATCTGGAACAAGACAAGGATGCTCTCTGTTACTACTTTTACCCAACATTGTACTCAAAATTCTAGCCAAAGCTGTTAGGCAAGAAAAAGAAATAAAAGGCATCCAAACTGGAAAGGAAGAAGTAAAAGTTCCACTATTTTTCAGTTGACATGATCCTCTCTCTATATATTGAAAGGCCCAAAAAATCTACAACGAAGCTACTAGAGCTAATAAAGGAATCCAGCAAAGGGGCACACGGGTACAAGATCAGCACTCAAAAATCAATAGTGTTTCTATACACTAGTAATGAGAAATCTGAGGAGGAAATCATAAATAAAAGATTCCATTTAAAATATGAACTAAAAGCACCAAATATCTAGGAATAAATTTAACCAAGGATGGAAAGCACTGACACACAGAAAACAAATATTTGCTAAAAGAGATCAAAGAAGATCTAAATAAATGGAAGGGGATTCCATGTGAATATATAAACTAATGGAACTGAAATGAGAGTTTAGAAATAGACCCTTATATCTTATCCAATTGATTTTTTCACAAGGCTGCCAAGTCCACTCAATTAGGAAAGAATACTCTCTTCAACAAATGGTGCTGGAAGAACTGGATATCCATATTCAAAAGAATCAAGGGTGGCCCCTATCTCAAAATGAATCAAAATTGATCAAAGACCTAAATATAAGAACCAAAAATACAACACTCCTAGATGAAAATGTAGGGAAGCATCTTCAGGATTTTGCAGTGGTTTCTTAGACTTTAAACCCAAAGCACTAGCAATGAAAGAAAAAGATAGATAAATGGGATCTCATCAAAATAAAAAAACTGGTGCACCAAAGGACTTTATTATGAAAGTGAAAGACAACTTACTCAATGGGAGAAAATATTTGGAAACCACATATCTGATAAGGTTTTAATATCCAGAACATATAAAGAAATTCTACAACTCAACAACAAAAAGACCAAAACAAAATAAACAAAAAACAATTAATTTGTGAGCAAAAGTTTAATGGACATTTCTGCAAAGAGGATTGTTGTGGGAAACTGGCTTACCTGTCCTTCTTGTAAATATTATACCTGTTCTATTGTAGATGTTGCAGTAGTTAGATGTTGCAGTTCTTCCCTATTATTGTAGAAGATGTTGCAGTTCTAATAGCAAACAGCTGCTTGGTAGTTTTCCAATAAATACGAGGTGGAAACTAAGGTCGAGGCTCTCAGTTCCAGAAGCTGTGAATCCCCTGGTCCCATCTTTATCTCCTCTCTCGTGTCTCACTTTCTGTCCTTTATAAGTTCTGTGTTGCCTTCCCTTTGAGCCAACCTATCGCTGAGCTGATCTCAGCAGAGGATATACAAATGGCTAAAAAGCACATGAAAAATTCTCATCATCAGCTATTAGGGAAATGCAAACCCCAATGAGATACCATTTCACACCCACTACAGTGACTATTATGGAAAAACAAAATAGAGAAATACAAATGTTGGAAAGGATGTGGAGAAGTAGGAGCACTCATTTGTTGCTTGTGGGAATATAAAATGGTGTAGCCTCTGTGGAAGACACTTTCATAGTTCCATTGGAAGCTAAGTATAGAACTGCCATCTGATTTGGCAATTCCACTACTAGGTATTAGAATAACTGAAAGCAGGGACACAAATAGACATTTACACACCAATGTTCATAGCAGCATTATTCAAAATTGCCAACAGATGGAAGCAACCCAAGTGTCCATCAACTGATAATTAGATAAACAAAATGTAGTATATACAAACATTGGAATATTAACTGGTTTTAAAAAGGAATGAAGTTCTGATTCATGAGTCAATGTGAATGAACTTTTAAGACATCATGCTGAGTGAAATAAGCTGGACATAAAAGAACAAAAATTGTATGAGCTCACTGATAATAAATAATTAGAATAAACAAACTCTATCTGAATCTTGAATGTAGGTTACCAGGGGCTAGTGTAGGGAATAGAGAGTTAATACCTAAATGGTACAGAATTTCTATTTGCACTGATTATAAATGGATGGGGTTATGGGGGCACAACATTGTGAACACTGTGAGTATAATTAATGGCAGTGCATTAGTCATGTGAATGTGGATAAAGGGGGAAATTTTAGGTTGTATATATGTTTCTAGAATAAAAATTAGAAGATAAAACTATGTATAACACAGTGAACCCTATTTCTAAACAGTGGACTATACTTAACACCACAATTATAAAAATGTTCTTTCATGAATTATATCAAATGTACCACACTAATGCAAGGTGTTAATAATAGGATGGTGTGTGGGTAAAAATACACCTTAATATAAACTATGGACTTCAGTTAATAGTACGTTTATAATATTCTTTCATCAATTGTAACAAAATGCCACACTAATGCAAAGTGTTAATAATGGAGGGGTATATGGAAATGCTGTAATTTTTACATGATTAAATTGTAAACCTACAATTTCTCTAAAACTTTTGAAAAAATTGAATACATCTATTCTTAACATGAAATTCAAATAATTCCAGCTGAAATCTTAGTAGGGAGCCATAGTTTGATTTAAAGAGAACTAGATTTAATATTTAACTTATTTGAATGTGACTTATAGATTGATACAAGTTTTGGCAAAAGAAATATTGCAAAGTATGTTTGTAAAAATTTTTTTTATAATGCTGTTTGTGGCAACACCAATAATGTCCATGTTTTCAGTTGCTTACCACTACCACTGCCACAACAAAGAACAGGTGCACAATTACAATACAGAGGTTTCTTATTTTTTTGCTGAGTTATTACAAGATAAAGAAGTAACAAATAAGTTTGCTTTGTAAATTTTTTTTGCCTTTGGTTATATCTCACACACACACATCTTACCAAATATAATGGCCACATATCTACTTTGTTTCAAATTTAAATGTTTTATATAACTTTTAGAGAGCTGTACCAATGTAATGCCAGCATTTTTGAGATGGAAGGAACAAAACAGTACAAAGCACAATGAAAAGATGGATTCTATAAGAGATACCTGTATTAGTCAGCCAAAGGGGTGCTGATGCAAAATACCAGAAATTGGTTGGCTTTTATAAAGGGAATTTATTTGGGTAGGAGCTTACAGATACCAGGCCATAAAGCATAAGTTACTTCCCTCACCAAAGTCTATTTCCATGTGTTGGAGCAAGATGGTTGCCGATGTCTGCGAGGGTTCAGGTTTCCTGGGTTCTTCTTTCCCAGGGCTTGCTTCTTTCCAGGCTTAGGGCTCCTCTCTTTCTGGGCCTCAAGTTTAAGGCTTCAGCATCAAACTCCAACATAAAAAACTCCAACATTAAGAACTCCTCCAACTCTGCCTTTTGCCATTCTTTTTATCTGCGAGTCCCCATGCACCAAAGGGTAGGGACTCAACGCCCTACTGACACAAGAGTTTTAGTTGATTAAATAATCAAGTAAACCTCTGAATCCAATATAATCTTATATGCCCAGAGGAAAAGATCAGTTTACAAACATAATCCAATATTTCTTTTTGGAATTCATCGATAATATCAAACAACTACAACATCTAGTTTACCTGTAAAGCCAGATGTGTGTTTTTGTATGTGTATATGTAATTTTGTTTGACAAATATTTAAGAATTTATATAAAGTCTATAGAAAAATACTAATCACTGTTGTCAAAGAGGATTCAGAATAAGAAGGATAAAAATTGTATTAACTTTATTTTTCACATTTGGAATGCATCTTTGTTATAATGAATTGAAGTATTCTGTTGTATTATAGTGAGTCACATTATTTTTGTATTTCAGTTATCCATCTGAAAATATTTACATTTTGTCACAAGATAGCCTTGCTAAAAATGAAAACACAGGACAGCTGAACCAATTCTTTAGTGTGCCTAATTTTCAGATTGGGGCCTATTAGAGAAATAAATGAGAGCTATCTCATTTCTGAACAAGAAGTCTGCTTTCATTACCTGATTCTGATACTGACATGGGTACATTTAAGAGGCATTATGGTGACAATTTATACATTCTCATTACACTACTGCATATTGTCTTCACGTGAACCACTTTGTCAGGGATTCAAATGATCTGTTCAGACACCTTAGATTGCTTTACTAGTTGTTTGTTAAGTGCTAAGTTTAAGTGGATCAAACGCTAACATTATTTTGATGTTGGAACCTCCACCTACTTCTTAATTTTTATGAGTTTCATAACATTGGTAGCTTCCATCTGTCCCTCTATTTCTTTTTTTTTTTTTAGTAAAGATTTATTTATTTATTTATTTCTCTTCCCTACCCCCCACCCTGGTTGTCTGTTCTGTGTCTATTTGCTGTGTGTTCCTCTTTGTCTGCTTCTGTTGTTGTCAGCAGCATGGGAATCTGTGTTTCCTTTTGTTGTGTCATCTTGTTGTGTCAGCTCTCCGTGTGTGCGGCGCCATTCCTGGGCAGGCTGCACTTTCTTTCGCGCTGGGCAGCTCTCCTTACAGGGCGCACTTCTTGTGCGTGGGGCTCCCCTACGCGGGGGACACCCCTGCGTGGCACAGCACTCCTTGCGCCCATCAGCACTGCGCGTGGGCCAGCCCCACACGGGTCAAGGAGGTCCGGGGTTTGAACCATGGACCTCCCATGTGGTAGGCAGATGCCCTAACCACTGGGCCAAGTCTGCCGCCATGTCCCTCTATTTCTCATTATAATGCAAATAGACTGATTCCCCGAATTTGTTCCCGTTACAAGAAGCCTATTTGTCCTCACATCTGTGACCCTATTCGGTAGGAAATCAGTCATTTTCTTGCGTTTCTGAAATACAATTGTTTGTGTGAATGAGAGGAAGTCTTTGGAGATTTCTAGATGATTCTGAGAGTCTGACAATATTGGCATGAACCTACTGATAGTGTGCCAATCCTGGTGCCTTGCTGGCCATTTAAGTCACTCTGGGAGGAGAATATCAGCACACCCGGTTGACTCCAGGGCAGGCCCAGATTCCCCTCAATTAATGCATATGCCCCCACTTGTGCTTCAGAGTGCAGAAAACAGAAGGGCTGACAACAAATACAATCTTGAGATGAGACAAACAAAATGGCTAGACAATGAATATAATCATCAGACGAGATGTCATCTCCAGATGATGGTCCTCACCTGCTGAATTCCACTGTCCCTTAGGTTAAGGTTATGCCATTGGAGGATTCCAAAATGCAAGGAAAGTCTTCAGAAATACTCTTTATGATGCCAAGTATCTATTAAATCAATAACTAAATCAGAAATAAATTTAGTCCCAAGGCAAATTATTTGTCTAAAATACATATGAATAAAGCATAGAGGAAGACAAATTACTTAAAACTTTTCAAGGTATTTTGCTCTTTTGTTGGACTGATTTGTGTTTGCCCCAGACCCTGTAGGAGCACATATTCATTCACTTCTGCTCACCTGGCTAACTTAGCCGAAAAGTCTGAAAAGATATAGAACCACTTCTCAGGGCAAGGCTGTCCAGTAGTGTATCCTGGATTTCCACTGCTGGCGATTAGGGAGTAGCAAATTATGGACTGGATTTATCTTTTCATTTTGAGCAACTAAAAAACTGGGCACAGTATAAGAAACCTTTGATTTCAGACATTGGACAATACACAGCACAAGACTGAGACTGTGACAGAAGGACAACCAATGAGGTGAACCCCAAGACTCTTCCTCCTCAGGGCACCCCCCCCAGAGGTGGATGCCCGAGGAGGCAAGACCACCCTAACATTTGCAGGACCAGCGGAAGTACTGGCATGGAGATCCATATCCCCTCCTGTCCAAATATTCAGATGTTATAAATCTAAACAACACATTGTAAAAGGAAGCATGTTCTATGCTCCACTTTGACAAATGTACATCATTATGACAGAAAAAGTGCACTGATCATGGTGTTGGTTACACATGTGTTTTCAGTTTGAGAAATTCATCGAGTTGTACACTTAGGGTCTGTTCAGTAGTGTAATTAGGTTGAACAAACTGAAATTGCTGCTATTTAACCACTTTTGACCTACAGAAATGGTAATCATACAGTTCGACTTAATATATGTATAAGCACGGTTTTTATATGACTGAAAGTCAGCCAAGTATCCAAGTTCACGAATTTAATTATTATTGTGCATGTCTTGGTGTTTTACTGATAATGGTGCAAATATTTCTCAGATGCCATGTGCAACGACTGGAATTTCTGTACTAATTTACTAATTTATAAGTACTGTATAAATTACTATAAGTAATTGATAAGTACTATAGAACTATGAGTTGCATGTCAAAGGGAAGCAAGAAAATGGATGCTTAGCGCTAATGGGAAATAATACTGAACGATCCAAGATTCTACAGATTCAGGTTATCTGGAAAATGAATTTATCTCACCACTCAAATCTTCTTCCTCACTTATTGTGAATAATTAAATATTATAGTTATTTTTAATTTCTATCAAAGTCCTTGTTCTTATGGTTCTTATTCTTTATGTTAAAGATTGTGTTCAGAATAGGAATTAGGTTTAGCTGAAGGTGATCCTTGCAAATAAACGAATGTCCCTGCCAAAGAGTAGAGATTCTCACTTTATTACTAGGGCCGGTGTTGTTCAGCCTGTCTCCTCCAAAACAGAACTACTTGAATCCAGAAAGATATACACAAAGCTAGTCTATATTCAAAAAGGTATGTTATGATGGAAGAGAAACAGATTTTTTGTTAATATTTTTCTACAGGGTGATACGACTTCTGGTTGATTATAACAAGACTGGTACTTAATTGTCTAAATTTCCAGCTACCTGTCAAAGATACATAAGAGGAATAAAAGGTATTGCATGAAATTTTGAGAAGGTTCCTAAAGTAATGGTAAGTAGAATATTTTTCAAATAATTGGCACCTTAAAAATGTCCAATTCTGTTGTTATTCAACAAACAAATTTTTGCACTTCCAATATATCAGACATTATATTATCTAGTGGAAATACCAAGAGGAGTCAGAAACAGCACAGCTCCTAAGAATTCACAGTCCAGTGAGGAAGAAATGATTAATACAGCAGATTACAACACAGTGACACATGAGCTAAAGGAAAATTATATGAGATGCTCTGGACGCAATGCTTTGTTTTGAAATACAGCATTAAATATCCCTCAGTGGCTTATTAAAGGCTCAAACTTGTAAGTAAAGGGCAAGCAGTAATGAAATATACTTGTGTCAAAATGCAATTTTTAAGGTCAACACGTTTCGCTAAAAAATATTCTGAAGACATTTTTGTACAATGGATTATTTCTGTTAGATCATTATCATGCCCTCTGGTTGTTTTCTGAGAATACTGGCCTTGGGTTATGTATTTATTTGGGGACTATACATTTAGAATTAGATTCTAAATTGTCTCAATGTCAAGCTCTGATTAATTTTTTCAAGCATTGTGAAGCAATTTTTAAAAATATGTGTTTTTCCCCTTTTTCATGTGAGTACTTTAGATATCAAACAGATATAGTCCAACAGGAAAGCCTGGTTGATAAAAAACCTGCTTAAGTCTTTTATTAAGTGTCTAAATAAGACAGTAAAGACACAGGTAACTTTGACTCGTGTGTCTTCGTCCCATTGTCCTAAGTATTACCAGTCTCCATCGACTTGTTTCTATGTGTTTTATAAGCACTGGGTCAACTGCACATTTAAACCTTTCTCTCTTCTTTGCTTAGCAATCTACATTCTGAAATAAAATCCCCTTGTATCTCTTGCATTTCAGAACATTCTAGATCACCAGGAATAAATTTCTAAATAATTTAAAAAAAGTCTTACTAGTGAATAGAATAGGAACAAACTAAGATTTTATAACTTTTTGATCCATTAGGTTTCTATTATAATTCTCCATTAGGTTTCTATTACAATTCTGACTTTCTGGGGTGGGAGGGTGGGGAGGCACAGTCACCAACATATGGCAGGAATATTTATATTCTTTTTCCCTTTTGTTTTCCTGGCAGGGCACTCTAATTTACCTTTAGGAGGGAGCTCACGTAAGGGGACACCTATCTCAGTTCTCATGAGAATCACAAACCAGACCTACCAGAAGGGCAAGCATGAAAAGAAAATGCCAACTATTATCAAGGATGCGGAGCAGCTGAAATTCTTATACTCTGTTTAAGAAAGTAGAAATTGATACAACTATTTTGGAAAAACTGACAATATCTACTAAGTCTGAATGTATGCATACTCTGGGATCCAAAAGTATAATTCCTTGGCATATATTGAGCATGAATTTGAACGTATATTGACCAAAAGATATGCAAAGAACAGGCTAAGAAACACTATTCATAATAGCCCCAATTGTGAATAATCCACTATGTGGAATGGATAAATAGTGGCATATTTGAACAGTGGAACACCATACAGATATTAGAATGAATAAACTACAACTACATGCAGCCACATGCATGAGTAGAAAAGAACCCAAAGACAAAAAACTACAACTGTATGATTCTGTTCATATGAAATTAAAAAACAGGGCAAGTTAGGAGGAGGTCATCTTTGAATGTGTTGTGTGAAGGATAATTATTGGATGAGGACCTTCAGGGACTTCTAGCTCTCTGGTTGTTTTGTTTCTTGATTCAGGTGCTGTTAGTGAAAATTCATTGAGCTATACGTCAATTTCCTGTATGTGTATTACACTTTAACACAATTCACAAAAAATTATACTCAGCCCCAGAATTTCTTATGCATGTAGCTGGGGCTTGGAACCAGGGTTTGGTGTTTTATTTAGTTAATTTAGTTTTGTTTTAATACTAGGTTGAGAACCACTGTTCTAGACTAAGCGAAATCTCTGCTGCATTTTGGGCAGTACAGGTTGGGTACCTCCAAGTGTGACCTTGGACCAGTTGTTCTGGTCACTCCCCCATCTCCCAAAAAGATGCCCAAAAAAACCATCATTTCCTTTCAAGAGGACAAAAATCATCTCCGGTAGTTGTACTCAGAGACTGGTTGGATCTTCAGCCTGCCAGTTCCCTTGCAGTTTATCTTTGGCTTATTTCTGAAGTAATGCTGTTTGGTTCCTAAGACCCCAGTGTGTGACCAATGTCACCTGTAGGACATTCCATAGAATGCTGGGGCTTAGGACACTAGTAATTTGACCCACCAGGCAACCCAAGTAGAATTCACGAAAAATGAAACATCAGGGTCACACACCTCAGCCAGAGAACTTGGCAAGATCTAAAACATGACCCCAAATTCTTCTTCTCTTTCATGTTTTCCTAAATTTTAGTATTCCAAATGGAAGGAATTCCATTTCTATCTATTTCACATTTTCTTCTTACTTGTACTATCTCACTTCCCTGACCAAAATTAAAAGCATGTTTTCCTGTTTTTATTCATAATTACACTTGGTCATCCACTGTGTGACTAAAACTCCGTTTTACCCTTCCATTATTTGATTCGATCGATTAATAACGTTTCTGGTAGACAATCTTAGAAACGGATATGAATCATAAATACTGTTTGATACACTTTTTAACACTCTCCTTTTTAGCTCTATCATGGTTTCATGGTTTCATTTTTTTCCAACCGACTGCAATTACTGTTTCCTCTTTTGATGCTTAACGTGCCACTTATTGACCATGTCAGCTCTTTAGGTTAGTCTCTTCATCTTATTCAGTATTACTCTAAGCATCTCTGTAGACACATGGTTTCTAAAATTTATGAAGCGTCTGGAGTTCACTTTGCCTTTCTCACCTCTAAAACATGGAATCAACGACTTTCATAGGAAGGCTGGTTCCTTTAGTGAATAAGAACTTTACAGACCCAAAACCAGGTGCCAGGGGAGGCATATATAGATTGTTGTGCATGATTACATGATGACTTTAGTGTAATTCTAATGATAGAATGAGAATTCTCTTTGGCTCTCTCTCTGATATCAAGATTTATTATAGATTTCTTTCCTCTTCTAGGATAACTTCATTTTACTGCTAATTTTAATATACTATCTGTAATATAATACCATACAAATGCATTTCCTCGATGTAGTATTGCCCCAATTTCATAAAAATGGTCTAAATTGCAGGTAGTATTCCCATATATATGAAATAATATGCCCAAAATTGTAACTATCTTTGAAAATTGTCACAGAAGAGTGAAAGCTGTTTTTAGTCTTTCCCAGTATTCATCTTAGGAAAAAGTACAATTGGGTTATAATATATCTAAATTATTCCTCTGTATTTATACTGGATCTAGAGAGCCTACAATGCCCATATAAATTTGCTACATCACAGAGGATTTTATTCTCCACATTTAAAAGAGAAAAAAATCCAGAAAGTTAGTCACTTCAATTTTTAGTGCAAGTCATTTGACTTGACTAAAATGTTATACCTGCACTTAAAATTGTACATGCTAATTTTTATAATCACCACAGATATTAAAACATTAAAAAATATTATAGTGTTCAGAGATAATTCAATTTACTAAAATTAATTCCTATTACCCAATTTGCAAGGGAAATCTTAGAATTACGAAATATTAATGTTTCCAGTTCTATTATACTATGCCGAAAACAATTTAATTGGCATTTTGACTGAAAATATATGACTGACTTTGAGGGTTTGACTCTGGGAAAGCATTACCTTCCTAACCAAGAGAGCCAGAAGAGTTTTAAATCATATTTATTTTACATTCACCTTTAACAATTGCTTACCAAGCTGTTTTCCACAAAATATTTGATGCAGCTTATGACGTAAAGCATAAAATAATGAAATGATAGAGAAATGAATAGTGTAATGAATAAAGTAATGTCAGGAATGAGGAAAGACAGACGAGAAACGCGGCAGCATTGAGCCTTGTGGTAGAGCTATGGCTGAGTTTTAAATCCGGCTGCTGACCTAAAAGGGGATGGTCAGAGGCGTCTACATCTATATGCTCATGCCCTAATGGAGAATCTACTCTCTAAAAGAAGACCCCCAGTGACTGGTATGATTTAGGGGGGAACAAACCTCGCTTGATTTAACGGCTTGACCTTACTCACCCACTTCTTTACTTCAATACCCCTTTCTTTGTCAAACC
Organism: Dasypus novemcinctus; assembly: GCF_030445035.2. NCBI lineage: Eukaryota > Metazoa > Chordata > Mammalia > Cingulata > Dasypodidae > Dasypus > Dasypus novemcinctus. Next base: position 86,710,555 of record NC_080688.1, on the reverse strand, counting down.
ATTGTGGCCTTTGTGCAGAATGGGGACCAGGATCGTTTTTATTGAAATCTGAACAGAGGCCATAGTTTTATAGTCAAGGAGAGGAATTAGAGGGGAGTGGACACATCAAAACCAACAGAATTTCAATGCCCAGTACGTAAAGGTGATTTTGTGGTACCAAAATGCTAATTGCAAAACTTCCTCTTAGAAGTAAATTTCATATTTGGTGACAGAAATACTCCGTAAGACATCATCCAAATGATCTTTTATGTTCCAGCTCCCAAAAGGTATGAGTAAGGGACACACCTATGGGCCATCTCCCAGCCCTGGCCTGCCCCTCCCCCCATTGCCCTCCTCTTTTCTACTGGGTGCAGGTGCTTCCATTCTGCAGCCCAGGGGTGGTCTGACCGTATGATAAACCTGAAACCACGAACAAGCAGTGCCACCTGCTTATCGGGGTGGCAACTCTCAGTGGCAAGGGCCTCCTGCTTGGGGAGGATAAATACCCACCTTCTGGCAGCTCAGACTTGTCTCTCATTCTGGGGAGCTGGGAGCTGCCATCCACCAACCAGAACCCTAGCATTTGTCCTCAAAGGACTGCCCAGGATGGCTCTCTTCCCTGCTCTTTTGGGCCCTTGGTGCTGTGTCATTTGCTGAAAGTCCCTGCTGTGCCTGAGCCTGAGTTCCCACGGCACACCACAGTACTCTTCCCTCCAACAAACCACCAAATCATTGCTGATGGCTGGGCTGTTATTACACACATGACATTCTGGGAAATTGGAAGTCTTGATGAGTTTCAGCACTCCCTATGACAGCAATAATGGGAAAAGCAAGTCACCAAAACCTCACATTTGCCACCCCATCAAAGGACACCCGGTGTACTTAATTATAGTGCTTAAGATGAGATCATATTTTTCAGTTTGAAGTGTTGCCTTAGAGTTCATGCAGTCAGGCTTTGAACTGCATTTTCAGCATTAGCATGGTGGATAAACAGTGTCTTTGCCTTTGGAATTTATAATAATGTAACAGAAATAGTAAAGGCTATTTCACCTGCATTTCTTTAAAGTCAATGATCTATGGCAAAGAACATGGAAAATCTGATGAATCTAACATTAACATTTCTAAAACAATATGTGAAAATCATATGTAAAAGCAAGACTGTGGAAATAGATCTTTTCCCCTGCAATGGGATAACTGAGTTGCCATATTTGATATGTGTCAGGAAGATCTTAGGAACCTAATTACATTTACCAATGACTATTTTTGGACAGGAATAAAATAAAGTCCAATATAAAGTTATGGCAGTGTTTTCACTCAGTATATAAATTAATCACAATTTTATATGCATAATAAACTACATGTGCATCACAATATTTCATATAAAACTAATAATATGAAGTATGCTCTTTTGATATTGTAATATTATAAGAATAATTTCTTTTAGGAAAAAATCCCATACAAAATGCATAATGTTTTGTGTAGGGCAAAGATAACTATTCCAATCAAAAGTAAGCCCATATTTTATGTCTCAGAATCATGGAATTGTCCTTTAGAATATATATTTTGTTATGCCCACCCACAGAAATTATTTTATATTAAACATTTATAAAATACTATAAAATTAATATTTCTGCTATGATGGTAATGATATCAACAAAAGGATACAAGCATTTTTTAACATCACTTATTGAACATTTTTTAAACACAAGCTTAGAAACACTATTGTACTAAATTTCTATGTTCTTTGAAAGAGTAAATATTTACTGGAAATCACCAAAAATTTAAAGGAAATTTTACTACAGGTCTTCATAATTTTCAAATAAACCTATCAATAAATTAAGTGCTTAAATATAAAATAACAGTGTATTGGCTTGGATGATTTGGTCATAAATAACCAAAAGTACAAACCCAAAGTGCCTCAGAAAATAAAGAAATGTCTTGCCCAACATCACCAAAAGGACCAGATGTAGGGCTGAATTTGGGGTTGGTTCATCTGGTCCCTCCTGAGTGTCATCAGCACCTGGTTTGCTCTAGAGCAGGGCTGTCCACAGAAGTATGAGCTATACATACAATGCTACAGTTACTAGGGGCCACATTAAAAATGCAAAAAGAAAAAGGTGGAATTAATTTCAATAAGATAATTTTAACCCAACATATCTAAAATATCATCATTTCTCTAGAGCAATCAGTCTAGCCATTATTAATGAGATTATACATTTTTGGGGGCACTAAAGCTTTAAATCCAGTGTGTGTACTGCAGTTACAGAAGATCTCAATTTGGACTTGTTGCATCTCAAGTGCTCAGCGGCCACTTGTGGCTAGTGGCCACCATATTCGACAGCAGAGTTCTAGTGCCTGCCTGGCATGGCCTGCCCCTCCTGGTAGTAGATGGTATGAGCCCCAGGAGGGGCCATCTGCCTTCTCTGTGGAGACTGGTGGGGTGAGAGCGAGTGCTCTGAACAAGAGCCTGAGGTGCTGCCTTATTTCATTGCTTAGGTCTGATAAATAAAATCTAGTAAACCCAACCAGAGGAGGCTGTGCTAAGTCTCATGCCAGCAAAACCAAAATCTAAGTAAAAAATAAGTGTCTATTCCCTGAACATACCTGGCTTGCCCAGAAAACCGAATTTAAATCAGCCAATCAGCTATGGCCAACTCCCTATCCTTAAGCCAGCTGACTTCCTCATTGCTAATCAACCAACTGCATTAACCATATTAGGAAATGTAGTCTGATTAACCAATGAAGATTTCCTCCAACAGCCTCCCTTGTGCTGTCTATAAAGGTCGGTTGCTTTCTTTGTTCAGTGGAATTCCTGTATATCCTGTGGTGACTGGAATCCCCCCAATTCATGAATTGATTCAATAAAACTCTCTGAGATGTAATGAAATTTTGCTCAGGTTTTTAAATATGTTTAGCCTTGAATCAGTGGTGTTGTCCAAGCAAATAAAACAGTCCAATTGGTTAAGCCATCAGTGAGGCCACTCCAAGAGTTCAGACGCCATCAATTTCTTCCAACGCTCATGGGTTACATGGCAGGTGGGTGGCTACTGAGATGAGAAGCTGGACACACTGGGCAGCGGGAAAGGGGTGATCCCGCTCAGGAGGGGGCAGTGGGAATGAATGCCAAAGCTGTATTTCAAATAATTTATAAGCCCTTTGGATAAGTTCTTAAAAATAAGGATGATTCTTTTTTTGCAATGATTTAATGAATAATAATAATAAAGACTTGTTCTTTCATCATTTACAGCTAGCTCCCGGTTTTAAGTCATTGAGAGAAAAAGGAGTTCATGTCTTCAAAATATCCACTCTTCTTGCAGTCTTTACCTGCATTTATTCTAATATTTCAGATTTTTGCACTAATAAAAATACTTTATTAACCATGAGCCATAAAAGAACTGCTATATCATTATTTCTGATTTCTTATTTCTCCTAGCTAATTCCATGACAAAAACGTGAAGTGCCTGATTCTGGAAGGCACTTTTTCTATGGTAATCTCTCTCTTTAGTTGAGATAGAATTTTTGTTGTTTATAACTAGAATAAAGTTTTCTTTCAAAGGTAAATGGCATGTCAAGATATTCATCTGGATGAAAAGTCATTTTTACTTTGATAAGGTTATTTTGTCAAAGGAAACATTGTAATTTTAGAAATTTAACTTCTAACATATTTTATTTGTACAAATTAAGTGACAATGATTTTAATCACTTTTATCTGTAAAATTCAATCAACGCTGCCCATTATTATGTGATCCCCTATAACATGAAAATATTTTAAATGTACTCTTTAGCCTTGGTTCTCCATCTGAAGCTGTCACATTTATTTGTAGAATATAAAAATATCTGCTCAGTTCCAATAATAATGGAGTACTTTCATAAATTATACCCTTCTTTCCATTGATTATGATTTATGTTTGCGTGATATCACTGTTATTTATTCCTGATCACAGACAACATATTTGGATGGACACTGACAATAAAATTAGAGCTAGTTTACTTCAAGCCATGGGTGATTTTGCATGTAGATGTTTCCGTGGACAGATGGGGAACGATGGCTTACGTGACCAAAGAAAATGTTGCAGGAGAAAACATCAAACAGACAAGCTTACCAACTAAAAACCCTATGTGCTCACTGCTGCTTTAGAAAATATTATTTATTTAGCTCTAAAGGGGAAAAGAACCCTTTCTTATTTAAGAGGACAAATTATTTAAGTAAATGGAAACGATCTTCTGACTTTCTCCTCTGAACAATCTGCAGGAGACCAGATGATCAGTTGGAATTTGGAAACTGCCTTCCAATATTTTCTGTTTTTTTCTTTCTTTCTTTTTTTTTTAATCTCAGATCACATAGATGTGCTTTTAAATTTCAAAAGCATAGGCATTTCGATTTTTAATGCATTATGATCAGACAGCATGAGAACAAGATCTAAAGGGAAAAGACTATTTTATTCATCTTGAGACATTGTGGAGACTTCATATATGTTCAATTTGTATTGTTTCACAAATGTTAAAAAGTATATATATTCTCTAATTTTCGTGTTAGCTCAAGCTTGTTTTGTGTTATTCAAAGTTCTATTTCCTTAGGATTTTTTTCAAGTGATCTAACAATTTTTTAAAAATGTAAATATTTTTTAAAAATCTCATGATGATTGTTTTCAATTTATTTTGCATTTTTTTTGCACGAACCATATGAAGTTGCTGTTATTCAAAGTTACTGATCTATAAAATTAATTTTAGGCAAAGTGAAACAAATTCAATTGTTTTAACCTAATAATTCTGTTTTTAATATATGTGAAAGAAGTTCAGGTATATTGCATTTTCCCCATGAATCATTCTTTTTAAATAATGATAAAATGTAATGAGCCTCTTTATAGAAAACAGTTCTTTATGCCTTAACTTCCATTTATTTTCAACATTGCTGTGTCATTACATTTAGATGTTTTTTGTTAGAAACAGCAGAAGGTTAGCTTTAAAAATTCCGATTTAAGGGTTTCTTCCCTCCCTTTTATTACAGGTAAATTCAATGATCTTTACTTATTTAGATAATATACATTTGCATTTTTTCCTACTCTTCTATTTATGATGCTATTTATGTATTCCTTTTTTGTTCTCCTTTTTGACTTTTAATTGCATTGTTTCTTATTTCTTTTTCCCCCATTTACTTGTTTGGAAGTGTTTGTATTCATTTAGTAATCAACTTTCAAGACGTTCACTTGACGAAAAAGTAAAAATAAATGTAAACTATAAACATACCCACTTTTCTCTTTTTAATTCCTTCTATGTTTCATGTTATTGTTATCTATTATTTTACTTGTCTTCTTTTTAAAAACTCCAAACTTAGTCTTTGTATTAATGTACACTCTCAATAGTGAAATGGATAAATTAATTAGAGATTTGTAATGGAATATGATACAGCCATTAAATGTCACATAATTAGACTTGTTCCCAATGTAAAATCTACCTCATAACAAAAAATCATATATAAAGTATGAGCTTAATTTCGTATGTATATAAATGCATGTCAGTGTGTGATTGTATCCTATTTTCTATTTCTATCTATATGTCTCTATCTGTATTTTAAAAGGTTAACAATGTTAGAATCAGTGGTAAGTTTTACTTTCTTATATATGCTGCTTGATTTTTTTTCATCGAGGATGTATTCCTTTTGCAATTTAAAAGTGTATATTAATTTCAGTCAAATTTCATGTATTTATTCCCTTGGAATTTTGGGCAGGTTTTCAGAAATCATACTACTCAAGTTTAAAAGAATCACTTTTAAATGGAAGATGCAAAAATATTTAAGGGAAATAAAGCTTGGGTAAGAAGAAAATGACACCTTTTATGGAAGCCAGAAGAAATGATAACTGTTAGGATAAACACAGCTCTGCATGTCAGCATTACTCCCTAAAGAGAAAGAAGGAAATATTCACAAGGGAGGAATGTACGAAATAAAGGGATAAGCTAATGGGAAAGTGATTGTGAAATCTCCAAAATAACGCTTCAAAAGAAGTTGAAATTGTGGGAGGAACACATTTGAAGTTTCTGTTAAACTTAGTTAAAACACTTAGAAAATAATACTGAAAAGTAATGACAACCCTCAAGAGTTAAAGCTACTAATTTACATATACAATGTGCTTCAAATTGCTCCATAAAAGGAGCAAAGCTGCTATATAAAATTTTAAATGCAGTGCTCAAGTCAGCAGAACTTCTTTGAATATTGTGGACTTCCTACAAATTGCTAGATGGCTTTCCATCTGGGGTGTCTAATTTAAAATACATTTGAGAATAGCTGTTGCCTTGCTTTTCAGAGGAGTAATTCTTGTAAACCTTGATTATGGTTTAGAAAAGAATGCAACTGGCCAGAAGGGTATAGATTATGAGTGGTTGATTCCTTCTGTTACGCTGGGATAGTTATGCAAACTTCCTATCGTAGTGGCAATCTAACTAAAGAATTAGGACCGCTTGGGTTGATAATCCTACTTAGTCCCTAGAAAAGTTGGCACATTATTTAATGTTTCTGTGCCTCAGTTTCCTTGTTTGTAAAATTTGGACTGTATCATCATGGTTCTCCAGAGAAACAGAAACAATACAAATAAAAAATATATACACATACATACATACATATATATATATATTTATGGAATACATATATTATGGAATTGACTCATGCAGTTGTGGGCCTGGCATGGTTCTGTAGGGTAGGGCAGCAGTCTGGAAACTGAGACAAAAGTTGATGTTGTAGTCTTGAGGAGGAATTTCTCCTTTTCTGGGAAACCACAGTTTTTGTTCTCAAGGCTTTCAACTCATTGGATAATGACCACCCACAACGTCTAGGGTAATTAAATTGATTTTAGATGTTAACCACATTTATAAAAATACTTTTGCAGAACATCTAGATTAGTGCTTGATTAAATAACCCGGCACTATAGCCTAGCCAAGTTAATATGTAAGACTAACCATCCCAAGGGTGATAACTACACTTACCCCAGAGGGTAGGTGGGAAGATTAAATATCATAGCAGGTGTAAGGTTTTCAATAAATATGAGCTAATACGATAACAATACCTCCTCCTCCCCATCTGAAAAATCGCACCCATAAAGTCTACTTTTTCCACAGCACAACTGCTTATATGAGATCATATTTGTGAAATTACCAAGCATAATATCTTGTTCTTAGTAAATTGCTTAATAAAATACCCCTCTCTTTCCTGAAAGAATTTTTTTTTTTTAAAGATTTATTATTTTTATTTATTTAATTCCCCTCCCCTCCTCTGGTTGTCTGTTTTCTGTGTCTTTTTGCTGCGTCTTGTCTCTTTGTCCGCTTCTGTTGTCGTCAGCGGCACGGGAAGTGTGGGCGGCGCCATTCCTCGGCAGGCTGCTCCCTCCTTCGCGCTGGGCGGCTCTCCTTACGGAGGCACTCCTTGCGCGTGGGGCTCCCCTACACGGGGGACACCCTGCGTGGCAGGGCACTCCCTGCGCGCATCAGCACTGCGCATGGCCAGCTCCACACGGGTCAAGGAGGCCCGGGGCTTGAACCGCGGACCTCCCGTGTGGTAGACGGACGCCCTAACCACTGGGCCAAAGTCCGTTTCCTTTTCCTGAAAGAATTTTAAAACATATTACACTTCCTCACTTGCTCTTCAGACCATACCTATCTCTGCTTCAAGGCAGATAAATAGTCTAACCCCACCCATTTGCTGACAGGAGAGATTATAATTGGTTAAACAAAATTGTATGACTGTTAAGTTACTGAACTAGATCTCCATTTCCCTGACGCTTACGGTCTTGTTGCCTTTTGAAGAATGGATTCAGCTCTGAGTAGTAAATTATGGAATGAAGAACATACTGTGATTTTCATTTTTGCACACTTCAATTTGTATAAAGCATCCCTGAAAAAATGCAATGCTAATAGAGATGCTCAAATAATAAAACTGATCATACTTTATGTAATTTGCTTAGATTAGTGTTTAGGTGAAAATAGCTTATTTGTAAATTTATGAGCAATGCTAAATTTTACTATCAAATACTTTAGACAACTTTTAAAAATGTTACAAAAAATTCATAAATGATTGACTATTCTCAAGGAAAAGTTTCAACTATTCAGGATGGTGCTTTTGTTATAGTTTCACATGTAAGCACGGGGTGTTTTCAGCACAGAGTGAATTCTAAAATGGGTGTGTTGTGCCCTTAGACAATGGATATTTCTCAAATGTGCACCAGTAAGAAACACTTGTTTTAAAGTCAATTTTTAAATTATTGAGCTTATATGTAAAAGAAATACTATGCCACTTAAAGTTGGACATTGAAAGTCCCTTTCTTATAAAACAAACATAAAGCAAAGATTCTAAATTCCATACCAAATCAATATAATATAGCCATGGGAGCCAAGAATTTCTAAGTACACTCCCAGGTGATATTACTCTTCCTGTATCAAAGACAGGAAACACACATGACTATAATTCTTAACCTAAATTCCCTGTATAGCTTATGTAACTACATTCCTAAGTTTTAAAGTATTGAGGACCCTGGGATGGTGATGTCCACTCCACCTCTATATCAAGAGGGGGCTTAGATCCCACATGGATGATGGATGCAATTCTGCTTGCAGTTGTAGGCATTCTCAGTTCCCTGGTGTGGTGGTTGACCATCCTCACCTCCCTGTTAGGTGACCTGTGTAAGTCCAACGAACCAGAAAGTAGGAGTTGCAACTCTGCTGAGGCTCAGGGCCCAGCTGGCACATGGACAGTCTCCTGTATATTCTTGTATATTCAAGTCTCCTGAATATACACCAAACATAGTGAAAGGGTCTACAGGATGGAGGAATAAAATATGGATTAGAGTGGACTTACTGATATTCTACTATAGAACTATTGTGACTAGTAATGGAAGAAATTGTAGTATTGATGTGGAGAAAGTGGCCACGGTATTTGGCTGAGGGCAGGGAGAGGGAAGAAGAGATATGATATGGGGGCATTTTTGGGACTTGGAGTTGTCCTGAATGATACTGCAGGGACAGATGCTAGGCATTATATATCCTGCCATAACCCACTGAAAGGACTGGAGGAAGTGTATAAACTAAACTGTAAACTATTATCCATGTGGTACAGCAGTGCTCCAAAACGTATTCAACAAATGCAATGGAAGTACCACAATGATGAAAGAGGTTGTTGATGTGGGAGGAGTGGGGTGGGGGGTCTGTGGGGTATATGGGAACCTCTTATATATTTTAATGTTAACATTTTTTGTGATCTATGTATCTTCAAAAAATACCAAAAAAAATGATGGAGGTGGGGGGTGGGGAGTGGGGTATATGGGAACATCTTACGTTTTTTAATGTAACGTTTTGTGTCATCTATTAACTTGAAAAAGATATTAAGAAATAAAATAAAATAAAATAAAATAATAAAGTATCAAGATGTTTGAAGTTGGAAGCAGCAAACTTCTCATTCGCATCTATTGCTCAGAGGGCAGTGAGTTAGGCGCTAGGACTGCTTTGAAAGCCACATCCAGCCTTCCATCTACATCGACTCTGCCATTTATTCTCAGGCAGGTATAACTTAGAATTTTAATGATGCTAATTTCCTGATGTTTCTCATATTTCCTCATTCTCCAATTATTATCAAGTCTCCAGAGTCTGTATTCTCTGCTTGTCAGACAAAGGAAAGTAAAGGAGGAATGTATTCAATAAATTTCTTAAGCCTGTAACTTGGGATTGGGTACATTTCATTGAAGGGCCAAAGATAGAAATGATATAAGAAAGAGAACAAGAAAGTAGGGTGAGGGAGAAAAAAATAACTGAACAATTTTTCCCTCTAGGTTCTTCTATGTAGTTTAAAATTTATGAAGTTTTACCTAATAGGTTCATTGTTTGAGGGGAATAATATAAGGTAAGATAGGAATTAGCCAAATGATTTTCTCTCTCTTTCTCTCCCAGCTTTCCCTGAACTTATATTATGTACTATATTTATTCCTTACTCTATAAGCATTCCTATTCTCTCTCTAAGCTTTCCTTGAACTTGTATTATGTACTGTATTTATTCCCTACTGAATAAAATGAATGGGGTACATATATATAGATTGCAAAAAGTTTGATTAACATGTAACGTATTAAAATAAGCTGAGTGGAGAAAGCTTGCTGAAGAAAATTCAGGTAGAGACCAGAACAGAAATTTTAATTTCAGATTTGAATTATACAGAGTGAGGCAATTTATTTTAACAAGACTGTTGGTGGACATGCTAATCCAGTATAACATCTGGAAACTGTTAGTCTTTTATCTTTTGGTAATTACTTTTACGTATCTGTTACACGACTGACTTTTAATATTGCAAACTGTTAAGTCGTCTTCAGATTTTGCTTTGTGCAAATTTAATTAGCAGTCTAAATCTTGCGTTCCCTCCAGTCCAGCCAGTACAATGCACCCTAGAGGAGAACGCCGTTGGTAATAACTGGCTCAGGCAATGCTAGTCACATTTGGACAGAGGTTGGTGCGTTGGTGCTTTGGAGGGGAAGAGAACATTCTTTTGAAGTCATCTAACACAGTCAGGGGCTGCTAATCATCAAGAATTGATCCTGGGGGCACCTCCCCTGCATTGCGCTTAGGAAAGTCCTTCCAGGAGGCTTGTAACTCTTAAGACTGAAAAACAGGGTCTGCTTCACGTGGACAACCTGAACTGAGAGAGGCCTAAGGCTTGGAGCAGTTTCCAAGAGGAAGGCGTTCATCTCTTAAAGTGCAGGGCCTCGTTTACATTTGCAGGTGGAAAGATGAAGACTTTTTTTTTTTGCATTAAAAAAGTTAGAGTTAGGATTCGATTTAGTTCCTTTAGAGCTTTAAAAACTAGAAACCTTTTATTAATGCTAGAATTTTTAAAAGTGCTTGGAACCAAGAAAAATTCCCCATCTTAGAAAATTCCCCATGCTTTATTTTACGGTAAAGCCTAGAATAAATTAGAGTGGGATAACTTACCTCTACTCCCCAGAGAAAGAAAAGCATTAGTAGGAATTTAATTTACTTCAATATATTGACAATGGACAATGGTCACTGAATGTTTATACCTTATATGCCTGATCTCATTTAATCATTAGGGCAGCTGCTATAAAACTTAGTTTAGAGATAAAAAAAAAGAAGGTTTAAAAGTTTAAATTGCCCAAAGTCATGCACTGAAAGAGTGGTAGCATTGAAATTCAAGCCTGGGTTTATTTGAGCCAACACTCAGGAGTTTAACCTCTATGGCCAGTGCTTATTCAGAATTCCTGAGACCCCCAAATCAGGCTGTCCCATGGGGATAAAAAATCAAAGTGATTGCCTTACTGGCAAGCGGAGGAAACTGATTTATAAGTACACTACATTGATATAACAGAGTTTGCATAAATGTCTATGGGAGCACAGAAGAGGGACTAGTTAATTATGACTGCAGAGAGTGAGGAACATTCCACAGGGGGGCTATTTTAAGTATTTTTATGATGTCTATTTTGGAGAGCAACCAATACATTTATCTCTAAAAACTGACCTCCAGTTCCTGCCCTGGAGTTAAGGTAAAGAAATGCATCAGTGTTCACTGCCTAACAGACAGACCAGTTGCTTCTAGAGAAAGCTCATGCTGCTAAGGGCTGCTGCTAAATGGTCATCACGGGCCTGCTCGTTACTGAGAACCTGCGAGGTGTTTGGCTGCTACTGATGGCTGTGGCTGAGCTACCTGAAAACGTGCCCATCAAACCCTGGGAAGATGGGCGCTCGAACAGCTGCCGGCTCCTTTTTACCACTGGTGCTGGTTTCTGCATTCTTAAACATTTTTTTACTTGTTACAGGAGGCTTTTGCTAACTTTGCAATCTGAAAAGGAGCACATATCACTGACTGCCACGGTGAACAGCGCGTCATGCAGGGGGGCTGCCGAGGGCTCCAGAGGCATCTAGACACCATAGGCAGGGCAGGCAACCCCAGGAAATCAGACCCCGTTGAGGCCTTACCTTGGAATATATGGTAGCCCATCTCGTCAAGGTATCAGTCAGGCTCATTTATAATTCTACACATGGTTCTCCTGACCCTGTTATTTGAACCTATAATTGGCACCACACCCATTAGATACATGCCCCAGAGACTTAACTCTTCTGGCTGTTCATGTGCTGGTTGAGCCCTGAATCTCAGCAAAGTTGCAGCCAACACCTACTCTCCAGTTCTTCTGTCACCCAGGACAACTAACAAAAGGATGATGATGGACAACCCAAAAAACAGTTATCTACAACTGCAAGCAAGAGAGTTCCATGCATCTGCCCCATGAGATCGAAGACCCCTCTCAGATGGAAGCAGAGTGAGCATCACCATCCTAAAATCCTCAGGATTGAGGAATGAACAAACCTAAGGGGGAATGCAACTATGAACTAAAGTAGACTTATTAGTATTCTAGTAAGGGAAGAACTTCTGTAACACTGATATAAAGACAGTGGTCACCAGAGGTTCTAAGGGGAGGGAGAAGGAAGAAGAGGTGCAACATGAGGGCATTTGAGGGACATCGGAATTGTTCTGCATGATATTGCAATGATGGATATAAGCCACTATACATTCGTCAAAACCTATAAAATTTTGCGGTGCAAAGTGTAAACCATAATGTAAACTATAAACCATGGTTAAGTATAGAAAATATATTAATATATCAATAGGGCAGCAATGCTTCAATATGTGTTCATTAATTGTAACAAATATACCACCCTAATGAAAGATGCTCTTATGAGGGAAGTGTGGGAGGGGAAGGTGGTAGGGTGTATGGGGCTCCCCTATATTTTCAGTGTACCATTTATGTAACCTAAAGCTTCTTTAAAGATAAGTTAAAAAAAAAAAGATCCAATGGGAGGGAAGAGCAAAAAAAAGAAAAGAAAAGAGCACATAATGAACATTTAAATAGAAAATCTAAACGGAAGCTATCCATCTATACACACACACAATGTCAACTTGAACTGAATGGGCAGTAAAGGACAGAGGCTAATAGCTGAGCAAAGAGTAAATAAATCCTGTGATTTAACTCCCTGATCTATCGCAGAACTCTATTTAACATTTTCTGAAGGTGATCTCTAATGCTAATTGCCTATTTGCATCCTGTCCTGAGAATTTGGAGACACAGATGCCCTTTCTGTGAACATAAAACGTCTTCTATATAATGAAGTAGGCTGTTGTGCTGACCACAGGGGTCTGTAGTCTTACTTATACAGCATGGGGGGAAATGCAGGCAGGTGGACAACTGAGGGCTGGAATTTGAATATTAATCAGTGCTTTCCATAGCAGAACTCCAAAAGGTACTACCTTTACAAAATGCATCCACAGTTACCCTTGATTCAAAAAATGAACTTGTTCACAGCTGTTCAAAAGTGAGTCAAGTATATCCCATAAAATTTTTGTAAAAAGAAGTGATTAAATATGTCAGAAAAAGTTTAAAGGTAGCACCGAGTCTGGTAATCCCACTCATTAGGGACGCATTTGCAGCTCACATTCTCAACTCCCCTTTCCAACATTATGGCCTATAGAAGAACCAATCTCTAGAAGGAAAGGAGCAGCTGGTGAGAGAGCAGCGGAAACAGAGGTAGTTATCTGATTAGAGGGACAGACTCACAGTATGTCACAGATTTTCCTGTGGTAGCAAGATTTATAAGTATCTGTATTTAGTAAAAATGTTCCTTACAAAAAAGCAGGCATGCCAGTAAACCAAAAGCAAGGAGAATTACTTGGGCCACCTAGAATAAGCTGCCTGAGGAACCAGAGACTATTTCTTTGGCAACACTAAGCCAGAATTTTCCATGGGTCAACTGTCAATGAGGAGGCTGTGGTGTTGATGTCACCACTTCTGTGCGTACTTAATAACACATTTTCTAATTCGTTTTTGTATTCAATAAGGATTCATTGAGTGCTTATAATGCCTTCGGTACTATCAATGGTTTGCCATTTTCAATAAATACTTTCTTCATCGGCACAAATCCTGATTTAAAGACCTTGCTATATATTGCATCATCTGAAATGCAGCATGGTAATTAAGAGTGAAGGTAAGAAGATACAACAATTAGTCAAAAAAGAGAATAAAAGGTATCCAGATCAGAAAGGAAGGAGTAGTATGATCCCTATTTTTAGAAGACATGAAATTACATACAGAAAATCCCAAAGAATCTACAAGAGAGTTACTAGCGCTAATAAACGATTTCAGGAAAATGGTAGGGTACAAGGTCAACACACAAAAATCAGAAAGTGTTTCAATACACTAAGAATGAATAATCTGAAAAGGAAGTCAAGAAAACAATTCCATTTACAACAGCAAATAAGAGCCAAATATCTAGGAATAAATCTAATCAAGGAAGTAAAGAACTTGTATATGTAAAACTACAAATCATTACACTATGATCATGGATTAGAAGACATAAAATCATTAAAATGTCAATACTACCCAAAATGATTTGCAGATTCAATGACATCTCAATCAAAATTCCAACAGTCTTCAATGCAGAAATGTAAAAGCTAATTAATAAATTCACACGGACGGGCAAGGGGCCCCAAATAGCCAAAAACATCTTGAAAAAGCAAAACGAAGTTGGAAGACTTACCTCCTTACTTCAAAACTTATTGTAAAGTACATCAATCAAAACAGTGGTGGTATTGGCTCAAGGATAAACATAAACATAACGGAACAGAATGGCCAGTTGGTTTTTGACAATGGGGGAAAGAAAGGTACTAGGGAGTGTGGATATCAACATGCAAAAGAATGAAAATGGATCTCTACCTCACACTGTATACAAAAAATTAACTGAAAACGTATCAACAACCAAAATAAGAAGCCTAAAATTACGAAACTTTTAGAAGAAAACTTAGGGAAAGATCTTTAGGACCTTGTATTAGACAATGAATTATTAGACTTTATACCAAAAACATAAACAACAAAAGAAAAAAACAGATAAATCGGACTTCCTCACAAAAGCTTTTATGCATTAAAGTACTTTATTAAAGTACTTTTTGTGCTTTGTCAGGAAAGCATAAAAAACAACCTACAGAATGGGAGAAAGTACTTGGAGACTCTATACCTGAAAAGGACCTAATACCCAGAATATATAAAGGACTCCTACAACTCAACCACAAAATGACAAACATCCGATTAAAGAATGGGCAAAGAACTTGAATAGATGCTTTTCCTAAGAGGCTACACAAAGGACCAGTAAGCACATGGAAAGATACTCAGCATCATTAGTCATTAGGGAAATGCAAATCAAAAGTACAATGAGGTACCTCCTCATATCACTAGAATGGCTATTATTTTTAAAAGGGGGAGGGATTAATAAATGCTGGTGAGGATGTGGAGAAATAGGAACTCTTGCACATTGTTGCTGGGAATATAAAATGGTACAGCTGCTATGGAAAAGATTGGTAGTTCTTCAAAAAGTTAAACTTAGAACTACCATATGACCCAGTAATATTACTTCTAGGAAAACATTGAAAAGAATTGAAAGCAGGGACTCAAACAAATATTTGTCCACCAATGTTCATAGCAGCATTATTCACAATAGCCAAAAGATGGAAGCAATACAGGTGTTCATCAACAGATGAATGGATAAAAAGTGGTATATACATACAGTGGAATATTATTCAGCCATGAAAAGGAATGAAGTTCTGATACATGCTACAACATAGATAAACCTTGAAGACATCAGATTGAGTGAAATAAGCCAAGCATAAAAGGAGAGATTTTATGACTCTATGTATATGAAACAATGAATATACAAATACTTTCTACAGAAAGTACAGAGTTAATGGTGTACAGCATATGCAATCTACTCTAAAATGCTTAGAAAATAGATGAATAGATAAAGAGAGAGACAGATGACTGATAGATTAGATAGATGGACAGAACCATGTAGGAAATATAGCAAAACGGTAAAAGTTGATAATTCTGAATATCTGGGTAGAGGGGATATTGGAGTTCTCTGTATTGATTTTGTATTATTTTCATGACTTTCCTGTTCGATTGAATTTTTAAAATAAAAAGCCTTCTTTTAAAGTGAATTAAGTAGATGAAAATGTCAAAAAAAGTCAAAGTTAGAGTCTTAAATTTAGCAAAATTGGGTAATCTGACCTCCTTATGCTTTAAGATTTCTTGGTTTCCTTCTTTTTTTCTTTCTCTTTCCTCCCTTGCCACTTCCCTCTCTTATTAAGTATTCTTCATGCTCTCAATACCATTTCTGTTGAAGGGCTTTGAAATAAAATAAAAACTGTATCAATATTAAAGCCAAATAGTTTTTTTTTAGGCATTCACTTTTGAGTCAAGGGTTCAAAATGATAGTACCTTCCCTTGAATCGTTTAGGTTTACCTAAGACTAGAGTTAACACCTCTAGAATGTGTGTGACAGGAGCATTTTTTCATAAATGTAGAGGTAATTAGAGAAGTATTAATAGAAAATTACCTTCTAATACAAATCAAGCATGTGATAAAAAGAAGGAACAGTAAAAGTCTTTGTCACATCTCCAAGAAGAGGTGGCATACATAAATCAACCTGTCCCAAGCCATTTAGAGGTAGGGATTTTAATCAGTAGCTGCATAGTCACAGCTAACAATATGCCAGAGGCCAATTATTCATTTTCTTGCTCTTTACATCCCAGAAAGATAGAGTACAAGAGCAAAACCACAATAATTTATACTCTCAGAGCACTTTTCTTGGAGTAGCATGGAGAAATTTGGCAGATTCAATTGCACTTATTCGCCAAACCTTACAATAAATGCAGCATCTCAGTATCAACAGGTCTTGGCATTCACCCTGCTTCTGCAGGTATTGCAATGGATGGATGGCAGGAATGAATGCAGTGAACCTGCTAACTTCAGGGCCTGGGGGTACTGACAGGCAGTGGAAGTGACAGGCAGGTCTTAAGGTAGAATGGATTTGTTTTCAGCCTTGAATGTTTTGGGGATTCAAGCACATGAGCTGCTTGTTAATGAATCCCAACCTATTAAACTTTAAACACATAAAACTCGTCCCCTTTTTCTGTCTGTTAGAAAGCCTGCTGAATTTAATTCGCATTGATCTCAGCTTCATAATTAAAATATAAAAAATGATGAGAAAATTCTAAATACTTTTTTTTTTATTCCTCAGTGCTGCCTATGGTCCACTATTCTAAGGAGCACAACTGAGGAAGTGAGATATAAAACAACCACACTTGAAAATGTAGTTTTCGTGAAAAGATGTAGGTGTGCATGGCGGGCGCTGAGGTTCAGCGTTTCTACTTTTACTTCTTGCTTGTTTCAGTAGTTTTATTCTGCCCTGATTCCACTTGAGTACAGCTTGAGTAGATGATGCCTGTGGTGGTTTGAAACTCTATGTACCCAGAAAGTGTGTTCTTAAAATAATCCATTCCTGTGGCTGAGGATCCATTGTAAGTAGGGTCTGTTGATGAGGTTGCTTCAGTTAACATGAGACCTACCTCAATCTGAACGGGTCTTAATCCTCTTACTGGAGTTCTTTATAAAATAATGAAGTTCAGACAAAGAGAGAAAGCCATGGAAGCAAGAAGCTTTTAAAACACAGAAGAGAAGGGAGAGCCCAGCAAACACTACCATGTATTTGGTGTGTGGCAGAGGCCCCGAGGATTGCTGGCAGCTGGTTTATTGGGAAGGAAATATTGTCTTGATGATGATTTAGATATTTTCTCGGCCTCAAACTATAAACTTGTAAGTCTTAAACTGTAAATTTGAAATAAATCCCCATTGTTTTAGCTAGTCCATTTTATGGTATTTGCTTTCAGCAGTCTAGGAAACAAAAACAATGCCCCAATAAAGAACTCTTGTCAAAAGACTCCTTGTCAAAAAAAAAAAAAAAAAAAAAAAAAAGACTCCTTGTCCTCTGCTTATTTCCACAGTCTCAACAGAACAAAAGGAGAATAGAGTAAGTCACCATTGTCAAATGATCACTAACAAGTTTCTCCTTCTCCTCTTTTTCTTACTCTCCTTTCCTCTTCTCCTCTCCCCTCCCCTTCCCTTCCCTCTTCTTCCTTTTCTTCCTTCCTTCCTTTCATTGTTTTCTTTCCTTCCTTTTTTCTTTCTTTCTTGCTCTTTCTCTTTCATCTATCATCTACCAATCATCTGTCCATCTCTCTCTCTCTCATCCATGTCTATCAGCTATCTATGTATATGTATGAGTATGATATAACAGTAAAATGACAGATATAGAACATGGTAAAAATGTGTTGCTCTAAGAAGTATACAATGCAAAAATAAATCCATAGCATAGTTGTTAGAGAAAAACTTTTTGCAAACTTGCTGAAGCAGACCAGTGATTTGGGGAATTTTGTTATTTTAACAGAGAAAGAACAAAATGTTAACTTTCCATCAGTATACAATTTGATCTTACAGCTTTTAAAACTTTACAGATAGACCCAATAAATTTTACTCAACTTTAACTACAAAAATTTCTTTTTCATGAACCTTCTACACTTTCTGTATTCATTCAGGTCATGGTTACCCTCCTTTCTTTCTTACTTCTCCTCACCCCTAAAATCAATCCTTTTACCCATTATAGCACCACTACAGAGAGTATTGCTGCTGCTTCTTTTTGGTCCTTGTCTCTTACAGCTTCTTGTCTGATTCAAAGGCCACATCATACAATCAACAGCTCAGGAATATGTGAACGGCATCTTTTTGCTACATGAATGCCAGTACAAACCTCTTCAGGACCAGAAACCAGAACCCACTGGATGGAGAAGTAGCCAGACTGAGTCGACATCCTGAATCCCCTCACCCTTCCGCGTTCTACACAGTATTCTCATTACTTACAAATAATAAAAGAGTTAGTACATTAGAGTTTCCCCCTACAAGGTTTGCAATGATCAGCAGGTCATAAGTCTGTGACTCAATTTCCCTGTGCCAACCTGCTTGGAGGCAGCCCATCTCCTCCCAAGAATGAATGAAGGAGCCATGTAACAGTGGGAGTGCAACAGGTAAGGACCTTAACCCCTTCCAGGACAAGGCTCCACTAAGGCTCCCACATTCCAAGAATACTCTACCTCCTAGCCCACTACCCCCTAGCCATACACAGCAATAATGTACTTTTACAACCCCTTATTGGTCCCAGACTGTACTCAGTCTGTAACCCCCTCCCCATGGAATAACATTTCCTCGCCTATGGATGTACTGTATAAAGTCATATCCACCACCTTCCATGGCTGAGGTCTATTCTTCAGACCCCTTCCATTGGGAGAGCTTCTCCATAAACTTCCTGCCTGCAATCATCAGTCTCCATGTCCCAGTGAGTGCCACTTCTCCAAAGATAGTGAAGTGTAATTTACATTAAATACATTCTATGCTTATTTGACTTACAGCAATTACTTTAGTAAATATATACTTTTGGTGACACTAAAACCACCACCACCACCAAAATAAAAAAAAATGTGTTAAAACCATCTGAATAACTTATTCGTGGCAATTGGTACGGTGTTTCAAGCTCTTAAGGCTGGAAAGATGCCACCAAAGAAGGTATTTCCACCAGTTATTGTTTCCATATTCTTAAACATTTGCCCTCAAGGCCTCTTTTGCAATGCTTTAATATATTTTCATGCATTCTAGCATTTTTGTTTGGATGCATATGGCATTTTTCCTGAGGTTGTGTTACCATCGCGCTCTTTTAAGCTTATCAATTTGATAGTTTTTATTTTCTCATACAAATATCCCATTGTTTTAATTTTCTTCAAGTGAATATCAATTTTTACATATTCATACATATGTTTAAACAAAAATAAGCTTACATCATGAGCATATTTTCTAATTATTTCTCATCATAGGACCAGGCGAGGTTAACTTTACAAGATCATGATGCCCGGGTAATTTCAGCAGAAGGTTGCTGGCACTGGCGGAAGGAGGCAAAGGCGTGAGAGTGACTCCCCTCTCTGATCCTTGAAATTGCCAAACCTGCCCGACTTCCCCGGCTCAGCCCTCTAATCCACATCCTGTGAAGTATTTTCTCGTATAGCTAATAAAAAACGAAGAAAAAACTACCTGTTAAATACAGGTAGTCAGTCCAGATAGCCACCAGGAGGCCTCATTTGAAACACAAAATGCAAATGGCTTCAGGAAGTGACTAAAAGAGTTCCCACTGCTTCTTCTTGCAGAACTTGTCTTTAATCACTCATTTCTTCTGCTCACACACCATTCGTCTAGGTTTGAAACCTGGCATGCAGCTAGGACTTCAACAATCCCTCACTCGATCAGTTTGCTCCTAACAGAACTCTTTCTTCTTGACACATTTAGTGTTGAGGTGCGCAGAAGCTAAGCTGTGAAAGGCGAACCTATTCTGAATTCGTAACTCCACTGAAGGGCATAATCGGCCCTTCACACACCAGAAGTTTCCTGGGTGCCCGCCACGTTCAAGTCTGTGGCGCTCACTAAACGCTGGCTGGCTTTGTGTTCTCAGCGGTGTTGGGGTAACCCAACTTTATTAACTTCCTGCGCCGTCCAGTCGAGGCCAGCTCTTAGTCAACGGCTTGTGGCCAGATATTTTATTCGAAGGAGAATTACTCATTTTAAAACAAAAGGGAAGGGGCAGAAAAAGAACCACACAGGCTGAGGTTTCTGCTGTTGGCGGTCGAATACCTGCTGTCAATCTGATTTCTCTGGTTAGCAATTCTCAGGCTAGTTAACTGACAATTTTTCATTAGGAAATCTACCTAATGAAACCAAGTATTTACACCTGGTCTCTGCTGTCCCCTCCCCAGATGTTTCCTTTGTCAAGGCTTTGAGTCAACCTTAACAATTTTGAGTAGGTTTATGTAGCTTTTTATTACAGAGCCTGAAGTCAGCCTCCGGAGCTGATATTCAATTCATTTAAGAGAAAAGATGCAAAGAAAGAAATCCTTTGTAAAACACAGCGGGAAGCAGACCTGATATTAGCTACCTTTAGCTTCTGATTATGTGCTTTGTATAATGTTTTACTCAAGTTCCTGTGCTAAGTCTGGTTCTCAGCTCACACAGGAATTTTGGAATGATTTTTACCATTAGTTTATGAAATGGGAGCTTTTAAAGAAACCACCTTAAGTCTCTGGACTCCCACTGTGACCAGTGACAGCTGATAAATTGAAATGCAGGAAAAATAAGCACCGCCAAGTGCAAAGCAATTTGCAAGACTCCTGGCCAAGGTAAAGGCAGCTAACAGAGGGACTGCTTTATTATTTTAAAGTTACTTGCCTTGCAAACTGTAGATTTCGCCAACGCTGTTCTGCCGAGTGATGTGGTGCCAGTAGGCACTCCGAGGCAGGGAGATGGATTTGGAGAGCGTCATTGGTTCAGTCAAGCTTGTCTGAAGCTGAAAGAAACAGAAAACGTGTCTTTATCTTAAATACTAAATTCGATCTGCCCTTTGAAATGTTGAGGATTAAATGTGGGTGACATTTGGCAGACTCTGAGATACCTGCCTATTCTCCCTCTAAGAATAATTGTTTTAAAGAGTAAAATGACTCATAAAAATAGGACATGAACATGTGTAGACAGGAAAGCAGGTCATTATCCAGGGCCATAGTCAAGTGTATTTTACCAGGCAAACTTAGCTGCATTTCTGTGTGCAAGAATTGTCTGCATTGTCATGCCCAATCTATCCCTCCCAGAGCTCTCTTGCTTTTCATCCGTTGTTCTTTAGACTTTGCAGCCTTGTACTGTGAGAAGGTCTAAAGTACCAAGAAGAAGCAGGCGGTGCCTCACTGGCATGATTTTTGTGACTGTCCTGGCTACCAGGACCTCATCCCAACTTTATCAACAATTTTTCTAGGTTACCTTATTGCCTTTTGCACTTTTCTTTTACTATTTTGAGACTACCTCCCATGCTAAGCATTCATGCTAGTGTGTGCTCACCTATATAAAATCCATCTGTATAAAAGACTGTTGGGACAGTAATTTCCCTTTTGCTCTGTATCTCCCTAGTAATTGCCTACAGATTTTGAAATTGTTTTAGTGCCGGAGACACAAACCTATACAATTGGGAGGGGAGACACTTTGCATTTATGAGCCATTCTTTATGTGCCTGGCAATGTGCAAACTGGTTTCATATATTATCCCATTTAATAGTCACATAAATCATCAACAAATGTGCCATTTGAATTTTACAGACAAGGGAAATGAGGCGCAGAGAGATACTATAATTTGCTCATGGCGATAAAGCCAGTGAGTGATGTGTCTGAGTCTTCCGAGCCGGTGGTGTTACCCCTCTTGACAGAAGCTCACGGTTAAATAAACGGTTGGATCCATCTTCTTCAGGGAGCAGGTGAGATGAGAACCACGCCAACCGGGTAAAGTCCTCTGGGCCAAGGCAGACAAGCGGGGCCCGGGTCCAGGGTAGAATGCTACAATCTGCTGCACCTTGCGGGCTGGCCACAGCGCTCTTACACGCAGGCTTTCCTAGCCCCAGACCCGAGAGCAGACACCAACCGCCAGCAGGCAAAGCAGTTATGCTGCCTTTTTCTAATTCGGTTTTTTCTTATCTCTAAATTGGAGTCTCTGTAACCTGGCTTGCTGGGTTACAAACAGCCTGGAAGATGATGCTTTTAGAGTGAGAAGCACAGTGTTTGTCACAGATGGGAAGCTCAGTGAAGACTGCTTCATCATTTTTGCCCCACTGCATGGGACAGATGGCATTGGCCAGAGCTGTGCGGACGCCTGTGAGGTCGAGGCATGGGGATTTGTCCGACGTGGGCTATCAAAGGAACGCCACCGAGGGCGGAGGAACATGCTTGGCTCTACCTGGATCTAAATAGAAGTTGAAAACTCAAGCATAGGAATAGGAGGAAGAGCTGGTGAGTGGGCACGGGTGGGAAAAGGCAGGAGATAGATGGGAGGCTGGTCGCAGAGTTTTTAATTGTTCATAATGTAAATTGGGAAAGGATGGCTGCAGGATTTCAGTATTTAAAAGAGCTAAGAAACGCCTTGTATTGGATGGCTGTGTTTCCTCGCATGGCCGAGACAACAGGGGCGTGGGAAGTGAAATACGCTATCCGTGAGCAGCGCTGCCGCAATACCAGTGGTCAGGAAACACACCATGGTGAGAGGTGCCAAGTACGTGACGTGTGCCAGTGTAGTGCAGCTGAGTAAGGAAATGTTGAATCCAAGGACCCTGCTAGTTGAGGGCTTTTCGCTTTATTTGTTCTTGGAAAAGCGCTCGTGAACTTGACAACCGTTTGGGAATAGAGACCCTGGAGACCTGAGCCAGTCAAGCTGGGCACTGTTTGGATGTGTTAGAACAGTCTGTGGAAGTTAGAGTGTTTATGGGCAATTGCCTTCTCACAGACTTGGCTTAATTTTCAGTGGGAGAACAACTCACACTTAATCTTCCATTTTATTCAAGATAAATGGAAAGGAATTACTAGACACCTTGCTGAGCTTGTACCAGACTAAAAAAATAAATGTTATTTAATGGAAGTTGTTGGATGTTATTTAATATTGGACTTTGCAGTATATTCCTTTCATTAAACTTGAAATAAGTGGATGTTATTATATATTTTAAACCATGTATTGATCAAAAATATTTTCAGATACTGTGAAAGAGCTGGGTATTAGAGTAACACCAGAAAGAATAACAAAAATATCTATAAATACTTCAAACACCATTCTCATCTGTAATCAGCAGTGCTCTTAAGAAGAATGTAAGTAGATGCTTTTATACAGCTACTTTTTGAATATAAGGAACATAATGAATATACATTAAAAAATTAAATTTCTTAGACATTGCAAGTCAAATTTTTGCTCTCTTTTGACTTTGTAATACAGAAATATCTAGGAATTATAGTAAAGTTTACATATTTTCCAGTGTCTACATATAATGAAAGACGGGATAAACTTTCATGGTGGTTGTAACAATTTTACTCATTTAAAAATAAAGATAAATGGTTTTTCTTTTCCCAACTATGTTATCACAATTAGTTAATAATTATTGAGCCATTATTCAAGGCCAGGTAGTATTCTAACTCTATAAAGCAGGTATTATTATTGTAGCCCCCTTTTAAGAAAAGAAATCTGAGGCACAGAGAAGTTAAGTGACTCGTTCAAGGTCACACAGCAGGTAAGTGTTCTGATAGTGTCTTTTCTAGAGTTGACCTCATTAACCACTATGATCAATTGCTTCTGGGCAGTGACAGGCACTTGTTTAACACATTTCAGGAACAGCAATGCTCACTTTCATTGAAAGCAGCCTTAATCATCTTCCCATGCAATTCTTACTTTAAGGTCTTATCTTCTAGTTTGCCCGCTACTAACCTCTATTTTTGTTTCTATTTTGCAGCACTGTGCCAAAGAGGAGATAGTCTGGTTCACGGCTTGTATGTGTATATGTTATAATTACATGTTTGTATGCTAAGTCATTTTGAATAATCTTTCAAAACCTGTTGTTTTCCTTTAAGAAACCTATCCAATACAGTTTCCTTATTAATGTTCTGTTTGAATGGGAACTGTTTTCACTTTTATGTTAGGCAGTCATTTTCATTATATATTATCAAATCTAATTTAGTCAAGTAGATGTATAAATATACATAATGCATTTTTGAAGGGACATCCACAGTATCCATTTCAAATATTAATGAAAAAAATGATATAAATAATAATGTTTTTCTATTATCGTGCGTGTTTCCAAACCACTGATTAGAAAAGTTTACATCGCCTTTTACATTCCATTTCTAGCTCCTTTGTGTATTTATGCAGAAAGGTATGTTTTCCTTTGAGTTTGTTTAAAAACCAGATTTTCTTTAGTGTTCTGAAACTGTGAACAACAGAAGTGAGTTATTTAATCAAGATCCACTTCAATGATCAACTATAATAATTTATTCTAATTGAGCTTGTGTTGGTTCATCACAGTGTCAAGTCTATAGTAAAAGAAAATGTCACCAAAATGTGAGTGGCATGTCCCACAGGGAACTGGTGTATGTCAGCTAAAAGGCTCTTGTCTTCTGATTAGTAACGGGAAAATTTCAACTATAGAACCACAAATAGTGCTTTGATGAATGATTGATTAGCAGCTATTCCTATATATTAGATATTATATAATCAATCAATAAAAAAATCACACATTTAAACTTTCACCAGAATTTCTTTAACTTCTATAAATATATGCAGAAAAGTGACTGTAAAAACTGGCTTTCTGTGTGCTGCTCCTCAGAGCATTATGCTTCCAAATTCTTCATATTTTCACAGCAGGAAAGCTAATTTTTTCATACTAATAGAGATTCCTGTATAATGTATGGCTATGAAGGATGTTTTCACTGAAAGGTAAACCAAACTGCCTAGGACAGACTCATTCTCAAGGATTCCTTATTCCCTCAGAAGTTATAAATGAGCACACGGTCATTGGTTAGAAGAGGTATTAAAATATTTTATACAATCTTGATGACATCAATTGTAAGACAAAGCATTATTTCATGTAGCACTGAGAAAGAATAAGTGCTGTTCTTTAAGGTGTAACTCACATTGACTTCAGTGATGTTAAAATGCAAAAATAAGTGCATCTTGAAATTGATGCAATATGGTAGTATTTCCCAGTTCATGCAACTATTTAGATAAAAATTATTTCATAGGCTGGTGACTGTGAATATTATGGTAAATATTATAATAAAGTATAACTCTAGAAGGACAATTCCTTTAACTTCTAGTTTCTATTTAATTTGATTTTTACATAAAGCTAGCTTCATTTTCTTTCTCTCTTCTTCCTGTATCCTCTTTTCTTTTGCCTGCCACTGAAATGAATGCATTGTTTAACACAAGTCTAATTGCCAGGGGGGCAGTGGGTAGAATGAGACAGTGCTGCTTCTTCATCAGCAATATCTTCCAGTCTTACATTATGAAAGGAAATACAATTCATCTTAACTAATTATTATTTAAAAAGAGCTGTTGTTGGAACAATAGGCGTCTTTTATTTTTAGGTTGCTGATTGTGTGAATTTGGTTTTTACTTCTTATATTTCTAGTAAGAAGATCACACAAATTAGAAGAAAGAGAAAGCAACACTTAAATATTTTCAAGGAAAGAAGTCCTCTGTGAGACTCTGTTAATTTTTTTTCTATCCACCAGAGCTTAGGAAAACTTTAGATTGGCAACTCTGGCGAGCGGCACACTTGGCAAGTGTGGCTGGTGTTTCTGACATTAACACAGTCTTGCCATCTTCCTGGCATTTCAGCAACACTGATAATATCTGCCCTTAAATTGTGCCCAGAGACTTTGCGGTGAGATGAGAAGGCAGGGATTAGCAGAGAACAGGGGCATCCCAAATGCTGTTTTTTTATTTTTAAAAAGGATACACTGTAATTCTTATTATATGATGTTTCTCTGTAGATGTGTTTTTAAATTACTTGCAAAGTCAGAAGATTAGAAATTATTATAATGACAACCCCCTTCTTTTTATTAACTTATTTTTGATCAACTCTCAGGAAAAATCTCTCCCTTCCTTCTTGCCTGTTTTGTTGTCCCGTACCTGTGAGGACTTTATAACCCCTGTAAAGCTTAAGTCACAAAACCAAATTTAAAGAGTAAGCTTCTTTCACATCATTGTGTGTGTGTCCGTGTGTGCATTCTAATCTATGGTGCCCGCCTCCAGCTTTAGACTGCCTGAGAGGGTAGCAGGTGCACTAAGACCGACCGTCTCCACCCTTGGGCAGCAATTGCTTGTTTCCACTCTCACACCTGTCTCTTAGTGCCACAGGACACAATAAACACACAACAACATCAACAGCAAATGTGAATTAAATTTTGTTCTGTAAATTTGGGGGCCCAAGTTTGTCGAAAATTCTTGAAAGGGTTTAAAAGTGTTATTACTATTTAGCCAAACTTGGGAGAAACGATTTACTGTCTTCACTATCATCGTAAATCTTACAATATTCCAAGTCACTCTTACAGATGAATCACCATAATAAGAATGAATATCTTCTTGGTGGTTTCCATGTGCCAGATCTTATTCTCAGCACTATATATATATATATATATATATATATATATATATATATAAACACAGAGAATCCTTATGACAACCCAAATAAGTTGAACTAGCCTATCTCCATATTACAGATAAAGGAAAATGAGGTACTTGTAGGTGAAATAACTCGCCCAAGATTACACAACCAGGAAGTGGTGGGGGTTGCAATTCAAACCCAGGACACAAACTGGGTGCTCACCTTTATGGCAGACAATCACACTGTAATCATCAGAGCGTTCTTAGAATTTCCTTCATGAAAATTAATTTGAATGGGCCTACCTACGACCATTTTTCTGTCTAGAAGCATTATGAGTAAAGGAGACCAACCACGTTAACTAATAGCAATGGACATCCACATTTGTCCATTTTGGTCAAAAATGAATGCGAGCAGATTGCAAACATATGTTGATAATGAATGTGCAAAGTTCAGAAATAATTTGAAATTTAATAGATTAGGGTTTTTTTCCATCTGATTGAAACAACTAGGAAAATATCTCAATTAGATAATTGTTGCAATGGCTTAAATTTACCCCATGTTTTTGGAGAAGACTAGGTCTCACCAATGCCCTGCTGGGTAAATAGTTCATTAAAAAGCAGAGGTTAGGAATGTACTTCTTCAGCCAACCCTCAAGTCACCCGTGTAGAATTTTACGAATGCTGCAGCTACCCTGTGGAGGGTCCAATGTCCTGCATAAGGCTGATGAGCACTTGTCAGCCTTAAGTACTGGCAAGGCTCCTTAAACTATATCCCAGGTAGAGAGATAAGAATGCTAAGGTGGTATTGAAAAAGCTAGAAATGCATTTAAAATAATATAAGATCATTTGTTAAACTTCTTTGTTTTCTTACATTTAAAAGAGAATTTTTGATACTTCATATCTTTTTGTAATTAATAATTATTTCTTAATAAAAACTAATACACTACCATATATGAAACTCTATAATCTTAAAGTGGATTAGAATTACAAATAATATTTTTCTGGTTGGTGACCCACATCTATTTCCCAAAGCACCACTTATCTTCCTACAGATGACATTGAATGCATCTCTATAAATCCTTCAGAAAGAGAGTATATTCATTTCTTAACGTTATAACCAGTAATAATCCCACTGCTCTTCAAAAGAGTTAGGAGTAAAGCTTATACATTTTTCAACCAGTTATAAATTTTACTATCTCAGAAATTTTACTAAATTGTTTCTTAGGTTGGCCTTGAAACTGGGGGATAGTTTCAGGACAGGATATAGACAAAGTATTCTGATGCTTGACAGAGTATAAGCTCCTGCAAGCATTTTATTATTGGCTCTGAAATAAAAATAAAGAAAAGTAGACGTTTCAGAGAACCTAGGAAACATGAACGGAAGTGTGGAATGTTTTCTGGTAGTAACGTACTTTTCCTAGTTATTTTAAGTCCACTTTCGAATCTCGGATCCTCCAATGAAATATGTGGAGATACCCAGAGAACTCTGCTTCTTGTTTCCTTCAAATGCCCCCCGCTCTCCGGATAACCATGGAAACCGGTCAGAGGTAGACACATGGAGTGCAGGCTTGTAGTTAGTGGCCACAAATAACTGCCTTTGTGGTCACCGAGTCAGGGGTTGAAAAGGGGGGGGAGGGGCCTTGCAGGCGGGTGGACACGATGAGCTAACTGGATGGACCCACCCAGGCAGGCTGTGCACCACACCCCAGGGACATTCATTTCCAAGCTGACAGGTGACCGAGGAAGGAGCCTTACCCGGGCCTTCTGCTCCATTTCTAGCATTAATCTTTCATGTTGCTCAGCTATGGCCAGTGTCGCAGAATGGACCTTCTGATAGATCATTTCTCCTTCCCTTGTCTGAAAAGTGAATAGTCCTTCTCCTGTGTCACACATTCTGTGAGAATAGAGATAGGGAAAGAGATGGGTCTTCATCTGTTCAACGAGGAGACAGTTTTCCATGTACAAGATGCCCTTGCCCTTGTGTTACCAAACAATGCATTTAAATGGTAGATGAGGATGGAATAAGGGCAGAACATCCATTATATTTTGCTTTTTTAAAGATGAAGTGTTCCCAAGAGTGTCCAGGGTTAGGTAAAGGTCATTTAGGTTATTGTGGTGCATGTCTTTTCACTATTTAAATATAAGTAAATAATTGTTTTCTTTACAGATTTTTACGTTGGTGATATGGAAGCTGTATCACCTCTGATTTGAAAGCTCTTGAGATTTAAAGAACTTAAAGAATAATCCCTAATTTTACACTCTGGGATAAGTGGGAACCGAAGGGAAGAACTATAGAGCTTGTAGTTGATGGATTTGTATATCTAGGCTGATGCTTTTATTTAAATTGAATAACCCTTACGTAAATTTTGACATATACTTGGGAACAACATGGCATATAGGAGAGACTCTTTCTGGATATAAGGATACTTATTTTGGATGTTGGCCCACCACTTACCAGCAGTGTCACTTTGGGCAAGTTGTTCCTCTTGCCTGAACCTCCTTCCCTCATCTCTAAAATAAGAATAATAATGGTACTTGTCCCTTAAGATGTTAATGAAGGTTAAAAGACTTGATACACAAAATATTTACAGTGTTGCTAAGCACGTATTAAGTACTCAAACATTAGCTGTTACTATGTACACTAGGTGCAAATTTGGAATTTGGAAATAACCTAAATATCTACCATAGAGAAATGGTTGGATTAATCATAGCAATTTCAACTGATGGGTTATTATACAGCTATTACTATGTCATTTAAGAAAGCATATAATATTAAAAAAATCTTAGTATGTAAAATCAAGAGGAAAAAAGTTAGAAAACAATTTTTTTCAATTATATAATTATAATTATCTTCTTAAAACATAATTTTTTTAGTGGAATAAAACCAGTGACAAGTCATTAGTCCATAGGATTATAGGTCAACTTTATTAACACACATTGAGTCTAAAGTGAAAAATAAAATGGCCTGAATTAATATTTTAAGCCAGCTTATATCAATATGATGTAATATGCAGGTACTGGATAATTAATTTCTGTATTGTGTAGCTTTTCATGTTACATAACATCAAAAGATTTGCACAAAATGGTCATGAGGCCAAATGATTTTTTCAAGCACCAAAAAGATTTTGGATTCTTCTCTATGTTTCTCCAAGGAGTTTTCAGCAGAAAAGAGAAGTCTCAAGAGGCTTCAGACATTACAGAGACGGCAGCTGAGATCCCTCAGGGCCCAATAGAGCCAGCACTTAGCTCCTGTGAAAGAGATCTTAATAAAATTCACCCAGCGTGAAATGGAAAGGCTGGGGGAAAAATGAAGAGTTTTCACAGAGTGAAACAAATGAGCTCTCTCTGTTGATTCAGAGAAGTAGAGAAAGCCAGTTATGGCAGCAGCAGAAAAACCACACAAAAGTGAGTACATTCTGAGACTGAGTTTTGCTCATTGTCATCTGAAAAGCACTGCTTATTAGCCTTTGGAGATGAGGTGGCAAAGATGCAAGCTGCTACTTCATAGTCAGTCACTGAGATGTACAGGCCTAATGCTTGTCCATTTCTGGGACTTGACTCTGCCTAGTGGGGTAATTTGGAAGCTTGCTGATGGCTTTTTATCTTCAGTTTCTGAAATAAAAAATATAGTGAACTTCAGCCTTTGGTCAAGAAACAAAGAATTAAAAAAAATGCCCTCATAAAACAAAAAATGCTCTCATAAAACAAAAAATTTTAGGTACAAATTGCTCTTTCTACAATATCTGTACCAGTGCACTAAAGAGAAGCCGAAAGTGAAAATTCTCCAATAACATTGACTCACATTTATGACTTTTGTCAGCAATGTTGGTAAAAACAGCTTTAGATTCCCCTGCTTATTGTTGAGAACATGTTCTTTGGGGCTGTTAGGGTTCAGATATGGAGACAATTTTGTAGGCATAAGTCTGTACCAAAGAAGATGATCTTTCCCCTTATCATGTTTATAGTTTTAGAAGCGCTGGTCTATAGAAATCTTTCTGAAGGCACACAAGGCTACCATTTCATTACAGCAGGATGGGAGATGACATGGAGCAAAAACTGAAGACAAATTAGAATCCATATCTGTGCAGCTAATTTAAGATTGCAACATAGGAAACTGAAGTTTAGAAAGGACAAAATACAACAAAAATAATCTTTTCCAAAACTTGGCAAGAGTGGAAGCAGAGGTGCTAGCTTATTTGAAGAGTGTTTTTATAAGTTGATCCTAACAGTGTGATGGGAAACTCTGGTTTCTGCCCCGCAGAGCAGGGAAGGGGTGGAGTCTGAGCAGCTGAGGTCACTGTCCTGGCTGCATGCCTAGGGACGGACCTCTAGTAAACAGCAGCGCGTGGGTGACGTTCCGTGGTCAGCAGGACAGGTGCTGTCACTCACAGATGGGGAGAAGTAAGCATGCCCCGTGGGACTCCACTGTAAAGGGGTGCCTGAACCTTGTGCTTGGTTTCTCCTGGACTTTGCCCTGTACCTTTTAATCGTAGCCTTTCACTTACTAAACTGTAACCATGAGTGTAACTTTCCTGAGTCCTGTGCAACATTCTAACCAAGCACCAAGCCCGAGGAGGTCTTTAGGACCTTCCAACACACACAGCCACCACACGGTGGGAGGTCGTTATATACAACAGGAATCTAAGCTAGTCTTTCCCAGTTATGACTGTTTTTCAAATTCCATATCTCCAGGGAGCTAACAAAGTATCCTCTTTCTTTATTCTACCTCACCAATCACAGAATTGCACGAAATGCCAGCATTGTCAGTCTTGTCTTTGTTGTATTCTAATAAATAAGCAATAAGTATCATTCATATGAATAGATGCATCCCAATAAAGAAGAAATTTACTCACTGAGCCTGAGACCCTGACCAGGCAGTCAGTCACTGCCTCCCATCTTACAGAAAACAGTTCAGGAATTTGCTCATGGTCATTAAAACGTAAGCAACTGAGTTGGGATATGAATTTAGGTGCTGCAATTCTGTAAGGTAAGTGTTGGAAACTGAGGCACCTGTGCTGTCTCCATGGCTACGCTTGCAACCTAAGGAATGTGATAATTAAGAGTTCCAGGCAGATAGAATAAAGCTGTTAAAGGCTGAAAGAAAAGATGAGCACATACTCGTATAGTAAATAGAACACTTAGACTTTGTATCTTGTGATAAGATTTTTTTGAGTTCCTTAGTAATGCTAATAGTTAACGGCACGTTGCTGTTTGTTGTCGTGTAGGCTATATGTTGCTGCTTGTTGTTACGTAGACTGGGGTATATAGAGAGCCCCTTGTAAACAATAAAGTTGTCTGATGAGTCTCTACTCGCAGACCCCCTGATCCCAGCTCTCTCATTCTCTCTTTCTTGTTCTTTCTTTCTCTTTCTTTCACTCTCCTTTTTCTTTCATTCCCGATACCCTTCGGGTCCAAATCTCCAACAGGTAAGTTCATTATTACTAAACCAGATAATCAGATAATCAGATTGCACATACTCAAGATGCAAAGCAGAAAAGTTGCATAACTCTATGAGATTTTTTTTTTTTAATTCTATAGTAGAAAGAAAGCACTGGACAGGGTTTGGGATGAAAAATATCAAAGCATCTCTCCCTCCCTCCTGCTGTTCCCTTTTTGTGAAGTCGCGTCTGCAGGACACACTCTGCAGTGAATGGCACATTAAAGTAAGTCAATCAGGCAACAAACTCCTGAGCTAGAATCAAACCCTCCTTGCACTCCCAACTTCATGTCAAGTCCTTGGTAGGGAGGCAGGCATAGGAGAATCTTTCCGTTGGCCTCAAACTCCTACGGCATATGGCGTCTATTCTTGGCTGATTTCACTGTGTGCTGCCTGGAGGCAGCAGGACCCTCACTTGCAAGGAAATCTGTTTTTGTTTTTGTACAGGCTTTGCTGCAAATTAACTGTGTGAAATGACATTTTGATCCTCTATAAAATAAAGTTTTTCTATGAAGGAATTGTTCTAGATTATCTCCACAGTATGGATTAGTCCCAGAATTCTAAAATTCCTTCACTTACGTACTCAGTGATAGAAAAAAATACCATCATATTGATGAAACTCTCTCCACCTTTGTATATGCATTTATATGATTTTCACTTTATTTTATTCTATTCTGTTTATTTTTCCTTACTTTCAAGTTTTCTTTTCTTCCAACTCAATGAAAAAGCCAATTTATTCTCCCTGAAACTGGCTGAACAGTAACTGGATAAATATATATATAAGATGCTCTTCTGTTTACCTTAAGTTATGCCTCAAAAATTCAGAATTGAAAAACTTACCATATGAAAATGTAAAGGTAAATCACTAGACTTTAGTCGCTATTTAATTACCTATATGCGCTGTCAAAATTACTACTGTTTTCATTATTATTATACTACTACCATTGCATGCTTATGAGGATTTGTGGGGAAGTATTTAAAAAGGCTTACAGCTAATTTTATATCCATCCTGCATACTTATCTCCCAGGGGCTTTATTATAAAAATATTGGATACTCCTTGAGAATTAGGAGGTTTTAACATCCTTAACTCTCAGTGTCAATCACAGAAAGCACCCACAGCACCCCGTAAATGTTTGTTGACCTTAAGACTTAAGAAGTTATCAATATGATGGCTACCTGAAGGGTCGTGATTTATAGTTCCTGACAGGGAAAGAAAGGCAAAACAAAAAAGACAAGAGAAAAACAAGTTTTGAAGCACGCGACCATGGTATTTAGTGTATTCTCCTGAAAAAGAGTAGATAAAATAGTCAAAAAGAAAACAGACCTGATATGTTCCTAGATATCCAGATTATGTTCACTTGTTCCATTTTTAAATCATTTGCAGGGGGCTGTGTATAGATCAGATGAAATAGCTGCTGATATATAACCAAACCAATTTTTCTGGGGAAGAACTGATAACAAAGCAAGGCAAGCAAAAGCTTAAATTCTGTCAGTCAGAAATGACACTTCCCTTTTAAAGTGATTTGCCAGGTTATGGTTGGGGGATTTTTACAGCATTTAACAGGTGAGTTAATTATATGAAGTCACAGAATTAGACAAGAAAATTATGCTTTTCTTCTTTGAGAGGAACCTAAAAACATGGTCATTATATTCCCTCAGGGCAAAAGAGCTTTGTGATCAGAGTTTAAAATTATATTTTTATTTTCTTTTTCTCTAACCATAGCGAATTAAGGTAATTTTTAATTAACATGAATGATACCTTCTGTGCCTCAACAGATTTTATGAGAAAGCATTTAAATTATAGCCAAAACATAAAAGACATTTAATAGTATATAAGATTTTACATAGATTATATCTTGCTTTTTCTTCTTAGGGTACATTATTCATTCTTTAACATTTTTTTAGATACCAACCATGTTTGGGTATTGTATCAGATTCTGGATTTTCATTTATGACTATATTACTTTTTACAATGCAAGGTACAATAATTCTAAATTCACATTTTAAAAAGAAATGACTAACATTGTTTCATGAATTGCATTTGCCCTCATTACATATATTTATCTTTTTGATTTAAGTACTCATTAAGTAAGTAGAGATGATATGAAATATATAACATATTATGGAGAGTAAGAACGTTTGAATTGGTTGTCCTTATTGAGTTAAATTTTCTCTAAATTTTTAGTTGATAGATCATTGATAAACGGTAAAATTTTCAGTCTTTTATTGCTTTTTACCAGTAAATTGGCACAACAGAAATCATTTTAAGACCCTGAGGGTAAATGCTGACTTGATAGTATTAAAGATGTAGGTGTAAGACAAAACTATAGCACTTTAAATGGCTTTAAAAGCAAAATAAAAATTCATTGCTGTGGTGAAAAAAAGAACCTACTTCGCTTTTTAAAAATTTAGAGAATTTCAATTGTAATTACCTACATTTCTTATAATTTCAAATGTCATTATTCCAGGCTAGTAAATTTTAAACCTTAACTTTTAAACTTCATTTAACAGTATATTCCTTTAGAATACATAATTGAAAGAGTTGGTGAATAGATTATTTGAATCAGCTTCAAAATATGAGATAAGAATTAATACTTCCCCATCATAAGTAAAAATACCAATTATTTTATCCTATCCTTTGATATCTTTGACATTTTTAGACATAAGGTTCTAGCACTCATTATAGCTCATACTGACATATGCTAGTTTAAGAATTGATGAATCATTTCTGCATTTCTCTTGGTGAATCAGGTGCAGATGAGTATTATAGTACTTCCAACATTTTGTCACCATTAACTTACATGACTTTTTTCCACTAGAATCTTATTCCTTGAAAGAAGGGGTGGGTGGGGCTGAATGAAGAATTAGAATAAACCTATAGAGGCTCAATTACTCTGTCCACAAAATGGTATATTGCCACTTGAGACTTAGGGTGGGGTGACCACTCAGAATCCTATAGAAGTTAGGGTGGACTGTCAGATGGCTAGAAACAGTTAAGAAATTTTGAAAGACTTCACAGAATAAGTGTGAGACATTGGGGAGATGTGAGGGATTAAAAAGAATTCTTATCATAATTTGCTTGCTAGAAGTTGTATGGTTAGTCCCTCCCCCAACAACTCCTCTTTAAAATATTTTCATACATTATCTATAATACTTGCCAAAGCATTTTAGAATTACCTTTATAATTCTTAGGGAGAGGTTCTACCTCTATTGTGTCTGAGTACACTCCTCCCAGAATTTCCCTGTCACAGGTGATAATTCTAAAATTGTAACAACGTATAATCGGACAAGACACCCTGAAGTGAACAAAAATAGGTAGCTTCCGGAGGTGAGTCACACTTGGAAAAAAGATTAAAATCTCATTTTTAAAAAATTCCTACATATTTTTGGGCTTGAGGAACTTGAGGACAGAATTTGGGGCAACAATATTTCTGGAATGTGAGTAGAGAATTCTGGAAAGGAAAAATTCTGAGTGGGTAACCTCAAATTCTAATTTTAAATGATGTCCCAAATATCTGGAGAATGGCTAAAACATTTATTGGTAAGTCAGACCCAGCTAAGGACAGCATAACTTCACTGAGATTTGGGCAGATGATTAAGATAAAGACTTTGTGATCTGAATACCAACAAGTTAATCCCTGCCAAAATAACAACACACACAAAAATCAACATCCTTTGTAGGAATAAACAAAACCCAGATCCTCTATAGCATAATATTCTCAACGTCCAGAATGCATTCCAAGAAAAAAGAGAAAAACATGTTTCATACTCAAGAGAAAGAACAATTGAAAGAGATTAACTCCAAGATAACCCAGTTGCCAGAATTAGCATAAAAGAAAGCACTTATTATCAATATGTTAAAAAATGTAAAGGAAAATATTGCAATGAAAGACATGATAGGAAATCTCAGAGAAGAAAGTATATTTATATACATGCCAAATGGAAATTACTGAACTGAAAAATACAATATCTGAAATATTAAAAAAACAAAACCCTGGAGATGGGCTTAAGATTAGAATGAAGATGACAGAGGAAAGTCTCAATAAACTTGAAAAAAGCCAAATAAAAATTGATCAATCTGAAAACACAGTGAAAAATGACTGAAAGAAAACCTAAAAGAACCTTAGCTATTTTTTAATATAACATTTTTTTGTGATCTATGTATCTTCAAAAAAATACAATTAAAAAAAAAAAAAAAAGAACCTTAGCAAGCTCTGGGGCAATATCAATATGTGTACCTTATGTACAATTGGAGTTCCAGAAATAGTGGAGAGAGAAAATAGAGGAGAAAAAATATTTGAAGGAATAATGGTTTAAAAATCCCCAAATGTGATGAAAGAAGCATTTATAGATTCAAGAAGTTTAAGGAATATCAAGCAGAATAAATATTGTTACTCAGTATCTATACATCTCCTTTCCCTTTGTTAATGTTCTTTAATTAGCTGTAGTTCATAAGTAAAGTTAAAACACTTACACATATGAACACATTAATACACATACACATGGAATTCACAGGAATTGTCAGTATACTCCTTAAATTGAAAAATAAGTTTTCTGGCAGAGTAGTAAAAATTACCAACCATTAAAAATATCACACGTTGTATTTTTCAAAATGTTTTTCTTCTCATCATTAATATTTAAATGTTCTATATTTGTCTTATGAGTCCTGGTGCTATTTAATATATTTATAATTTTTACATGCTTTAACCATTTTAAATTTTTGTTAATTTTTCTTGTTATTGCTTTATGACTATAAAACATGACTGTGTAAGTTCTTCGGGATTTTTTCTTCCTTTTAACGGTAGATGTTAACCCATTATATTTATTCTTAAAATAGGCAAATTTTCATTTCTTTTACCTTGTTTCTACTTTTCAGTCCTTATTCTTTCTTAATATTTTTTTAAAATGAAACTATTTGGTTTTACACTCTAGCATTTTTTTTGAAGACAGACCTTTTAAAATAAACTTTATTTCTAGAGCAGTTTTATATTTACAGAAATACTGCAAAGATAGTACAGAGTATTCCCATAACTCCCACATCCAATTTCCTCTATTAGTAGCGCCTTATGTTCATATGATACATGTGATTATAATCCAAAGTATTTTATTTATTTTCTTCCAGTTTTGAGCATTGGTAATTCTTTCAGTTGACTCCTTGTCCCTTTGATATATGCATATCATTTTGTGTGCATTTTTAAAGCACTTTTTAGTTTCAGGAACTATAAGATGCTTCAGCCACATCTTGTATATTTTCTGCCCTGTTTCTGGAATCAGCTATTTCTATAAGGGTCCCTGGTTTCTCTTATAGAGAATGGTATTGGAAATCACACTCTGGGAGCTATGTATTCTCATTGCTCCTGGGGTATCATTATTTATAGGCTGTCTCAACTGACAGATCAAGGAATATATATGTAAGTACAATGTGTGTATATATATCGCTGTATCTAATGTAAGTACAATGTGTGTATATATATCGCTGTATCTATATTAAACTAGACATGCGTTCATACTGATGTCTCCAACTCTACATGGATCATTCCAGCTTCTCCTCTTGCTTATCTGTAAACTTTCACCCCAACAATAAGAAACTTGGCCTCAATATCTTCCACCTATTTACTTAATTGCTCAATTTAAGTATACATGTATGGCAGTGTCTGAATTGTTAACCTATAACCCTATGGAAAACAACTCATGAACTAGAGTACAGTTTACATGTACAGTTTGTTTTGACTTTAGTTTTACAGACTCCACTAATTCCCAAAGTTACTTAGATTAGCACAGTTTCCCACCCTCTTCAGTGATGTTGGTTCATTTATTTATAATGTGTTTAAATTGTGTAGTCACATTCTGCATTCCATTATAGCATTCCCTCAACCTCCTAAGTGACTTATTTAGAAAACTGACATACATTGAGGTTCACATTTTGTATTGTAAAGGTCAATGAGTTTTGATAAATGCATAATATCTTAATTATAGTATTGTACAGAATGGTTTCACCACCATAAAAAATTCCACATATTTCACCTATTTAAACCTCCCTCCCCTATTCTGACCCCCCTGGAAACCACTTACATTATATGTCTCCTTTTTTTTTTTTTTTTTTAACCTTCCAAAATGCCATATACTTGGAAGCATACAATGTGCAGCCTTTTCAGACTGGCTTCCTTCACAGAGCATTATGCATTTAAGATTTATCCTTCTCTTTTCATTGCCTGATAGCTCATTTCTTTTTTTTTTTTTTTTTTTAATCACTGAATAGTATTCCTTTATAAAGATGTGCCACAGTTGGTTTTACCCATTTACTTATTGAAGAGCATCTCGGTTGGTTCTGTGTTTAGCAATTATGAATAAAGATACTATAAACTTTTGTGAACTTTTTGTGGACATATGCTTTCAGATCAGCTGGGTAAATACCTAGGAGTAAGACTGCTGGCTTATATAGTATAACTATATTTAATTTTGTAAAAAACTGCCAAACTCTCCTCCAAAGTAGCTGTACCATATTACTTTTTTGCAACAAGTTATATTCAGTTTTGCCTATATTTCTATAGCTATCAATGGAAAGTGAATATATTTTAATTTGAAAATCCCATTTAAGATATAAATTAATGATACTTTTGTCTTTTTCTTGCACCTCATCACCCTTCTCTCTTATCACCATTCTTCTCAATGTCAATAATTTCTCTGAGATTTAAGACACAAATTGTCAATGATTATTATTTTTGGTACATATTTAAAAAGAATTACTTTTGAAATTTTCATTTATTTTTGTGGCCAGAATTACAATAATTTGGGATAATCACTATCCTTAATTGGTTTCAGTGTTCTCCAACATTTTTTAATACCACAAAATGTCCATGCTTTACTTTTTAGTTTTGTGTTCTCTAAAGTACAGCTATTCATCAAATAATATTATTAAAGGGTATTATTCTAAGTATATTTATGAACATTTTTATATTTGAAATTTTTTTTTGGAAATACAATTCCTGGTTACAATTTTCTTCTCCTCAAGAATACTGACATTTGTTTTGGGCTGCACAGGATGTAAACTTGTAATCTGCATGCACATTCTGCTTTATCATATCTAAGTTTTCTCCAAACATATTTCTCACTGTTGTTTTGATCTGGTTGTCTGGCATTTTACTTAAAAACACCTATCATTCTTATGTTGCTCATCTTCCATATAGATCTTCCTTTTTTTTTTTTTTAATTCTTTATCCTTTCTCTCAGTGTTCTGAAAGACTGATGTTCTCCTATCATCTTTACCTAAGTTTGTTTATCCATATTTCTTCTCATGGCCTATGTGGTAGTGTGATACTGTTAGTGAATTCCAAAAATAGATATTGGATTATGTTTGTAAACTGGTCTGTTCCTCTGGGCATATTAGATTATAATGGATTCAGAGGTTTCACTTTTACTTGATAAAAGTAATGACTAAGGCTTTGATTGGGCCATGTCAGTAGGACACTGAGTCCTCACCCCCTTGTTGAACGAAGACTCACAGAGAAACTGCACTGCAGAGAAGGGAGGTTGAAGTTTTTAATGCTGGAGCCCTGGGAAGTCAATACACAGAGAAGCAGATAAGTGAGGAAGGAGAGAAGACTCAATTAGACACTGCAGAGGCCCTGGGAAGAGAGATGAGGCATTCACCTGAGAGTCTACAGCTGGTCTTGTGGAGAAAGCAGAGCAGCTGAGCCTGGAGAGAATCGAGCCCCGGAAGAGAGACGAGAATTATCCCAGCTTGCAGCTGATACTGTAAGAAACTGGGGCTATGGAGCCTTAAGAGGAAGAGAGAGGCTGAACCCTTGTAGACGTCTGCAGCCATCTTGCTCTAACATGTGGCAAGAGACTTTGGTCAGGGAAGTAACTTACGTATTATAGCCTGTTAACTGTAAGCTTCTACCCCAAATAAATACCCTTTATAAAGGCCAACAGATTTCTGGTATTTTGAATCAGTAACTCATTTGGCTAATACAACCTCCTTGCTTGACTTGGAAGAACATTTACTTCATGAGAAATTTTTTACTGGATTTCACAATAAATTTTTGAGAGGCACTCTTTCCTCCGAAATTTTAGGTTAATATTTCCTCTTTATATTTTTCTGATAAACTCCACTTTTCCATTTTTAGTTTTCTTCATAAATGGGGGCATGTGTCTGTATTTAGTATTTGAATAGATCATACATGGGGACTACCCTTGGCTGTGCATAGTTCCCATTTGGCTGTTGACTGCTTTCCTTCTCAGGTATGTAGTTTGAGTTTGGAGCAACGTGTATGGAATCTTCAATTCTAGTTTCTTACTAGGGTCCATCTACCTCATTTTGAGTACTAAGTTGAAGTAGTTTCTTACCTCCTTTTAGACTTTAATAGTTCAAATAGTAAAATAAAAAAAAATACTGCTAAGTCTGGTAGAGCCATCTGGGTAAATATTTTAAAAGTGAAATCTTTCATTTTTATTAAAAGGACAGATAGGTTGATAGAAAAGGACAAGTGGGACAAACATGCAAACAATTTCATAATTGACATTACTTTGTGTGATGGTAAAAAAAATCTAAGGCAGAGCACAATCTGATTCCTTTAATAAAATAAGGAAAACTCAAATAAAATAAAGCCAGAGGTCATGACTTAGAACATAAGGAGTCCTTCCCTGAGCCTAATCCACCTGTTTTGCTACTGTGTTAACTCATCAGATCACACTGTGCCTTAGAATTCTGTCATTGGTCAACGACTCATCTTTCTCTATACACTTTTCCCTGGCACTCTTATCCACAGTCATGACATTTAAAAAACACTGTTTGCTGACTGGGCTTTCTTCTGAGTTTTGGAGCCTTATTCCTGACTGCTTGGAATTCCTCAGGTAACTAAGGGTGAAAATGTCCAAATATCTAATAGCATTAAATTTCTCTCAAGTCTGCTCTTTTCCATTTTATTTTTGAATATTAGTGCGTGAATCAGCCTTTGAAGGAGGCAACGTGAATATGCATACTTTCTTCTCACTCACCCAGCACCAGCTTCTGTCTTACTCCTTGCACACACACTCCAGCCTTACCACAGCACTTGGCGTTCTTTGCCAGGTGTCTTTACTCCAGCTCTTCTGCCAGGAATCCTGCTCCAGCCCCTTTCTGCCTTTGAGTTCAATCTCTTAAACTCAGCTCAATTGCCATTTCCTTTGGGAAATTTTCCTGATTTCTGAGGAAGGGCTGGCCTTCTTCCTCCGTGTGCTTACAACAATGTGTAAATCTCTGTCACTTGCTTGTGTACTGTCCATCACCCCTACTAACCTGCAAGATACTGGGGGGACAGCTAGCACAGTTTAGGGCAAGTATTAAGAA
Source organism: Dasypus novemcinctus (assembly GCF_030445035.2). Taxonomy (NCBI): domain Eukaryota; kingdom Metazoa; phylum Chordata; class Mammalia; order Cingulata; family Dasypodidae; genus Dasypus; species Dasypus novemcinctus. The sequence continues at coordinate 86,668,894 of NC_080688.1, read as the reverse complement.
TTCTGTAAATATTGGTTCAACAAATGAGTGCTGAATGACTGTTTCTGTAGCTGCCAGTTAAATCCTACTTCTATAAATGGTTACACCCCTTGTTCTTTGTTGACCTGAAATTGAATTTAAAATGCCTCACTTACTGTCAGTGAGCTATAGAAGTAACAATTTCTTTGGGAAATAGATTACACACCTTTCTCATACGGAGAAAGCTAAAATCAATAACTTGATGAGCTTTACATGCTGATGTCTTTTCTACTTCTCAAGAAAGTCAATAATGTTTCTTCATTTGCTGATGCTGTTAATATAAAAAATGAAGGGGAGGAAAATCACATTGACTCAAAAATCTTAAAAGTCCAGAGACAAAGCAGATATGATTCAGAATCTCTTATGAAAGCTGACATCTAAGAATACAATTCCTTTTAATGGTTGAATGGGTTTTCTAAGTTGTTTTCTGAGCCACTTTCACCTCTAGTCTTCCTCAAACAAAGTTTTTAGATTCCTACACCACATCAAGTCATGTAACACAGCAAAAGACAAAAGAGACACAGACAACAAAAACCCTAAAAAATGGTAAATTGGAAGTTGTATAAATGAAAAAAATATTATTTTATATTTACCCATTTTTGAGTTCCAGTTTTCTTGTTTTCATAATGAACACATTCGGCTATAAGATTAATAAAGTCCCTTTCAAATACAAACAAGTTTATAATTAAGTTTTGACTTCTATTTCCAAGAATGGTTTAGCTTGCTTTAAATTCCATCTATTTACACTTGTATTTCAGAAGCTAGTTAATGTCATTAAAATATGAATAGCTACACTGTGTTTCTTCTCTCTTGCCTTGGGTACTTTTGCTTTCCTCCTTAGTAACTTCTGTGTAAGGGAAAAGAATGAAGTTAATTGGGGTCATCTTGCTTCTCAAGAGTTCATGAAACAGGGATGTATAGACTGTCAGCATGAATTTGAAGGTCACACTAAAGTTCATTTACATTGTTATCTGAATTCAATTTCTCATTAAATGAGCTTTTTTAAAAAGATTTATTTTATTTATTTATTCCCCTCCCCCCCACTTGCCATTTGCACTCGCTGTCTGCTCTCTGTGTCCATTCGCTGCACGTTCTTCTGTGTCTACTTGTCTTCTCTTCTTGCCTTCTCTTTAGAAGGCACTAGGAACTGATCCTGGGACCTTCTGACAAGGGAGAAAGGTACTCAATTGCTTGAGCAATCTCAGCTCCCTGGTTTGTTGTGTCTCTCATCGTCTTTCCTCTGTGTCTCTTTTTTGTTGTGTAATCTTGTCACATCAGCTTTCTGCGTGGGCCAGCTCTTTGTGCGGACCAGCTTGCCTTCACCAGGAGGCCCCAGGAACCGAACCCGGCACCTCATACACGGTAGACAGGAGCCTTATCGCTTGAGCCACATCTGCTTCCCTCATTTATTGAGCTTTAATAGTTAAATGACTGCTACTGAAAACCCTCCCTGGAACTCTTTGCATCCCTTCCTGATATCCAGTCTACAGACTTGACAGCTCATTCCATCTGCATGGCATTTTGTCGCCTTCTGAATTCTCCTGCTTCCTCTACTCCAGTGGAAATCCAGTGGCGATCCTGACTGGGGAGTTTGAGAGTGATAAGTAGAATTCACTGTTTGTGGTCGAGAGATCAAAGAATAGAGAGTGATACATTTTGAGAGAGGAATCTCTTTGTCTATTTGCTTCACTTTGGACATTGCTCTGCAAGGGTCTCTTTCTGCTGAGATCCACACAGGCATCCTCTCTGAGACAATTTGTGGTGACAAGTTATGAGAAATACCACTCAGAAAGCCCATGGTGCCATTCTCTCTTCCCTAGACACAGCCATAGACACAGTGGGGCTTGGAATAGAGGCTTTCTTTTTTTTTTTCAAAATATTAAGTACTTTATTGAGAAATCATGAAGGATAGCTTTCTCCATAATTTACTAAGGTTTTTATTTGCCTTGGGAAGAATTATTATGGCCAAAGAGCCAAGATTTTGCTTCTGAAAGTCAGAGTAAGATTTGAATCAGTAGTTAGGCAGGTTTTTATGAATTTTCAAGACCCAGGTGTAGTTGACTAAATCATATAATGTAATTTAAATGATGGGTAGAGAGAACTTAGGATATGACCTAAAGGATGACCCTGGTCCATCTGGAACTAGGTGACAGTGGGAAAGAAAAGGGAGGAAGAAGTAGAGAGAGCTTTGGATAAGACACGCATATTCTGATGTCCCTTATTTGGGTCGAATTAGTGGAGAGGACAGGAATGTAAATTAAGTTGTGACTAAAGGGTGCATTCCTAGTTCCCTGCAGCCTGTTTGGGTGCAGGGAATCCAGAAATTCCTCAGCAGTGAATGGGAGGTGGAGAAGGGAAAGAGATGGGGACTTGAGACTGAGGAAATGGCCAGTTATCAGTGGTTCCAGGGAGAGTGCCAGCATGGTCCCCCAAAAGACTAAATGGGTACAGTCACACCTCCACGGATACAAGGCAGGGGCTGACCAGATCAGACAGGTTTTGAGTCTGAGACTTCCTTTATGTCATAAGGCCATATAAGACTTCAAAATGTGTTTAAACATCAAACTACAGAAAGCTGCAAAGAAGGGGAGATAACCAATAGAACGCAAAGACAAGTCATCCAAAAGGCATAATTTAAAACAGCAAGTTAACAGATCTCTTTCTCATTGGGAAAGGGTTCATGAGAAATGTTAGATAGAAAACAAAGAATCTGAATTTTCTGAACAGAATGTGTTAAATCCTTGAGCCTGCTACAGTTGTAAAACATTTGCAATTTCATATAGTAACACTCTCACACCCTTGTGTATGCAAATTAATTGGCAAAGGCTTTCATTTTCTGTGATCTCACATTTATATAGTTCTTGGGTCAGATCTTAAGGTCTCTCCATGAATTTCCTGAGAAAACATTTTTCCTATGTTTCTGCCAACACCTCTTCCAAGTCTTCCACAATATTGTTCCTGTTTTTCCCAACCACAAGAGAAAATAGAGTGAATGGAATATATCTTATTTTGATTAGTATTATTTCTGAAGAAGTGCTTGTCATTGGCAGAAAGATCCAGAAAGAGCTGAAACTAAAATTGCAATTTAGATATGTAGTGTATAATATACAAACTGCAATGACCAGGATTCACCCACTCCAGAGGAGTCCAACCCTGAAGACAGGGTCACTGGGGCAAGGCATATTTGAGCACTAGGCTCCCCTTCTGCTCTGACAATTTCCACCTGGAATTGGGAAAGTGTGAGTTAACAGGTTAAAAACAATCTCTTGGGCAAGATTACTGCTTACTACAAAACTGGAGCAACCGTAAGGGGTAAGAGAGAGCAGCAGCAAAAAAGCAAAAGGTTAAAGGAAAGCAATGACGTGCAGAAAAGATCAGTGAGTCCAATGGAGATGGAGATGAACAAGGAGTGAGTTGAGGAAGCGTTCACGCAAACGAGAGCCTTTTTCAGGGAACAAGTTGGCAACATCCTGAGGACAGAATAGGTTCTGGGAGCCAGAAAAGAGGGCGTGAGAGTAGAACAGGGGGAAACAGATAAAAATTGAGAAGGTAAGAATTATTTTCAGAGTCCCATCCTCAGAGAATATTCTAGACCTACCTTCTTCCACTGGTTGTCCCATTCCCATCCATTCCACCCCCCATCCTGGAAGGGAGCGCCTGCAGCATTTCTCTGATAACTTAAACTGCAGGCTAGAGAGACAATCAAATTCCCCCCAACTCTGTAACTTAAGCTACAAACCTGAGGTGTATGTGCATAATAACAGTTGGCACTAGCTGTTCAGCTGTGAGTTGGAGGGAGGCAGGAGAAGGTGATTAGACATTTGATTGCAGGCTGCTTCCTCCTGAATTTCTAGCTCTCCATTCCATTTTGTTTAATGCCAGGCACACTTTGTTTCATTTATTTGGATTTCATAAGATTTCTGATAATGGAGCCTGAATCTATATTTTAAACAAACCCCTATAGGTAATACTTATGCACTTGACGATTTGAAAAGAAGTCCTTTGAGAGAAATCGCAGGATGGTTTCCTGTTTCATCAAATGGAGGAGAGAACCAAGGGCCATCAGAAGCCTCTTCGTGGGACCAAATTCTCTTTAGCTTGTTTATTCATTGAAAAAACATTTATCCATCATTCATCCTCAGCCCAGCACAGTGGCTGTGTGTGTGTGGGTGGGGAGGGGGTGGGGTGGGGGAAAAGGCTACCCAAATGAGTAAATTCAGGCATTTCTCCTGGGTAGTTTTCATTCTTTCTCCCACCTCCAGTTGACCACATCTAAACGCCTAGACCCAAATAAATTTTCATGCTTCCAAAAATACCTCCACTTATGAATTAAACACCTTCAAGAGAGTTGAGCGGCTGGTGATTTGAGGACTATTTATAACCTACAGTGAATTGATCAAGTAGTTACTGAGTGCTATTTTGCAAAAGGGAGTTTTGATTTTCTGGAGAGGGCAATTTCAAGTATTTGGAAGAGAGAACAGTTACCCTGTTGGTTTTGCTCGTCAGAGGCCTGTACGAAAATATTGATTTCACAGTGGGTCAGGGGGAGAGGAGACACAGAAAATTCTAGGTTGACAGATAATACCTGCCTAATGTTCTTTGTAATTTTAGCAAGAGACGGTTAAGGCACCTCAGACAGCCAATTCACCAAGTGGTTCCCTCCTCACACTTCAGATGCCAGGCAGAGAAGGCAGGACACAGCCTGGCCTGGATCCTCACACTCCCTCCTGCCACGTCCGCCGCAAGATGAAGAGCTGGGAGAGAGGAAAGGAGGTTGGAGTTTACTGGAATCTTCTGCTCCCAGCCCAGCACCAACTGTTGTACAGAACAGGATAAAAATGTCATAAGGAAAGTAGCTGAGAGAAATGTACTCCTTCATCCTTGAGATCTAATGGGAATTCAGCAGTATATATTTTATTTTATTTTTCGTTTTAGTCAAAGCCCTTGGCTGCATATTGTGAGTACTGATCATGGAGCAAAGCAATCTTAGTGAAAAAATTCCTTTCAGCTTTGCTACTTGCTATAGCTCCACTAAAGTGTTCGTTTTAAATGTTATCTTCCCTATGAACAAAATACCATTTTCAGCTTAAGTAATCTATATGCCATTTCATTTTTCTCATTGTAGATGAGGTTTAATTTTAGAATCTCAATTATATAGTTTTGCATTGTTATGCTTGTCTACGATTCTAAATGCCTGTGCTTTAAAATTATCTTACATTTAAATAATTCATACTATTTTTTTTTCCCCGTCCAGGGAGTGATTCCTCATTTCAATTCTTAAAGACTATTTCTTCTGCTATTTTCATTAGATTTTCCTCCAAATCGAAGAGGAGAAGAAATTAGTGAGGTAGAAAACAAGAGAGAACTGGAAAGCAAATTTCCTCTGCTTCTTCTCCAGTTAGTTTTTTGGGCAAAGGAAGTGGTGAAGGTTTTGTGAGCAGGGGGAAGAGACCGCGCTGCAGATGACAGCGGCCAGGGGAGCTTGTAGGGATAAAGTGATGCTTCGGGAAATGATGTAGCTTCCATGAAAACAAAATAAAACAACACTCTGAGGAGGAGCCACAGGCTTGGCTGCTGTGAAGCATCCTGGGAAGGTCACCTGGCCCCAGTCTTGAGTGCTCGTCCCTGTGTTGTCATTTCAGACATCAGCCCTGAGCGGAGGGCACCCTGAAAGCCGTCAGGCACCACAAAATGGAAGAGATGATTCGTGTGGCATGAGGGCTGGTGCCACCAGGCCACCCCGCTCCCTCAGTGGTAAAACACCCTCCTCAGGCAATGTTTTCTGGCTGTGCTTTTGCATATCACCCGTCTCTGTTACTTTTTACCCCATGAGTCACATTTTCTGTGTGCAGACGGCACTTCCTGTTCTCAATGACCTGCAATGCCTCTGCCAGCCCTGATCACACCGTGCCCTCTGTCAAACTAGCAGTTGTCCCCGAAAGAGACTTTGCCAGTGAAAAACTGCTTGCCCCGGAACAGTGGCAGCCGTGGGCGGGGGAGATCTGCCCTCTGCTTCCACCAACACAGGCAGTACTTGAGAAGGGACCAAAACCCACTTTGCTATTTCACCAGCTCATGGAAAGGTCATTTTTTCAAACAGTTTCTCCCGCAGTGGAAGGTTTTGATGGTATAGCTCTAATACCATTGTCTTTTTTGAAATTCATTTTTGTTCTCAGGGGTTGTGCTATCTTTTCCCCATAGCAAGCTTCATTGTATTTAGTGCACCAGAGCATGTAGATGACACAGTCAGAAATGCAGGCTACATAATCCATTATCATACCTACAGTTGGCTCTTTGGATATGTAATGGAGGAATACAGTAAGCAAAAAATAGTTGTAGTTGATTAGAATTGGATTAAATGGAAAGGACTTAGTTTCTGATTTTGGATTTGGGGGACTTGATGCATTTTTCTCCAGGGTTTCATTTAAGGCATGACAATTTACCTTGGCATAGAGTTGACAACAAAATTTCTTTTAATGAATATTTATTGCTCCTTTAAGGTTTCTATGTTATTGCAAGGTTATTTTGAACCATTTTTATAAGTAAATAGAACAATAATATTATATATATATATATCCTTAGGGTACCATGTCATCATTTTAGATTTTGGTGTTATTTACTGCTAATACTGTAAATGATCATACATGTGATTGAATTTAAAGTTAAAATACGTGGAATTTTGTTATTATTACAAACACATGCCAAAGAAAATAAGGTACTAATTCAAAATTCAAATCCTCTACCTGAAAACAAGGATGTTCCGGATGTGTACTGCGTGGACAGGGTTTCTCTTCTGGGCCGGGCTAACAACGAGCTTGGTGGTGCTGGCTGCTCTCCCGCCACGCCCTCATGTCTATGCCTCTGTCTCTTGTCTGCCCTGCATGTGCCCTGGGAAGCTGACTTCTGCAGGCCCTGCTTGCTTGCCTTCTGGTTTGACTAAAGGAGGGACTGAGACAGAGAAGATGAGGTGTTCTTCCCGCACACTCCTCCCTGCCTCGTCGCTGTGGTTTCGGCAGTGACCCATCTTCTGAGGATGCCAGTTCTCCCTGGGTGTGGATTCCTTGTTCCCTCAGAGAGGCGGAATGGCTTCCCTCAGTTGCTAGCCTCTGGGGGCTAAAGCGTCCCGTGTTCTCCAACCATTGCCCTCACTCTTAACTAGTGCCTTCATTGAATTTTCCTCAGTAACACTCTTAGAGTACGTCAATTCTTTACTGCTTATATTTAGAACATGTTACTTAATCTCTCTCATTCTCCATTTTTTTCATTCATAAAATAAGGGCAATCATATCTGTCCAGGCCATCTCAGAAGATGGCTCTGATGAGCAACAAGGGATGTGATGATGATGATGATGATGATGGTACTTGACATGGAAGCTATATCTAGATGCCAGGTTTAGCCCTTGGTGAAACCAAACAGAATATGTTAACAAATCTTTTCCTATCTAGAGCCACATCTACCTATGGAGACATGAGCTTGGTAGTGTGTAGTTCTTGACACTTTCCAGCAAATTCCAACGTCTGGGCTGCAAAATTCAAGAGCTGCTTTATATATATATATTTTTTATATAAACTTTTTATTTTTTAAAGTTACTTAGATTATATAAATGTTACATAAAAACCTAGGGGATTCCCATATGCCCTCCTCCCTAGCCCTCCCACATTTTCTCATATTAACAACTTCCTTCATTAGTGTGGTAACTTTGTTACAATTGATGAACATATTTTGGAACATTGCCACTGTGGATTTTAGTTTACATTGTAGTTCACACTCTCTCCTGCACACTTTGGTTAAGTTATTATAAGATACATAATGGCCTGTATCTGTCATTGCAATGTCATTCAAGATAATTCCCAAGTCCCCAAAACGCCCCCAATTACTCCTATTTTTCCCCCTCTCTCCCCATAGAACCTCCAGGGAACACCGCCCCTACAACCATGATAAAAGTTCTTCCATTGCTAGAATCACAATAAGTCTATAGTAGAAGAATAGTAAGTCTACTCTAGTCCATCATTTCATTCCCCAATCCTGAGGATTCTGGCATGGTGATTCCCAGTCTGCTTCTAATTGAGAGGGGGCTTAGATACCAGGAGGTAGATGGATGGGACTATCTTGCTTGCAGTTACAGACTCTTTCTGTTCTTTGAGATGGCTGCTGTCCATCATCATCTCCTTGTTAGTTGTCCTGGGTGAGTTCAATGAACTGGAGAGTAGGTGTTGCAACTCTGTTGAGATTCAGGGCCCAACTGATACATGGACAGCCCAAAGATTTAAGTCTCTTGGACATAAAACTATCAATTCTTCTAACTTTAGGTTCAAATAGAAGAGGCAGAAGAGCCATGTGTAGGGAAACCACAATTGAGTCCAACTCTGTCACACAGGGAAGCATCCTGAGCTGTCTGCCCTGACTACAGTGTCTGGATATCTCTGGATTCCTCAGGAGTCCCGCTAGCTATTTGGGGTAGGATCTACCTTGGCCCTCACTGAGATCCTGCTGAGAGGTACATAAGCGTAACCTCTGGAATGACCTCCCGACTCACTTTGAAATCTCTTAGCCATATAAACTCATTTGTCTGTACCCTTTCTAATTGTGTACTTCCTACATAAGAAATACCATGCTGTTTCAGACAAAGAGCCCAGTCAATTCACTGTAATGCCAATGACACAGGTACCAAGGGGATGGGCATTTTGGGGAGAGGGCAGGGAGCTATCTCTAAAGCTTGGCCATTACCATCCTCCTAGCTTTAGATAAAGGAAAAAGGTGTTCTGGCTGAGACATTAGGCTGCTCTTTAATGCTGATGTCCTCTGCATTAATGAGGAGTTGCTGGGAGTTTGAAGGCTCTCATTTGGAGGTAAGAACTTACTTGCATAATCCCCTCTTTTATAAAAACGAACCAAAGTTTCATAGGCGTCAATGTGAACAGCATGAACTCTCTTTCTTGCCTGAAGACAATAGTATGAATAGTGCAACAGTGACCAAAAATGACACACAGACCAAACATGTGATTTCATTCTATAATGCAGAATTAAATTAAGGTCACCATTGAAAAGAGGTTTGGAGCAAAATCACATCTTTTATGAAGAAGCTTCCAAATTCCTCTGTTACCAGGATATTCCAAATCCATATGTATCCTGAAATGGAAAAATTCTCTCATACATGAAGCCTATTTGTTTAAAGACAGGTCAAACCGGTTTTATCTGGTACACTTTCTTGGAGTTCACACAGCAGAGAATAAATGTTCATTGAACTTTTGGTTTCATTTCATTTAAAAAGCACTGCTTACATTTATAAATTAAAAAAAAATTTCATATTGTCTTTCGTAGCCATGAGAAAAATAACTCTTTGGTGATTATTTTCTCTCTTTTTTTCTCATCAATAAATGTATGAAATACATACTTTAAGTAAATCCATTATAATATTCCCACTGCATTTTAAAAATTCCTTCCAGGGGAGCCGGTTTAGAAAAGAACTAATATAATTAGCATTTTTTGATGGATGAATGGTGTCAAGACAGGAGATGAAAATGCTCATTGCAGTTAAAGAATATGCCTCATCGCATACAGTGGCACAACGTGACTGAAGGAAGTAAATTAAACTCACTTTTCTGTTTCAGATAACCGAAGCATAATTTTTCCTAGCTTTGTAATTTATTATTGTCATAAAATTTTTTTTGTGGAACTCTTATGTCTATTTCTATTTTAAGTTTTAGTCAAATCTATAGCTGCCTTAGTATTTTGTCAAGTCTCTACTATTTTAAGTTGAATTAAGCCAAAGTAAAAAATTCTCACCGTTTTCAAGTGAATATTTGACTTTGGCTACAAACATCTTTAAATAATTAAGCAAATCTTTCTCGTGTGCCTACTAGGTGCCCAGAATACAGATGCTGGTTGTAGATAAGAACTTTTGGAGAAGGACTTCAAGTGTATATTCTTTAATACTTATTGAAGGGATCTCCTAACAATAGCATAGGAGGGAACTCTGCAATCTAGACACCTTCATAATATCGCAGGTGCATGAGGGAAGGCTGTTCTTATAAATGGCCTCAAGAAAGCAAGCTTTGTGCTAGTGAACATTAGCAACAAAAAGTACAACAAAGTCAAGGTTGAACTTACAATGCACTTATAGGGGATGTTTTTAGGGTAATTCTTAGAACAAAAGAAAAATTTCCTTCCCTTCCGGATGTCTTTTTAGTCCTTTATTTGTTCATCAGTTGTAACAAATATACCATACTCATATGATGTTATGAATATGGCACTAAGTGAGGAAGTGTGGGGTACATGGGCATCCCCTATATTTTCTATGTGACTTTTCAGGCTTTTAAGTTTCTTTGAAAATGAAGTGAAAAAATAAGACACTGGGGAATATACAGAAGAAACTGTCACTGTACATGAAAGATAACAGATCTTATAAGAATGAAAGGACAATGCAAAATTATTTTAAAAATTTTAATATGTACTTTTTATTACTTTTATTTATTTTTTGGCTTTGTTTTGGGGATGTTTTGGATTGCAGGAGAGTCACAACTGTGGCAGGGGAGGATTGCTTATGTGGGGGGGTTGGCGGTGGGGAGGGGTGCACCTGAGGCATGGATCTATGGAATATCAAGTGTTCAAGTGGTCCTGAGTTAGAACTTTTATAAAAACCTAGGACTTTTATAAAAAGCTAGGACTTTTATAATTTTTAACATAATGCATAATGGCCTATATTCTTCACTGCAAGATCATATAGAACAATTTCTATGCCCTAAAAATTCCCCAGGGAAGCGGACTTGGCCCAGTGGTTAGGGCGTCCGACTACCACATGGGAGGTCTGCGCTTCAAACCCCGGGCCTCCTTGACCCGTGTGGAGCTGGCCCACGCACAGTGCTGATGCGCACAAGGAGTGCCCTGCCACGCAGGGGTGTCCCCACGTAGGGGAGCCCCACATGCAAGGAGTGCGCCCCGTAAGGAGAGCCGCCCAGCACGAAGGAGAGTGCAGCCTGCCCAGGAATGGCGCTGCACACAGGGAGAGCTGACGCAGCAAGATGATGCAACAAAGAGAAACACAGATTCCCGGTGCCACTGAAAAGGATAGAAGCGGTCACAGAAGAACACACAGCGAAGAGACACAGAGAGCAGACAATGGGGGGCGGGGGGGTGAAGGGGAGAGAAATAAAATAAATAAATCTTAAAAAAAAAATGCCCTGTGCTCCATCTATTCTTTCCTCCTCCTCCCCTCGGAACCCATGGCAACCAGTAGGTTGCAATTTTTTAAAGAATAAGGTTTATTCTTGTACTAATTCTGACACTGTCTCAAATAGTGTAGCTTTATAATACATCTCAATATATATATATAATACATAATATATAATACATCTAAATAATTTGGGAACAGTTTCCTTTGCCTTAAATATATCTTTTAATATTTCTGTATTTCCTTTGGAGAAGGTTTGCTAAGCAAGAATTGCTCAGATTTGGTTTGTTAAATCTATTTCACATTTAGTTTTGAAGAATATTTTCACTGAAGTAAAATTCTAGATATTTTCCTTTAGTATTTTATAGGTATCATTTTCTTCTGGCTTTCATAATGTTGTTGTGATATCACCTGTTAATTAGATTGTTACTCCACTGAGAATAAATTTTTTCCTGCTAAAGTGCAGTTTTACTTATTTATCCAGTTTAGGTTTAGTAGAACATCTTGAATCTATTATGTGATGTCTGTTATCATTTTCAAAAATTCTCAGCCATTTTACCTATAACTTTTGCATATGTCCCATTTTCTGTTCTCTTCTACTAAGAATCCAACTAAACATAAGTATCCTCTACATTTATATTCTTCCCAGTCTTCTGTTTCACTGTGCATTTTCTAAATATTTTCTTATGACTATTAATTCTTTCTCTAGTTATGTCTAATGTAGTTATACATATCTCATTATTTCATAACACTGTTGTATGTGTATGCGTTGTATGTGCCAAAAAATTTGTATGTGCAAATTTTTTGAAACTGCTTCCATCTAAAGCAGTATTATTTCCCTTCTATTGAATGTAGGCTTGCATTGGTGATTCACTTCTTTTTCTGTTTGTTTATTTTTAAAGAAGTTTTAGATTACCTAAATGTTACAAAAAAATATAGGGGATTCCCATATGCCCCACCCTGGCGGCCACCGCTTTTACATCAATGGTAAAAGTTCTCCCATTGCTAGAATAATAAGTCCATAACAGAATTGCAGTAAGTCTAGTTTAGTTCATTCTTCATTCCCCAAACTTGAGGATTTGGGGATGGTGAAGCCCACTCTGTTTCTAATTGAGAGGGGGCTTAGATCCCATGGGGCAGATGGATGGAACTATCTTGCTTGCAGTTGCAGATACTCTCTGGTCCTTGGGATGGGCATTGTCCATCACTGTCTCCTTATTAGTTGTCCTGAATGAATTCAGTGACCTGTAAAGTAGGTTTTGCAACTCTGTGGAGATGGTGATTCACATCTACTGAATAGGATGCAGTAGACATGATGCTGTATAACTTCTGATACTAAGTCTTGGAAGCCTGCTTCTGCCCAACTCCCCCTCTCACAGGATGCCAACTTCTGGAATCCAGCCATCGTGCTTTGAGAACGCACGGGTCACACTGAGAAGGCTACATGTAGGTGTTCCAGTTTAATTCCCCAGTTGTTACCTAGTTGACAACCTGCACACCTGTGAGTGAGGAAACCTTTGAGGTGATTCCATCCCTTGCCACCATCTGATTGCAAACTCATGAAAGACCTGTGTGAGCAAGAATCACTCCGCTGAGCCCAGTCAACTCCCAGAATGGTGAGAGATACTATTACTACTACCACTAAGTGATTTTTGTTGTTTCCCACCAGTCAGTCTCAGATATCTGTTGTGCAGTAACAGATAACTGGACCATAGAACTTATTAGTATTGAAATTCCTGCGTGTTTGTTTTTTATTGTTTCTGAGTTTTTAACTAAATTTCCAATCATATCTTTTAACTCTTTAAATATTGTAAGCATAATTATCTGGAAGTCTGTATCTGATATTTCCAAGATCAGGTATCTTACTGGGTCTGCAATTATTCTCTGTTGTTTCTTGTGGTTGTTCTTCATGTTGTCTCATCTTGCTGGGTCCTGATTTTTTTTATTGCATATGAGAAAATTTTTTACTGAAAGAATTTGAGGCCTAAAATGCATATCATCTTCCTCTTGAGATGATTTATGTTTGCCTTCTCCAAGATCCTGGGGACATAAGTATTCAGAAATGATGTTAATATAATTTCAAGCATTAGGAAGATTTGAAACTGATCCCCAGTCCCTGGAAGATCCTTGCTATCACAGGTCCATACTTTCTCCTATGAGGAGCCAGTTGAGAAGTCCCCATCCAGAGCAAAGGTGGGTAATTGGGCCTCCACTCTTAGGGCTTCTCGGATCCAATGTCTCATCTACCCTACAAGCTGTCCAAAGTACCCTCAGCCTCTTAGTTGTCACTTTTTGTTTACCTCTAGGAGAGAAATAATCCCAGGGAAAAAGAATTTAACCCCTTGGGGCTCTTTCTTCCCCCAATCCTATTTTGGCTATATATATATATATACAATATTTTTAAACCACATTTTTCAGTGTTCTCCAAAAGATCATTGGTTGAAATTAACTGTTTCATCATTATCATATTTAGAAGTTCCCCAATATTTTCGTTATTATAAAAGTGGTTTACAAACACCAACTAAAACTTTATTTTGAACAAAGTTGTTTTCATAAAATAATTTAGTAACATATAAAATACCTACTAAGCATATAACCACCCATATTATAGGCATACAAAAATGTACATTTTAATGTCTTGAGCACTGTCTAATCAAAAGCTCCTCATGTGATTCTAGCGCATTGATAAGGTTGAAAAATATTGTTTTAGGTTCTAGGAGAAAGTGTTATCAAGGGAAAAAAATTTTTCATTTTTCCTCAGAACTGTTAGGGGCAATTTTGTGTTGTGTCAATTTTATCAGTTAACTGGGATTGTGTTTTCTACCCTGTCCATCAACTTTGCTGAATGTACAATAATTTAACAGTTAAACTTATTCAAAATAATAAATTTAACTAAAAATATTGGCTATAATTTGCTGAAAGCTAAAAAAACATGGGGTTCATTTATTAATACAAGGAATAAATGAAAATTAGGTAGCAGTTAGGAAATGCAAAAATAACCTGGATAAATTTTAAGTCCTAAAATAAATTTTAATTCCTACAGTATATTCAGCCCTTATAAATTCTTTGAATTAGAATTGTCAAAAAAAAAAAAAATGACTCAGTAGATGAAAGAAATCTTAGTGAATCATAACATCCACATTTTATCTTTGGGTCTAAAACAGAGATAATCACTTCTTAAATCTTTTGAGAAAGAAATGTAATATCAATCAAGATTTAATTCTTTGCAATAAAAAAAATAGTAAGTTGAAAAAATCCATTAATTTCAGAACTATACACAACATATATACTATATACTATAGTATATAGAACTACATACAACAAAGACAAAACTACAAGTAATTTATAATACCATCATTTTAGGACTTTCATCAGCAAAAGAGGCAACAATTACATAAGTGACTATAAAAATCACCTTAGATAATAAATGCTATAATAGAAGTAGCAGGTTGTGCTAGGGGACTTTAAAAGACAGTCCTAGGATCTGCTAGAGAAGGCTTGGGCCAGAAGATTTGGTTGACTATTGAACTAGTTACCTATATAAAGGTAGGTAAGAAAAAAGCAGGCAAAACGTGTACAAATACGAAGAGTGGCAATTTTACAAAACGAGACATACAAATGAGGCAGAGTTGAGGAACTAGAAGTACTTTAGTGCAACACAGGATATAGGTGTGGGTGACTAATATTACCCTTTTTAGGCCCTGAAGGTAATTAAAAATGTGATTATAACAATATAATTACATTGGAAGGCCAGTAGCTATTATTGTACTCAGCAATGTAAACCAGTTAATAGCATATATATATACTTCATCAATATAAGCCTTGTGTTCACTAAATTAAGGGCCCATGCTGAATGTTGAGAATTCATGCTGATGTAATCCCATCCTCAACCACATGGGACCTAGTACTTTTGGGTGTTGAATAAATTTTACCTTCAACAATTTTAGTTGCATGCTTTGCTCTTCTAAGATTGCCTGGTTAAGATATTAAATTATTATTTTATATTCCCAATATTTTAGCTTTCATGTAGATTTTAAGCAGACACTCTACTTTTCCTTTTTGTCAGTCTAGAATATTCATATGTCAATTAGGACAGTAAACCTGTTTCTCTTTTCCAGTACTCACCCAGGATACGTACACAGGGATGTCTTCTGTCCCAGTAAATAAAAGTAGGGGCAAATAGAGAACCAGCAGATTGGTGATGAACTGAGCATGCTTAGTGATAATTATTGACTCATTTGAGTGGTAGCAGTCATGAACAGGTTAAAAATGCTAGGCATGTTTGCTTCTATTTATGAGAGGCAAAACTATGAATACAATAGATGTTAGCTGATTACTCATTCCTTGATGGGCATGTATTAAAATACAGTTCCTTTTTTTTTAAACTAAAGTATTGGCCTCATCACAATATTAGAGAAAAAATTTCCCTAAGAAATTTGCTACCTTGTTTTTTCCAACCACTGCCTTAAAATTCCTTTCTTGATAAAATGTGCTCTGTTATTTCATTTCACATAAGAGTTTACAGCTTTCTGAATACAGGATTAGCAAAGAAACACTTCTTGCTGCATGGAAATTGCTTGCTGTCAACTTCTGTGTGCTTAATTCAATTTCAACTTCTGTGTGCTTAATTCAATTCTTCCCTTTCATCTACCCAGAAGCCCTCTGGCTAGAAGCAAATCCACACCTCAGTGTCGTGAGACTCAATGTGGACAACACCAATACCTGTGCCCTTGTAGTGACATGGAATACCGCAACATAAGGTTAGACCAGGCAACTTGTGACAGATTTTTAAAAAGCACGGCTTTCCCATTGAGATGGGGAACAAGACAAGGATGCTCACTATCACCCCTGTTATTCAATATTGTGATAGAAGTTCTAGCTAGAACAAGTAGGCAAGATAAAGAAGTAAAAGACTTCCGAATAGGAAAGGAAGAAATGAAACTGCTATTTGCTGGTGTGATCCTATATCCAGAAAATCCCTGAAAGTCTGCAAGAAACCTACTAGAACTAATAAAGTTCAGCAAAGTGGTGGGATGCAAGATTTAATATGCGAAACTCAGTAGTGTTTCGATACACTACTGATAAGCAATCTGAGGAGGAAGTTAGAAAAAAAATTGTGTATAATCGTGACTAAAAGAATCAAATATTTAGGAATAAACTTAACCAAGGACACAGAGGACCTGTATTCAGAAAACTACAAATCATTGCTAAAAGAAATCAAAGAAACCTTAAATAAATGGAAGGCCATTCCATGTTCGTGGATTGGAATAGTAAGTATAACTTAAGATGTCATTCTACCCAAGCTGATTTATAAATTAAGAGGTCATTCTACCCCAGCTGATTTATAGAATCAACACAGTCCCAACAAAAATCTCAACAGCCCTTTTGCAGAAATGGAAAGCCAGTTATCAAATTTACTTAGTAGGGTAAGGGGTCCTGAATAGCTATAAATGTCTTAAAAAAAGAAGAATGAAGTTGGAGGACTTGCACTTCCTGACTTTAAAGCATATTACTGGAGGGAGGGGCAAGATGGCATCCGTTTAGGGTGCACTTACCATCTCTTTAGCAAAAAATGGCTGAGTGGGGGCAAGATCCTGCCTGAGTGAGCTGTTTTGGTAACCCAAAGAACAGGAGGCTTCTGGGCATCAATCTGGGGAGGGCTGAACAAAAAGATAAATTGCTCATGGTAAAACCCTAAATTTCCTGCCCTTGAGGCTGGAAACTGCAGGACTGCTAAGCCCCACCCTCAAGGCAAAAAGCTGCAGTGAACCCTGACTCCTGCAGGCCATCCTAGAGGAGAAAGCATTCTCTGAGAGTGGGAGAGCTTCTGGCAAAGGGTGGTGTGGTCAGGCTATTGTGTCACCTCAGCCAGGGAATTGTGCCCAGTTGTTTGGTCAAGCAAGCACTGGGTTAACTGGAATACAAGGGCATTTATGGACTTTAGTCACCATTGACTTTACTGCAGTGGTAAATCATAGATAACTGATTACAATTACATCAGTCAGGGAGATTGCTGTCAGCAATGAGTGATGCTTATAATACATTCAGTTGAATGCCTTAAAAGGGGAAGTGATTCCAGCATAGAGGGAGAATTTCCCAGCTCCTCTTTGGACAGCCAGCATCTCCAAGAACTTGTCAAGAACCTTCACTGGACTTTCACTGCAGCCCCTGGTTGCAGCCTACCTGCAGAACTTGGACTGGTGCATCCCCACAGCTGTGTGAGAGACTCTAAAGAATCACGTACTATTGACAGATTATCTCTTGTTGGTTCTGTTTCTCTAGAGAACCCTGACTAACACAGGGGTAGAGGGCTTTCCTTCTGTGGGCTTGGTAGCCTGGACCCCCTTTGAGCTTTGAAGAGCACACCAGCTGCCTCAAGGTGGCACCAGGAAGAGGGGAGAGGCAAATCTACTGAGGCAGCCTGATTTACATAACTGCCCTGGGATAGATAAACTTGACCCGGGAGAAGGTGGAGTTAAGCAATTGGCTAGTTCTGTGCTGAAAACTATCAAAATGTCAACTTCCCTAAGGAAGATGGGCAGTAGGAAGTGCTTAATAAGCTTCTAAGAGCCTATTTAGGGTCCCCTGGGAAGAGGAGGTGGTCTGGAAAAGGATTGAGTCATTTTTTTCTGTGGTGAGTTAAGTCGCCAGGCTCCCATTTGAATTTCAAAAGAAACTCTACCAGCCAGGAGAGGTGAGGGAGGAACTGCTCACAAAGGCTATTGTGTCCTCCCTACCCTGGGAGAGAAAGCAGCAAGAATAAAAAGGGGGCAGGGATGGACTTCTAATCAGCAAATTTATTGAACTGCAAAGAGTCAAACTGGCCTGAGGGAAATGACTAGAGAGCTTTCTGAAGAGCTAACTGACCCAACAAGAAAGTTTAGCTCAGTGGAGGACTTTCAGCCTTGAATATACAAGTTCCTAAAGTAGTGATCCACCAGCATATCAAACATCCAGCTGACATTTTAGGACAGAGAAAACATAGACACCATTTTTGTACTAATTTCTCTTGGGTCTTTTATTTTTCCTAAAAAAAGGTTACTTTTGTTTTAAAATTTAACTTAGTTTACTTGCTAAAACCCACTTCAAAACCTGCTGATGGAAAGCTGCAGGGTAAGTGATTGATGAACACTGGCAGCCTGAGAAGCTCCACAGGGGTCTAAGAGGGAAAACTGTTCTTCCATAATTTTGTCTGACTGTTTGCTGGTGTGTTTTTTTGTATTGTTTTCTTTTTTTCTTCCCCCTTTTCTTCCATCCCTCTTTTTTTCTTTTCAATTTGCTGATTCTGGTTGTTTCTTGTTTACTCTGTCTTCTGTCCCTTGATTTCCCCTTTTCAGTGTATACCAATTTTGTCTACCAATGTTATCTCTTTTCCTTCCTTCATCTCTCTTCCACTCTTTGTAGTTGTTCTTACATTCCGCTTCTCTTTGTTTAGTCCTCAATTTTTCTGGTTTTTATTTCTATCTCATCTATTATATTTTCTTTCTTTTATCAATGTTTTTCCTTTTTGTCCTTTCTCTTCTCTTTCCTTCTCTTCTCATTATTCTGGCCTTTTAATTCATTCTATATATATTTCTCTATTTGGTTTCCCATTTCATTGTTGGTATTCTACTTTTTTATTCTTATTACTCTATACTGCTTACATTAGTTAAATATTCATTTTCCTAGGCTTAATCAGTTCCTCTTCTAACTTTTACTATTATTATTACTATTATCCTTTTTCTTTTCTTACCTCTTTTGCTTTCTCTGGCCCTAATCATTTTCCTTGAAGGGAACATAGAAAACAGGAAGGAAATAGAACAAGAAGAACAAAGTTACAAAGAGAAAACTTTACATACACATACAAACAGCAACTAAATAAAACCCTAGAGTTGAGTAGCTAATCAACTGAATAAACCCATCAAGATAAAAAGATGACAGACAGCAAAAAAAAAAAAAAAATTACAAACCATACCAAGAAGTGGGAAGACATGGCCCAAAAATACACTGGAAACACATAGCAAAAGATTTGAACAGGCAGAGGAAAGAAATAGTAATGTGGAAGACAATATATCTGAAATTAAACAGATAGTAGAACAGATAGATAAAAAGATAGAAAAAATCCAGGAGGGACTTAGGAATTTGAATGACAACACAGAACAAACAAATATATGTATTACAGGCATCCGAGAGGGAGAAGAGAAGGGAAAGGGGGCAGAAGGAGTGTTGGAGGAAATAATGACTGAAAACTTCCCAACCCTGTTGAGGGAGATGGATGTACATGTCCAGGAAGCACTGTACACCCTAAACAATATAAATCCCAACAGGCCTACTCCAAGACATACACTTGTCAAATTCTCCAATGCTCAAGACCAAGAGAAAATACTGAAAACAGCAAGAGAAAAGAAAATCATCACATACAAGGGAAACTCAGTAAGATTAAGTGCTGATTTCTCATCTAAAACCATGGGAGCAAGAAGGCAGTGGTATGACATATTTAAGGTACTAAGAGAAAAAAATATCAAGGCAAGAATTCTCTATCTAGAAAAGCTGGAATTCAAAAATGATCGAGAATTCAAAATATTCACAGTTAAACAGAAATTAAGAGAGTATGCCCATAAGAAACCTGCCCTTCAAGAAATACTAAAGGGAGTTCTGCAGGTTGAAAGGAAAAAACAGGAGAGAGAAAGTTGGAGGAGAGTGTAAAAACAACTACAAAGACAAAAAGAGAAATAAAAATAACATATGACATATATAAACCTAAAGAAAATGTGGCTAATATAAGTAATTCCTTGAGAGTAATAACACTAAATATTAATGGATTAAACTCACCAGTCAAGAGATGCAGATAGGCAGAATGGATAAGGAAATATGACCCATCTATATGCTATCTACAAGAAACCCACCCTAGACCTAGGATTCAGGGCAGCTGAAAGTGTATGTCTGGAAAACAATCTTACAAGCAAACAATAACCAAAAATAGGGTGGGAGTAGCTGTACTAATATTGCACAAAATAGACTTTAAATGCAAAACTATTGTAAAAGACAAAGAAGGACACTATATATTAGTAAAAGGGGTGATCTTTCAAGAAGAAAGAACAATCATAAATATTTATGCACTCAACTAGGACACCTCAAAATACACGAGCTAAACATTGGAAAAACTAAGCAGAGAAATAGATGACTCTACAATTATAATGGGGGACTTTAATACGCCATTATCACCATTAGACAGAACATCTGAACAGAGAATCAATAAAGAAACAAAGACTTTGAATAATACATTTGAGGATCTGGACCTAACAGACATATATAGAACACTACACCCAAATACAGTGGGAAATACATTATTTTCAAGTGCACATGGATCATTCTCCAAGATAGAGCACATGCTAGGTCACATAAAAATTCTCGATGAACTAAAACAGTTGAAATTATAAAAAGTAATTTCTCTGACCACAAAGGAATGAAGATGGGCATCAGTAAGGGCCAGAGAACCAGATTAGGCACAAAGATATGGAAGCTTAGACAAATAGTGGGTCAAGGAGGAAATTTCAAAAGAAATCAGTAACTACCTTGAAATGAATAAAAGTGACAACACAACATATCAATACCTATGGGATGCAGCAAAACTGTACTGAGAAGGAAATTCATAGCCATAAATGCATATATCAAAAGAGAAGAATGAGCTAAAATTGAAGACTTAACCTCACACCTGGAGGAATTAGAAAAAGAACAACAAACTAACCACAAAGGAAATAGAAAGAAGGAAACAACAAAGATTAAAGCAGAACTAAATGAAATAGAAAATAAGAAAGCACTAGAAAAAATAAACAGAACTGAAAGCTGGTTCTTCCAGAAGATAAATAAAATTGACAAACGTTTAGCTAGACTAACAAAGAAACAAAGAGGGAAGACAAAATAAGAAATGAGGAAGGGGATATCATCACTAACACCACAGAAATAAAGATTATGATAAGAGAATACTTTGAAAAATTATATGCCAACAAGGGCAATTTAGAGGAAATGGACAAATTTCTGGAAACACACAAGCAGCCTACATTGATGAAGCAGAAATTGATTAAATCAACAGACCAATCACAAGTAAAGAGATAGAATCTGTCATCAAAAAACTCCCAAATAAGAAAAGCCCAGGACCAGATGACTTCACAGGTAAATTCTGCCAAATATTATGGAAAGAACTGATGCCAATCCTGCTTAAACTCTTTGAAAAATTAGGGTAGAAGGAACATTGCCTAACTCATTTTATGATGCCAACATTACCCTAATACCAAAGCCAAACAAAGATGCCACAAGAAAGGAAAATTACAAACCCATCTCTTTAATGAAACTAGATGCTAAAATCCTCAAGAAAATATACGCTAATTGTATTCAACAACACATCAAAGGAATTATACACCATGACCAAGTGGGTTTCATCCTGGGTATGCAAGGATGGTTCAACATAAGAAAATCAATCAATGTAGTAAAGCACAAAAACAGATCAAAAGGAAAAAATCATATGATCATCTCTATAGATGTAGAAAAAGCATTTGACAAAATGTAGCACCCTTTCCTGATAAAAACACTGCAAAAAGATAGGAATAGAAGGAAACCTTCTGAACATGATAAAGTGTATATATGAAAAACATACAGCTAACATCACATAAAATGGTGAAATCCTAAAAGATTTCCCTCTAAGATTGGGAACAAGACAAGGATGCCCACTATCACCACTCCTATTTAACATTGCATTAGAAGTACTTGCTCAAGCACTGAGGCAAGAAAAAGAAATAAAAGGCATCCAAATTGGAAAGGAAGAAGTAAAAATTTCACTGCTTGCAGATGACATGATCCTATATATAGAAAGCCCTGAGAAATCTACAACAAAGCTTCTAGAACTTATAAATGAGTTCAGTAAAGATGCAGGTTATAAGATCAGTGCAGGAGTGTAGGGAAATATTGGGTTGGGTGCTGCAAGCTTGACAGGGAGGATGGGTTGGACTATCCATGGAATTGGGAGGAGGGTTGTGGGAGGGAGCAGGTGAACACTAGGATTGGTGGGAATGTGGCTGAAAGCACAATGTTGAGGAAACTCTTTTGGCAATATTACAAGGAAGGGTTACTGATTTAGGGCATTGGATGAGGGTCATTTAGGACATAGCACACCTGGGGCAGTCTTCTACAGAATGTGCAAGAGATCATTTTGTCATAATGCATTGTATTATGACATGTAGTATGGGGGGAGATCCACATAATGAGTGGGAAGGAGTTGGACTCCCATACTGGGGGGGCTTGATATGTTCTCTCACAGAGGGGAGGGTGTCTCTTGAGAGCATGGGTGGTCCCTAATAGGGGAGAACAGACTAGTGTGTCAAGCCCTCAGTGTTGTTGCAGGTATCTACGAATCTTGTCCTTTAAGGAGTGAAGCCTGGTGGCTGCAGTGGTCCCCGAGGGGAGGGAGAGGGAAGAATAGAATAGATGGAATAGGGGCTAGTTAGGGGGCAATGGAAGTGTTCTGCATGATCTTGCAATGGTGGATCCAGGCTATGTTAAATGTCATAAAAAATTTATAAAACTGTATGGTCTAAAATGAAAACCATAATGTAAACTACCGACCATGGTTGGAAGCTATGTTTCAGTATTTGTACATCAGGTGTAACAAATGTATCATCCACATGGAAAAAGGTTATTAATAGGGATGGAGGAAGAGGGGGAGGATGTTGGTATATAGGAGTCACCTATATTCTGTATGTGACTTTACTGTGACCTAGAAATTCTTTGAAGACAAAATGAAAAAAAGTAAGACACTGGGGAAGAAAAGAAAGAAAATGCCACTGTACATACAGGACAATAGTTATTACAGTTATGAATGGCAAAACATCAAAAAGTTTTTTAAATATTCTAATTTTTGTTTTTACTTTATTTTAATAGTTTTAGTTTTTCTAAATTATTATGTATTTTATTTCGTATGGTTAAACCTATCATTACTATCTCATTTTCTTATTAATTGAATTTGGCAATATTATTGGCTTCGTTTTTGAAGAAATTTTGGATCATAGAAGGGTTATAACTATGGCAGGGGAGGATCATTGGTGTGGGGTTGTCAGTGATGGGGGATACATGGGAGGAAGTTCACCTGGGCATACATATAAGGTATATAAATATGCTCAAATGTTCATGGGACATTGCCACAGTGGGTAGAGATTCACACAACTGAAAGAATACTGCATTCCCATCCTGGGGAGCTCTCCCACATTCTCTAATGGAATAGCAACAATCCCCCAAGTACAGGGGCTATGACTAGTGAAGAAAGATGGCCCATTGATGGGCCCTTGATATTGACAACTATGCTTATGAGCCTTTTGCTCTTGAAATTGCAGCATAGCCTAGTGTTGTAGAGTGCTTAGGGGTTACCTCCTGAGAGCCTCCATGTTGCTCAAATGTGGCCACTCTCCAAGCCAATCTCAGCAAATAAATGCATTACCTTCTCCCAGTGTGGGACATGACTTCTGGCGCTGAGTCTCCCTGTTACCAAGAGATTACTAAAAAGCATTGGCTTGTGATGCAACTGGAAAAATACCTGAATAAAAGGGAGAAATGATAAAGATAAATGAGTTTATAAGGCTAGAGACTTCAAAGTCGAGTCGGAGGCCATCAGATAGTTAACGCTTATGCATGTCTCAGCAGAACTCAGAGACTGCCATAATAAATACTACCCCAAATAATGGGGCTCCTAAGGACTCCACAGACATCTAGGTTCTGTGGTCATGGCAGATAGCTCCGGGTTTGTTGCCTTGCCAGTGGGCCCTACTTTGGAGTTTGTGCTCCCGAGTGTGACAGAGTTGGACTCAGTTGTGACTTCTCTACACATGCCTCTTCTGTCCCTTCTATTTGAACCTGTAGTTACTGCTAGAGTTGGCAGTGGTATGTCCAAGAGACTTGAGTCATTGGGCTCTCCATGTGCCAGCTGGGCCCTGAGCCTCAGTGGAGTTGCAACACCTGCTCTTCAGTTCATTGGACTCACCGAGGACAACTAACACAGAGATGAGGATGGACTACCACCATACCAAGGAACCAAGAAAGTCTACAATTGTAAGCAAGATAGTCCCATCCATCAGCCATGTGGGATTGAAGGCCCCTCTCAATTAGAGATGGAGTAGGCATCAACATCTCAGAATCCTCAGGACTGGGGAATAAAACATGGACTAGAGCGCACTTACTGGTATTCTACTATACACTTATTGTTATTCTAGCCATGGAAGAAATTATATTACTGATGTGTGGCCACTGGAGATGCTGAAGTCAGGGAGAGGGAAAAAGGTGTAATATGGGGCCATTTTCTGGACTTGGAATTGCCTGAATGACATTGCAAAGACAGATGCAGGCCATTATATATCCTGCCATAATGTACAGAACGGAGTGGGAGAGAGTGTAAACTACAATGTAAACTATAATCCATGCTTAGTGACTGTAGCAGTTTGATATTATCAATGAATTCCAAAAAGAAATATTGGATTATGTTTGTAAACTGACCTTCTCCTCTGGGCATATTAGATTATATTGGATTCATAGATTTACTTGCTTAAATAATTACGTAAACTTCTTGTGCCAGTAGGGCATTGGGCCCCCACATTTTGTGGGTGTACTCACAGATAAAAGGCATGGCAAAGGACAGAGTTCAGGGTTTTTGATACTGGAGTTTTAAAATTGGAGTTTTATGCTGAAGCCTTAAGCTGGAGCCCCATGAAGTAAGCAGACAGAGGAAAGAGAGACTTTGGTGAGGGAAGTAACTTATGCTTTATGGCCTGGTATCTGTAAGCTCCTACCCCAAATAAATACCTTTCATAAAAACCAACCAATTTCTGGTATTTTGCATCAGCACATCTCTGGCTGACTAATATAGTGACAATGTGCCAAAATGTGTTTATCAATTGCAATGAATGTACCATACTAATGAAAGAGGTTGTTAATGTGTAGAAAATTGGGAGGTGCGGGGAGTGGGGCATATGGGAATCACTTATATTTTTTTTATGTAACATTTTATGTAATCTATCTTTTAAAAATAAATAAAAAATATATAAAATAAAGCATATTATTTAGCTACAGTGGTAAAAACAGGTATGATACTGGCATAAAGATAGACGTATTGACCAATGGAACTGAATCAAGACCTCAGAAATAAACCCTCTCATCTTTGATCAAGTGATTTGGGCCAGAACAGTCTATTCAACAAATGGTGCTGGGAGAACTGGCTATCCACATCCAAAGGAAAGAAAGAGGACCCCTACCTCACACCTTATACAAAAAGCAACTCAAAATGGATCAAGGACCTAAATATAAAAGCCGCAACCATAAGACTTCTGTAAGAAAATATAGGGAAACATCTTCAAGATCTTGCGGTGGTTGGTGGTTTCTGCAACCTTATACCCCAAGCATGAGCAATGAAGGAAACAATAGATAAATGGGGCTTTCTCAAAATTAAACACTTTTGTTCTTTAAAAGACTTCGTCAAGAAAGTAAAAAGGCAGCCTACTCATTGGGAGAAAATATTTGGAAACCACATATTTGACAAGGGTTTGACATCCATGTTATATAAAGAGAACATACAACTCAACAATAAAAAGACAAGCAACCCAATTAAAAAACTACCCAGAGTAGATGAGTCTCTAACTGAAGTACAGCTAGGGCAACCACCAGGTACCATTGTGTCAAAAATTTCTCTGTTGTATAGTTTGTGATGGTTAGGTTAACATGTCAACTTGGTGCCCAGCGGTTTGGTCAAGTAAGCACTGGGCTAATTACAATACAAGGGCATTTCATGGATTTTATCATCAGTGAGTTGACTGCATAGATGGCTGGATGGCTGGATACACAATCAACCAGGGAGATTGCTGTCAGCAATAAGTGATCTCTCATCCAATTAGCTGAAAGCCTTAAAAGGGGAAGTAATTTCAGGACTCAGAGAATTTCCAGCTCTACTTTGGACAAACAGCATCTTCTGGGAACTCATCAAGGAACTTCATTAGAGCCCCTGGTTTGCACCCTGCCCTGCAGAATATGGACTAGTATATCCCCACGGTTGTGTGAGGGAATTTTATAAAATCTCATACTACTTACCAGTATTTCCTGTTGCTTCTGTTTCCCTAGAGAATCCTGACTAATACCTAGTTGTTTAGCTTAGGTGGTATTCTCAGGGAACTCTGCATCATTGAGCCACAGATTGTAGGTTTGTTTCCACAGGGAATCTTACGCTAGGAATATCCTGCAAAGAGCATTCCATAGACAGGGACTCTCTTCCGATCAAATATCATTACAAGGACTGGACTGCCTGCTTTCTTTTTGTCCCCGTGGGCTGTCTCTTAGTGGAACTCAGGAGAGAAATGACTCATAGACCAGATGCTTTAAGTCTGTGCTCCTCAATGGGGTACAATATTTGAGTCTATAACTTACTTTTATCACTCTGCTTGGGCTAATGAAGAAGTTAAGATTGGGGACTTAATTCCCATGATTGGGGATTTAATTTCCATGTGGTCCAGGCAGCAATGTGTCATAGTGCTATACCACAACACAAATTCAGACCAACTATCTTGGGACCATGTTGTATTGATTCCATTTGGAAAAGGGTGGGGGAGTGGGGGTGGAGAAAGTAGATATGTTTACAAAAATTCTACACCCCTGTGGTTGAAATAACTGAATGGGTACAAGAGTGAGCAGGGAAAGACAGAATTTGTGTGGGGCCCAAACCTTTACAATTTTGGAAGCCCCTTTAGTTCAGTAAGAATAGAAAACTATCTTATATGCTCAAAATGACAAAAATGTTTGATCACACATGTGAACAGGTTACTGGGTTCCTGTTACTAGAGTGGTTTCCTGAAACTGTAAGTTCATTAGCTTCCCAGTAAAATCTTCCTATGTGTGAGTTTGGTATTTGTGCCAAAAGAATTGTTTCCATTTGTTATGATGCTTTTTAAAATGCACGAATACATAAAATAAATAGAAGAGAGGGGATCATGCCTTAAAAGGTTTTTAGTTGGAGGTAAAATAGAATGAAAATACATAAATATGTAGAGAATACAACCAAAACATTTGTGTAGTATGCTAGGAGCTTTTTAATTGTCACAATAATGAAAAAGTAAATATAACCGCTATCTTAAAAATATAAGAACTTTTCAGAAAGTGGATTGATAGAGAGACAGATATCTGGATAGACAAATAGATGGATAAATTGATGGAGAAATAGATTGATATAGCAAATGGGGCAAAATGTTAAAACTGGTGTATCTGGGAGTAAAGTAGTATGGTGACTTGGAGCAGGACACCCTAGAGCACCTCTTCTCATCTTATTCCAGGCCTGCGGGTGTGAACCTATTATAAACAGGAACTTTTCATGAGGTTACTTCAGTTAAGGTATGACCCAGTGAAGTGAGGATGGGTCTGAATCCTGTTATTTGGGTCCTTTATAAGTAGAATGAAATTCAGACACAGAGTGAAAGCATAAGGAAGAATCCAGAAGTCAACAGAATCCAGGGAAGCCAGGAGAAGCTACCATGTGACAGAAATGTCAAAGACCAAGGATCCTGGGAAGCCAGACCCAGAATGCCACAGTCTTTTGGGAGAAAGCTTTGATGCCTTGATACTGGACTTCCAGCCTCAAAACTATGTACTAATAAATTTCCTTTAAGACAACCCATTGGATGGTATTAATGTTAGCAGCCAGGAAACAAAGGATATGCTTATGTTCTCTGCATGGGGTTTGCATTATTTTTTTAACTGTCTTGTAAGTTTGAAAACTTTTAAAAATAAAAGTTTAAAAATGTAAGAACTTAGGTATTAAAAACTTAGCAATTTGCCCCAAATTAAACATATAGTAAGTGATGGGACTGTAATTTTAGCTTAGGTTCATCTTTCTCTAACCCACATGCTGATTGCTACCTCTGTAGTACTAGTCCTCTAAAATTATTGTGCTATAATGATGACAGAAAAAAATGTTTTCTCACTTTCTCGCTACCTGACACTTCTCTACATCCTTTCTTCCTTGAGTCAGTAAACATTTTTCTGAATTTTAGAACTTAATAAATTATAGTCACAGCAAGTTTTGCTTTTTATTTCTCTCTTACGTTTTCCCTGAAAACATATTAATCATCATTTTAAAACAGTAAAAGTAGTTTCCTTACTCAAATAGCTAAGGATAGACTGTGAGTGGGGCACACCAATTATTTGTGAATGAGTCACACATTTTGCTCTAGATAAACTATGTAGCAGTTTGGTCTTTCTCTCTCTCTTTCTTTCTTTCTTTCTTTCTCTCCTCCCCCCCGGTTGTCTGCTCTCTGTGTTCATTTGCTGTGTTTTCTTCTGTGACTGCTTCTATCCTATCAGCGGGAATCTGTGTCTTTTTGTTGCGTCATCTTGTTGTGTCAGCTCTCCATGTGTGTGGTGCCATTCCTGGGCAGGCTGTACTTTCTTTCGCATTGGGTGGCTCTCGCACTCCTTGCACGTGGGGCTCCCCAACGTGGGTAAAGGAGGCCCGGGTTTTGAACCGCGGACCTCCCATTTGGTAGACGGACGCCCTAACCACTGGGCCAAGCCCGCTTCCCTTGGACCATGTCAGAGGATGCTGCGTCTCCACCCCCTTGATGGGCGGGGACTCACAGAGAAAATGACATGGCAGAGGAGACAGCTGTAGACTTCTGAACGGGAGCCCTGGGAAGTAAATAAACAGAGAAGCAGATCTGTGAGGGAAGAGGGAAGGCTCCATTAGACATAGCAGAGGCCCCAGGAAGGAAGAGAGGCAAGCCGTTTGCCTGGTAATTTACAGCTGGCCTTGTGGAGAGACCAGAGCAGCTGAGCCCGGAGAGAAAACCCGGGAGAGAGACGAGACTAATCTCAGCCGACAGCTGATATTGGAAAAAGATGGGACCATGGCGCCTTAAGAGGAAGCCTCAACCCTTGCATATTTCAGCAGCCATCTTGCTCAATGCGGGGCAACAGACTTTGATGAGGGAAGTAATTTACTCTTTGGGGCCTTGTGACTGTAAGCTTCTACCCCAAATAAATATCCTTTATAAAAACCAGCAGATGTCTGGTACTTTGCCTCAGTACCTCTTTGGCTGACTAATACAAACTTACATGAGAAATATCTCCAATTTTCTAAATTATTCTTTTAATTTCAAGGCAATTCTGATGTATTTTGGAAGCAATAATTTCCTAACATCTTCTTTCATGTAATTAAATCAGGTAAGACACAGCACAACATTTGGGGCTCCATATTTTGGGGATTTCTGTAGAAGTGTGCTTCCTAGGTTCATTTATAGAACACTGGCCTCTCTATAGAGTTAAGTGGACTTTTAAAAAAATCTGTACCATTTCTATACTGCCTGTTTGGGTTCCTCTTTCACCTGGGAATTATTATTTTTTTAATGGTTGAAAATGACTAGATCTTATTTTATTCTGAGTTGTAACTTGCATTCTTTCAAAATAAACAGAATAGTTTTCATTTGCCCTTTTAAAATTGTGTCCTACACTGGATTTACTATTATTTTTACATATATATGATTTAGAAACGGCTGCTATGTTTCTTTATGCCAGTATAAAGAATAATTAATAATCAGTTGTTTGGTCATTTATGGTTTCTCAGCTTGACTTAAAAAAAATAAAAAGCAAGTACCCAAAACTAACAGAAAATAAATATCAGTGTAGTAGCCTATTAGTCTATAGAATCCACAAGGACTAAAATTCAATAAAGTTTTTTTCTTCTAGTATTTCTGGCAAGAAATGATATTCTTTCCTCTCTTCTACTTTTGGCATTAAGCTTTACAAAACAGGGTAAAATGAATTGATATTTGGCAGTACTGATGAATGAACTAAAACAGGTCAAATCATGACCACTGAAGTGAACATGTGATGTTTTAAATTTAGACAGACATATCAAATGAAAATGGATAGTTTAGAATTTCAAGGAGCAAATCTATCTTCATATTAAACAAGATGGTAATATTATATTCTCATATCCAATAACTGTAACCCAACAGACACTATGTCTCCAAGGAAGGATTCTGACAATATATAATATTTAATAACAATTAAAAATAAAATTTAATAAAAGTTATATAAAAATTTAATTATTCTAAATAACTGTATGGATACGGACATGGTTTTATCACAGAGAAAATAGTGATTTTATGTATCTGTTACCTTGTTTTCAAACCTTTTCTAAGTCTCTAAATCATTAAAAGATTCCACTGTCATAAGAATTATATTTCCAAATATAATCACTTCCATATGAGTAAACGGACTTCTAATTCAACCTGCAAACTAAGATATTTCTTTGGAAATAGGACTGAAAGAAAGCATGTCATGATCCAGAGTGTTTGTTCATTTGTTCTCCTTGTTCCTCTTTAATGATATAAATTTGAGGTGTCTTATAAAGGCTGTACTCCAAGCATCATTTACAGAAAATAAATTTAGGGGCTTTTCTCACCTGCACATGAAGATTAATTGACAGTAATAATCCTTTGGAACTGTACATCTAGCCTGGAGACTAATAACTGGCCAACAAAAGTGAAGGGCAGATGTGTATCTATAGGAAACACGTTGAGCCTTGTATTCCCACAGCCCCTAGCATCTGTGTATCTTCTTTTAACATACAATCTTGGGTCAAGCAAAAATAGAGCTGGTTTTAAAGAAACTAAACTACAGATTTAATCCAAGATAGCAATCTTCATGGGCCTGTAACCCCTGGACTTCATGCACTCTGAGTACAAAGTGTGTATTGTAAGAAAAAATTTAATTACATATTCCGTCATATTAAAGTTTAAAAAAAGAAACCACCTAATTTCATGGGTAGTTTACTGGGTTTCTGGTCTCATTAAAGAACATCCTATGATAGCCTAGATTCTTTTATTTTAATTTAAAATTTTAAAAATTAATTTTATTTATACACACTTCATATCTACCAATGAAAAGATAATACACAGTGTGACAATCTGAAGTTCTTTTATGAATCCCACAAGATTATGTTCTTAAACTAACCCATTCCTGTGGGTGTGGTACCCTATGATGCATTAGATTTACCTTGATTAGATCACTTGATTAGATCACTTTTGATTGTACTATGTCAGTGAGGCATTACTCAGTTTGGGTCTCCACCCTCTTCCTGGAGCCTTATAGAAAGAGAGACACAGAGAAGAGACAGAAAAGGGAGCTCTGCCATTTTGACTAGGCCATTTGAGAGAGGACTCGAGGATTACTGACAGTGGAACCTGAAGCACTAAGCCCTCAAGAGGCTGGGTGGGACCACAGAGCAGCTCAAGGCTGAAGAGATAAGCCATATGCCTGATCTCCCACAGCTGGGTCCTGGGAAACAATGAACCTAGAGGAGAAGGCAGGGACTTCAGCAGAGAATGGCAGACCTGCCATCTTGCCTCACCACATGGCTGGGTGCCAGGATCACCAGTAGCTGACTCTGGTGAGAAAGCATCTCTGATGGTGCCTTGATTTGAACATTTCAGGGCTTTAGAACTGTAAGATCTTCCCCTAATAAAATTCTCATTATAAAAGCTAACCCATTTCTGGTACTTTGCATTGGCAGCCCTATAGCAAACTAAGACACATAGATTATCTTTAAAGGCTTCTCTCAACCCATGATCCACTTAGAAATGCCCAGGAAGACCTCTAAGTGAACAGCAGTGTTAATATATATTTTGTTATAGGTAATACTAATACTCTATCTCATTATCTAATACATAATTGTGGCAATGATATAATGTCATTCCATCATCATTTTTTAGTAATCACCACTGGAAACACTAAACATCCACTATATCAACTATTACCTTTGAATACCTATGAAACATTAAAAGTATTAGCAAAGCTATTTTATAGAGGAAAAAAGTGTTCTTGCAGCACTATTAGACTTTGTTTAAAATACCAGTCCTGCTATGTATTTGAACAAATCAATATTCTTTCCTGGGTATTTTTTCTTTCATTTTTGAAAATAAGGACCATTAATATCTACTGTGTAAGACTTTTGTTATATAATGAGTAAAAGAATAATAACCTAGTTATACTCTATTTTTAAAAAATTATTAACTTTTTAAATTATTCATTTATTAAGATATTGTCCACAAAGTTACCAGATAGACATATCTAAAATTTAAATCTATATTTACTTGCCTAAATCAAAAGCAGCTATCCACTGCCTGTAAGATAAAGTTCACGCTTTTTTTTGGCATGAGCTAAAAACACTCCTGGTTCTGAGTTTTACCTGCCTTTCTAACAAACCCTCTGCCCACTTCCTGCTTCTTAATTTAGCCTCCAACAACACAGTATGACTAATAAAGAGCATCGACATGTTGCCATGCTCTTTCCTTCTCAGGAATGCCTGTCACTTCAACTGCCACACCAACCTTTCAGTTAGCTTAAAAAATTCCACCTCATCTTTTAAAAGTGAGTTTTCTGACAGAAGTTGTAAACTTATAAAACAATCATGCACATGTGCAGAATTCCCAAAGAACACCCCTTCATCAACACACCACAATGTTGTGTGTCATTTGCTACAGATAAAATAATACCATCTGATTATTGCTGTCCATTGTGTACATTTGGCTCACTCCTTCCATACTGCCTCAGTATCAACACAGTACATCTTTTGCTTAGATGCAAAAATATTATATTATTACTCCTAACCACAGTCCGTAGGTCATTCCAGCTGTATTTTTCCCACGCTTCTCTACATTCCCATCACCCTGCAGTAGTGATATACATTTATTCCAGTTCACAAAGGACACTCTTGCATCTGTACCATCAACCACAATTCTCACCCACCTCTTGGTTTACTGTGCTATCCAGTTCCTAGATTATTCTCAAGCATTCTGTCAACTGGCATTTACATAACTAGATTACCATTTTCAGCCACATCCCCATTTATAAACTAGCTGTTACTCACTGTGTTACCATCCACTATACATTTCCACGATTTTACAGTAAAGCTAATTAAAACTTCTAAAAATATAATTAAAAAATAATAATGGGGTGGGTTGGGGGAAAAACACACCAAATGTAAGATAAGAACTATGATTAGTAGTAAGATTTTGACAGTGTTCTTTCATAGTTTGTAACAAACATCTCATGACAATGCAAGGTGTTGGTGCAGGGTTGATGTGTGGGACCCCTGTATGATGTTATGCATGTTTGTTTTGTGAGTTCACAACTT
Organism: Dasypus novemcinctus; assembly: GCF_030445035.2. Taxonomy (NCBI): domain Eukaryota; kingdom Metazoa; phylum Chordata; class Mammalia; order Cingulata; family Dasypodidae; genus Dasypus; species Dasypus novemcinctus. The sequence goes on along the minus strand of NC_080688.1, from coordinate 86,635,513 downwards.
TTACTATACACTTAATTGTTTATGTATGTTCATATATAAATGATATAAAGATAATAATAAGTGGGTTGGTTAGGGGAAAAATGCTTTGTTTAGTAATACTTAGTAATATTTTGAGAATGCTCTTTAATCATTAGTTAAGAAGGTTTAAAAACAATGCAGGTTATTGGTGGTAGAGTGAGATGTTATATATGTTTGTTTGATGTTGTATGTTTGTTTTTTAAGTTCACAACTATTATACATTTATTGTTTATGTATGTTTATGCATGAGTGATAGATTTCAATTTAAAAAAAGCTAAAAAAAAAGTGAGTTTTCTGATGACTGTTTCCTTCAGTAAACCCTTCCTAAGTCTCTAAAATTACATTGTTTTTTTTTGCAGAGACAGTGCTGCTTACCAAATATCTTTTTTTTCTTTTTTTATATCCTTGAAAGGTATTTATTGCATACAATAAAAGTCACATATTTTAAAGTTTTGATTTGATGAGCTTGGTAAATATGAGATTCATGTAACAATCATCAAAGACAGGTTTTAGAGTATGATAAATATCTTAAGCACCTCTCCATTCCCAACACCCAATGCAACGTGGCAAGTCAAGTGACTATTCTGGACCAAGGATCATACGCAGCCAGGATGCAAGCCTAGGTCCAAGCATTTCAAACTCCAAAGCAGAGCTTCCCGTTCTCTCCTCCCCTGCTGTGGAAACCAAGGAAGTCTTGCACTGAGATGGCAGAGCCTCAGATGGAAAGAGCCTCCATCTCTGAGTCACCACGGGGAGGATGGCTGCTCTGGACAGTTGTGCAGACGCAAAGCACACTAGCATGAGTGACAAATAAATATTGTTGCATTAAACCACTGAGATTTTGTTTGTCACTTAAGGATGAATCTATTTGATTGTGACTAATAGAAACTGACAGCAGGAGGAATGCAGCTGTGGGAAAAAAAAAAAAGGAAATAAAAAGAAATTTAAATAAATAAAGAACTCTAAAATATGTAGCGTCATTGAAATAGCGATTGGGCCAGGGACAAAGGAAGGTGACTATGGGAGCTGGGAAGATGATGTTATGTAGTGGTGAGACAAATAGTATAACTCTTGCCTTTTTATGAAATTTGTGATAACTTAGTAGGTAGACTGCATGCTTAATGAGTTTGCAAATTTTGGGGAAGAGTGTGGATATCAGAATGCTGATAAGATTCCTTGACTGGCAAGGCACGACAGAGAAAGAAGATCTTGGGAAAACAGAGAATTTGCAAGCAAAAAATAAAAGAAATTCAAAGCCTTACAAAGTTGGAATATTTAACTATGTTGCAACATTGAAGAGTAGGAGATAAAATTAAGAAAATCTCTAAATGACAAAGGACAATTAAAAGAGCCTTAAGGAAAAGAGCAGAATAACTGCATTTTTCACAACTGCTAAAACCTCTCATTGATTAAGGCGTGTCAAGGTGAAAAGCAGCTTAAAGGTATTGCAGCCTGTATGATCTTATAATTAGATAAAATGACCTAGGGCAAAGATTGGATTCAGTTGTAGTATTCCTGCAGAAACCTGATAACCCTGAAATAACACTTTTCAAAACAAGAGAGAGATTTAGGGAAGAGGAAACAAAACATTTCAGCAAATCTGAGAACTCTGTCTCAAAAAATTCCCTCCAAACTGGGTATTGGCATTGGTACATGTCATAGACCAAATAGACGAGCAACTTAACTAAAATTGTACAGGAAAAAAAAAACTCAATAAAGTAATGTTTATTACTTTTTAAGACTTGATAACCCTCAGATCTTAACATAACCTTCTCAGGGCAGAACATGGGCTGAGAAACTAGCAAAGCCTCAAAGAGAACTTTTTCCCAATGCCCAGTTTAGATATGCCCAAGGAGGAAAATGGAAAAAGGAAGAGAGCAAGGGTCAGTCAAGGTGAAGAACAGATAAGCAAGCTCCTCCCAAAGAGCAAAAGGGCCAGTCAAGAATCCCTGTTAATCCAAGGTTGGGAAATCTCCTTCCTGGTAAGGAGCATTTCACAATTAGCAAGACCAATAGCCTGCTGTGTCTCCTAATCTTTCTTTTCTTGAACGGCAGTGTCTGCTGAGGTAAGCTTCCTGCCCTCTTGAACACTCTTCATTGGGTGGAGGTGAGTAGGGACAGAAAAAGTATCTTTTTAGTTCACTATTTTGGGATGAAAGTGGAAGTGATGTAAACTCTATTGTGTGATGTATACTCTGGAAGTGATGTAAACACTATTGTACTTCACCCAGAGACCCTGGACTTGGAGCTGGATTAGTTTTTGGTTGCCTTCCTCAGGGAAAGACTGAGTGTGCTCTATCTGTGGGACGAAGGGGGCAAAGGGATCTTTGCTGACTAGAAGAGCAGACTGTGGCAGGGACAGTAACAGCTACCAAATATTTCACATTCTCCCTTGCATCTATTTGGCCCCTTGAGTCTATTTGGCCCCTTGCAGCTAGGTGGGGCCCTGTGACAATTTCTAGACAATGCACTGCTGATGAAAGTGACCTGCATTGCCTTTGTGCCAAAGCATGTAAGTGCCTCTGGAGAATTCTCCCACCCTCTTCCCCTGCTGTGGCAACTGAGGTGGTTGAGAGTTGAGATGGCTGAACTGCAAAATGGCAGCAGAGCAGGTTTCTGAGCCCAGCTGCCCTGAAGATTTGCCTAGACTCCTATCCACCACAGCTTGAGTGAAGAAATAAACCTGTTGCGTTATGCTCTTGAGGACTGGGTTGGTATTATTATTATCCTTTAAATTACCACATTGTGACTTAACCTATTTGCTAATGCCTACCTCGCCTGTGATTTCAATAGCCACCCTCTAAATCTCTTTTATTACAATTTCTACATTGTATTGTAATCACTGGTTTATCTGTCTGTCTGTCCAAACTCTACGAACTTAAGGACAGGAGTTATGTCTTACCTATATTTGTTTCTCTAGTTCTTATCATAGTGTTTGATGAATAAAAGCAGCCCAGAGAATAGGCTTTTTGATATCAGAAAACATTTAAATAATAATGTCCAAGTGAATTTTAATCACATGGAATGCATGATAGGAAAGACCTCTTTGATGACTGGCATCAAGGATGCATGTGATGTTAAAAAATCATATGTCTATAAAATGCTTCCTTTCATTCCAAAGAAGTAATGTCAAGACACAGCCTTTTAAGAACTTAGGTGCCTTCCTTTTTCTGTGTCTAATTTAGTAGGTCTCTTGCTACTTGAATACTAGGACTAATATTTTCCCCCTAGGATAAAACATTAATTAAATGACTTAGGAAATTGTTCTTATCAAAGAATGGAGGCTCTGATCTTAGATTTTGCTCCATTAACTTTAAAGTTCAATACATTTTTATTGAACCCACACATACTTTAATGCGAATTGCTTTTTACTAATTGGTCTATAGGGATCATGATGACAGTTTTGGTGTTCTTTTTAGACTTTTCCATTCCCTTCAAAAAGTTCCTAAACATTATTAGTAGTCATTAAATCAAGGAATGATTGCTGGAATCAAGGGCATAAAATCAATGGAGAGAGATATGAAGTTCTGGTTTGCTCTCCTCCCTGGATTGGAAGTCTCTCCCAGGAGACTGCTTCCAGTTGGCTTGAGTGGGAGCCACTCAAGCATTAATTCATTCATTTAACCGATGACCAGGTTTCTACCTTTTAACATCCCTGAAATTCAGGTGTATTTTTCTCTCTTTGTGGCATCTTATACTTGACAGCATCCATCATTCAACAGTGGCTTCCAGGTGGTAATGGAGTTGCCGTTACCTGCATGTCCCTGGCCTTGACCGTCACTGCTCATATCCTCCTCATGTCAGTTGAAGGTATGGGCACTGAGGGCACTTCACTTCTGGGGTTTAATTATATTTCAGCCTAATTGAAACTTCAGTGTTTCAGTGTAGGAACAACATAGAACCATTTGAGAAATTAACACAAGTCCTTGTTGCAGTCTAAAAATCGATTATGGGCACCCTTCTGGTAGGTAAGGTAGGCACTGGTGTCAAACTCGAAGAACAGGTGCCAGTGGTTCCAGAAGGACATCTGAGTGGCAAGAGCAGCACATTCTGATGAAGAAACCTGTACCACAAACACACCTGATAGCACAGACGGCTATATTTTGTGAAAAAAGAAAAACTAAGGGCCTTGATAATGCTGAGTTAATTCAGAAAAGTTGAGAGAAAGTTGTAGACATTCCTTAACTCAGCACATCAGTTGCAAAGCACCATCAACCCAATGGGCTCCACACTGGTCTATGGGTCCTGTAAGAGCAGCTGCTTTTCCAGCAAGTTGCAGAGTATCTGCTCTACAAGTCGGCTAAATGAGTGAAAGAACACAATGATGAGGCAGGCATGAGGGTGAGGGCAAAGCCGATCACCAGCCTCTGATGGGAGCTGGTGGGCCCTGTGGAATGTGAGAAGCATCCCCCACCCCTACCAGATTCTCTGTATCACACAAGCTGAACAGAAGAACATAAAATCCCATAGTCAGGCTATGTCTCCTCTAATGACTTTATGAGGTAGAAAAATAACAATGAAAACCTCAAGTGTTATTTTTAGAGGGTAGCTCTTTGTTGGCATGATAGGAATGAAGAAGCTCAGTTAAGGATCCTACCACAGCAAAATGTGAAAATGAAGCATCATAATAACTCACTAGAAAAGGTAACAAGATGTCTTAAGTGTATCTGAATTTTAAACATATTCTTGATTCCTTAAGTGAGGAAGGATTTGGTAGAAACAGACTTGTTCCTAATGTAAACCGTTCATAATTGTTGACACTGTTTGAGGTTGTGGGTGCTTTTTGGTGTTTATCAAATGTTACTTTTGCTTGTCTCCCTCTCCCACTGCCCATCCCAACCTCCTCCCCACCCCTGCCCTTCCTTGTCTTCATTTTAATAAATACCTGCTTTGCACTTTGATAGTGCATTGCCTTGTGTTGGAGAAAAGGGGATGCTCACTGGGACATGGAGGCTGATGATTCAGGCAGAAAGTTTATTGGGAAGCCCTCCCAATGGAGGGGGTCTGAAGAATAGACTTCAGCCCCCCACTGCCATGGCAGGGGTCTGAAGAGAGACTTTAGCCCACTTCTGGAAAGGGGGGATTTGAATTTATTCAATACATGTATTATACAAAACAATACAATACAATACATTCCTAGGTGGGGAAATAATAGTTGGTGGGAGGGGGTTGAGAGTCCGAGAGGGTGCAGGGACCAATAGGAAGCCCTAGAGGTGCCAATTTTCCCTTGTATGGCTAGAGGGTAGGGGGTTAGGGAGTTATGTTCTCTTGGAATGCTGGAGAAGTGGTGGTGCTTTGATCTGGAGGGGGCGAAGGTCTCTGTCTCACTGTGGTTTCTTTGTTCAACCGCTGGGGAAGTGCTATGCTTTCAGACATGTAGGTTTATGGGGGGGGGGCTGTCTTTCCTCAGTGCATGTCAGGGAGACCTGAGGCACAGCTCGTTAATTATTGTAAACCTAGTGAGGGGGAACCTCTAACACCTTGTTTCCTTTCTCCCTTACAAATCCTGATCTCATCGCTCCAAAATATTGAATATTCTCCAAACAATCCTTCTAAAACATGTTAAATTTCATGTAAAGTGGATCTCCTTAAAAAGTCAATCTCTAGAACAGAAACAAAGAATTTATAACATTGATTTAAACATTAAGCTATAGGGCCTTACATTTAAACTTAAGTCTAGGGTCCCTACTGGGGGAAAGTTTCATAAAGGATTCCTTTTCCTTTTTTAAACTGATTTTTAAATTAAAAATTTTACATAGAATAAAATTCACTCTATGGCATAAAGTCTACGGGTTTTGACAAATGTATAATTACATATCCACTACCACAATCTAGATAAAGAACAGTTCCATCATCTTGAAAAATTCCTTTGTGTTCCCTTCCATAGTCAACCCCACTCTACTGCCAGCCCTGGAAATCACTGTTTTATTTTTATTCCCTAAAGTTTTGCCTTTTTCGGTATGCATTAGGAATGGGAACACTCATCCACTGCTGGTGGGAATGCAGAAGGATCCAGCCATTCTGGAGGGCAGTTTGGCGGTTTCTCAAAAAACTAGCTGTAGATTTGCCATATGACCCACTGCTGAGTATATACCCAGTAGAACTGAAAACAAGGACACAAAACAATATATGCCCACCAATGTTCATAGCAGCACTATTCACTATTGCCAAAAGTTGGAATCAACTCAAATGCCCATCAACAGATGAATGGATAAATAAAATGTGGTATATACACACAATGGAATACCACTCAGCTATAAGAAGGAATACAGTACAAACACATGTGATAACATGGATGAATCTTGAGGACCTTATGTTAAGTGAAGCAACCCAGGCATTGAATGACATATACTACATGTCCTCAATGATATGAAATAAGTAAACCAAGCTGTCTCAGAGAGCTAGAGAATGGATGATAGGCTTAACGGAAGTTGGGGGGAGAGGAAGGTTGTGAGCCGACACCTACATGGGTGGAATCTATGATAAGCTGGAGGTAAGTATTTGTACAGGGAAGGGATAAAATGGGGGCATAGGGATACCTTTGGGTGGGGCTTTGCAGGCTTGATGGGGGCTAGGGATGGGAGGATGGGTAATATGGCCAAGAAATTGGGGGGAAGGTGGGGGGAACTTTTGAACATAAGAGATTGTCAGGTATGTGGTTGAAACTATAATGTTGAGAAAACTCCTTAGAAAATATAATAAGGAAGGATCACCTGCTTAAGATGCTTACGGGGGGTGGGCATCTGACACAGGGTAGGTTCTAGGGAGGGTGTGAGTGCTCGTTTTGTCATAGTGGGTTGTATCATCGGGTGGAGACCCACACAATGAGTGGGAAGGCAAATGAAATTAAAGAATATGTTGGCTCTTGGATATAGCTTCTTTTACATAGAATAATACATTTTAGAAACACTCATTTTATTGCTGAGTAGCATTCTATTGTATGGCTTTCCCACAATTTGTTTACCCATTCAGCAGTTGAAGGATATTTGGGTTGTCCAGGTGGGGCAGTAATGAATGAAATTGCTATAAATATTCATGTACAGGTTTTTGTGTGAACATACGTTTTTAGTTTTCTTGTACAAATACCTAGGAGTGAGATTGCTGGGTCACACAGGAAGTATGTTTAAGTTTATTAAACTGCCAAATTTCTTTCCAAAATGGCCACATCACATTACATTCCTACCAATATTATATGAGAGTTCCATTTGCACTGTATTCTTGTTAGCCTTTGGTACTGTCAGATTTTGTAAATTTAGCCATTCTTGTAAGTGTGATTTTAATTTGTATATCCCTAATAACAAACTAAGTTTAACATCTTTTTATGTGATTAGAAGGCAACCAAATATTTTCTTTGGTGAAGAATATGCTCAAATCTTTTGCCTATTTTTTGAAATTGGGTTGTATTTTTTTGTATTGCTGAGTTTTGCAGTTCTTTATATATCTTGGATCTTGGATACAAGTACTTTTTCAAATATGTCATTTTCAAACACTTGCTCCATATATATATCATCTTTTCACTCCCATAAAAGTGTCTTTCACAGAGCCAAAGTTTTAGTTTTTCATAAATTCCAATTTATCTTTTTTCATTCTTTTGTGGATTCTGCTTTGGTGTCATATTCAAGAACTCTTTGCCTTTTCTTTTCTCTTCTCTTTCCTCTTTTCCATGCATTAGAGAAGGGAGTCTTTCTACATTCCTGACCAAAAAAAAAGTTTAGGGATAAATTCTGTGACAACACAGAATTCTTGATTATACCACATATAGCATTTGCTTCCATTCACCATCTTCTTAAAGGAACCACATTTCAATATTTAAGTATTGTCTTACATTTCCAATTCTTAAAAATCTGTAACCAAAATTTTCCCTGGCTTTTAGATGGAAACAATGGTATCAAAGTTACTAAGGTAGCATTTGCTTAATATATTTTAACCACAAATGTTGTTACATTAAGTATTGTGCTGAATACAGATGTTATGCTTCCAGAATCATTTTATAAAAAAAGGATTTGGGGCTCACTTGAATTTTGCCATGCATGCGTTTGAACTCACTTTGAGTTTTGCTTACAATATTTATAAGGTTATACGGAGTGAAATGCTCCATCAGCAGATAAAAAAATAGTTTCTCCTTTCTTGGGATAAACTTGCACATAATCATGAACACTGTGACTTCCCCTGCAGGCCTGGAGAGCTTTTACGATTTTTTTTTTGAGAAAATATGTGTGACAAGTTGGTAGATTTTTCCCTTTAAAATACAAAAAGTTAACAATTGTCATAGTAAAAGAGAAATTTCTCTGAGCTGGCAGGAGACAATGAATTTATCTGCCAGAGTTGTGTCCCGCTGAGGATGCTTCCCACTGAAGTTTCTCTGGTCTTCACACATGGTGGGCGCTCCCTGAGGGTTATGGCATATGGCTATAATTATGAGGATGAATGACAGTTTCTCCAAAAAGAAGGATCTTGATCCATTCCTTCCGGTTATTTTTATATTTTAGGGGTATGGTAAAATTTAACAAGGCCTTTGAGAAAAGCCTGTCAATGACAAAAAAGAGAATATTTGGCATACTCAATGTTACTATTTTCCAGTGCATCTAGTAATATAAATAAATGGCTTAATATTGCTACCAAATAACATGCATTGTACAAAGACCTAATTAAAAAAATTCAGAAAATGTAGTCTTTGGCTCAAGGTTGGTGAGGAGGACTGGCCAAGCCTTCCCTCCTAAAACTTCCCTCTAACGTGTCCTCAATTTCATTTCTGGTGTCCCCTCCATTCCTGATCTAGAAAACATATGTCCCAAATTTATTTCTCTGGATCAAGTATAGACAAAACTTTCTGTACTTAAAAAGAGTGAGATGGTCTGGTATTTACAAAACAGATGTTCAAAATAATATTTAATGTTCCAACTATAAAGGACAAAGGAAACCAAAAATTCACAGGTGGAAAAAAATATAAATGAGCAGCATACACAAGGAGAAGCCTCCGGTCTCACAGATAAAGGAAGAAACAAAAAAGGAAAGGAGAGAAAAAAGCCACCACAAACCACGAGGCATCAAATTCCTCTATTAAAATAGAAATTTCTTAAATCATCCTTTTAATGCTTGGGTTTATGGGGACAAGAAAGTCATTCTCTCTGCATCATTAGAGAGCATGTGAATTGATTTTATTTTCCTTGAGAGCTATTTGCTATATTGTGAAGAATCTTTAAAATGTTCACATCCTTTGACCCAGTGAGTCCTCTTTTAAAAGGATCTGCTAAGGAAGCAACCAGAGATTTGGTTATCTTTACACAGAGGGCCACTGTGGCCTTCTTTATATTAGTTCATTTTGGAAACATCTTGATGTTAAATTAATAAGGGCATAGTCATATGTTGGGATATCGTAAAGCCATTAAAATCTTGATTGGGCAGGACCCGTGGGATTTATTCTCAATATAATATTAAGTGAAAAAATAGGAAAAATATATTTATATTTATTTTAGATATATTGGATAAATTACACCCAAGTAAAAAACCATTTTCTTAGAATGTAGAAATTACGGGTGGTTTTAAACTTTTCTTTCTATGTTTCCCCTCCAATGTTTGTATTAACTTTTTAGTCTGACACTATAAGATATTAAAAATTCTCAATACTAAGGAAAAGAGATTTACACAAAAAATAAAAAAGTGCAAAACTAGCCCCATTTATCAACCCATACTTCTGTTCTTACCATATACAGCTGGGAGTAAAGGTGTGATCCCATCTCTTCAAGATGCCCTGGACACATGGGTTTCTCTCACCTGTTCCTTGATCCCTCTTTTAAGAGAAGTGTTTTATCATGAAAGTAATGCTCATTGTCAAACCTTCAAATGGTGTGAAAGTGCATAAAGTAACAAAAAGAAATCCTTTCACTTTCCTCCCTTTTGCTCCAATTTTTTCACATTAAAAACATTTATTGGGGTATAATTTGCATATAATAAAGTTCATTGCTATTTAGTGAACAGTTCTGTGAGCTTAGAGAAGTTTCACAGTCCAGTCTTTCTCAAGCCCCACTGATCTGTTTTTGTCACTATAAATTAGTTTCAGCTGTTGTAGAATTTTCTAAAAATGGAATCATACATATTGCTTAACATCATGTTTATGAGATTCTACCACACAGCTGTGTGTTCTTGGTAAGTAGTGTTCCATTCTATAAATACATCACAATTTATCTACCCAGCTTATATTGATGGACATATTGACAGTGATTTCAAGTTTTTGATTGTTATGAATAAAGCTACTATGAACATCCATTTGTTTTCTTTCCATATTGCATTACTTCAGCTCTTTCTTTCTTTAAAAATAAATTTGTCAAAAAAAATTCTATTTCTGAAGTTTTCATTCTTTCCTACTAGTCTTTAGGCCAATTCTTATATAATACCACATTGTCTTGATTATTGTAGCTTAGCAGCAAGTCTTGAAATCAGGTAGTGGAAATCCTTCAACTATGTTCTTTGTTTCAAAACTGTTTTACCTATTCTAGGTTTTTGCAATTTTTATAAATTTTAGAATTAATTTGTTATTCAGTTCAGACAACCCAGTTAGGAATATTTATTGGGATCGCACTGAGTCTATAAATTAATTTGTACAGGATTGTAATCTTATTAATATAGGGCTTTCCAATCCATGAACATAGTCTGTATCTCTATTTATTTAAGTCTTTAATTTCTCTTGGCAATGTTTCATAGTTTTCAATGTCTAATGCACATATTTTGCTAAATTTTCATCTATACCTATTTCATATCTTGATGCCATTATGAATGGTATTTTCAAAAATTTCATTTCCAATTATTCATTACTAGAATTTAAAAAATCAAGTTGAATTTTGTATATTGACCTTGTATTCTGCAACTTTTCTAAACTACTTAGTTCTAGCAGCTTTTTGTTGTAAATTCTTTTGGGTTTTCCCCTTAATAATTTTAAGTTTAAGAAAGTCTGATTTTCATTGCTCTAAACACTGAAATCTTCAAGGTTGGTAATACTGGAGCTTCTGCTTATTCCCAAGAACTAACATGGTCAATTTGAGACTCTTTTATGTTCTACTGACTATGTCATGAAATAGACATCTACTGGCCCATATATAGCCCATACAGTTATACCCCAAACACCAGTTAGTATAAAGATAGTCATTTACTATTAGTCCTTATTTGTTCTCCAAAGTCTTGTTGCATGAGTCCTATTTTCACCTGGCCTCAAATTCCTGACTCAGGACAGGTAACACTGATTGATATTTCTGCACTTAGGGTTTATAATTATCTCCCCAGCATTTGCATGCAGCTCTCTCAATGGGCTTTATGCTTGGCTTATCTCTTGCCACATTTCCTGTATTTGTAGCTCAGGGTTTACCTTGTCAGAATTCTCTAGACAGAAGGTTCAGCAGACCTATGCAGAAGCTTCATTCAGAAACTAGAAACAGGAAAATGATAGGATTTCTGAGAAGAATAGGTAATTATGATTTCTTAAATGTCCATTATTGGAGTACTGTGTTTGATGATGCTATATATACACTAACTCACACAGCTTCTCCAAATATATCTAGGAACTAGGGATTATAATTCCCCTATATACAGAGAAAACTGAAACCAGAGGGGTCAAATGGCATTAATGAACTGGTCATAAGTAGCAGAGATGTAATCTTAATCTAGCTATTTCTGATTCCCAGGGCATGTAAAGGGGTGTGTAGCAAGATAATTAAAAAGATACTAAAATTATTATTATTATTAAAGCAGTTTTATTCACACTAGATATTTATTTTTTAAAGTAGCTGCTTTGAAAAAGATAATAAACGAAGAAAAAAAATCTCCTCTTAAACCAACAAAAGCACAAACAAAATCTTAAAGATGTTGGGACTTATCTATTCTAATATATTTATATTTATATGTATTTTTTAATTATTAGGAATCATCAAGTTCCTAAAAAATCAATTCATGCCAATTGTCAGGTAAGCCAAGTTGCACAAGTAATTTGGCATTTTGGTTTAGAATATCAAATAGAAACCTATGTTGAGCCAGTATGTGCCTGTTTCAGGCTCTGGAAGAACAGGAAATTGGCAAAAAAGTAATGTGAACAGGTACAAATGGAGTGAAAATTCTGGAAAGCCACTACAAAAGGAAACAGAAACTAAGGTACTTGTTATTTTAAAATTCTACCTTGCTCTCTTAGGTGAGTAGACACCTGTTGAAATGAGGGACAGACAAGCTAGTGACACTGTTCTACGCCAGATAAGAAAACAAGGGGTCCCCAGGAGAAAGACCCATGAGAAGTGAGCCTGGAGGTGGCACTGATGAATAATGAAAAGCAAACCTCCAGCTCATTTCTATAAAGACACTAACATTTTAAGGCCAGTAAAAATGTACCATAGATTTTAGGTCAGTAAAGTTCTAAGCTATGATCACTATAGATATATATACACAGATTATTAAACAGGGTACGTGTCTAAAATATTGATTTTCATAAAAGAATTTTTATTTCCCAGTGGTTTTTCTATATACAGTGTGATTACTACAACCCTGTCGAGATCTCAGCAGACAGCTGAGTGAGTTGAGTTCAAAGCCACTACAGGTCCAAGGAGAGGGGGCTCTTGAGGGAGCCACGAAGTCGAGGTGCGAGCATCACCCGAGCACAGACAGGCCGCACACTGGCGCAGTGATTCCAGCTCAGTGTGTTTTCCCTTGTTCTGCTTAACGTGCTGAAAAGACATATGGCCTACCCTAAATGGGTATTATTAGAATCGACCTTTGAATAAACATTCAAATGTTTTGGGAAGCCGATGTAACTCAGTGGCTGAGCGCCTGCTTCCCATGTACGCGGTCCTGGGTTCAATCCCCAGTACCTCCTAAAAAAAAAGGCTCTGTCTAAAATAAGTTACAAACTTTAAATTGATGTCTCAAATAAATGAAAGCTCCCTGCCATTACCTTTCAATACCCCGATTCCTTTTCAGGATGTGATCAGTCACATCCCGTGTGTGAAGAGTGATGCATCCTGATATTCTTATATAGAATTTCTAGACCTAAAAATTATCTCGGATGGAAGACAGAAATTCCCCCCAGTGGTTGTGGCTCGTGTCTAACCCAGGCTCTACGAATAATGACTGTGAAGCATTCGCTTCAGACATTGTGAACTCTGTGAACTGACCGTGTGCTATGACGTATTTGTCTTGACGTACCAAGTTTAAAATCTGAGCTGCAAATTTCACAACTCATGGATTTACCAGTCATTCTGAATTAATATTTATACTTAACTAATATTATTAACCTAAAAATCTGGATAGATGAATGTTGTGCTAACTTACTGCAAATTTATTAATTAAAAAAATTTATAAAACTCCTTTCAAAATTGTTCATAAAAATTCATAAAAATAAGGCAAGTGAGAACATTTTGAATTTAATGATAATCTTTCTTTGTGAGGACACACCAAATAAATAGTATTGTAATTGTATTGCAAACTATATTGCATTATTAAAATCATTATATAGCTGGTTTGATGTCAGTGTAAGAGACAGACATTATTTTGAATGAGTTAATAACACTTATATAATCAACACAACTGTATCTAGGTTATTAGCAGGAATCTGAAGAAATTATGTTTTGTACTTTCTACCCTTGTAAAAAATAATGGTTATCCTGGTCAACAGTGGTCAAAACCTGTCCTCTAGAGCCAGTCTGCTGTACATCTCTGCACCTGAACACTGCACTAGCTTACCTTCCTGATTCAAACGTGAACCACGTTGAGTCCCGACCATATCGCCTCAACGAGCTGAGGGGCCACATCACCAGTTTGACCTTGGCGTTGTGGATATCCCAGAGATAGATATTCTCATGAGTGATCTGCATGGTGCATTCGCCATAAATATCCAGATTTGGCGTAGGCATGAGATACACATTGAAGCGTTCTGCAAAGAAACAAAGAATGGAGAAAATGCAGTGAAGAGAGGCATGGCTCTTTACGGCAGCAGTGTATTAATTTGTAATTGACAGACTTTAGAAAGCATCACCCTCTCCCTTGGTGACATGGATGCACATTACGAAACACTATCCTCTTCCAAGTTGTATATGAGTAAAGGAGCTGCTCATCCAAGTGCTCTCTTTATTCACAAGTTTATTCACGAGTTTATTCACTCACTCATTCTACAGCTTTTTATCCCAAGCATTCAGTCTACATGGCAGGGATGAAATGGTCAAACTGTACAATGGAGAAATTATAATAGGTCTCTGTCCTAATGGCACTTATTGTCTTCTTCTACTTTACCCAGACAAAGTGATGTAACATATACAATTCCTGTTAAGAATGTCTTTTTTTTTTTAAAGCAAGACCTTAATTTCACCGTTGTGGCATGAAGTAATTAAAGCATGCTGACTGACTCACTAGTTACTGAAGCACTGCAAAAATAATAATTCCATGTATATCTCAAAATAAATTATATTCAAGCTCAAAATAAGCTTTGGATAACCTACCAAAACTCATGACTGCCTTCTGCAGAACTAATGGCATGGTTTTGGCAAGTAAAATGGAAAGTATAACTTCTTTCATTCCTGAATATTCTTTGGTTCAAATTCTGATTGATTCCAAACCATGCTTTGTATAATTCTGCAGACCTTAATTTCTATTCAAATGCATTAGATTCACTTCATTTCAATTTCAGGAAGTCAAGAACTTTGTCTGCCCCATAAATTACCCTATAAAATATCCTTAATTCCTAGCACTATGTTTGCTTTATAGTACGTGATCAATAAATATCAGTTGATTGTATAAAAAAATATATATACCATGATGAATGTGAGATGAAAGAATGGAGAAATTATAAAAACAATGAGTCATGATAACGAAGAGTTTAAGAATTACCTTGCAGGCATATTTTTGTGAGTTATAATTCAACTGTGAAAAAGTGTTTCAACGCCAGAGCCATCAGATTAATTATTTTGAAAGGCATAATGGTACAGCTGCAATTGGAAGAGGATTGATATATCTAGGAATGTGCAGTTATCCATCATAATGTCATGATCTTAAACATTGAATATTTACTGGTACTGAGCTGCAATGATCTTTGTAATAGAAAGAATCTTTTCTTGGCAGGTATTTTGTGCAGTAAGGACTCACTGATGCAGTAAGGGTTCAATATTATTATATATAATATTCAGGTTCCAAATGGGTTTTGTTTAACAAAATCATACTAACTTAAAGATTAGTAACCTTATCAACAATATTTATATTCAATACTTATATTCAAGATATTTTTGGACACAAGATGACCTAATGGTTTCACTTTTTAGTTAGATGATTGATGGACCCAGGAAAATGATATGTAAATGACTTCACAGACATTTTCTAAAGAAGTGGCAATTCTAGACCTGAAAAATGAAGAGGGAGCATTGCCCCATTAATTATCTGCAATAAAATAGGCCCAAATAAACATACATTCACTAAATCTTGCAATTCTTCTGTGCAAACAGTAAAGACATTTAGCATTAAATACATCACTGGTTCTGTTTCTCTAGAGAACCCTGATTAATACAGAGTGGAAAGTGCCCCACCCCTGACTGCGCTTCTGTGGAAAGCCTTCCAAGGAATCTCTCCAGTTAGTCCTCCAGCCTGTGTTTAGAATGTCACAGTGCTTCTCACCTATTCCCTAAAGCTCTGGGGCTGCAGTGCAATTCTGAGACAGCAAGAAAGTCCCATTCTACACTCTGTATTTACCAATTGTTACCAAAAAATTCCAAATATAAAATACTAGTATTAATATAAAATCAATAAAGTTTACTAAATATTAAGACAAGGACTGAAGTCATTGGTCTAACACTGAGCATGGATGAATAAATCCAGAAGAATCTGGCCTCGTTCCTTGGGAACTCTTAGCCCAGTACTAAAGACTGCTCTGGTCCCACTTGACAAATCTTAAAAGCACTGCTGGAAAGGAAAAAACTGCAGTTGATCCTCATTATTAGTTGATTCCATTTTCGTGAACTCTCCTGTATAAACTGCTATTGCTTTCAGAGATCATCTCTGCTAAAGTAATAGAGTATTTTAATATACAAAAAGATTTACAAACAAATTGTCATTGTATGAATATAGTACTGAACCCTATATATTGCACTAATATAATATAAGCATTTTCAGATACTAATAAGTATTGCTTGGGAACGTGATTTTTAATGAATACTTATTATCCTACTACATACTATGACATTATTTAACAATTCTCCTTTTGATGAACATTTAAGTTAATCCAATTTTGTCTAATAAATTAGGCTGTGAGAAAAACTAACCTATTTTTAGGTCAATATGTTGAATAATTCATTCCTTTCCTATTGATTCATAGGGCTTGATTCTTGTATAGACATTTTTTATCCTTTCAAAAATTCTTGATTATTATCTTACATTGGGTACTAAAATCTGAATCACTGGATTGAACCCTATGAACTCTTTTAAAACTCACACATAGCCAAATTGCTTTCCAGAAATTCCTTACCAATGTATTTCTAGTTGGCAGTGTGCAAAATGTTCATTCTCACATACCCTTGCCAGACGAGTATTATATGTTGATGATATTCTTTGCCAACTTTGTAATAAATAGAAGATTTGTTATTTTATTAATTTATATGTAGCTTACTAGTTGTGAGGTTGAATTCCCATTTTCATAAGCTTATTGGCCATTGACATTTCTTCCTCTGTTAGTATCGTTTGCGATGAAGTTTCCTGTTTTTCTTGTTGAGTGTGAGAAATTTATAAATTAGGAATCTTAACATTTTTCCTACCATATTTATGACAAATACTTCATGCTAGATTTTCACTAGTATTTATCTTGTTTATAGGATTTATTGAAGTCTAGAAGGTAGAAAATAGTGTTATTTTCTTTAATTTTTATAATAAGTCCTTGGCCACCATAAGTAAATTAAACATTATCCTTCATTTCTTAGAACATTTTTAGGATTTTACTTTTTAACATTAATTAGATACATTGAACTATAGTATAACTTATAATGGACAGTATAAAGTCCATTCAGCTTTGACACATGTATTATAAGAAGACACGCCACAATTCTGTTAGCCCTGAAAGTTCTCTTCTGCCACTTTCCAGCGGCCCCTGACCCCAGAAGCAACCCTGAACTGAGTTCTAACCTTGCCTACATCTAGCAGGCTTTTGTCCAAAGGAAGCACACCACTGATTTATTTCTAGATAGTGGCTTTCCTTTTTTATTTTCATTTTTTGAAGGAGCATAGGTTTGGAATTTTATGAAGTCTGACGTGTCCTTTATTTTTATGGTTTGTGCTTTGTCTGTCCCAAAGTTTGTGTTCCTCCTGAGAGCTGATATTTGAGTATTATGTGAGGTGGGGTTAAGGCTCTTTGATGCCCTCACAGGTGTCCAGTTATTCCAGTATCTATTTACTAAAGACATTTCATTTTCCCATTGGTGCCCTTGTCAAAATTATTTTTCCATATATATGTGTGACTGCATTTCTCCTTCTGTTCTACTTCATTGATCTATTTGTCTGTCTTCTGTCTTGACTGCAGTCACTTTATACTAAGTCCTGAAATTCTGAATGGTAAGTCTTCCAAGAGTTCTTATTTGACTAATCCTGCTCCCTTGACTTTTCAAATGCATGTTAAAATTATCATGTCAAGTTCTAGGCATAAATGCCTACTTATTGGGGTTGCATTGAGTCTATAGATCAACTTGCAGAGAAGTGACATCTTAACAATATTGAGTTTTTCAATTATGAACAGCTTATGACTCCATTTATTCATGTCTTTTAATCTCTCTCAGCAACCTTTTAGTTTTCATTGTTGAAGTCTCCAATATTTTTTAACAATTTTATCCCTAAGAATATGATGATTTTTGATGATATTGTAAATGGTATTTCATGTTTCATTTTATAATATATCACTGATGATGTAATTCTATATATATATTAATTTTTGACTGAATTTGCTCTTGAAACATTGCTGAATTCAGTTATTAGTTATAGTTGTTTTTAGTAGATTCCTTAGGTTTTCTGGGGAAACATCCTAGATTCTTCATTCTTAACAGTATTTATGACTTTATTTTTTTGGCTTAGTTCACAGATTAGAAACTTCAGTAGAATGTTGAATATAAGTGGTGAGGGAATATATCTGTGTTATTCCCAAACTTTGGGTGAAAGTATTCAATATTTCACTATCAAGAATAAAATTGTCTGAATGTTTTCTCATGGATACCCTTCATCTGTTTGAGAAAGTTCCCTTCTATTCCTAGGTTTGTGAAAGTTGTTTTCATAAATAGATGCTGTTTCATCAAATGCTTTTTATAATGAGCATATGATTTTTCTCCTTTGATCTATTAATCAGTCAAACATATTCACTGATTTTCAGTATTGTTTCCATTCTTAGCATATGCTCATGGTAAATTATCTTTTATATATTATATAATGCTGGGTTTAATTTGCTAAATTAAAAAAATAATTTTGTGCTTATATTTTTGCAAGATATTGGTCTTTAATTTTCTTTTCCTGCATTGGTTATGTGTGGCTTTGGTATATGGGTTATTGTGGCCTCAATAAATGAGTGTGGAATGGTCCCTCCTCCTCTGTTTTCTGAAAAAGTTTGTTTAGGATTGCTATTAGTTCTTTAAATGTTAAAGAGAATTTAACATTGTAAATATATGGTACTGGAGTTTGTATAGAAAGTTGTATAATAACAAGTTCAATTTCTTTAATGGATATAGGGCTCTTTAGATTTCCTAATTCTTTTTGAGTCAGATTTGGTAATTTGAATCTTTTAAAAAATCCTATTGGCATAAAGATATACAAACTATCCCCCATAATTCTGGAGGATCTGTAATGATGTACTCTCTTTCACTTCTGATGTTAGCAATTTGTATTCTCTTTCTCACTCTTTCATGGTAGGTTGTTGTAGGTATATCAATTTTATTAATATTTTCAAAAGACTTCTGGCTTTGTTAATTTTCTGTATTTTTTAACTTCCTTTACCTTCCTTTTTATTTCTATTTTCTTCTTTTACTTACTTTGTATTTAATTTCTTATTTTTTCCTAGCCTCTTTTGTTCATTGATAAAACATTTTCCTTTTCCTTTTCTAGTATGTGCATTTGATACTATAAATTTCCCCAAGTACTGCTTTAGCTGCAACCCACACATTTCATTATGTGTTTTTTCCCCATTATCATTCATTTCAAAATACTTTCTCATTTCCCTATAGGTTTCTCCCTTGATCCATGCATTAATTAGCAGTGTTTTGCTTAATTGCAGATATTTGGGGATATTCTACGTATCTTATTGTTACTAAGTTCCAGTTTAATGCAATTTCCTCTAATTTCAATTCTTTAAAACTGAATGATGCCTTTTTTTTTTCTTTTTTCTGTTTTGGCTGTGAATGTAGCTGAACTGGGCTAGATTTATGCTTACTTACTGGGATGCCGGGAAAACTGTAACTGACTTTTAGTCACTATGAAAAGGAAAGGTATTATTTCATGATTTTTTTATCCTATTTTTAAAGTCTGAAACTCCTTTGGCGACACCTTATGCTAGCTTGCACGCATTGTATAGTTTGAAGATTACACCTGATTTAGTCAGTTACACAGCCTGGTTTTTGTTACGTGACTGGTGGAGTATGAAAGTTCTGTCAGTAAACTTGTACCTGGACGGCTTGGTGGTCATAATTCAAAGATGACATGCATTCTGTGTATCTTAGTAATGACCCTGGGGGAAGGAGGCCTGCTGCTGGACATTTTGGGCATGTCACTGATTACCTGTGCTTTCATTCTACTGCAGCACCTTTATCTTTATTGAAACCCAGTGTGAGTGTACAGTGTAAGAATACTTTCTTATGGGTCCTTTCAATTTGCCAGTCCTTCTTAATTGTGGCAATGTCCCTGTTTGGGTGAATTTCATTTGAGTAGAATATATATTCTGAATTTGTTGGGTATAGTGTTCTATAAACAGCAATTAGGTAAACTAGGGTCATAAAGTTTAAATCTATATCTTTAACAATGTATATGTCTACTTTTTCTATTAGAAAAAGAGGAGGGTTAAAGTCCTCTACTATTACTGCAGTTTTGGTTATCGATTCCTTTAGTTCTGGCAATTTCCCCATCTGGTACCTAGGAGATATGATATCTGACAAATACACATTTTAAGTATTATTACATGTTCTTAATTAACTGAACGTTTATTATTATGAAATTACCCTCTTTTTCTTGGTTAGATCTCTTCATCTTGAAGCAGAATTCACACCATATTAATATAGTTACATTAGTTTTCCTCTTTACATATAAATCTTTTCTCATTTCTTTACTTTCAATCTGTGTGCTGCTTTCCCCTAAAATTGTATACTTAGATTTTGCTTTGTACTTAGTCTGGCAAACCTTGACACTTGATTGGGATGTTGACATTGACTTTAATTATTGACATGTTTTGCTCTAGGTCTACCATATTGGCATTTATTTCCCCTCTCCCATGTACTTTTTTCTCTGCTGATTTTTTTCTTGTTCTCTTTTGGAAGAGTCAAATATTTTTAGGGACTATATTTTATCTTCTCTAGTGACATTTTAGTTATGTTTCACTGTGTTGTTTTTTTCAGTAATTGTTCTAGAGATCAAAAATAGGAATCACGTCTGTTCACCAGTGTGGTTTTGATTGATTTAAACCAATGAATCATTTTGGGAAAATGTTAACTTTACAAATCAGGTTTTCCAATTCAACAAATTTTCAATCTTCCTCAATAAATTAGTGACACTTTATGGTTTTATTTTATATGTATAGCATGTATTTTTGGTTAATATCATTCTTAATATATTGTAGATATTATTGCTATTGAAAATGGGATATTTTCTCTTTATAACTTTTAACCTGTTAGTGATAGTGTATAGGATAATAAACATTTTGTGTGTGTTTATGCCTGTTTATATGTGGTATATGTGTCCATGTGAGAGTGTATGTATATCTGTATGGAGAAGCCAGGTATTTCTTAAAAAACAAACAAGCAAATACAGAAATCTTACTTTTAAGATTTTGTAACCAAATAAATACAATGAAAATTGCATATATTTGTTTAATGTTTAAGAAGTTAAACCTACTGGTCCTGATTTATAACTTATTGCATTGGCCAAAGCATCCAGAAGAATGTGGATATTATTGAAAAAGTTAATTAAAAATTAATGCAAAAATTAATTTCATATAATTTGGCAATGTTACATGAAATGCCATCTACATTTTTTAGAATTTTAAGTAACATTATCTTTTGGTTTGAGATAAATATTCTTTATTATGTTGATAAGTGATCTTTTACCTCTCTGAGACTCTTTTTAAATTTTATTTCCTGCCCCGCCCCCCCGACCTTCTGGGATATATTTTGATTATTTTATGAAATTTTTTCTCCTAAACTATCAAATTAATTAAAATAAAATATATTGGCTTAGGTGCATCTCCACTAAGTGGTATAAAATTAGATTATTTTCAACCCAATCTGAGAGAAGTCATGTTTTTACAAAAAGAATAATTTGCTTAACTTTATTACCATAATAAAAGACTTATTTATATTACCTTGTTTTATGTTGCATGGTTCCTAAGTGTTTCCTCTGCTGACTTTTAAATATTTTATCTACTGAATTTTAGAGCTTTAATTAATATTTTAGGCTTTATTTACATAGGCCAGAATAAACAGTAGTATTTGATTTTTCCCTACGGCAGTTGGGAAATTTAGAATATTTTTTCCCTTCCCCTTTCCCCCTCAAATTTAACATTTATTTTATTATAATCTGAGGTCTGAGAATGATATCATTGCTATTAATAGCTCTTTTAGCTAGGGCATTTTATTTCAGGTCTTATTTTTCATATTTAATGTATACTGTTGTGACTGTGATAAGAAGACCATTATATATTTATCTGTTTTATTGCCATTGTCCTTACATGTAAAGTTTTCACATTATACTCTTATTGCCATCAATCATTTTGTCAGCTGGAGTATGTTTTTATATATCTCCTTTTCTGTTTTTGAGGAGGCCAAAGGATGGTGTATTTTCCAAGCACAATCATATGCATTTGAAAACCTTTCTATTGTCATCCAGTGGGGAAAACGTTTCCTTTTTAGCCATAATATCTTCTTAAATCTCTGTGTACTGTAACATTATTTATGCCAAAAAAGAAAAACCTAGGATAAACCTATATCTTAGATTCTTAAAATAAATCTGTGTAAATACATTGTCATTTTTGAAAGGAATATACTTCTTCGAAATTTCGTTCAAAACTTTTTTTCAGGGAGTTCTATTTGGGCAAGATGCCCTAGATGGTTTGCACCAATATCTCAAGAAGAGCTAGTTAAAAACTAGACAAAACAACATACACGCACTCACACATGCTCACACGATCTGTGTGAAAACATTAAGGATGGCATGTCAGTAAGAATCACCAGGGCCTAGGTCTAGACAGGAGGAAAACCCACCAGACAATATGTAGGGCTAATTTTCACCTAGCGGTACCTGGCAATTCTGAAAGCGGAGGTTTCAATACTGAGATGCTCAGCAGAACTTTCAACAAGTCCACAAACAGGAAGACAAAAATTGCTATTCAGGGTCTAACAAAGTGTCCTCAGCAACCCCAAGATTTGGAGTGGGGAGATGGAGGACCACATCAGAGAAGTGAGAGTCAACTGGAAATAGATTATCCCTTCCAGATACTGAAGCTCATCATCAACAGATACTTATTGTCTCATGTCTTTGGACTCTAAAAGTCCAATATCAAGCCTGATACGGACAATCAAATTCTACTCTTGAACTTATATGATGAACACTCCCAATTATGGGAGGTGAGATATGCATATGTCACTCATCACCTGGCCTCCCAAGAGAAGTGGAAGTGCAAGGTATTTACTTCCTCCTGTCATTAAAATATTTATTTGTCCCTCTTCACTTCTTGCCCACAGTTGGGAGACACCAGTAATTCTAGACTTAGTATTGTGTCCAGGAACTTTGTCCTCCACGTGGCTATCAATAGTTTAGAAATTTGCATCTTTGTTCTCACTGTGTCTGTGCAGGGGATGTTTCCAGGTCAAAAGAAACAGGACAGGTCCTTTGGTGCTTCAAATATTTATCACAGTTTGAAGCAATACAACAGTTAGATAAATGGATTGATTTGATTTTGCAGTATAGTAAGAGAAGCACTATAAAATATCTCTTGGTTCCCCGAGATAATTATTGCAGAGTAGACACAGAAATATATACGGCATTGCCCTTTCTTTCACTATAGAGCATATTTGAAATCAAATAGAAAAAGTGGTAGTTTTAACCTGGCTTATTAATTGTACGCAGTGGCTATATAAATCAAATAATGAAGTTAAAGAAGCACAACACAAGACTGGGCAAAAGAGCAATGGCCCATTTGAGACTTTATGTTGCATCCATTAATGTCATCTTCGTCCTGCCAGGGTGGCTGCTCTCATCATCCTTTGTCTTTCCCTGGAGATAATCACCTCTGTTGGTTACATCAGCATTTTCAAGTATGTGTTTCATGGAATATAATATCTACAGGATATCATTGAGTGTTACAGGTACTCAATTAATACTCAATTATCACATGGGTCAACTGAGTCTGGGAAATGCCAAATTATGCCAAATTAAACTACTTTTACAACAGGTTTTCTAGGCAACTTTACGCTGCTAACATCTACTGAGATTGTCATATAGGGTGATATAGCACTAAAGATACCCCATGGATTCCCTCACTTCACGAAGCAAGTCATCTTAATATTGCCTAGAACTCATTCTGGGAAGTGCGAGAGAATTCAGATGGCACTTAAGAGGCTCATGCATGGCTCTGCTTAGGTTCTTGTCCCCATGCAGACGTTGGTTTTGCTTGGTGCCATCCTATGAACAAAACAGTAAATCTTTTGTTAATCTGGAAAAAAAATTTTTGTCAGTGGTTACAAAGACAAATGTAGTTTGCCCTAGAATTTTTTTTTTTTTTTTGAGAAACTGGGAAAAAGAAATCTTTTAGGTGTGGAGAGACTTATAGTTAAGATTGTCATTTTATTGTCATTCACGGAAGTTTTCCACATGAGTAAGGAGGTCCTGCTACTATTGGCTTTAACCATTGGTGGGTATTAAGCATTTCAGAGTTGCGTGATTGAGATTGCTTATTTGAAAGAATTAAAAATAAATTTAAACAAAGAAGGGAGTAGGCAAACCTGATTAGACTTAATCATACCTATACCATAGCACTTTCATTTTAATTTCGGCATGTATTTTATTATACCTCAGTAGACTGGAATACTGCTTCTCAATTCCTCACTTCTTCTCCATATTAGATTATACAATTTAGCTTCTGCCATGGCCTTGTGGGTAGAATTAGTACTTCTGTGCCAGCTGACTTTTGGCTTGGCCATGTGACTTGCATTAGCCAATGGAATGTTAGCTGCAGGCACAGGCTTGAGTTGTGTTGCAAGCCTGGGTTTCTCTCCGGCCCCACTGATTTTGTTTGTTTCAGACGTCCCTTGGGTAGCCACTACTATAAGGAGAATGATAGACATCTGGAACCACCTGGACACAATCTGTGGCTTGAGCCAATCCTAGAAAACTCAGTCTAAAGCAGCTGAACCCTAGCCAACCCACCTAGGTATGAAGGATAAACACATGCAAACACGGCTATGCCATTGAGATTTTGTGGTGATAGGTCACACAGCATTATTTTGTAAATCCTTGAGCTATAGACCTTGTTTGTAGGTTTCTCTTACCTGCCAGTTTTTAAGCTTCTAAAGTAATAACCACATTTTGCTCAATGTGTTACCTCAAAAATGTTCGACCTGTGAATAACGAATGAGTTAATGACATCCAAGGGTGTCTGAGGTGAGTGTGGGGAGTATGGTTATGGTGGCAATGCAGGTAAGGAGTTCAGAAACCACACTAGAATAGGGCTTTGGTTCCAGAGAAAGGTTATACACATTTCTAGGCTAAAATAGCAATTTAGAGCTGATTCTAGTCCACTCTGAAGCAGGGCTACTGGGTCCTGAACTAAAGCAATCCCTCAAATCTGACTCTGAATTTATCCAGGCCATCAGAGGTTACTTTTCCCATTTTTGGTTCAGATGGTGATCTCTTGTATCAACAGCAAATTGGACATATCTTCTGAGTCCAGGTCTAACTGGAATTGCAGGAATTTTTTACAAATGAATTTTTTGTTAGTTGGTTATGATATTTATTATTGCTGTTAATTAGTAATACGCAACATTTGTATTCTGCAATTTCTGCTATGTGTTGTATATCCTTTAAAATTAATGATGAGACTGTAATACCATGCATTCATTTTACCTAAGGCCAGTATAGGCTGTGTTAAATACTGCTGAAAGACCCGGAGATCTTGGAAATAGCAAGAATTTAAAGTTTGAAATGGATACTTAATATGTACTTGCTTGTGACAATGCAGGCTGAAGTCTAATAATGCGTGTGTGTGCATGTGCATGTGTGAGTGTGTGTTTGCTTACCTTTCCCCTTGTGGGCAAGGTATATACCATTCTGAGTCAATATGAAAGCAGCTGAGAGCACTAGATAAAGATGATTAAAGGAAAAGAATTTAATCCATAACCACTTTTATCCCCGACACAGATATTATCTTTCACCTTTAAAATTAATTGCATAAATGTTTATTCTTAGATAGCCTCTGAAAAGATAAGACCAAGTTGTATAGAATATTTGTCTGACGAGTCAATAAAACACTTAAAGAGAAATGGCAGCTTTGAACGTCACAACGCTGCTCTGGTCCAGGGTGAGCAGGACAGACTTTCCTTGATGGTGGGACACCACAAGGTCACCATGAGCCATACTAATTGAATGCCTTCCTTCTACTCTGCATGCAAATACACCTTACCTCTTAGGAACATTCCAAACTAAATCCAAATAAATGATTGATAAAGTAATGAAATAAAATATCCGATGAAAAATAAATTATTGAAGTTAACACTAAAAAGCCTTAAGAAAAAAAAAAAGGATTCTATAACAACAAGTCTTTCCTAAAGGATTTATTGAAGCGTTTACATATTAGTGACTTCAAATGTCTATTAGGGGGAAACGGACTTTGGCCCAGTGGTTAGGGCGTCCATCTACCATATGGGAGGTCCGCGGTTCAAGCCCCGGGCCTCCTTGACCCGTGTGGAGCTGGCCATGCGCAGTGCTGATGCGCGCAAGGAGTGCCGCGCCACGCAAGGGTGTCCCCCGCGTGGGGGAGCCCCATGCGCAAGGAGTGCGCCCGTGAGGAAAGCCGCCCAGCGTGAAAAGAAAGAGCAGCCTGCCCAGGAATGGCGCCGCCCACACTTCCCGTGCCGCTGACGACAACAGAAGCGGACAAAGAAACAAGACGCAGCAAAATAGACACCAAGAACAGACAACGGGGGGGGGGGGGGGGGGGGGATTAAATAAATAAATAAATAAATCTTTAAAAAAAAAAACAAAAAAAAACAAAAAAACAAATGTCTATTAGGGAAGTTACGGATTTTGTAGATGGGAGACTCTGGAGAAAGTGATTGAGAACTAATGAAAGGACAGATTTAAAAGACAGAATTATTAAAAACTTTAACCAGCTAGCTAAAACAACACTTACTTCCCATATACATTTTAAGTTAAATAAGGAGGTTTACTGTATAAGGGAGAGGAACTGTCCCCCAAACCTGGACCTGAGGCAGAGGGTCCACATTTGCCAAGGGGTGATCTTAGTCTTGACCATGGGATTTTATAGCCTGCTGGTAATTTATTTCAGGGGACCCCTAAAATGGAATTATCACGTGCATGGGGGAATCTGCTGCTTAGCAAGTGAGAAAACGAGGCAAGCGCACAAAAAGCCTGCCAGCCTCTGTGGGTGGGGGCGGGGGGAGTTGGTTCCAGGCGTGTGGAGGCACTGGAATGTTTGAGCTAGCAACAGCGGGAGCCTGAAATCTCGATATCCGGTAGAGGTTTATGTTTTCAATTGTTCTCCCACAGTATAAATAGCCATCTTTAAGAGCTTTAGCTAGTGGTGAATGTACCAGAAGAACAGGGGGTAGGAGTTATTATCTAGAAATGAGCATAAGGCATGACATTTGAAGAGCAACGGTCAAGGTCCCGGGAGGAAGGATACCCATTCCTCCCCATCTGAGAATTTTCCTTTTAATGCTAAACATGAAAGAGCCTTAGAGAGTGAGAATGTGTGTGTGTCAGAGCGCCAGTTTCTTTTGGGGCACTGTGTACTTTCAAGGGTTGTTTAAATCAATCAAATACTACCTTCTTCAGCTTTGTTAAGTAGATTTTTGAAAGCACATATATCCCTTTGTATAAAGTTAGGATTATTAAAATAATTCTAAGAAAAAAGAATTCATGGCACTGGTGATATTAGAATATTAGGTCTGCTATAAAGTATATCAGGGATTAATTTTGTTTTGCTCGTTTTTACTTGTGCTTTTTATATGGCCTTGATGTTTAAATCTGTGTTTGTCCTTTCCTAACAAATTCATATTAAGAATTTCTCCTTATGTTCTAAGCACATTACTTAGACATTACCGTCAAATTAGAAATAAAATTATAATCGATCAGAGGAGAGAAACCATGAACCAAATCTTTAATAAAACCATAGAAACCAAATCTCTAACGTGAAAGAATACAACCCACATTAAAAGAGCTTCAGCATGTTTCCACCCACAAGCTTAATTTATCAGCTTTCTTATATTTCCTTCATGTACTACTTGAAAAATGCTTATCAGTAAGAGATTTTTTCCTTTCTTTCTTAAACTGCGAGTGAGCAGCATGGTTATGGACTTTTTGTACTTACTACAGCTCTCAGAAAACAAATCAGGGGATGGAAATAGTGTGGGAGAGGAACTGGGATAGTTAAAAAAAAAGGCTAGAAAAAGAGAGTCACTGAAACGCTTTATGGACTTTATGAAAACTATCAAACATAGGCAGTGTTTTAGATCCATTTACATTCATAACAAATTAGCAGGAAAGACTTGTTTTCATTTTAGCAACAAACAAAAAAGTGCTTTTTAACGGGCTATGAGTGGGAGGCAGTCATTAACAACATTGTTATTTGTCATAACAAGATCATAATCATCAAGTATTGTCAAGGTGCACTTTCACCTGTGCTATCCAATTTATAATCCACAGAAAATGCCACAATTTCTTTTTAATAATTAGCATGAAGCTTCCCCAGTATCCTTCTTCAACCTTTCTGACCACTGACTATCATAATTAGCATCATTCAAAGTTTCCATTTTTTCACTAATAGATGATCTGGTGGTGGTGTTAATTATAAAAAAGAAATTGATAAAAATTAGCTCACCGTCACTGACAGAGAGGAATTTTGTCCCAGGATGAACCACACTCATAACTAATTTTGATGGGAGTTTGGACTTGAGTTGTAACTGAAAATGGCTTGTGGCTTTTGGGATGCTGGGCTGGGATGAATGAATGTATTTTGCACGTGGGAATGCAAAACGTCTTTTGAGGGTCCAGGGGGCAAACTGTTGGGGACTGAATCATGTCCCCCATTAAAGACATGTTCAAGTGCTAACCCCCAGTCCTATGGGTGGGAACCCATTTGTAATAGGACCTTTGAAGATCTAATTATTAGTGAAGGTGTAGGTTCATCACTGCACTGCAAAGTATCAGTTAAGTTGCGTTATTCACACACATGGAAAAGAAATGCTTTATTCCAATTTTATTATACAGAGGTACTAGCACAGGGCACACCATTGCATATATTCTTAGGGGCATCAGAAGTGTCTGTTAAGTTGGAGAATAGCGTAGTAAGTAAACAATATTAGATGGTATAACTGCAATTTTGTGATACCATGAGATTCCATTTACTGTACTTTCCTACTTGTAGTTTAGCCAAATGCCCTAAGAAACTATTGATAACAGGATAAGTCGAATTTGTTAACATAGACTGAATCTATAGCAGCTCCCAGAGAAGAAAATGGTGAGATGTTATACATTCAAAAACCTTCTTCAAAGTGAGTCGACTCATCAGTTACGTATCTAGGGTCAGTGTCACAGAAGAAGTCAGCAGACGTGGGTTGTACCTAAGGGTTTCCACTCGTTGCTATGCAATCTGGGTCATCTAACCCTTACCAATTAGCTTACTTTCTTAAAATAAGAGAAGACTGGTCTGCACTATTTCTAAGGTCTTTCCAGCCTGAAAGTGCGAGGGCTGTTCGTGTAGTCTGAAATGAGGGAAGACAAGGCCAGGCAGGCACTTACCATTCTGTTCCCGCTGCACTCCAGCCGCCAGAAGGTCAGGCTCCCCGAGGCTGATGTCATTCAGCCTGGTCCCCAGACACTCCATGCAGAGGTGCTTGCACCACTCCTCCGCCTCCAGCTCTGCAAGTGACCACAAACCATCCACATCAGGCAATGCTCCACACTGACGGAGGGCTGTCTCCAGAACCATTTCCCCAACTAACCGGTATAAGTGAACTATCTATCTTAAGGGAAAAACAAGCTATATTCAAGAAATAAAAAAAACCAAACAAAACAAAACCAAACAACTCCAACAATTATTCCCTATCTTTGGACACTATTTTTCAAGTGATTTCAACATATTCTTCTTTTATTTGCAATACTAATCAGAGAATATTTTATATTAGCTATCTAGTGTAGGTTTAAATCGATTAGATTTTTAGAAGAGCATCACTTAGAAAAATAAATTGAATGTAAAAATTAAAAGTATACATGAATAGTGGGCTAATGTCAGACTAGATTATGTAAGTGAATGCTCTTATGAGTGCAATTTAGATGTGTGTGGGTTGAAGATCTGTCTGATCCTCAAGCCATTCTGAATTGTAATGGGTTTTAAGATCAGCAGAAGAGACAGCTTTTCTTGTGTAAACATTCAAACTCGGGCTATCCTTACTTGGAAGAAATTGTGGGTAGTGCATCATAATTAGCATTGTTGCAAAGTTTCTTTCTTCTTTGTTATTCAAGAAGTTGATAAGATCATATTTTTACTATCACTACCTCTGTATTCTTTATATTCACGATTTTTCTTTGCTAGAAACTGTAGAATATCTCACATCAACACAGACATAGTGTCTAAAGCTTTCACAGACCTCGATGAATTGGATTCTAGTGTCAGCTCTGTGAGGGTAAGATGGCTAGGGGTGCCCCGTGTCATACCAACACACGTGGCCACCACCAACACAGAAATGGAACTCACAACTTGTAGCTCCTTTAATACGTGGAGATCTAAAAAAGCATATTACCTTGAATATTTGTGGACAAGCCCCACCGTCACTGCACAGAACGCAAAGTGAATAAGAACTCTCCCTTTACACCTGCCTGGAGAAGTTGCTGCCTTTTCCAGGAATTGGTACTAGCACACTTAATATCGCTTTCCTTCAAATCTCACATCCTCTTGGATGACATTCCAGCCTTTGCCGTGGCATTTTAAACTCCCGATGAAAAGTTATCTGTGACAAGTTTGCTCGACTCCGGGGATTGAAAAGCCCCCTGCTCTCTAAAAACGGTCAGCAACCATCAAACATGGGTAATGTTTTCTTCCCAAGCACATCACATTGGCTTAGCATCAAAAATAGGGTTGATCAATGAGATGCCAAGCCAAATTTGTCATTTTTATTTTCATCAGGACCATAAAAATCCTGTTACAAAACAAAGAGAAGTGCATGCAGCCACCCATGGGAACCATTCTCATCACAATAGTTCCAATGTTGCAACCATAAGAAGCATTTTCTTTAGGAAAGATCCAGGTTGCATAATTCAGGGGCCCTCCCTGCAGGAGTGAGAGTCAAGCTGAGCATCTAGGTAAGGATCCGGTAGATTCTTGGGTGCACCTGGTGGGTGGCCTGGCACTGGCCACCTGAGCATCTCTTCAGGTACCTGGAAGACAATCCCTCCAACCACTAAAAGAAGAAACATACCCCTGCTGAGGGCTCCCCGTGTTCTCAAGGAAAACATCTTTTTTCTTCTGGTAAGGAAATGTCAGACTTGATAGAAAAAGTTTACAGAAGCAATAACTGAGCGTGCTTTTTTTATTGGATATATGAGTTGTGACGCAGTTAAAAATGTTTTCCAAGCTTTTCTAATACCCAAGCCAAAATCTTACAGCTGAAGCCCATTTACATGCAATTTAGAAATCCTTGAAGTTTTGCTAAGATACAATAGCTGAATGTTTATTCTTTAAATTTTAAATGTTTCAAAGTTTTCTCCAGACCCCACAACTTAAAAATATGTAAAACCAGATGTAACAGACACTTCATCTGCATTGCTCTAACAAATATTGTTCCCAGTTATCTCATAGATAGAGATGAGAATACCTAACATGCTATTAATATTTGGGGTAAAAATAAGAGTGTTAAAGCTGCCAAAGCCTCTTTATGTCAATATTCACTTTAAGTACAGAGTCAGCACATGGTCAGAGGTTAAAGGAATACTCCCCTTGCCCATTCTTTTCAACTCTTTTGTCCTAGTGATGAATAAGACAAAGAAAGCAACCACATGGTAAAGGGCCTCTATGACATTGGAGCTGACTCATTCACAGAGAACTCTGTGGAATTTCTGAGAGGACAGAGCCAGGGAAGTCTCAGGACTGTCACCTCACAGCAGCGCATGGCATTCATGGGCTTCTGAGGACAGGTCAAAGCCCCTTGTGGAATGACATGCTTCCAAGTGTTAGGAAGGCAATAGCATACGAGAAGAGAAAGAGCACCAGACTAAAAAGAAGTATGGCCACATTAAAGTCTGAACGGTCGACTGTTTCCAGAAGAGAGAGAGCGTGGCAATTCAGGTGTCATCGAGAACTCGCTGCTGTGTTTTAAAATGGCTTTTTATTGTGAACTCACTATATGCCCTGGGCTGTGCTGGGAGGTTATAAAAGATGGACAACACACAGTTTCTGCTCCCAACTGTCCTAGTGTCAGATGGGCTGGGCAGATGGGTGTGTGGTGCTCTCAAGGCAGATGGGAAGAGACCCGACCAGGGAGTGCTGGGCAGGCGGGAAGAAGGTGAGGTGTGTGAAGGTGGGTGGCCTTGCCCTCACAGAGTAAAACGCGAGAGCAGCAGGCTCTTCATTCTCTTTGTGGTTTTCTAGTACTAGGTTCTATTAGAGCAGCCCAAATCCCTCACCTCAAAAGTTTTAAACTTTGTTGTCTACACATTTGATCTACCGGTTTTGCTGCAGATAAACTGAATGCATTTGATCTTCTAATCTGTGTTTGATAGTCACCTTTCAAAGAATCACAGCTATTTTTAAAAATGTGATCTTGCTTAGGCAAGCTTTACAAAAGGAAATATTTTAATCTTTTACTGGGTGTTAATTTACTTTGTCCTATTGTTATTTAACGAGTGGTTTTCTCTGATTTATTTTCCATCTTTCACTTTTCCACTGTTTTTAACAGAACTAGGGAGATTAAATATAAATGGAATAGTCTGAACCAAATCCTTTTTAAATATTTATTTTCCCATAGACTCGGTTCCTATTGTCTTTTGTTTTCTTTTTGAAACTTCTATCTTGGTCTACACATAGTGTGTTAATAATTAGAAATAAAGACATAAAATGTTCTGTAAAGTTCTGTATGTTTTTCACTTCATAGTGGAAGTACTTTTTCATTTAGATGTCTTTCTGATAGCTTGCGGCTATGCTCAAATTCTTAATTTGGGTAAATGACTTTTCTGTAGAACAGAAACCTAAAAACTTGCATTATGCATAAGATTAGCTAGATGGAGAAACTTGGTAATTTCCAAAATGTAGAAAGATGTTTGGGAATAACAAGACAAATGGAGAAGAGAGATGAATCTCAATCAGTTAAGGATATGACAAATGGGTTTATTAGAAGGAAAATGAAGAACAGGGTTGGTGCAAAATGGAAATACAATCAAATGTTCTGGCTGCTCCCACAGCTTCTTCCCACCCAGGCTTTGCCGGATTCTGGTGACAGTACTGCCTGGGCCCCTTCGAATCAGAAAGGAGGACTTTATGCATCCGACCTCTAATAAATGCCCATTGACTAAATGATTCAATACAAGCTTTATTGTTTTCACTAAATTTAGGCCTCCATTTAATGATCCAAATTGAGCTATATTTGCCACCAAAGTAAAAAAGTGACCTAAGAAGGAACTGTTTTTATTTCCTTCCCTTCATTTGCTTCCTGTGATGGTGGACTGTTGTGTCAAGTTGGCCAGGTAATTGTGTCCAGTTGTTTGGTCAAGCAAGCACTGGGCTAACTGTAATACAAGGACATTTATGGACTTTAGTCACTATTGACTTCACTGCAGTGATAAATCATAGATAGCTGGTTATAATTGCATCAACCAGGGAGATTGCCATCAGCAAGAGTGATGCTTAACCCAAACAGACGAATCCCTTAAAAGGGGAAGTGATTCCAGCATGGAGAGAGAATTTCCCAGCTCGTCTTTAGACAGTGAACATCTCCCAGAACTCTTCAAGAACTTTCACTGGACTTTCATTGCAGCCCCTGGTTGCAGCCTGCCTGTGGAACCTGGACTTGTGCATCCCTACTGTGTGAGAGACTCTTATGGAATTCCATACTATTGACAAATATCTCTTGTTGATTCTGTTTCCCTAGAGAACCCTGACTAATACACTCCCTCTCACAAGAAGAACTCACACTTAGTAGTCCTTTAAAACTTGCTTCAAATGTGGCTTTCTCAGTTTAGGTCTTTCAGACCAAGCTTGGATTTGGTATCTTTCCTCTCTATTTTGATAACATTCTGTACATACTACCCACCCCCGCCTCCCTCCCCCCCATGGCTCCTTCATCTGTTTACTCGTTGGTTTTGCTCACTGTTTGCTCTCTATTGTCTGCCTGTTTTTTTTTTGTTCATTGTCTACTCCTTGTGCCTTTGTTTGTTCTTTTAGGAGGCACCAGGAACTGCTTGAGCCACATCAGCTCCTCTGTACATACTTTTATCATAGCCCTTATTCATCACTGAGTTTTGCGTCTTAATTTCCCAACCAATACACTTTAAGAAGTTAGAGTACTTGCTTTAATAACTCTAGGGCCTTACAAGGTACCTAGACATTGAAATAAATAAATAAACGTGGAACAAATGAGTAGATGTGATTTGCATCTAATTTCCAGAACTTAAGACAACTTTTAGAGCCAAATGGAAATAATTTGGAGGATAGCTACTTGCTGGATGTTATGAAGTCTCTATGCATCTGCATTTTGATGTGGAGCTTATAACTTTGGCTATTCTCAATAGGTTTATCTAGATAAAAGAGATCTTTGATTAGGAAAGGGAAGGGAGCACTACCAAACATGGTTTCTATTGAGCTTCTGTCAGGCTAAAATTCAAAATGCTTTCTAATTTTATTAAAGTTTGGTTTTCTTTAAACCTCATTAGTGGTATTTATGCCAAAATGGAAATATTAAGTAAATTCCCTGGGAGGGGTGGGGTGGGATGGGGAATGGTGTGCAAAAAACTAACACTGACATTTTGAAACAGCAGCAGAGTGAGTGAATTTTATTTTTTGTCCATTGCTGGTGGTGAAGATGTCATGATTGTCAACACCTTGCTTTGTGGTCACTGTAACATTTGGGATTTGGGGGGTGGGACAGAGGAGATAAGCAGCAACAGTGCACATGTACCTGGCATCTATTCAGAGCAGTGTGCAGAATGGAAGGCTCTTTTGTAAGAAACATTTTATGATGTAAAAAATAAATTTAGTTAACCTAAAAAAAATTCCCTTTGATTCTATATGTGATAAATACTGTATCAAATTTTTATTCTCTCTATATATACATAAGGCAGTGGAATCTCAGAAAAGTTGAATTTTGAACCAAGGAAGTGTTTTCCACCTTTTGTGCAGATGATCATACCCTATTTTCCTGAATTTACCAGCAGGTTGATATATCGAATTTTTGTATTCTGTACGGAAAACCTTACTCTGTTGCTCTTCTCCTTTTGTGAACTGGGGGAGAGGGTTCAGACTTTTAGACATGGCCAAAGAGAAAACTGCTCCTGCCTCCTCTCCAGAGTAACAAATGACAAGTGGAAGTATCGACCAGACAATCAGACATTCTGCTCTGGAGCCTGGTAAGAATTCATTACAAAATGCTTTAACATGGAGGTTAACGAGTGGCACAAGAACCTAGACTGATTCAGAGAAAATATGACCAGAATTCACCACCTACAAATGGTCTAGAAAATGCTGGTGTGTGTGTTTGTGAAAGTGAGATGAGAGAAGGGTGTTAAAATATTATGAAGAAGAGGGATAAAGTGGAGCCTTTGTAACAAGCCCGGGGCCCACCTGGAGAACAAGTGCATTTCCGTGATGGAAAGCCAGCCTCTGGATGGAACTCTTTCTGATCTGAGGAGCTCTTAATAGATGCCATTAGAATATGTGGTGCACACATTCTAGGCTTCTCGCAAGAAGACAGTATCAATCAGGAAATTTTTGTGAGGAAGAGGAGCTATCCAGAGCTTCCTTCTTAATGATGTTCTCATGCGGTCCTAAAAATTATTCATGTCAGTGCAACTCTCATGAGGTCCTTGGGAGTGGAAAGGAGAGACAAAAACAAGGAGAACTCTGGTTGGAATATGGAAAGGTTGCCAGGGATGTGGCTATCTAAGCCTACTGGCTAAATCATACAGAGTTCAAACACTGGTTCTCAATACATAGCCAAAATGACTACAAGAGCATTTTGACAGAGGCACAGACTAGCAGTTATTACTTGAAATATCTGGAATGCAGACATTTGTTTTCCACCCATTCATTTGCTCTCTTACATGCCAAGCACTGTGCTCTGGCATGGGCAGAGCAAAGGGCCCTCGGCCCCCAGCACAGCCACACAGGCCCCCGAGCCTGCCGCGGTGGTCCTGCACCAGGCTGCCGTACCTTTGTAGGTGCAAGTAAGGTCCTGAGATGAGGATGTTATCATGGGTGGTTCATGGACCCACTGTAATTGCATCGGCCTTTGAAAGGCAAGAATTTTCTCCAACCAGGGTCAGTCAGAACAATACAATAGGAGAAGGAAGAGGAGGGATTCAAAGCATGAGAAGGTCTCGACCAGTCCTTGCTGGAGTTGAAGCCAGAAGCAGGAGGTCTTGAGCAAGCAGTGCCACTGAGCTCCAGGAGCTGGGGATGACCCCAGCTGACAGCCACCAAGGACATGGAGACCTTCAACCAGGGACTGACCTTGGCAACAATACAAGGAGCTGGAAGTAGCTTCAGCCCAAGAGCCTCCAGAAAGAGCAGCCCTTCTGACACCTTGGTTTTGCTCTTTGAGACTGGTATCAGATTTCTGACCTTCAGAACTGTAAGAGAATAGATTTGTGTTGTTTCAAGTTGTGGTGCATGGCAATTTGTTATATCAGCAAGAGAACACCAAACAAATACAAAGGCCACATTTTCTATTCCTCTCCAGGAAGGAAAACCTCCAAGAAAGCAAATTAGTTTAAAAGGATGTGATCTGTGAAAAATTAGGAATATGTACAAGGAAGAGAATGGTCTATTTAAGGGTACGATTGAATCTGCTTGGCATTTCAGAGATTAAAAAATAACAAAGAATTTTTAACATTGTGGGGGGAAGACGATGCTGAATCTGCAAAGGCCAGTCAAAAAACAGAAGGGGAGACAGAGCAAGGATGTTAAAGCAAAGACATCTGGGGGAGAATGGGAGCAACCATCAGAAGGATCACACCCACCTCCAATCCAATATGAAAATACTAGAAAAGTACTGGGCAGATCAGCATTGATATACAGGGAAAGGAGTAAAAAAGACATAAAATGTAAAGGGCCAGGTACTTGTAGGCAAAAGTTAGGAACTAGCAACTAGGTTGTATAATTCTTTGTACCACCTTCCCATCGATGCAGTGAAATAACAAAATGGTGCCTGTATCAATTTGAATCCCTGATTGTCTATGAAAAGCAAAGCCATTTGCAGACACATATTGTAAGTGATAAAAAAAGTTTTATTGGGTTATTCCACTGAGATTTGGGGACTTTTTGTTTTGGCTACTTACCTGGCCTTTCCTGACTAATAGAGAAGAACTGGTGAAAGGAAAAACAAACTCGACATGGAGTGATGCTAAAACACATAAAATGTGAGTTACTGTCTTAGCCATCAAAAAGTGACAAGAACAATGGAAAGATGCTGATCTATATTACACAGTGATAAAATATTTGGTCTGAATGCCACCTGCAATAACTTAGAGAATGGGTTGGAAAATAAAATGAACTAGGAAAAGAAGGTGGAAAATAGGATATGAGTAGCATGTATCGGTTGCTTTAGGCAGCATTTGCCAAAGTTATGTTAAGAGAAAAGCATTGGTCAGTCTGCAAAGAAGACTAAAAATAATACAGTATATCTAAAAAAATCAGAGCCTTTCGAGGTTGAAAAAGGCAATTGTTTCTGAACCCCAGTTCAACTCTAACAAAAATAAAATGACATGATTATTGAGCCACACACGCTTTCTTAAAAGCTCTGAATGGAAGACCATATCTTGGAGTAAAAGTCCAGCCCAGGGTGAGAGCCCTAGTGCTTCTGTCCAATGGGAAAAATGGCTCTGGGAGAAAAGACCAAGGGGGAGGTTCTGCCACCAAAACTTGATTGCTCAACATCTGGGAGAGAAACAGAAGGAGGCATAGAAATCAGAAGGCGTATTTCTAGAAAAGAACTGTAAGTGAAACTACTGGCATATGGAACTAAGTCAAATAGATGAAAAACCTGCTAAGTTTCTAAAAAGAGTTATACTGCCAAAGAGAACTGACCCTGCTCTAAATATCACCAGTGACTTTTGAAGCTTGTAAGCCACCCTAGAGCTTCTAGAGCAGAAAGTGGGCTGAGAAAGTGCCCCAGCTTCCAAAGAAGGTACCTACTCCCTTACCCACTTTAAATGTCAAGTCAAGGCAGATTATAGAAAATGAGGAAACTCCGCAGAGAGATTATTGGCTTCAAATAACAGTGGACTAGTGATCCCCTCCCACGGAGCACAATTGGTACCTAATCAAGCAAGAGTTACTGGTCAACAAATGGAGGCGCGTACAATACACCTTATGCTGTGTCATTCCCTGGTGCACATTGGGTGGATGAGAGGCATAGGTTTCCAGATCACGAATAGTTACATCTGGACTCCATCCAGGGCCAACCACTCATGTCCCAGAACCCTAGATTTTGGGAATAGGTGAGATATTAGGGCTGTGTCCTTTGGGGAGAAGGGATTGGATTTTGTTAATAGGAAGAAAAAGAATAAAGATTTTGGTGATCAAGAGATAGGTGGAGGTAGTCCTTTGTGTCACTGATTTGGTAAATGGGACGCCAGTTGCTTCTACTAGACACATGGTAAGATTGTACGTCTCTTTGGAGTTAGATGGACAGTGAGGACAGTCAGTGAATATCTGCTGAGTGAATAAGAATTTCACAGAATATTTCCCATACATGTTCCTTTTAAATACAGACAGCTTGAAAAACTGAGAGCACCATCAGCAGTTAGTTAATGGGATGAAAGCAATGAGTATCTGAGTATTTTTGTTTATCCCTTGGAAGAATATTGCTTGTAGTTTTAACATTACTACACACTACACACTTGTGATTCTTCTTTCATCCTAGTTATACATTCTTAAATGTATGTTCATACAAGCAGAAAGTGTGGTGACCACTGATCTTGAAATGCAAACAATGAGAAGTATAAAATGATAATTATTCTAATAACTTGGCTCAAATGACTGTTAAAATCTATGTTCTATTCATACAGCCAAAAGTATTGCATAGCTCATTAAGATGCTCTTCAAAAGCCAATCTCAAATGAGAACATATAATAAATATTATACTCAAATTAATTTGCATTTGAGAATAAATAATAGTATATTATTTGCAGAACCATACTAAGAAATAGGTCTTAAAAATTATTTTCTAGTAATGATTTGAAAACAAAATACAGAAACTATGGAAATAAACCTAGAGTTTGTTTTTGTCAGTCTGAACTCTGCAAGAATATCAATATTAGGTCCTGAAATTAATTTGTATAAATTTTTGATGCATTAGCATTTTAAAAATTTTAATCTTTATTTTATATCATCTTTGTGCCCCATTACATAATATTTTTAATAAAATACATTTTGCTGACCAGTCATCTTTTAAATTAATGGCTCATTAATAAATGAGATAAAAGAGAAATGTATTTTATGTATAATGTATAAAGTATAATGAATCAGAAAATTTTTATTAAAGGAAACTTTATAATGTAGTTGAGTGGGATTTGTCCTCGTGTCTTTGGAGCCAGCTAAAACTACCTCATGAGAACAACAGGAACTAGATCTGCACATTCTAAAAACATTCTACAGGGAGCTACCAGGTTGATTAGCAAAGGACCTCAGACCAGAGATGTGCGAACTGGCCAGCTGTCTTCACCTTTTGCCATTCCTTTCCATATATATGCCCAAATAATCACCACCACCACCACTACCAGGAATGAGAGCTGATTACCAGTATGCTACTTGGCAGCCTAGAGTGGAGTGCTACAGCAGTTCCCCTCTCAATGTTGGAAGAGAAGGTATGGAATCCTCTCTCCACCACTCAAGCCAAGGAGGGTGTGTTCATGTGTGTCTTCATGTGCATGTATGTGTGGAGGCAGGGTGGTAGAGAGTGAAATGCCCGCAAGAAGGGAGGGTGCAGTTTTCTTACTAGTTATGCAGTACA
The DNA here is from genome assembly GCF_030445035.2 of Dasypus novemcinctus. Classification (NCBI taxonomy): domain Eukaryota; kingdom Metazoa; phylum Chordata; class Mammalia; order Cingulata; family Dasypodidae; genus Dasypus; species Dasypus novemcinctus. The sequence continues at coordinate 86,595,857 of NC_080688.1, read as the reverse complement.
TTTACTGCTGTGCATTCTGAGTCAATTTGATGAAAGCAGAAAGAGTTTATTGTGTGCCAAGAAGACCACAGCCAAGGTCAGTTACCTACTTGGTGAGGGCTGGCAAGGAGATCCCAGCAAAATAAAGCTCTGGATTGACCATGGTGGTAGGTTCCGAGAAATGTCAATAGCAGTAAAAAGAAGTGGTGCAGCTGGAGCACAGGTCTCTTCATCCCAGGGACTGGGCAGTGAGGAGAGCCTCTTGCATTCCCTTCCGAGGAACTCCTCAGCCTCCTAGGAGAGAATCTGCTTCCCAGTGGCTGTGGGCAGCCCGCGGGAGTGGTGACAAAGCTGGCTACCTACAGAGGTGTTGGATGCTTTCCCTCCATCCTTCTACCCTGGACTCAGCATACCAGAGAAGCCAGAATTTTGGGAGAGGAGAGATGGTAGAAAAACTATACCCTACCATCCCCAGTCCTGGACTCTTAATCCTAAAATACAAGGAGGGAAAGAACTATTCATTTGATTGGAAATACAATTTAACTGGTTTGCTATTAAGATCAGGCAGTGAACAGGGAATTTGGTTAAGCAGCAGGAAAGGGCAATTCCATGAAGTAGAGCTGAAGGCAACAATTGGAGAGAAAACACCAAACCCCCTAACAGAGACTCTTCACTATACTTGTTCTACACTTTTAAGTCACATGCTGATAAATGAAATATTCTCCAATCCTCCTACGAGGAATATATTCAGGAGAACTGAAAGCAAGAACGCAAACAGACATTTGAACACTGATGTTCATAGCAGTATTATTTATAATTGCTAAAATATAGAAACAACCCAAGTGTTCATCAACTGATGAATAAACAAAATGTGTCTATATACACAATGGAATACTATTTAGCTGTAAGAAGAAATGAAGTCGGGTGACCTCTCTACAAATGCCTCTTCTGTCACTTTTACTGAACCTGTGGTTTGTGCTGGGATTGGTGCATGCTCAGGAGACTTGACTCTCTGGATTGTCTGTGTGCCAGCTGGGCCCTGAGTCTCAGCGGAGTTGCAACACCTACTCTCCAGTTTGTTGGACTTACCCAGGTCAGCCAACAGGGAGGTGAGGATGGTCAACCACCACACCAAGGAACCAAGAGTGTCTACAACTGTAAGCAGGAGAATCACATCCATAACCCATGTGGGATCTAAGCTTCCTCTCAGTTTAGAGGCAGAGTTACATTGCCATCCCAGGGTCCACAGGATGGAGGAATGGAGTGTGGATTGGAGTGGACTTGCTGGAATTCTACTATAGAACTATTGTGACTCTAGCAATGGCAGAAATTTTATCATCAATGTGGAGATTTTGGCCACAGGTAATTGCTGAGGGCAGGGAGAGGGAAGAAGTGTGATTTGGGGGCATTTCTGGGACTTGGAGTTGCCCTGAATAGTATTGCAGGGACAGATGCAGGATATTGTATGTCCTGCAGTGGCCCACTGGATGGACTGGGGGAGAGTATAGACTACAGTGCAAACTGTAATCCATGCGATGTGGCAGTGCTCCGAAATGTATTCACCAAATGCAATCAATGTGCCATGCTGATGAAAGAGGTTGTTGATGTGGGAGGAGTGGGGGTCGTGGGGAGTGGGGTATATGGGAACCTCTTATATTTTTTAATGTAACATTTTGCTGATCTACTTATCTTTGAAAAAATAAAGGACAATTTAAAAAAAGAATAAATGAAGTCGGGATGTACATGACAATATGGATGGAACTTGAAGACAAGATGTTGAGTGAAATAAGCCAGACACAAAAGGATAAATATTTGTATGGTCTCACCAATAGGGACTAAATGTGATGAGTAAACTCATGGAGTTAAACTATAGAGTAAGGTTACTAGGAGATAGAATGTCAGTTGAGAAGTGGGAGCGGATGCTGAACGTATATAGAATGTTTAATAAGGTTGATTGTAAATGTGTAGAAATGGATAGAGTTTATGGTAACATATTATGGTGAGGATAATTAATACTGCTGATTTATAAATGTAACTGTGGCTAAAAGGGGGTAGTCTAGGGATAAAATTGTCCACTGAAAGAAAGCTAGAGGACAATGTAGGAACTGAATAATATAGTGAATTCGGTGATGGATGAGGATTGAGATTAACAGTTCAAATACAAGAATGAACCAGAACAAATGTACAAAGTGTTAAGAATATGGTGATACATGGGGAAAAATACAACTAGTATAACTTAGGGACTATAGTTAATAGTAATATTGTAATATGTTTGTCTCAGTGGCACAGGAGGTACTATTAATATATCAATGTTAAGGAACAACAATAGCGGGAAGAGGGGATAAGGTATTTTTTTCATGTGGAGATGAAAACATTCTAAAACTGACCGAGGTGATGACAGCACAACTCTGATGAAAATAAGAGTCACTGAGTACATACTTCGGATTGATTGTATAAGGCATAGTACTGTATAACACAATGAACCCCATAGTGAATGATGGACTGTGGCTAATAGTACAAATAAGAGAATGATCTCTGATGAGCTATAACAAATATACAATACTAATACATGGTGTTAACATTAGGGTGGTTTATGGGAAAAATAAACAAATATAAGCTATGAGTTACAGTTAGAACTAATAGTTTGATGATGTTCTTTCATCATTCATAACAAATGTTCTACAACAATGGAAGGTGTTGGTGGTGGGGTAATATATGGGAATCCTGTATATTATGCATGATTGTTTTGTAAACCCACAAATTCTCTAATTAAAAAAAGAAAATACATTTAAAAAATGAAATATTCTTGGTTTAAATAATTTCCTTAACACAAACTACACAAAATTATAAAATTATTTTTTTAATTACTAAAAGGCTTTAGAAGATTATATATAAGAACAACAGGAGTTTATCAGACAACATATTTGAGAAATATGGCCCAATATTAAGGTACAATTTTATTAAAAACTCCACTGTAGTCAATGTAGGACAGTACATTTCCTGGGGGAAAAATGGTAGCAATATTTCCCAATTTTCCAAGAAATTTTTAGTAAATAATTTTCCCATCAGCAATGTTCTGCAATGTGTTTGCATTACCATAATCAGCCTGAGGAAATTCATTTCCCAGCTCTCATTGGGCATGTTTTCATAGTCCAGGTGGATTTTAGGCTGGAGGAACTTCCTGTGCTTAACTGTCATGTGATTTTTAATTTCTCCTGAAGGATCATAAAATAACCTATAGAAGTCAGGACCATGGAGCAGAACAAACCTTGCAGGGTGAAGTGCATGAAAACTGCTTGGGAGGACAGCACAATTAAGGGATTTCCCTGGGACCAAAGAAATTGGCTACATCCATTCCAGGTCTTAGCTATACCCCTAAGGTTGACAAGTTGTCCGGAAGAATCTGCAAATAGAAGGTGCTTTCCACACTGTGGCTTCAGTAATAATTGCACTATCTTTTTAAAGGATTTGAGAACTGAAATGTTGTTCCAAGGAGATAGCATGAAATAATTTCTAAATGGCTTTGGGATGGTGCAGAAATACATTCTGTGATTTTCTTCCTTAGCTTCAGAGATAAGATGAATAAATGTCGGCTTGGAGTCTGGAGCCATCCTATTGCTCAAATTCATTTTTTCCCTACTAAGTATTTCTATGAAAGCAATTATTTTAACTTGACTTGAGGAACCATTTTAAAGGAGAAATCTTAGTATGGCTGTGTGATAGTTACAATATTGGTGAGAGGACAGTGTTGTGCTGGCAAGGCACAGAAAGTTATATTGAAATCATTACCATTTTGCTTATTTATGAACCACGGTTGAATTTTTCCTAAAGTACAGATTTTCAAATAGACAGATTTGGAAATTAACTCTTAATCACACACTCATTCCAAACTTCATTTGATTGGTTAAAATGGATCAATGTGAAACTGTGGTCAAATACTGCTTACTTAACTATGTATTTACAGTTAGAGGTGGTTCAGTACAGTTTATGTCACAATTTATTTAAGCTTGCTTTCTATTCTTCCTTTAGATTGTATCAGCTTGTCATCATTTGCTAAAATTAATTCAGTAAATTATATTTTAAACAAGGGTTATTTTAGGTAGGAAACCATAATTGAGTAGAGTATCATTAGTCATGCAGCGTTACGATAGTCACTGATACAAATGGCCTTCATTCCAGAGCTTTTATCCAATTACTTCAGAGGGCAATGGAAAGGCGGTCCCACTGGTTCTCACGGGCGCTCCTGCTCAAGTTACTGACGAATTCTGAAATTTGATTTGCTGTGTAGGAGATGCCAGGGGTCTCCTCTTTTTTCCTCCTGAACCAGGTGCTAAAGCATATAATTTGATAAATTTTGAAGTGCCTTTCCTCTCTCTTCAGATTTTCTGCATCTGCTCTCTCCTCACTTGAATTTGTGACTCAAACATAGGGAACATGAGGTATAGATGTCTCCATAATATAGAAGAGAAGAACGTGTACTGTCCCTTAGGGTCAATGTGAAAACTCCAAAACTTGCTCCATTTAGGTAACGGAGAGATCACTCACAAAATTTTCACGTTGCCTGAATATGTCATTTGGCATGGACACATGAAATCATTTTACAACCAATCTGAAAAGAAAACTGCCAAAATCCTTCACTACTACTGGCTCTCATAAAACACACACTGAGGGAAGGTGGTTGGTCCCTTCAAGATCGGTATATTAGACTCAAAATTTATAAGTAATTCACTACATATGGCTCTTCTGACCCTTTTATTTGAACCAATAGTTAGCACTATACTTGATAAATACATGTCCCAGAGACTTAAATCGTTGGCCTGTTCATGTGCCAGTTGAGCCCTGAATTTCAGCAGAGTTGCAACACCTACTCTCCAGTTGATTGGACTCACCCAGGACAACTAACAAGGAGATGATGTTGGATAACATCCATCCCAAGGAACAGAAAGTGTCTGCAACTGCAAGCAAGATAGTTCGTTATCAGTGCCATGGGATCTAAGTTCCCTCTCAACTAGAAGCAGAGTAGGCATCACCTTCCCCAAACCCTCAAGACTGGGGAATGAACAATGGACTGAAGTAGACTTATTATTATCCTACTATAGACTTGATATTATTCTAGCAATGGAAGAACTCTTATCATTGTTGTAAAGACAGTGGCCACCAGAAGTTCTGAGGTATGGCAGAGGGAAGAATAGGTGTAATATGGGTGCATTTTTTAGGACATTGGAGTTGTCCTGCATGACACTGCAGTGATGGATACAGGCCACTGTATATTTTGTCATAACTTACAAAATTGTGTGGGACAAAGTGTAAATGATAGTGTAAACTGTAGTCTGTGCTTAGCAGCAATGCTTCAATATGTATTCATCAATTGTAATAAATGTAGCACACTAATGAAGGATGTTGTTAATATGGGACAGGGTGGGAGGGTGAAGGAGTGGGGCAAAGGTGAATCCCTTATTTTTTTAATGTAACCTTTATATAATCTAAAGCTTCTTTAAAAATAAAAAAATAATTTAAAAATTCATGTTATTGGAAAATTTTACATTCATTGAGTTTTATCTATCTATACAAAGATATACTTGCATTCTATTTCTCTCTGTATAAAGGCAATGCATTTAGTATCTGACTAAAGTCTACATCCCCAAACAGGAAAAATACACTCACATTGCAGGATGCCATCCCTGGCACTTGAGACATGCAGAAAACCCATGTTGAAAAGAGTAAAAAGGGGCCTTTTGGAAGGAAGGTGGGGCTCTGTGAGCAAGTGGCTGTTTGCTTCTATATGCATCACAGCCTCTTCCAAACTCACCTAATCATCAGGTGAGGAGAAGCAGAGGGTTCACCGGAGGCACCTGCCCTTCAGCAAAGCTGCGAGGAGCCTCCTAGATCCTTCCTACCAATAGACTGAGCACTTTTATGCTTCACAGCTTAAAATGCAACGTTCATTTTAACAATATTTAACATCTAGCATTTAGTCAATATTCAGAGAAAAAGCCCTAACATATAATCACAGGTCCACTCATAACAAGGTCCTTCTTAGCTATACCTAAAACCCTCCAGGGCGCATTACCTCCCAACACACAAATCAATGTGCCTTAAGGTCACATTGATCTTCCTTAGAGTCATCACATTTAAAGACCTGCTTGCTGAAGTCCCTGGAGCCCTGGACTTTATCTCGGTGCTTAATTGGAAAAATTCAGTTGGTAATTCCCTGGGAATTAACTGCTAAATAAACATACACACACACAAAGAAATATTCCAGTGTAGAAACAAATAATACACTATTCTGTGATTATCTTCTTAATTAGAAAAAAAAAAAAAAAGACAGCCTGTAGGTTTCCTTTTATTATTATTTAGAGTAAAACTTTATTTTCATCGATATTTCATTTAACATAATTTCAGGTTAGGTCTTTGCTCTACAATGAGCAAAACAACAGATATCCTAAATCTCATAAGACATTGCTTTCACACTGTTCAACTGTGGGGCAGGGGTTTGAGGGTCCCCACATTGACACCTGACATTTCACTCCTTGAAATTTTACCTCTAGATACAGAAAGAAGACCTAACATCAATACACAGGAATCAAATTGCATAAGGGTATAATAATAAATAGCTCTTGTGTTTTATACTTGCCAACTCTATAGGGTGGGAATGATGAGGAATTATTTTTTTTCCTCCCACAAAGTTCAGCATAAATTTTTGGTTTTGTTTTTAGTAAAATGTCAGAAAACATAAAAATGCTGCACTTATTTCACTAAATACATTAAAAATAGAGGGAGTAGGGCAATTTTTAATTCTTCATTTTGAGGCCAAGCTTAGAGATGCCTGTTATTGATGGGGTCTGTTAAGCATACTAATTCCAAGTTTGGCGACAATGAGCAAAATGGCACCTGCAGGCATACATTTTCCAAAGTAGTAGAATCTCATTCCTGTATTGCCAGCTGAAGTTCCAGATGCAGCTAGGAAAACCCAAATGTTCCCTGGGTCCTGAGATAGCTGGTAAGCACCAGGCCCGCTAATCCCCCAAAGTAGAGCCTAGCAGCCGGGGATGGGACACTCTCAGTTTTTGCAAAACCGGTGATCCCACTGGAAACAACCAGTGCTGCACAGCCAAAGCCAAACCAACAGAAAGGCAGGGCACCTTCTGCATTGCTCTCTCTTCGCTGCCCAGTGGGGAGGCTACCCAGGCCTGCAGCAGCTGCCCTGCTCTCCTGAAGGTCAGCGCTGAGCCACGGGGGAGCCGAGGTCTCTGGCGGGGAGTCACATCCTGTAGGCTTCCTTCTAATGCTTCACCCAGTGGCTATCGTGGCTTTCTTAAGAACACTAGTTTTCGGTGGCTGGTTGTTTGCTTTGCTTTGACTGTGCTTCTTCTGGAAGGCTGCAGGTGAATGTGGAGGGACCTCTGCTCACCTTACCTAATGGGAAAGACCGAGATGTCACTTGTTTATTCTGAATAAGCCAGAGCGCAGGGAGCACGCGCGTGGGCCGAGCAGGTGTCGCTGTGGAGCAGGGGACTTGGCGGAGAGCTCCGGCTGACAGAGCCCCTTCCACTTTGGGATTCAGCGGCCTCAGAATCAGATCCAGGGGTAAAATATTACCATGGTTCTACCATCTGATTGCAGGATGCGCAGAGAGTTTTCAAACACTGTGTTTTGGGTTGAGTGTGTATTCAATCGTTCAGAGCAGAAAAAGTATCCCCCTTCAGGGAGCTGAATTGAACTGGGCAGGAAGTGTGCAGGGCTAGGCTTTAGTGGCCACGTGGCTGCTTGCTGAGCGACGGTCCATCACATGCAGGCTTACCTGAGCTGCTCTCAGTTCAACCAGGGGCGCGGCGAGGAACGAACGGTGGGAAAACCAGCTGCCAGGATGTATTTTTCCCTTATTGGGAAAAGGAAGTTAGATATGGGAAAATAAAGCACTTGGAGTCTCTGTATGTCTTCTTTTTCTTTATTCTGGAATCTTAAAAAAAGACACCGGGAAAAGATTTGCTCCCATTTTTGGAATAACTGGGGGAAGAGAAAGCAGTGACGGGCAGAGCTTGGCAGAGTTTCGGGAGCAAAGGGCCTGTTTATTCTGCTCAGGACAATTAGTGAAGCAAAGGTAATTCCTGACTGTGGTGTTTGTCCACACTGTTTTGACAAGAAACAACGAGCAGGTACGTAAGAGCAGTCGTTCCCAAAGTGACTCGGTTAGTGTCCCCAAACCCTGAGAGCCAGGCTCTCTTAGCATCCCGATTTCAGGAACGGTGTCCCTGCTGAAAGCGACTGCCAGGTCACACGTTCAGCCTGTGAAGGATCAGGAGTCAGAGTCAGCCTCTGGCACCAGAGCCCGTGTTTTTCACCATAAGGACAGGTGCAGGTTAATTTTCATCTTAGCTCTAGTACAATTCCAGACCCAATTCCAAACTCTGAGAGGTGTAGGTTAATATCTGCCATCATGTTGGGAGATTGATAATTTCCTTGCAGTATTGAATCCATTTGCCACTTAGAATGGCCTTTATTTTGAGACTATTTTGTTAGGCATGTAAGGTCAAGGATTATTATTAGAATTTCTTTATTCCTAATAAATATTTTCATGTCAAAATCTCATTATATTATAATAGCTCTCTTTGGTTAGCTTTCTTCTTATATTTTCCCACCTCAATCAAGCTTTGCCTAGATTGTGCTGCATAAGAAACAGTCCCAAAATCCCAGAGGAGTACTATAACAAGTGCTTAATTCTTGGTCATGACCTTGGATGAAGGTCAGCTTCAACTCTGTTCCATGTTTTCTTCGTTCTGAGACTGGCTAGAAGGAGCAGCCTCTCCCCCAGTCTCATGTTAAAAGGGATAAAAACAAAGACAGAAGAGGCAATGTTATTAAAACTCAGATGTGGCATAAGTTACTGACCCTCATGGCAAATTGACTAAATCAAGTTAATAGAAAAGGAAGGTTCATATTCTAAGAGAGCAAAGCAGGTGATACTAGGAAACAATAATAAAACCTACCACATCAGATTCATCTTCTCCCATTCTTTACTTTGTTTTTCTGGGCCGTTATTTTTTTACATGCTTCTGTCTTACAAGATTTTCAAAATCCAATTTGAGAGTTAAAAAATAGGTAGGCAGTATACTTTATTTGGATTTTTATCAACCATTTTATTTTGTATTTCCACTTAATTTTTTCTCCTTTGCTGTTTGATCATCCAGAGGTTCTGAAACTTTATTGTGCATTAGAATCACTTGGAGGGCTTGTTAAAACTGATTCTTGGGCCCCACGCTCAGTGTTTCTGACTCAGTGGACTGGGGCAGGAGGCGGGTGTGAGAATTCACATTTCTAACAAGGTCTCAGGAGGCGCTGAAGCTGCTGGTCCTGAGACCATGCTCTGTTCTATAGTATTCGCTGCATTCTCTTCCTTTCTTTCCCTCCCTCCCTCCCTCCTTCCCTCTCTTCCTCTCTTCCTTCTTTTCCCTCTTTCCCATAAATAAGGATCATAGGCTTCTTATCCATCTTTTATCCTTCTGAAAAAATGATCTTAAGAATACTTTAATCAGATTTCTTCTCCATATTATGGGCTCATGTTTCCTTTATAACTTATTTTTAATTACATTTTTTCCATATAATTTATTTTTAGAGAAGTTTTAGATTGTATAAAAGTTATATAGAAAGTATAGGAGATTGCCTTATACCCCTCACACTCCCCTAATGTAAATCCATTGTTTTTAAAGTCTTAAGATACAGAGGCTATTGTACTAGAATTGATAGGTTTATTGATGAGAACGTATATCTTTGGGCTTTTTATGTGCCAGTCTGGCCCTGAATCGCAACAGATTTGCAACACCTACTCTCCAGTTCATTGGACTTACCCAGGACAACTGATAAGGGGATGAGGATGGATAACAACCATCCCAAGGAACAGAGAGAGTCTACAAGAAGCAAATTAGTCCCATCCATCTGCTCCTTGGTATCTAAGCCCCCTCTCAATTAGAGGTGCACTGTGCATCACCATCCCAGAATCCTTAGGACTGCGGAATGAACAATAGACTAGAGTAGACAGTTATTCTACTATAGACTTATTGTTATTCTAGAAATAGAAGAACTTTTATCATTGATGTAGAGGCAGCGGTCACTGGAGGTTCTAAAGGGAGAGAGAGGAGAAAGATAGGTGTAATATGGGGGCATTTTCAGGACATTGGAATTGTCCTGAATGACACTGCAGTGACAAATACAGGCCATTATATATCTTGGCATAATTTACAGAATTGTGCAGGAGAGAGTTTAAGCTATAATGTTAACTATAATCCACACTTAGTGGCAATGCTACAATATGTGTTCATCAATTGTAACAAATCTAACACAAAAGAAAGATGTTGTTAATGTGGGAAAATGTGAGAGGAGTAGGGAGTGGGGCATATGGGAATCCTCTACATTTTTTATGTATCATTTAGGTAGTCTAAGTAACTTTTAAAGATAATACAAAACAAAACAAGAAAAAGATAGAGATCAGATGATGCCAGAACCCACACTTAAACACTGTGCTCTACCACCTCATCACTGAGATTTACCTCCCTATCTTTTCTGTTTTGTGTTCTCTTCTCCCTGAAGAATATATATTTTAGTACTTCTTTCTGTAAAGGCTGAGGCTAATAAATTCCCTTGTTCTTATATCTCTGAAAATGTCTTTCTTTTCCCCTCACTTTTGAATGATAATTCACAGCAACCCTTGGGGCTCCTTTCATGATTTTTTTTTTCTTTATATTTGCTATTTTGCATCCATCATAAATCTGTCGATTGATGACGTTATTGTTTTGAAGACATATGTCTCTCTTCAAAGCTGAGATTTTTCCAGCAATTATCATTTGAATAGTGCCTTTCTCCTTTTCACTCTTGTTTCTTCATTGGAAACCTTTTTAGGTATATAGTGGATTATGTTGGATATTCTCAATTTATCTTTCAAATCCTAATGATGAGCCTTTGTTTGAGTGACTATTCTCTACCAAATGTCTGAGACAGATTGGCTGTGATTACTGCTTTCTCAGGGTACTGAGTCAAGTTTTGATACTCCCTATTTCAAGAAGGGGAGAGCACTTGAAGAACCAGATTTTATGCAAGGAATTCAAGTCAAGAGCCCCACTTCATGTTGGTTCAATATAATATTTTCTGCCCTAGTGAAGTTCACAATTGTGTGAATGTTTATTTCCTTGGCTGAGCTACACAGCAATTCTCAGATTTGTGTCTTGATGTCTATGGCAGTTTGAGACTATTTTGCGAATCCAAAGGAGAAAGATTATGTTTATAAAACTATTCCTCTGGGTGTGATACCCTTTGATTGCATTATATTCAGCTCAAGGGCCTTTGGTTAGATTACTTGATAAGCTCAATTGAGGGCTTTTGATGAGGTGAGTTTCTGCCCCCTTGACAAGTCTGATAGAGATGGAAACACAGAGAAAGACTGACCGAGACAGAAACAGGAAGACAGACCTCTGTCATTTTTTATCCTGCCATGTGACAGCAAGGAGAAGGCTCAAATAGCTGAGGCCCTGGGGAGAGATGAGCCATTTGCCTGATAGCTTATAGCTGAAATTGGGAAGAGAGCAGAACAGCCAATACTGATTTAGAAGGCCCGGAAGGAAACAAGCCCTAAGCTAGGAGAAAGAGTACTGCAGGATCACTTAAGCATCTAGCCTCAAGAGGCTGGGCCCATGGAACTCAAGAGGAAAAATGAGCCTGTAGAGGAAGAAGAAACCTGGGCAGAGATTGGCATCCATCTTGCTTCATCATGTGGCAACAATGCCAGGATCAATACTAGCTGATTTTTGTGAGAAAGCACCTTTTATGGTGCCTTGAGTTGGGCTTTTCATGGCCTTGGGACTGTAAGCTTTTACCCCAAATAAATACCCTTTATAGAAGCCATCAGGATTCTGGTACTTTGGATAGGCACCCCTTTGGCAGACTAAAAAAATGTCTTTTGTCAGATTTGAAAAATTCTCATTTTCTCTTCAAATATTGCTTTTGAACAATTGTTTTTCTCTTCGACTTCTCTAGGATTGCAGTTACATGCATGTTAGACTTTTTCACTATCTTATGCATTTTACTCTTGGTTCTATAGTGACTCCACTTTCAGTTTACTAATATAATTGTCAGCTGTGTTTAACAAATATTAAAATTTTTGTGTCACTTAATCTCATTTTCCTTCAAGCTTGACCATGTAGTAAAAAAATAGCTATATGGTCTATATTGATATGTGTGGTAAAGGGAAGATTCTTGTGTGAATCAGCTCAGACTCCAGGCTCTCATGTATTTGACATCGCAAATTTCTATGCAATGGTCATTTTTCATTAAAACCAAGAGTTATATGTGAAATATTTTGAATAATATGTTCCAGATACACATATTATTCTGGTGAAATTCTTCATTATGTAATTCATTTTTGAGTATATTAATTTTCTGAGTATACCAACCACAGTTATTTTAACACCAATATCGGATAACTCCAATATTTCAATAACCTGTGGGCTCTGTCTCTACTGACTATTTTTCCTCTTGGCTCTTTTTCCTGTTAGGCTTGGTGATATTTGATCAAATATGGGACAGTATATATGAAAAATTATCAAGATGATTTGAGGCTCTGAATGATTTTATCTTTGTCCAGAAAGGATTTACTTCAGTTGCTTGCAAGTGGTTAGGGGCATATCAACTGGATTTATCTGGGACTCAGTGGATTCAATTTTGGAATTCCATCTTAGAAGGCCTGACATACAGTGTTTGCCCACATCCCTGGGATGTGGCCATTGGGGATTCCCACCAGAAAGTCGGAGGTGTTTATAAGTGGCCCTTCTGCTTGGTGTCAGGAGGCTGGTGAATGTCCTGGCAGCCAGCCCTTCAGCTTGGCTTCTCAGCCACTTAGTGGTTACTTAACTATCAGTAAGTGCCTTGTGAAGCAAAGCAGGGTCAAACATCAGCCTCATTTCTCCATGCTTCCTTTTCTCTGGAGTCTTGGCCCCTCATGTCCTGGCTGCCCTGGAAAGCCTAAACTCCAATTTATAGAAAGGGTCCAGGTCCAAGATCCTGCCTAAAGCTCTGCTCAGCGAGCTGCTCTAGCCTCTGAGCTCTACTCAGCCTTTGAAACCTATGCTACTGAGGAACTGGCAAATGCCTCAAGGGTAAGAGTGGTGCCAAAGGCTGCATTCACCCAGACGCATCTGTTGTCTAGCATGGAGCTTGGTATTTCTTGGCTACCTACAGACTCTAAATCAATTAAAAAAATTTTTGTGTTACTTAATCTTATTTTCCTTCAAGCTTGACCATGTAGTGAAAAAAGAGCTATATGGTCTATATTGATACGTGTGGTAAAGGGAAGAGTCTCGTGTGAATCAGCTCAGACTCCAGGCTCTCATGTATTTGACATTGCAAATTTCTATGTAATGTTCACTTTTCATTAAAACCAAGAGTTATATGTGAAATATTTTGAAAACTGTCAATTCTGGATTTTAGGAAAATATGTGCTTTTTAATTGTAGTGTTTGTTTCAATTACAGCTTTCAATTACAGCTTCTCTAAAAATTATTTCCTTGTCATCCCAATTTTCTCTAACCAATCCGCAGAGGAGGTCAGAGCAGAGAGAATCACATGGAAACTGAGCATGCTCAAAGGGCATTCCCCTTTGCTTTTTTTGCTATTAAATCAAATCCTTTTTAAACCTAACTTACATGAGTTTCTTTTTAAAATTTTGTATAAGAAGCATTCCAAATAAAAAAAGTTACTGAAAATATTAATTTTATTTAACAAATAGAAGTCAGAGATTTTTTTAGTCTGCTTTGCAAGAAGATGGGGCAAAAAACAAATTGGAAGAGACTGATAACTCAATGAAAGGGGAGGAATTGGATTCTCTGAGGAACAGTCAAGACGTTTGGTTATAAAGGGAAGGAATACCTGAAGGAGAAATTGTGGGGAGAAGGAGGATTCAGACAATGTGCACAAAATTCGACCATATCTCAAATTTGGTGGGAAGAATCCAGTTTTGAGGGAGTAAGTTGGATTACACATGGGAGAAACGCTAACAACAAAAAAATCCCAATTCTGTTAGAAAGTGGTGTGATCAAAACCAGTTAGAAGGATTGACCTTGTTTTGGCTCCTCTACTAATTTGCTAACCAGAGAGGATTGATGCTGATATGACTGGGTTTGTACTCTTTGTGGTGGGAATAATACCATAATGATGACTTATATATTCTCTGTGAAGTAGGAGAGAGAATCTTTTGTCTATTGACACTATGGTTTTGATATCTTTCTACACAGTGCCTAGGACGACCTTTTTTTTGTTTGTTTATATGTGTGGCTAAAGAATATCTCATATCTAAATTGAACATGTTAAGACACTGCAATGAATGAAATGTGTACAGGATTCTTCACAAAAAGAATAAAGAAAAAGAATGGGCACTTGGAAATTAAAAGTACAATAATAGCAGCAGTAAAAAATTATGAAGGGGTTGGAAGACAAAATGGAAAATATCAATATTTTATAGAAATTAGAATAGACCAAAAGTTAAAAAAAAAAAAAATTGGAGATGTAAAAAATTAAACTCTTGATCAAAGTGGTCCAATATATATTTAGAAGTTCTAGAATCAGGGAGCTAAGAAAAAGAGAAAATTATCAAATAAACAATGTTTAAAACAATCCAAACTTCCCCAAACCAAGAGGCAGGAATCAAGTGCCCTTTTAGAAAATAATGAATAAAGGGATGATTCAGTGGAGAGGGTATATCTCAACTGGTTGAACTCCTGCTTTGCATCTATGAAGTCCTGGGTTCAATCCCTAGTACCTCCAAAAAAAAAAAAGGATGAATCAGAAATAATTCAGTGAGAGAAATAACTATGCCACATACAAAGGTCAACTATGAAAAATGGCCTTAGGTTTCTCAGTAGTAACACTAGAAGCTAAATGCAGTGGCAAAATGCCTTCAATATTCTTTGATAAATTATTTTTAATCTAGAATTCTGTATCTAAACTATTGATTAACAGTTAAGGGAAAAAATGAACAGATTTTTCCTAACATGATTTTTTTTAGCGTATTAAAAAGCATTCACTTTATTGTTTCTTATAGTCTGTAAAACCGCATTCTCATATCCTATTAACAAAGAAATGTAAACTACAATACGATACATTTCTTAGAGTCACATTATTGGAGATTAAAAATGGAAAGAGACTTTTTTCCATACCCTGCCACTGGACATCTGAATTTGTAAAACTCTTCTGATGTTTTCAAACCATCCATCAGCTTCTTGGGAAGCTACTGGTAAATATGAGTTAATAAAAGAAGGAAGCAAAGAAGTAAAGATATATACCAAGAAACAAGGAATATAGCTCAGAAGAAAGCAAAGAGAATTCCCAGGATACCGCTGCTGATGAAAGAATGTGAACAGCTTTTCAGCCTTATTTATGCCTTACACATGTAGTACCAAACAATAGCCCGGACTCTACTGCATTGCTCTTTCCTTGCAGGCCCCCTGGTCTGGTTTGGCTTACCCTGTGATGGGGGATAATGACCGAGGGGTTGCCTGCTCTCTGTAGCAGAGTCTCTATAAACAGAACCTGGCCCCTTGCTCAAGGCGGATGGAATCCTGATTCCGTTCATCATTTCACCTAGCTCAGGAACAACTATCGTAACGTCTTCAACCCACAGAGGAGCAGTGCACTCTGTATTCAATTTATTGATGCATAAAACCAAGCAAGTGTGTTTTTAAAACAAGAAGGGAATTTTATAGGGCATTACTACTGGAAGGGAAAGTTATTCCATGGTGATTTCAAGGTGTCTTAAGTCTCATGTAGAAGACTCTCCCAAGGGGGTCCCACGAGTTATATATTTAGAATCGGTGAGTCAAATATTATTTTTTAAAAAATCCTTATTATTGGAATTACATTGCATGATTAGATGAATATAGGAAGAGTTGACATCATCTTTTATATTCTGTAGAGATCTATATATGCTTTTTATTCCAGTCATGAGCTTTTCTCAGCATTTACCCTTGGAAATAATTTGTTTCCATTGCCTTTTTAAAAATATGTGTTACTTCTTTGTAGGTAAGTCCTTGATTTTCGTATATTGATCTTCTATCAGGCTACTAAATTCATTAATTCACATCCATCTTTAGTTGGTTTTTGCATTTTCTAATTATGCAATCATGGAGTTTGCAATGACTCAACTATTTTAGGGAAGAGTTACGCACAAAAATTTCCTCATGGCAACAAATTAATTTACCAAACCCTGAGACTATCTATTGAGGCTGATAAAAATAAGTCTCTTCACCCTCAAAGCACAGGGCACACCCTTGCAGGTTAAAGTGTCCCCAACCCTGGGATCCACCTGCAACCCTAGTTGTGGCCAGGGATTTGCGCAAGTGCAGTCAGGACACTGAGGGGCACCATTTTCTAGATCTCTGACCTGGAAACCTGGTGAACAAAGCCATAAATTACTTATCTGAGATTGGAAGTTCCATTGTACAATAAGCAGCTTTGAGGAAAACCTTACTGTAAATATTTTTAAATGTCTATTGTTATTCTTTTCCTTTCTTGTGATTGGATGAAGCTTTTAGATCTTATTAGTGATAGGTGCTAAGAAGAACACCAAAGTTCCTCTCATGCCTGGGCTTGCCATGCTTCGTAAAAACAGGACATCCTGACTCCTCAATGGGTGGTTGTACAGAGAATGAGAGATGCGGAGAAGATTTCTTTTCCAGTAGTAATTAGGATTCGGGAGCATGCCAACTGGACGCTATGCTCTAATAATGCCATATCCAGTGAGAGTACGTGCTTAGTGGTACAAACTCTGTTTATTCTTTTTCTTTTTTTTTAGTGTGAGATTCAGCTCAGTTTTTTTCACCCAATTCATAGATTTTCTAAATATAATATACATCTGAAATTGGCCAGGGATTTGACCTTCTGCATGGAAGACAGGAAATAAAAGAGAATTTACTACTATTCCCAATTCTGCGAACAGCTAATTTATGGCTGATGGGAACAGGAGGCTGTTCTGATCATTTTCTACAAATTCTGTTGAGGCACAAGCAGAATTTGTATGAGCTCCTAGCCAAAGAACACTCGAACACTCAGGACTGCTGAATCCAGGGCATCAATCTGCTAGTTAACAGGCGTATTCCACGTACACATGTTCATACCCTCACATCTCCTAAGGCTTAGTCCTTATTCTTCAGAGATTCATAAGCCATTTATTGTGATTTTTAAAATTCCCTGGTGTATTACTCAGGGTTCTCTAGGGAAACAGAATCAACAAGGGATATCTGTCAATTGTAAGAGATTTACCAGAGTCTCTCATACAGTCATGCAGATGCACAGGTTCCGCAGGCAATTGCAACCAGGAGCTCCGATGAAAGTCCGGTGAAGGTTCTTAACGAGTTCTGGGAGATGTTGGCTTTACCAAGAGGAGCTGGGAAAATCTCTCTCAATGCTGGAATCACTTCCTCTTTTAAGGCATTCAACTGATTGGGTTAAGCGTCACTCACTGCTGATGGCGATCTCCCTGATTGATGTAATTGTAATCAGCTATCTATGATTTACCACTGCAGTAAAGTCAATGGTGACTAAAGTCCATAAACGCCCTTGTATTACAGTTAGCCCAGTGCTTGCTTGACCAAACAACCGGGCACAATTACCTGGCCGAGTTGACACAATAGCCTAACCATCACCCTGGTTAAAGACTAATTACCTATAAACTCAACAGAGGGATGGTGAGCAGCCCTTTCAATGGGAAAGAGAAAGGAAACATGCTTTTGTTTTATTTGTTTTGTTTTTGGAGAGGAGCCAATACAAGGCAAGCTTGGTTTGTACCTAACTCACGAATATTCTAAAATTCAGCACAATACCCTTTTAAATATCTTTATTTTTAATACCCACCTCAACTATTATAGTAAATAACTTTAGATATATAGAATGCCTATGAGGAAATGAATTCTTTCTAGGTATGTGAAGTCAAAGGTAAACTTTGAAAGTACTTTCTAACAAGAAAAGGAAAAAAAGGGGTTAAGTTTCATGAAGATTCATAAAACAAAATCATTTGATAGGCTATTTCTTAGTCACTGAAACCCTGTTCTAAAAAATAGCAGTGCATGTACAAATGAATAAAGATAAATTCATTCTGATTCCCTCTGGGCAGTTGAAACTGCAGCTTTCACTAAAAGAACCCCATTTGCCACATCCCAGGCCACACTGGGTGAAAAGACTTTGGCTCTTCACCCAGTTTTGCTAAGTCACCATTCTTACTGTCTTGTTCTCTTACTCTGATGGCATGGAGTTGACCTATGGGACTTCTGTTGTCAGAGAAGCCTGAAACAAGTAGGGGAATGAGTTTTCTGACTGTTGAGGACTCTAAGGCTTTTCAGTCCTCCTTTCTACACATTCTGCCCAAATGTTTACCTGACGACAGGGAATGGGTTATATGGGGTGGAGTGGGGACAACAGAACACTGAGGAAACAAGGGGCGTGGTACGTCAGCCCCTCCCTCCCCACCTCCAATTATCTCTTCTAAGATCGGTGGGTATCTGATTCAGACTGGTGGCCTACATCTACTTTCTCTTTTTTAGAGATTTATTTATTTCTCCCCCCACCTCGTTGTTTTGCGCCCACTGTTTGCTCTCTGTGCTCATTTGCTGTGTGTTACTCTGTGTCTGCTTGTCTTCTCTTTAGGCAGCACTGGGAACCAATCCTGGGACCTTCCAGAGTGGGAGAGAGGTTGTCAATCTCCTGCACTTCCTCAGCTCCCTGCTCTGCTGTGTCTCTTACTGTCTCTCCTCTGTGTCTTTTTTTGTTGCATTATCTTGCTGCGCCAGCTCTCTATGCGGGTCGGCACTTCACGTGGGCCAGCTCTTGGCTAGGGCCAGCTTGCCTTCATCGGGAGGCCCTGGGAATCGAACCTGGGGCCTCCCATATGGTAGAGGGGAGCCCCATCACTTGAGTCACATCTTCTTCCCAACATCTACTTTCAAGTATCATGGCTCTGCCTATTTGCATTTCCAGGTATTATTTAGTCATACACTGGAAGTAATAGATTTCCAACTAGCAGTTTGGAATATGGCCACATTGGGACTTCCAATTTCCTGTAGGATAATGGTGGCTGCCTTATTTCTCCATGTCTTCCAGCATCATGTCAATCCATCAGGACAGCAAATAAAATCACCCATAACCTATGCCTATAGCATAACTAGGAAACAACAAATGCTAAAAATGTCCATCTACAGTTACAAAAGGAAATAAATATCTTCAACTAGCAGAGCCAGTTTTAGAGTCCATAACAGGGAGCGGGGTAGATAAAGGCTATGTAAAGAACGAAGAGAACAAAGCCTGCTTAGCAATGGTGAAATACAGATAAATTCTCTCCTTGAAAGAAGGCCCTACTCTGTGGGAGAAACAGAAACACGTTTGAAGCTTGATAGATCATTTTGCAGTTATCAGTATAATACTGAATTCAGGCAATGATCATCAACAGATGCTTAGTCTATTGGGTTAAAGAACATGCTGTTTCACATCTTAAATAGTTATTTTGCAGTGTGCTTTCATATTTTCCACATTGTTGCTTGTGTGTGGCAAGATGGCTGCGGTGGGACTTGGTTGGTTGGGGATTTAGGATCCTAGATAATTAGACACTGATCATTATCTTTAAGGAGCTAGTTGAAAATTCAAGTCAAGAGGCCACATTTCAAAATTTCAGGCAGATTTTCACTGAAGAGATTCTCAATCAATATGATTAGTATGGGCAGCCAAAAACGTAACTCACAAGTCAAATTACGATGATGTTAGGTATAACAGCACGATGGTAACAAGCTATAGTTATGATCCTGGTTTAAGAATCTGCTTCTTTAAAAATGTAAATTCATAGGCCCTATTCCAGACTTAATTAATTACTCCACAGGGGGCTCCAGAATCTAAATTTTAATCTAATTCTTCCAATTAGATTAATCAGTCGAGGTTTTGAACCACTGTCATTAGACTGACTGTTGTTCAAATATAAAAAGAAAAGCAGCTAAATTTTCCCATTTAATACTTATATATATTGATTACTTGAAAGTTTTTGTGGAAAACTAGAACTATAAACTATAAAATAACACTACATCATTTTATTTTATTATTAAGGTTATATTCAGTTGTATAATGAAGCTAGTAGAGAGCACAGGAGTTTATTAATTTGTTACTGGGATGATGATGTTGTTAAGAAGAAGGGAAGAATTCACTGTCAAGAAATAATACTACTGTCCTCTAATAAAAAGCACTCAGCAAGAGATGGCTGCTTGCTACACGGTTATAGTTCTTTATACATTATTGGAAAAAGGAAATAGTGGTGTCTTGTTAGCCATGACATGAAATGAAGATTCTCAGTCACTTCCTTTAATAAAGTGAGAGTCATAATCCTGCAAAAAATGAAAGTGCACCTGTGCCCCCACTGCCCCTGCCCTCCACTCCTGGGCCCTGCCCCTCTTCTCCCACGGTTTGATGCTACTGCCTCTGTTCTCAGCAAGCGGGTGCAAGCCTCTGCCTCGGGTCTGGCAGGTTTTCAGTGGCCGCTGCACATGCAGAGATGAACTAAGGCTCTCTGCCCTCTGAAACCATATGGCAGATTTGAAAGACTGGCTCGACCTGGAGAGGCAACTTGTCCCCAGCCATCTGCATCTTTTCTAACTCCAAAGAGCTTATTTTAGACAATTCTGACTCTCCTGAGATAAAAATGAGACTGAAAAAAAAAAAAAAATCTCTTAACAGGAAAACATGGACTGATAAGGTAGTTTAGGACAGTAAGATCCTCTTTGAGATAGCATTCCAGAATCCATTTCCAAAGAGGAAAAAAATAAGGGAAAAAGCAGGAATCCCAGCCTGGGGTGAGGCTGTGGCTCGTGTGTGGACAGCACAGACCAGGGAGGGAAGGAGGAGAGCAGGGGGTAAGGCTAGGGCAAGTCCAGCCCAGCGTGCCCTTAGCTTGAGGACCAGCCAAAGCGTCAGGCTTGATCAGGAGACAGGGAGACATCAGCTGCTTTTGCTTGCTTGATTATTAGAACTATGTGGATTAACTGGGCATTTGTTGATGCAACAGAATGAGCAGAGAGAGGCTGGAGCAGGGGAACCAGTTAAAATGCTGACGAAGATCAGGGCCTTTGGCTCCAAGTGCTCCCTGGAGGAGCCGGCAATGGACCCTGCAGAGGACAACGAATCCAGGGCTGTGACCCAACTGCAACAGCCAGAAGGGAGCCAGGGACTTAGGGCGAGAGCTCTAAACCTGCTGGACCTCCAGGGCGGCTGTTTCCTGGAGAAAGGAATAGACCAGGTAGAAAGAGTAACTGGATACCTTTCGGCCAGTGAATAATGCTGAAACATCCTTCGTGCCCTGTGGACATTCTTCTTCTCCCCCTCTTCCTCTCTGTCCCTCTGCTTTTTACTTCTTTGTTGCACTCATTCTGTGACTGCTGTGCATTAGACACTGTGCTTTGGTTGGGTCCTAATCAGTAGAATAAACAAGGCACCCCTTTGGGCTTCCATGGCATTTTATGGGGGGCAAGAGGAAGATGTTATAAGGACTCTCATAGGTCTGTACAAGGACCCAAAGGAGAGTGATCAGTTCTACCGAAAGCTGGGGCAGGGCTGGCTGGGAAAGACCACAGCACAGGGAGGTGAGGCCTGGCCCTGCCCACTGACCAGAATCCCCCTCCCTAGTGAACCGAGTCGTTTCTTCCAAATTCTTCCCGGAGTCCCATCAAATAGTGTCCTTCACCCCTTAAAGAGTTTTCTCTGAGATAGTCATTGGACCGGCAGATATTTGGAGAGATGCTACCGTGAGCTTCTTTCTGGTTTCCTTAGGACAGGGGGGAAGCAGCTCTTCAGCGCCTGGGATTTCCTTGTGATCACTCAGCATTGGAGCAATGGAGAGGACTTGCTAAGGAACTTCTCTGATAAAACATTACTGTTTCGTTCATGTTATTTTTCTGGCTTCTTTTATTCTGCTTCAATTATACCTATATCATTTTGACTGTAGGAGAAGAAGCACAAAATTGGAAATTTAGAAAGTCTGGAGTTTATGTCCCAATTCCATTTACCAGCTGTGATCTTGAAGCCTCAGTTTCTTCAGCTATAAAATGAGGACAATAAAACATATCTCCCAGGATTGTAAATATCAAATGAGAATAATGTGCCTTATCAACTGCAGCATCAGGTTAATGCTGATTAATTTTTTTTTAAGAGTTACTTTTTATTTATTTCTCTCCCCTTCCCCCCACTCCCCAGTTGTCTGCTCTCTGTGTCCATTCGCTGTGTGTTCTTCTGCAACCGCTTCTATCCTTATCAGCGGCACTGGGAATCTGTGTCTCTTTTTGTTGTGTCACCTTGCTGCGTCAGCTCTCAGTGTGTGCAGCGCCATTCCTGGGCAGGCTGCACCTTCTTTCATGCTGGGCGGCTCTCCCTATGGGGCGCACTCCTTGCGCATGGGGCTCCCCCACGTGGGGACACCCCTGTGTGGCACAGCACTCCTTGCACACATCAGCACTGCGCGTGGGCCAGCTCCACACGGGTCAAGGAGGCCCGGGGTTTGAATAGCAGACCTCCCATGTGGTAGACGGACGCCCTATCCATTGGGCCAAGTCTGCTTTGCTGATTATTTTTTAATTGCTTTTTAAAACCCCATTTCTAACTTTGCCATCATCTGTCTTGTGCGTGTGTGTGCATGTATTTTCCTAAGTTGTCATCAGGTTCTTTAAGGGATGATTCTGGATCCTTCCTCGACTGGCTTGCTTTGGGCTATTCTGGTCAAAGAACCACAAAAGGACCATGAATATTTCATGTAAGGGTTCATATAAGAACTAGAAACATAAACTAAACCACAAATCAGTGATCTAAATTGAATTAATTTTCTAAAGCCATCAGAAGCTAAATATTAAATTTCTTCTGACTCAACTTCAACAATATAAATTGGAAAAGTTATTATTCATCCATTAAAAGTAGAAATAAACAAAGGGGCTTTCTTAATATTACAAAGAACAAGTATATCCTAGAGCAATGCTTCCTAAACTTATACCTTGGGGAAAAAACACCTGAGAATGTTTGAAAAGAATACAAATTCCTGGGCCTCATCCTAAACCAGAATCAGAAAAGAGAAACGGGAGCTGACTGCTATCCCAAAGGCCAGGTAATTCTTAGGGTGACCGGTTTTGTAAATCAAGTTTCATTGGCGCACAGTCCTCCCGTTCTTTCCCATATTGCCTAGGACTGCCTTTGCACTCTAATAGACAGTAGTTATTACAGAGACCATAGGGCCTGCAAAGTCAAATTTTATTGTCTGTCCCTTTATCGGAGAAGTTTGCCAACCTCATCTCCAGAGAATAATCAACGGCTACAGAAGGACTACTGCTCTGGAAATCAGGAGCTCTGCCTTTAGTCCCTGTCCTACAAAGCAGCAGTGGGCTTCAGGGTTTTTAAAACCAAGGTGTGTTATCAGAAGTAATTAAGGATGAGAAATCTACTAATCTCTTATCCTCAGGAGCTCATGGAAATAAGCCTTTTATTTTTTCTAAAAGGCTAATAGTTAGCCAGCTGATATGTCAAAGTCCTTTGATTGTTTTGCTGAAAATATTCTAACCCACCCTAACAAATACGTAATTCACATTAATGAAAAGATTTGAGAGGCAGCTCTGTAAACCGTTGCTGAATATGAGGGGAAATCATTTACTAAATGGTCGGTAGAGCACGTCTTTCAAATCTTGTGTATACCGGCCAAGGTTACATTAAAACGGTTTTTGGCGATAAAATATGAACCACTAGATTAGGTAAACTGCAAGGCCCCTTTCAATTCCGAAATTCTGTGAACACAAGTGTACTTCGCAGATAAGTCAAAGTTATGATCATTTCTCTTTTCTCTCTGAAGACTGAGCTATTGCATTTGGGGAAGAGGGGTGGTTAAAACAAAAATACAAACCCCTAAGTTTGACTATTATAGTATTAAATAAGGATCAAAGTTGTCTTTTTTCAGTATTTACTGTCTTTAAAGCTTTACATATGTAAATGTACCTGATGAACTTTCAAAAGAGGACACATATTACGTTTTTCTCCCCAAACTCATTTGACCATGAAGATACATCTTCCTGAACATCTCTTGTAACCTCTTTTCTGCAAAAAGCATTACTGTAAATAATGTCCATGCGTTACTGTAAATGATGTCCACCCACACTCCGTTGCTAGGTAGACTGATGGCAGAACAAAAGGGAATAATAGTCACGAGACAGAGAGAGGGAGGCCAAGTTTGTGGGTGCCATTTAGTGACCAAGGGTGTCAGACCATGGGGAGTAGAGAACAGAGGGGAGGAGAGGAGGCTGTGCCACTGAATGAGAAAAAGAAATGTGCTTCAGGGCATGCACATGCAGTCACTCCAGAAACCTACTGGCTACAATACCGAAGTTAAGTCACTTCTACTTATGCCTTTGATTCCCAGGTCAGGTTGTACCTTTCCAGCCTTTTTTGGCCTCTGAGCTGACTTTGATCTTTACTGAATCTAATTTTATTTGCATGAAATCTATGTTTTGCCAGACTGGAACAGAAAATGTGACTCATAATTAGGGTATCCCGGGCAGCTCTGATCATAGATTTAGCCAAATACTGACAGTTGCACAGAATGATAAAGTGGCTTTAAGAAGTATTAGCTTGTAGGAGGGATAAAGTGGGATAAAGAAGGTGTGCACATCGTGGAAGGGAGAAAGGGTCTCAGTCTGTTATCCTGATGTGGGCTATGGGTGGGACTCTGTTGGTCTCTTTGTGTCCTGACTTGTGGGTGTGGGACAGTGAGAGGCTGCAGTCCCGCCCTTGGTGACCATGGCAACGACTCCAGTCCCGGGAGGCCATTTAGCAATGCAAACTCTATATATGTACCAGTCAGTCCAGGGAAACTGATGGTGGTGATGCCGAAGCTTAAGGGGACTTGGACTTGGCCTCGAACGGGAAATATAATACAGCCTGTGCATAAATTCAAAATCATCTAATTTTGTATCCAAGTGTGCCTAGTCTCTAGGAATCCTGTTAAGTGATATAGACCCCATGGGCTTTGAATGTTCAGAAAGGATGTAAGAGTGAATGTGTATTCAAAGTTGCATCCCGACAAAACATGGGCAAGATGCTAATTCAAGGTCACCTGATATGCGGGTGATACGTTAATTCAAAACCTATCTGGTACTCAAGCAAACACTTAACTAACAAAGAAAGTAGTTTTCTTTCATAAAAGCACCATTTGACTCCCCATCCTGTATAAAAGGAACTTGAAAATCCTGTTGGAGGCTCCGGTTTGAAACAGAAAGCTCCCGAGTCTGGCTGGCCATCAATAAACCATTTTTCCTTCTCAAAATCATTCCTGAGTCCTGGCCTTTCTATACGCAAATAATTGAACCTCTCTCAACTTCTATAACAATCCCAGACAGCAGAGCCTGAAGCAAACACCTTGGTCACTAGAAAACGTCTTTGCTATTGTTTCCAGGTGCTTCTGAGCGCAGCTGTAATGCAGCAGAAGCCCATTGCCAGCTAACGCACTTGTGAACCACATCTGGATGGTTTTCCTTCTCTGTTAATTGTTCATAGGGAATCTTCCCTAAGGCCTTAGGTGTAGGAGACAAAAAGGTTCCAGGGTAAGAAAAAGGTGATGTGGGGGTCCGAGTCACCTGCTCTTAGAATGCCTGGTGTCTTCTGTACGTATTAAGACTTGGCCCTGAATATTTCCATTGGAAAGCAGTTTGTTGTTGCATCCACCTGGCTTTAAGATTTGGTAGATTTACTAATATCCAGCTCACAAAGGCCCTGTCACATGGGCACGTGGTGTCCCATGGGCCAATAATCATTCCCTGTTGGGCCAGGACCACGCGAGGAGCTGTCTGTAAAATGGAGAGTGGCTCTCCACAGAAGGTATGAATTCATAGGGACCACTAGGTGTGTGCACTGCAGAATTCCTACTGGGGCTTGCCAAAGACTCCATTCTGCATCATGACTCTAGCAGTGTCAGATCTCCTGGGTTTGACAGCTTAGCAGCAGGAAAGTTTGCCACAAACCCAGGGCATGCCAAAGAGTTCTTTCCTGACTAGGCACCACTCAAAACCGGTAGCCACTGAAGTAACCAATAAATGGACTGGAACAATATTCTGAAATATGGTATATGTTGTTTCCCAATCCAAAGAAGCCCACCATACACTGCACCTTTTTCTTAGTGGTAGAAGATGCTTAGTGTAACATCTTGTCCTCTGCCTAGGTGGGGAAATCTACATGCTCCCAGTCAACCACAAGTGATAGATAGCCTTGGTAATTGTGATGCTGCTCCTTGCCAATGGTTATCATGAGCTGTTTACAACCAGAAATCCAATCCTCATTGCTATCAGACAGTGGAATAATCCAACTCTCAAAACCTCTCCCAAGGGTGTGCTGTCTAGGGCCATCCCTGGTTCCATGGCAGCACGAGCAGCTTGCAAAAAAGCAAATTCCGAAGCAAGGGTGTATGTGGTACTACTTTATTAGAGAAAAACAGTATAAAGGTACATTATTAGACTTCTGGGAAGATGGCTGACTAGAAAGACACAGGATTCTCCTCCAGAAAAATAGCTAGAGGATAGGCTGAAACAGCCTAGAAAAATATCTCCTAGGATTTAGGACACCAGGGGAAGGCTGGACACTGCACAGAGAAGAAAGGGACAAAGGAGGGGAATCACGAAAGAACTGAGGGTTGACACCGGGGGCTGCTGCTGCCGTTGCTCTCCCCCATGCTACAGACACTCAGAATCCTCAGCTTCTGGGCCTGCGGCTACAGACAAAGGGGGCTCCAAGGCTCCACCACCCCAGGAAAGGGGAGTGAGAGGGACACAGCCTAAGGCTGACTCAGCCTCTGACTCACAAATCAGGTCTGCTGTGTCCCAGGAGCCCTTCCAGACCCAGTGAAGCGGCGCCATTGTTTGCCAGCCTGGGACTAAAGGTACACAACCCTCCCAGTGTCCTTCTTTACTCACCAGGAATGATTATTGAGGGCTCAGTGGAGAGGGGAAGTATTTCCTCCCCCGGAAAAGGGAGGGGGCTGCCAGGGAAGGCTAGGGAACTATCATTGAGAAAGTTTGAATTACAAGGCTCTTGCCTCCAGGCCAGAAGCTCTGTCACGTTGATCCAGTCTGTGTTGCAACAAAGACACTGGACTAGGCACTGAAATGAGAACTGCCAAAGAGCGCCATCTGCTGGCAGACCATGGAAGCGCACCTGAGAAAATTAAAAATAAGTGAGAGAGGCTTTTTCTGGCCTTTATAGCTTCCTTCCCCAAGGCCCTAGGAAGTTGGTCTGCAACCAATTGCTTGGTCCAAAGCCCTGTTTTGAGCAACTATCAGGGACAATTCTAACAATCTAGGTCGAGTCAAGAATCAAAAAGCAGCGGTAACACACAGCGCACCACTAAATCCCTACTAAAGAGAAAGAAATTGGACATCTGAGTAAACTACATCCGAATCAGATATCTAGACATCAGCAAAAAATTACAAGCAGTATTAAGAAAATGGAAGACATGGCCCAAGAAAAGGATTATATCAAAGGCCCAGAAGAGACACAGGGTTTGAGAGAACTAATTAGCAAGATGTACACAAATCTCAAAAATCAAATTAATGAGTTGAAAGACAATATAACTAAAGATATAAATGACATCAAGAAGACATGGAGCAGGCACAGAGAAGAATTTGAAATTCTAAACAGAAAAGTAACAGAGCTCGTGGGAATGAAAGACAAAATAGGTGAGATCAAAAACACATTCGAGATCTTGTGTTGCTGAGGCTGAGGATTGACTTGGGTTCTGAGAGTCTCCCTGTCCGGGACTGCAGTGTTAAAAGGACCTGAACAAAGTTTGCTCACACCTCCTGCTGTGAACCAGCAGAACCTTTGAACAGGTTTCTCAACATACAAAAATTTATTGTTAAATACAGAAAACAATGGCAGTGAAAATGCAGACACTGAACTTTGGGCCTGAATGTCTCTTACAGATGTGTTTGGACCCCAAATATGGAATTCTTATGGAATTTTGAGATCCATCACATTGTAGTGTGACTTTTCCCCCAACGCTGATAATTGAAGATCCTCTCTTCAGCGGCGTGAATAACGACAGTTATTTTTTCAGTTCAAACTTTGGTGTTGTCAGAGGCAACATATAAAGTAGATAAGCTGGAAAAGTGCTTTAAGCATTTTTGATTGTTTGGGTAGTGATGGTTTGATAGCTGATGCAGACTTCCTACGGTAACCCCCTATTTGAGTACTCTTATTAACTTACCCTACTATATGCATGTCTTTTTATATGCAATTCCTAAATTTTCCTAACTTTTACAGTTGGCAGTTGGAGACTGAGGAGAAATTGTTATTTGAAGTTCTCATACCTGATGCAACGCCTATACACAGGGAGTTTAATTTGGAAATGTTGACCTAAATAATGCAGCACCTGTTTCAGTTGTTTTGTATTTAAAAAACAATTATCACCAAAGCAATACCTTTGTAGAAAAATTAGAAATTACAAGTAAGCCAGAAGAAGATAATAATCTCCATAATGTCACCATCCATGATAACCACTGTAAGTATCTTGGTGTATCTTTCCAGGTAGTTTTATGTATGCTTATTTGTGCTAATGCACATTTATTTTCACAAAAATGGGACCATACTGAGCATTCAGTTTTGTAACCTGCTTTTTAAAAATAACTATATCAGAAACATCTTTTATATCAATAAATATTTTCTGTTATATTAAGTCGTTTCATTGTATGGATGTTCCATTTATTTAACTAGTCCTTTAGATGTAGTGTATATAGGCTTTTCTTAGTTTTCCATTACTATAGAAACATTTTGATGACCATTCTTGTAACTAAATCTATCTTCATATCTTAATAACCTCCTTTACCAACTGCATTTAAATTCATATAGCTCACTTTGTAAGCCATTTTGTGTACAGCTCATCATCCTTTATCTTGAGTTTGTAACTGCTTCTCATTTATACTTATATGCTTTAATATATCTTTCATTGTGAATACGTAATTGAAATCCTTAGATAATTTCAGAAAGATTTTTTTCAGCACTCTTCTTTTAAGAAGTAACAAAAGGAGTCAACACCAGGAATTTAGCCAAAACAAAAGAAAAAACCTGGTAATGTTCCAGAGTCATTATATATTTAACTTGAAGCTCTAAACCTAGGGTTGGTTCCAGCCTGTGAACTGTAAATAAAATTTTTGTAAATAAACTTTTATTGGAACACACACACACACCAAAAAGCATGCATTAGAGGCATACAACAGCAGACTTGAAATGATAAGAGAAAGAATAAGTGATATGGATGACAGAACAGCTAAAACTAAAGACAGAAAAGAATGGAAAATATTGAGCAGGGGATCAGAAAGTTCAATGACAACATGAAACACAACAACATGTGTGTCATGGGAGTTCCAGAAGGAGAAAGAAGGAAAAAGAGGCAGAAAGAGTATTTGAGGAAATAATAGCTGAAAATTTCCCAATTCTCATGAAAGAAATGAACTTACATGTCCAAGAAGTGCACCATACCCTAATCAGAATAAATTCAAATAGACTTACTCCAAGACACATACTACTCAGAATGTCTAATGTCAAAGATAAAGAAAAAATTCTCAGAGCAGCAAGGGAGAAGCAAACCATCACAAGGAATGCCCAGTAAGACTTAGTACAGATTCCTCTTCAGAAACCATGGAGACAGGAAGACAGTGGTATGATACAATTAGGATACTGAAAGAGAAAAACTGCCAGCCACAAATTCTTTATCCAGCAAAATTGTCCTTCAAAGATGAAGGTGAGTATCAAATAATCACACACAAACAGAAGCTAAGGAAGTTTGCAACAAGAATCTACCATTGCAGGAAATAATAAAGGAAGCCTTAGAACCTGAAATAAAAAAACAGGAGAGAGAAGCCTGGAGGAGAGTATAGAAGAAAGACTAGAGAAAGGATAACCAAAATAGTAAAAAGACAGACAAAAATATAAGAAATTAGAAAACCAAAGATAAAATGGTGGAAGTAAATAATGCATTCACAGTAATACCATTGACTGTGAATGGATTAAATCCCCCAATCAAAAGATACAGGCAAAAAGAAATAGACAAAAAAATTAAAAAATAAAGCAAAAACAAAACAAGACAAAACAAAAATACAGGAAGACAGAATGGATAAAAAACATGAGCCATCCATAAGCTCCTTACAAGAAACTCACCTTAGACCTAGGGATACAAACTGACTGAAAGCGCAAGGTTGGAAAAAGATACTGCACACAAACCAATCATATTTAAAGAGGTTGAATCTGTCATTAAATATCTCCCAGCAAAGAAAAGGCCCAGGACTAGATGGCTTCACAGGTGAATTCTACCAAGCATTTCAAAAAGAATTAACACCTGTTTAACAATCCTGTTTAAACTCTTCCAAAAACTTGAAGAGGAGGGAAAATTCCCCAACATATTTTATGAAGCCAACATCATCTTAATACCAATGCTAGATAAAGACATTACAAGAAAATTCCAGACCAATCTCTCTAATGAACATAGATGTAAAAATTCTCAACAAAATACTTGCAAATCAAATCCAACTGCGTATCAAAAGATTTATATATCATGACCAAGTGGGACTTATTCCTGGTATGCAAGGCTGGTTCAATATAAGAAACTCAAGCAATGTATACATCACATTAACAAATTGAAGGGAAAAAAACCACGATCATCTCAATCGATGCAGAAAAGGCATTCAACAAAATCCAGCATCCTTTTTTGATAGAAACACTTCAAAAGATAGGAATAGAAGGGAAATTTCTCAGTATGATAATAGGCATATATGATAAACCCACAGCCAACATCGTTCTCAATGGGGAAAGGTTGAAAGCTTTCCCTCTAAGATCTGGCACAAGACAAGGATACCCACTGTCACCATTGTTATTCGACATTGTACTAGAAGTTCTGGCTAGGGCAATTAGACAAGAAAAAAAAATTCAAAGGCATCCAAATAGAAAAAGAGGAAGTAAAACTCTCACTCTTTGAGGATGACATAATCCTGTATTTAGAAAATTCTGAAGTATCTATGACAAAGCTACTTGAGCTAATAAACGAGTTCAGCAAAGTGGTAGGATACAAGATCAACACACAAAAAATTGGTAATGTTTTTGAACACTAATACCGAACAATCTAAGGAGGAAATAAGGGGGAAAATTCCATTTACAATAACAACAAAAAGGCTCAAATACCTAGTAATTAAT
Source organism: Dasypus novemcinctus (assembly GCF_030445035.2). NCBI lineage: Eukaryota > Metazoa > Chordata > Mammalia > Cingulata > Dasypodidae > Dasypus > Dasypus novemcinctus. Next base: position 86,564,613 of record NC_080688.1, on the reverse strand, counting down.
TTAATCAAAGAAGTATAGGATAGATATGCAGACAACTACAAAATGAAGCTAAAAATTTAAAAAGACCTAAACAAATAGAAAGACATTGCATGTTCATGGATTAGAAGAATAAATATCATAAAGATGTCGATCTTACCCAAACTAATTTATAGATTCAATGCAGTATCAATCAAAATTCCAACAGCCTACTTTGCAGAACTAGAAAAGGTAATTACCAAATTTATTTGGGAGGGAAAGTGCACCCCGGATAGCCAAAAGCATTCTAAAAAAGAAGAGTGATGTGGGAGAATTTCACTGCCTGACCTTGAAACATATTACAAAACTACAGTGGTCAAAACAGCATGGTACTGGCATAAAGATAGACATATTGAACAGTGGAATAGATTTGAGAACCCAGAAATAAACCCTAACTTATACAGTCAATTGGTTTTTGAAAACCTACCAAGTCCATGTTAACGGGACAAAACAGTCTTTTCAACAAATGGTGCTAGGAAAACCAGATATCTATAACCAAAAGAAAGAAAAAGAACCCCTATCTCACTGCTTATACAAGAATCAACTCAAAATGGAGCAAAGACCTAAAAAAAGAAGCCAGTACCATAAAACTATGAGAAAAAAATGTAGGGAAACATCCTAAAGACCTTGTGGTAGGTGGTGGTTTTAGGACCTTTCACCCAAAGCACACACAATGAAAGAAAAAATAGACAAAGGGGACTTCCTCAAAATTAAACAGTTTTGCATCTCTCAGGACTTTTCAAAAGGGTGAGAAGGCAGCCAACTCAATGGGAGAAAATATTTGGAAATCACATGTCAGACGAGGGCTTAGTATCTAGGATATATAAAGAGATGTTACAACTCAACAATAAAAAGACAAATGAAACAATTAAAAAATGGGCAAAAGACCCGAATAGATATTTGTCCAAAGAAGAAATGCAAATGGCAAAAACCACATGAAAAGATGCTCAACATCACTAATGATTAGGGAAATGCAAATCAAAACTACAATGGGATATCATTTCACACCTATCAGAATGGCCACTATTAAAAAAGACAGAATGACAAGTGTTGGAGAGGATGTGGAGAGATAGGAACACTTATTCACTGTTGGTGGGAATGCAGAATGGCACAGCCACTGTGGAGGACTGTTTGGCAGTTCATAAAGAAACTTAATATAGACTTGCCACGTTACCCTGCAAAACCATTACTGGATATACACATACCCAGAAGAACTAAGAGCAGTGACATGAACAGACCTCTGTACACCGATGTTCATAGCAGCATTATTCATATTTGCCAAAAACTGGAAACAAACCAGGTGTCCAACAACTGATGAATGGATAAACAAACTATGGTAGATTCACATGATGGAATATTATGTAGCTGCAGGAAGAAATGAAGTTGTGAAGCATATGACAACATGGATGAACCTGAAGAACATTACGTTGAGTGAAGCAAGCCAGATACAAAAGGGCAAATAATGTATGATCGAGTTACTATGAACCAATATATTGTGTAACATATTGTACGACTCAAAAAAAAGTTTATATGAATCCAGTACAAAGAAAAGGTGCATTATTGAGTAGGCCACTTCTATGTGCAAATTAATTTCTGTCAAAATTGTCTTCCAATCCACATGGGGAAAATGAAAGAAAGAAATTTAATTCCTGGCACCCATCTCCCATTGCCGAAAGGTTTACACTATGAACTATAAACACCTCTGGACTTCCTAGTTGCCAATGCATGGGTGCCAATCAGGTTCCCACAGTATTCGATGCTTTGGAGTCAACAGGAAAGCCATGGGGCAAAAGTGAGAGACACATTGTGTGTGCTTCCCAAGTCTGCACTTAGCTAGAGCCCACCTAGTACTGGCAGCTGCCACAGTAACTGGGACAAGAGACAGGTGTGCTTGAACTTTCTGATATGGGAAGAAGCCAGTGATTACAGGAAAATGAAGAGGGAATAACTGAGGAATGAATTTAAGCACAGACATGGAGGGGGTTTACTTAGAGGAAAAGACCATTTCTAGGGAAAGAAGAGTGATAAAGAAATAAAAGTACACTTAAATGTGATAAACATAAGATGGAAACTGTTTAATGTTATTAGTGATGTGTTGGCAAGAAATGGATAAGGATAGTTAGGTTGGACATTAAGAGGATTTTAGCTCTGAAAACAGTGAATGTAGAGCTCGTTAGGAAATCAATAACAAGATGAATTGAAAAACAGTGATGAGGATCTAGTTGAAGTTAGTGAAACATTAGTGTGTTGCTTTAACATGGTTCTTTGATTTTTCTTAGCATTATACCCTCGGAAGAGAATAAGTAAAACTGTGGTGATGGGAAAATTAGATTTTACTGTTGGTTCACCATGCATTTTCCTTAAAGAAAAAGTTGATAAAGTTAATCAAAATTAATAACTACCGCTCTTCAAAATTTATCATTAAGAAAAATGAAAACACAAATCATAGAATATGAGAAAAATGTTTGTAATACATAAATCACAGTGAGCTAGTATTCAGAATATATAAAGAACTCAAAGATATGAACACAAACAGCTCAATAACAATGAATAAAGGACTTGAACAGGCATTTCCCAAAAAGACACACAAAAGATCAATAAGCACATGAAAAAGTTCCAACATCATTAGTTTTCAGGTTTCCAACTAATTTTTTAAAATTAAAAACATAATAAGTGTGATGGTTAGGCTATTGTGTCAACTCGGTCAGGTAATTGTGCCCAGTTGTTTGGTCAAGCAAGCACTGGGCTAACTGTAATACAAGGGCATTTATGGACTTCAGTCACCATTGACTTTACTGCAGTGGTAAATCATAGATAGCTGATTACAACTACATCAATCAGGTAGACTGCCATCAGCAATGAGTGACAATTCACCCAATCAGTTGAACGCCTTAAAAGGGGAAGTGATTCCAGCATTGAGAGAGAATTTCCCAGCTGTCTTTGGACAGCCAGGATCTCCCAGAACTCATCAAGAATCTTCAGAGCCCCTGGTTGCAGCCTGCCTGTGGAACCTGGACTTGTGCATCCCCACAGCTGTGTGAGAGACTCTGATAAATCTCTTGCTATCGAAGGACATCCCTTGTTGATTCTTCTTCCCTAGAGAACGCTGACTAATAGAATAAGCTATTACTACATACCTGCTGTAATGGCTAAAATTAAATAGGCAGACACCACCATGTGTTGGCAATGTCCTGACCAAAAGAAATCTTAGTCACTGCAGATGGGAGAGTCAAAGGGTAGAAACACCTTGGATGACTGGCAGAATTTTATAAAGTTAAGCATACAATAACCATATAACACAACTAGTTCATGCTTAGCTATTTACCTAAAAGCAATGAAAACATTGGTTAAACCAAAGACTTACTAAACAGAAATGCTCATACAACATAACTTACAAGAGCCAAACAAAACTAAACAAAACCAAATCTCTACACAAGAGGTGAGCAGATGAAAAAAACCTGGTGGTGTAGTCATATAGTAGAATACTACTCAACAATAAAAAAGAACAAACTACTAATCTTCAAATAGCACTAAGGATTTTAAAAACACGCTAAGGAAAAGAAAACCTCACGCACGAAGAGGGCATAGTGCATTGTGTGACTTATAGGAAATTTGAACTGACAAATCTAACTATAGTGATAGAAAATAGGTGATTGCCTGGTGGATGTGGGACTGGCTTCAAAGGCGCAAAGGGAACTTTCTGGGAGATGAAATGTCTATCTTGATTCAGGTGGTTGGTACACAGGGGCATTTATTTGTAAGTGGTCATCAAACTGCACACTTAAAATATGTGCAATGAACTGTTTTAAATTATACTTGAACAAAAAACAAGAAACCTCCTTCAGCTGTGTCTCTGCACCTTTGTAGAAGAGTAGCCCTATTCCTGTACTCCCTTATACAACCACCTTTTGAGAAATGTCCATGCTCACTCCCTCTACTTCATTTTCTATTTGTTCTTCAAACTACTTCAAGCTTGCTTACTTTTCCACCAGCCCATTGAAACCATTCTCTTTTTAAAAAGATTATTTTTATTTATTCATCTCTCCCCACCCCCTTGTTGTTCGCACTTACTGTGTCTGCACCTTCTTTGTTTCTGTAGGAGGCACTGGGAACTGAACCCCGGAGGAAGGGGCCTAATCACTTAAGCCACCTCTGTTCCTGGCTTTGTTGTATTTCTCATTGTGTTTTCCTTTTGTGTCTCCTGTTGTGTCATCTTATCATATCAGCTCACCACACCTGCTCCTCAGGCAAGCTAGCTGTCCCACTCATCCTCTTTAGGAGGCACCAGAAACCTCTGCTCCCTGATTTGTTGTCTCTCTCATTATATTTTTTTCTTGTGTCTTTTTGACACAAGAAATGAACCACGGAAATGAACCCCGGACCTCCCATGTGGTAAGTGGGAGCCCAATCATTGGAGCCACATCCACTTCCCCCATTGAAACCATTCATGCCAATGGTCCCCACATAGTTCAATCCAACCTCTGCTCTCCAGTTTCTTTTATGGCCCCTTGGCCCCATTTTCTTTTCTTAAATATTACCCACTGATGAAAACATTTTCTCCCCTTGGCTTCTAGTGGTCCTTATGTGACTTTTTTGCAGACTTTCCTTTTCCGTTCTTTCCCTGAAGAGATTTATTATGAGGAATTGGCTCACGTAACTATGAGGAATGGCTCAGACACTCACATTGGCAAGTCCATTATCCCTAGGGTAGGCCAAAAGCTGGAAGCTCTGAAGAAGGTGATTTTGAAATATGTAAGCCTGGGTTCCCCAGGAGAAGGTGGCTGGCTGAAGTTGAGGCAGAAATTATTCTTTCTGATTTCTGAAATTTTTAGTTCCAGATGTTAAGACTGACTGAATGAACAGTCTCCCCACATTGCAGAGGGCAATCTCCTTTTGTTGATTGTAGATGCAAACAGCCATAGATGCAAGCAACTGATTATACTTGCAAATCTTTCTAAAGATACCCTCCCAGGGAAAGCAGGCCCGTGCTTGATTGACCAAATAACTGGACACCATAACCTAGCCAGGTTCATCCATGAAATTCACTATCACAATCACCATGAGATATAAGTAAAAGGGCCATTATTTTCCCACATAGAGATGAAGAAACCAAGGCTTGGAAAGTCTAACTGGTTTACCCCACACCATACTATTGTTTTGTGCTACACAGAATATTGGACTCGGTCTACTAAGTGCATTTTCACGTATTTTATGTTTGGATTTGTTTATCAAGAGGGAAAGGTATGGAATCATGGTGTACATTCTGGCTAAGAGATAATTTTCTATGTTTCTCTAGTGGTGATTAGATCCAAGACAGAGGCCCATTTTTTTCCATCTGTCTCCTGCAAAACTTTTAATATTATTTTCCCATATATTTTTCTCTCCCTGCTCATCTAAAGCACAAAACCATCAGTGAACCAGGGACAGTCGATTTTCCCTACTCAGTTAAGTACAGGACTTTTGTGTTGTTTTGTTTTTTGAAATATTTGTGAAATGGTCTCACAATCGTCTTTCCAACATAAATTACTCATTGTGACGTATGTCCATTTAGCACCAATTTTTCCATAATTCACAAGAGAAAATGGCACCCGGGTATCACTGAGTGATTAATTAGATGGTATTCTCTAATACAGCTAGTAAACTGCTCTGTTGTGTTAAGTAAAAGATACTTAGTTATGTTATTCTTAGTTTTAAACAAGTTTGAAAGAAAAAAATGAAATTGTTTTGATTTGTTATACTAAATTTAAAATCTCCACTCAATAAAACTTTGGCATGTTCCTAACTCTGGGTCAAAATAACTCTTAACATCAGTTGCAGAGTCTCTAATCTGAGAGAAGATTCATGGGAACCACAGGCAGAATATGCCCTGCAAAGCAGAACAATTTGTATGTTCAGGAAATTAAGCCTCATAAGTCAAAGGGAAGAATCCATTAATTAAAACAAGGGTTCTTGACAAATCAGTGAAAACCATAGAACCATGAACCAGATTAAGGAAATCAGAGGCTTCATGGATTCCCTAAGTCCATACATGGCAAATCCCCAACTCAAAGCTATGAGCTTAGTTTCTGCTGTCGAAGGAAAGAAGGACATGGAGAACATCACTGCAAACCATGACGAACAAATCAGGGACTTGGTGGTGGCCACAGACGATGGCATCCAACAAGAACATTGTCTAGAGTAAATTATGTCTTATAAGTCATGTCTAAACAAAGCACTAAGAAAAAGAAAACATTAGATTAATATTGCTTCTTGAATTAGCCGTGTTCTAACGTTTGCTTTGTCTTGATCCAAATGTGCTTTTTATATTTCTTATAAATGAGAACTTTTTAGTATATCTGCAGTTATAATCATATCAGTAAATGTTTTTAACAAAATATTAAAGAGTGGCTTATTGAAATTATACATTTCAAAATATTGAGAAACATATCTAGGGAGAACTTACTTTTGAACATCTTGCTACAAAATAAGAGAATGTTACCTTCTACTAGTGAAATCATATTAATGGTCAATATTATGATAATTGGTTGTCAATCAGCTACTGGGTGACTTTAACATTGAAATTTTATACCTATGAGAAGATGTTCTCTCATGTTCCATCCTATGTACAGTATTCTGTCACACTGGTCTTATTTACAAGGCAACAGAATTCCCTAATCCTAAAATTTAGAAGACTATCTGGAAAATATTTTGGAGGAAATAAAAAAGGAATATAGGACTTTGGGGAATTTTGCAATAATTACTTTTATGGGTCTGAAATGGAAAATTCAGAACAAAAGGAGAGAGATTGGAAAATGCAGGAAAGTATTCTCATATCCCACAAGCCTAGAAAATCTAAGTATGGATTGCATTACACATAAAAGTCAATTTTGCTTTGCTAGGGGTTCTACCTTCTATTAGCCGAGTCAATATGTCTCCTAGGACAAATGAACCCAATCTGTTTTTTCTAGTGATAAAGTATGTACCAAGCTTTTATATTTTATTGCAAGGTCATCAAGGGAAATGTAAATACATTTCATTAAATTACCAAATAACGATAAAAGTTTCTTCAACTTCAAGAATAAATATTTGGGAAGCGGACTTGGCCCAGTGGTTAGGGTGTCTGTCTACCACATGGGAGGTCCACGGTTCGAACCCCGGGCCTCCTTGATCTATGTGGGGCTGGCCCATGCGCAGTGCTGATGCGTGCAGGGGGGTGCCATGACATGCAGGGGTGTCTCCCTGTAGGGGAGCCCCACGCGCAGGGGGTGCGCCCCATGGGCAGAGCCGCCCAGTGCGAAAGAAAGTGCAGCCTGCCCAGGAGTGGCGCTGTGCACACGGAGAACTGACACAGCAAGATGACGCAGTGGAAGGAGACGCAGATTCCCGTTCCACTGACAACAACAGAAGCGGACAGTGAAGAACACGCAGCGAGCGGACACAGAGGACAGACAACTGGGGGGAAGGGGAGAGAAATAAATAAATAAATCTTTAAATAAAAATAATAAATATTTAGGGTTGAGCACAACGGCATTTATTGTGCAGTCAAAAACATTGAAATTTGAATACTGAAGGCATTTCGCAAATAGAAGTTAAGTCATGTAATCAACATGAAGATTTTCAAATTGATTAAATACTGGTGAAATATGATAAAAAGGATTAGAGGTAAAAAATATACAGGCTTATAGAGACAAAAGCATTTTCAGGGAAGAGGCATGTGAAATCTGCAGGGCAACATTGGTTTGGGGACTATTTGTCTACATGAAGAGGCACATTTAAATACGTTAGTAAGAGTTGTCAAGTTAGATGTTTGTACAGATGAGCCGTTCCCTTTCCTTGCTTGTGTATTCGCGTCTCAAGCATCTAATACTGTAGAGCAGGACAGCTGGATAAACGCAGCGTATTCTTGCTGCGCTCACACATGCCAGCACTGGCCGGCTGCTCTGTAAGGCTGTGGGTCACTCAGGCCTGATTAGAGAGCACTGGGGGGCGTGGGGGGCTGGGAGGGCTGCTTCTGTTTGTAGGACGATGGAGTGCCCATGTCAAGAGTGGCCAGCTTGAAGCTGAAGAGTGACAGAAGACGAATAAGTGCTGAGGCAGTTCAGGTGTAGTGAATTACCATGTGAGCCGCTGAAGGTCTCCTGGGCTCAGCCAGTTATCCTTATCTGTCAGTGTTTCAAATTCTACGTAAAAACTATTGCCAGGATTTTACTGGTGCTGGTAATTCCTTAGGGAATCCAACAGCCTTAGAAGACACTGGCTTTATATTTAAACATTTGAATCATTTCCAAATCCCTAACAGTCAAACTTCCTCATTCACGGACACAATTAGTAAACAAGTTTTAGCACTTTATCTTTTTTTTTTTTTTTTTTTTGATATTTCCTGACTTTGTGCTTGATCCAGGAAGGACACTGCAAAATGTGTTTAAATGCAAAGATGGGAGCTATTTTTTCCAAGTAGACATAGCTAGAGATACCTTATTAAAACAGGAATGATTTTCTGACAAAGGAATGGATGCTGATTCAAGATGAATACACCATTATGATGTAAATTATCTAATTATTTCAGTTAACACCTTAGCATCCTCAAGCTACCCCTCAATGACCTACATTTCTAAATGTCCACTGTTAACTTGGAAGCACCTAGTTTTTTGAAATTTCCTTAAGAAACTATCTTAAGAAAGGGCCTATAAATTTATATTTTCCTAAATAATGCAACAAAGTGTTCAGAAATATCAAAAGCATTTACAGAAGCATTTCATGGGAATTCAATAAAGAGTTGAACTACACAATGTAAATTATATAGTCAGAGTATAATTTGACCATTCAACAGAGAACAAAGAAATCCAAAATAATGCCTGGGGCTTTGAAAATAGAAATGAATATAATGATTAATGCTTTGTGAAACTTGGGCCACATTTTTGAAAGAACCATGTATTTACCTTCCCCCCATTATTATCATTTCCATTTTTTACAGCATTTCAGATGGTAACTCAAGCCTCTTAATCTCGACTAAGCCCTCCGGTTTATTCTATTTGTGTCCTGATTTCATTAGTAATGAATGACTGAATGTGAAGAAACATATAGTTTCCTCACTCATGCATGAAGTTTTTGTTGTTGTTTTTTAAAGCAAAATACATTTTAACAGAAATCCTATTAAATGTTAAAAAAGAATCCAAGAGGATTAAGATATGACCAGGTGAGCCCTTCCTTTTTCCTTCCAAAGAAGCATGGTATAATGAAAGGATCAACACGGTCAAGAAACCTTGGCTCTGTTTTCTAGTTGGGTCTGGAAACATTACCTTTAGAGTAACGAAGGTTTGGCGAGGTTTCTCAGGTCTTCCTGGATGATTACTGTTTGCACGCAGCTCTATGTCAGTGAATATGTTTGGGATAAACACAATAGGCTTTAGATGAGGAGTTCATGAACTGTTAAACATTACTGTCAAATCCAGAGTCAGCTGTATGTGGGTATTCCTATTAGAAGGGTCCCCGAAGAGCCGAAGGTATCGTGAAGACCGAGGTGATGACGAAGGGTTTGAACTGTGCAGCAGAGTCCTGACAACCTGTGCACACCTGGGATCAGCCCTGCAAGGAAGTCCTGGGCTCCATCCCCAGCTGGATGGGAACAGAATATCAACCACCTGCCTTTCCCTCGAGCACGCTCTCTTCTCACTGACCCACGACCATCATTTATTAGTTCCATAGCAAGTCTCAAATTCAAGGCCTCCAGGGGATGGGAAGAATACTGTTACTGTTGGCGGACCCAAAATGGAACTTTCACAGAAAAGGAGGAAAGAAAGCCTATTGTGGTTGGTTGTATAAGAAGCAAAAATGTAAAAGTTCCTCAATGCCAGCTCTTGAGGATATTTTCTTTCCCTTTCTTAAATACATTAATATTTGCACAAATTCATACTGCAAATTCCTCTTTCAAAAAGTGTGACAGATGCAGGGAGAGAGAAAGATGTTGGAAAAAAGGGCCTGTCAGGCTGACACTCTTAGTGGAACACAGAACAGTGTGTGGGATGTGAAACATGTCAGGAACAAGTTTACTATACAGCCATTTAGCGCAACGGAAACAATGTTAAGCCACATTCGTTTTTGGTATCTCATTCTAAACTTCAGCAAGCCTCCATCTGAACTCTTGAACACTGAGCAAATCATAGAAACATTGCCGCTTGCTGGGTCTCTAAAGACCACAACAGACTTCTGTATTGCTCCAGGATGCCAGGTTATAAACACCATAAAAATGAAGCTTTTGTGGAGACTTGGAACTGCTTGAATGCTCTCAGAAGAGCTGTCAGGTTCATCTCTGAGGGACCATGATCCTCAAAATGGCAGACCCTCAACATTCCCTCTCATGGGGCAGAAGACCTCACAATGCTTCAGCCTTTGTGCAAAATGGGGCAGTTATCACTATCATATGACCATTTCTTTGGCCAGGGATCAGGGGCCCTCTGCTTTCTTGCATAAGCATAGGCTCTTCTCATAAACCCTTAAGTTGGAAGATTATAGCGTACACTTTGCCCCACCGCCAACCCCAGACTTAAGTCTAGTAAACCAAGTCCTGCTGGAATCCACCCTAGAATCTTCCTTCTCCAGAAGGTCTGACTCCCTCTCATGCTTACACCAAGCCCTAAGACATTCTCAGACCGACCAATGTACTAACGTCTCTAGATGTTTCTACAGGATTCTGGTTCCAAGATATGCTCAGATGTCAAAGAAACATTTCCATAGTCAAGTATGTTTAGGAAAAGTTTCCTTGCATACCCCCCTCTTAGAGAGGAATAATTTACCATAACATATTAAAGGCTCTGCGCCTTAAAATTATTACTCTGAGGCATAAACGAAATTGTTTATCCCTGTTTAAACCAGTATTCCCCAAACACTTGATCACTCAACCCACTCTTCATACAATATGTATTATCCTTGCCAAAAAGTAATGGTCTGCAGAACACAATTTGGGGAAATACTACTTTTGTGTAAATAAATTTTCTTCTAGTACTGTATATTAAAAAATAGTTGTAAACTGATTCAGTAGGAATCTATTTTAGGAAATGACTCTTTTACATTATACATACAAAAATTCTATTTTATGCAGTCTAGTGAAGTAATATCTCTGTATTTTATATGCGAATATAAGTTGTGGATACGTCACTGAAGAAAGAGTGTTGTCCCAAGGAGTGTTGTCCACTACATTATTAGGATTACCACTTTTTCCAGTGTTTCCATTGTCATCCTTGATTGGACACCCAGGATATTTGTGCTGGAAGACCACAGAAATGTTTAGGAAGCATTAAGTATTAGTGAGATGTCACACCACGATTTCACTGAGCACAAGAAAACTCCCTCTAGAGCAGCATGCATCTTGCTCCAGCTTCTAGTTGAAATGGGTCTGCACACATTCCCTCCTTGTGGGCTGCCAGCAGAGGTTGGGAGCATATGTCACCTTCTGGCTTTCGGCCAATTGAGATTCCCTCCCTTGGCTTCCAGAACCCTTGCTCTTCCCAGTTTTCCTTCTATCGGTCTAATCCTTCCTCCTCTGTCTCCTCTTTCCCCACCAGCCCTTACAAGTTATTCAAGGTGCCTTCACCCACTGTTTTTCTCAGCAGCTGCGATGTGAAGATCAGGTCTGGTATTCAGCCCTGAGTCCTCCGATGCCTTCCTGCCTCACCAGCCGAAGCCCCAGAGCCTGCACAGACATAAGGCACAACATCACCTTGCCACTTGCTGCCGTCACCTCCTCCTTTTCTCTCTTATTCACACCATTCCAGCCATCTCAACCTACATGCTGTTGCTGAACCAATGAGACAGGCTCTCACTTAGGGGCCTTTGTCCTAGGTGTCTCCCTGCTGGTGATGCTCTTCCCCCAGTTATGTGCCCTTTCTTATCTCCTCTGGGTTTTATGCAAATGCCACCTACTCTCTGTCACTGCCCATGGCCATCCTACTTAAAATTGATAGGCCGACCCCTTCACTCCCCATACCTTCTTCCTAGCTCAGTTTTCTTGGTAGCACTCATCTCCAAGTTATTAAAGATTTTATTTATCCCTTGTGCTTATTTTCAGTGAAACGCCCACTGAATGTAAGGCTCTTGAGGACATGGATTTGACTCTGCTTGTTCACTGTTGTATCCCTAATATCTTGAATCAAGTCTGGTACACGGCAGGCATTTGATGGATATTTTTCAAGTTAATGAATAAAGAAAGGAAGACATGAAGAAGGAGGTCAACATATTCCAAGGTTAATATTATCAGCAACAGTAAATGTGGATGGATTGAATGGAGATTTAAAGTGGTCATAGCAGGGGGAGAAAGACATGGATAACATTAATATGTCTTTCCACTTAGAAATGAATGGGGGAACCAGATAGCGGCTGAAGTCCCGTGTGTTGGCCGTAACCTGGACGTGGAACCTCTTGTAGGCACTGAGGCCATATTTCCCAGCTCCATAGCTCACATTTCACTGAGTTTTACTAGTGAAATCACTCACTTATCAGCTGCCTTTCAAGTGAGTTCAATTTCATTGGGATAATATTTATGAACAAAAGTTTTGAAGGCAAAAAAATGAGGTGTCAGAAGGCCCAAGCCCGAGCCTCTGCACATTTTCTCATTGTGTTACAGGTATAGTAGGTGAAATAGGGACCCCTGAGCCTAGACCAGTGAGAGCAGACAATACAGGGCAGTGCTGCTGCTGCTGGCTTAAGAAACTAGAAGCTGATTAATTTTCATCTCTTCTGAAGCAATTAAAGTACCTGAGATGAAAAACAAACAAACAAACAACAACCCCCAAAACAAAAAATATATACAGACTTCAGAAACCTTGAACACCTTCTCTATCTTAGGGATTTGATCTTACACATTTGAATATGCTTCTATGACTTTATACTTTTGGAGCAAAGATAAATATTTGTGATCAATAACATAAATATTTATGATCAATAACTGACATAATATGTGCCTGACTTCAGTGTTGCCTGGGTATAAAAGGGACTTCATTATGTGTATGGATTACTGTGAAATTTACCCTTAAAAATAGAAATCTCAAGCAAGATAATTTAAAGCGATCACAGTCCCAAGATGCACTGCCTGAGAACTTGATCAAACCATACATTTTAAAGTTCATGGACAAATTCTAAAACAAACTTACTCTTTGGCCATAAAACATGCTTCACTTGGGATTTTGACTCATGAAAACATAATGAAGCAACTCCAACTTGTGGCCCTAACAGGAATTCCAATTTGGTTGGGATTATAATAAAGCATTTACAGCATCTCCAGGTCACCCACTTCATGGCCTTACAGTCTCTTAAATGGCATTTCGGGCATTTCCCTATGTAACGAGGACCCTAAACTTGCTAGAAGAAATGGAAGAAAACTAGTTTTCAGCTTAATCTCTATAGTTGCTTGGTCAAGCTGTTATAGAATATGTGTCGCTGTCAATGTATTTTAATAACTTTAATAGCACTACTTAAAAAATAAAAATATATATGTGCTACCTAATACAGTGGGTGGGATGTAAATGGATTTTATGCTGGCATTGATCTTCAAAACTGTCCTGGAAAATAGATAGGGGGAAAAACATGTTTAATAAGATTAGGTATAATTTCTGCAGCATAAAAAAAATAATGTACAAAATATTATTTCATATATACAGGTTGGGAAGGGACTGGCTTCTAATATGTATGATAAAGTGATTCACAACCAGGATTCATCATAAATTAAATGACAAATAAAAATGGTGCTGTTAAAAATCAGTTAATAAATTAAATATATACTGTCCCCAAGAAGAATCAAAAGGGATAGCCTCATGAACTTCATCCTCAGCTAAACTTTCTTTTAGATTAATTGTATATAAATTTTAGGGATCTATTGGGATGGTCAAATGAGTAAAGGAAGAGATTCTGTATTTGTGAAAAGTAACACTGAACTTTTTGCAAAGGAATTATGATTCCTTTTCAATTTTTCTCTGATTAGTGAATGAGCAGAACTAGTAGCTGACTTAGCTCTGGATTACAAAATTAGAATAAAACTTGAAATGTAATCCTGCTGCTAGGATATATGATAAAAGGCACTACAAAAGGCTGCTAAATTTTAGAATGTGTTAGGCAGTTGTCTTCTTCAACTGGTAGGAGACAGAGGTGAACATTAAGTATGATTTACTAAAACCATTTTCTATGATGATGATGATGATGATGATGATGATGAAGAGAGTGATGCTGGTGACAATGTTGAATTTGATCTGAGCCCTGTAATCTCTTCCCCCTTGGTATTTTGGAAAACAGTTTACTGCAAAGAGTTACCCTTCCCCATGTGGCTTAGCTAAGACTCATGGATCCTTCTTTACGTACAAAAAGGCCAGACACAGATGCCCCAAATCCCATCTTTGCCTCATAAATGATTAGCTGAACTGCTTGTCAACACTGATCAATTGGAGCAAAATGCTTGTTAAACCAAACTCCTGCTGATGTTCTCCTTCCTGGGCCCTTGAACTTTAGTGCATCCTCCATCTGATCCAGCCCGTACAGCTCCTCCTGAGAAAAGGCTGGCCTCAGCTTCAAATGTCTGATCTGCCATCTAGTCACACCACCCTTTCAGCCACTTCGCCATCTCCCCACATCCGGTTCTTTCTAGCCTTGTTTATTCCTCCCTCTACTAGAAAACCCATTTATGCTTAAACTTCTAGACTCTTGCAGATCTTAGGTCCAAAATATTCTCCCCATTACAATAGTTGTTTCCCCCCTCTTGCCATTATCTTTTTGAATACAGCATCTCTTTATCAACTCTGAATTTGATTTTTATTTGACAATGGTGATGGTGATGGTCAAATACCTTTAACCTCACCTCTTAAACAGAGGATAGGTTCAGGATTGAGGAAAGAATTGCAAGGACCAGTAAATAAAACAAATTCATTTCAGAACTCTTTTCAGCTTTATTAAAAAAACTCCTCAAATAAATAATAAAATGCCATTGTTCCTTTTTCTGCATCAAGAAGTGATAAAAAAGGAAGCTAGCTGAGCTGCAATGATGGTAGTTACTACCATTCCCTAAGAGTTTACTATGTGTCAGGGGCTTCATACCTCTCATTCAATTATTGACAGCATTATAGGTTATTCCTTTTCACATATGAAAACACTAATGCTAAAAAATAGATGTAGTATAGTTGTTAGGGGTGAAGCGTCTGGAAGGAAGCTGCCTGGACACATGCCTGGCTCCAGCACTCACTGGAAACTAACTATGGGCACTGTAGCTTTCTGCACCTCCATTTCATCACCACTCAAATGGGAATAATAAACTAAGAGTGCTGTAGGAATTAATATGATGTTTAAATGAGTTCATATTATGCAGCACTTGGAACCATGCCAGAAATACAATAGAAGTCCATATATATTATTTACCATCATTTGTGGGCTCCATTGGTTTGGCGAACGTCATGGAGCTAAAAGTGGCTAATTGGGCTCATCCATTTCACCTCACCACACTGCCTTATTTTTTTTAGAAAAGATCTTTTCTTGGTAATGAGATCATGCAAATGATGAAGCAGGTACTATGGAGACAACAGAGATGTTCAATAAATTATTTAGATCAAAGTCAAGTTTTACCTTCCCAGTTATGTAGATTTTTTTAAAAAATCACATTTTACATATACTAGAAAACTTCCTGGAATATATCATATGGAGTGTCCATGATAATTATCATAGAACATAAGCAAAAAGCTGCAGAAATAGGAAATATCAGTTTCAAGTCAAAATGGTTTATTTCACTTTTAAAGGATTTTAAAGGATTCAGGAATGGTATTAGTTGACTTGAGTACTTATTTTTTTTCCTCCCAGTCAGGTATGTGCTTATAAATTCTTATCTTCCTGAAATTTCTGTTGGAACTGGTCTCAAGGTCAATAATTAGATTTTTAAAAAGATTTTAACATTTGTAGCCTTAAACAATGATAGCTGTAGCTCCCACCCACTGTTGAGATCACCAAGTCTCAATTTTCTTTGTGTCATTCGGCAATTTCCATTCAATGTCTGCAAACTCCTTATCTAAGGAGACGGTAGTGACCTGCATCAAATCTAATTTGGTACTGACATCTGCCTCACTATTTATAAACAAATTTAGTACAACTCAGGGAATGTGGGCTCTGCTGTTAGAAGTGGTATATTTAAGGGCAGGAAAATGTAGCTTGAAGCAAATGGCAACAGGATACTTAAACACAAAATTCTATCGCTTATTTCATGGCATTTATAGTGACACACTAAAGAAAAATGTTTTTGGTATCAGACATTAAGGGACAGCTTTGTGGATATATCCTGCCCAAGAAATTATAGTTATCTAAACAAATAAATCCTGCATGTCACTGTGATGTGCTTCCATAGCACAAAGCTTGAATTCACAGGAGACAAAGGTGATCAAACTGTGAACTTAAATATAATTCTCTAGACTTTACTTTCTCTTTTTATGGAACTGGAGAAAGTCATAAAATGAGGCAATATCCTTTCCTTATAAGTTAATAAGAAGGTATGGACACAGAATACCCAGAATATGAAGGACCGTTTTGAAAATTCAGTGGCATTTCCTACGAGATCTTCCTTAGCACAGTCTGAGGTACAGTGATTATTTACACATTTCTGGCCTCTGAATTTGATGAAACTGAAAATTTAAGACAGAAGTTAATACAAAATCTGTTATCGTACTTGGAAGATCTGACAATTACAAAATTGGATTAATGTATGTATTTCTTTTTTTAAAGGCATCTTAAGAAACCAGCACAAAACTATATTAGGATGAAATATTTTTTTAACAAATCAGTTTTAATGATATATATTAATAAAGCATAAATCCATCCAAAGTGTACAATCAATGGTATTCAGTGTAGGCACATAGTTGTGCAGTCATCACATCTGTCATTCTTAGAGAACTTTCATTATTCCGATAATAATAATAAACAAACAAAACTGATCACCTCTCAATCTCTCCATGCTTCCCCTGCCACACACAGCCGCTATTCTGATTGGAATTTCCCTAATCACTAGTGATGGTGAACATTTTTTTTCATGTGTTTCTTTGCCACTTGTATTTCTTCTTTGGATAAATGTCTATTTAAGGCTTTTGCTTTTTCAACCAGGTAGTTTGTCTTTTTATTGTTTAGTTGTAATATCTCATTATATATCATGGATATTAAATCCTTATTAGATATGTGATTTCCAGATATTTTCTTGTATTGAGTCAGCTGACTTTTCACCTTTTTTTAATGAACGATTTAAAAAAATTTTTTTATTTATTTCTCTCCCTTCCCTCCCCCCCTGCCCAGTTATCTGCTCTCTGTGTCCATTCGCTGTGTGTTCTTCTGTGACCACTTCTATCCTTATCAGCGGCACCAGGAATCTGTGTCTCTTTTGGTTGCGTCATCTTGTTGTGTCAGCTCTCCGTGTGTGCGGCGCCATTCCTGGGCAGGCTGCACCTTCTGTCCCGCTGGGCGGCTCTCCTACGGAATGCACTCCTTGCACGTGGGGCTCCCCTATGCAAGGGACACCCCTGCGTGACACAGCACTGTGCATGGGCCAGCTCCACACGGGTCAAGGAGGCCCAGGGTTTGGATGGCAGACCTCCCGTGTGGTAGGCGGACACCCTATTCACTGGGCCAAGTCCACTTCCCTAGATCATCTTTGATTGACTGGTAGAATTCACCTGTGAAGCCATCTTTTTCTGGGTGCTTTTATTTTATGGGAGGTTTTTGATGACTGTTACAGTCTCTTCACTTGTGACTGGTTTGCTAAGGTCTTTTATTTCTTCTTGGGTCAATGTAGGTTGTTCATGTGTTTCTAGGATTTGTCCGTCTTGTCTATATTGCCAGGTTTTTTGCTGTACAGTTGTTCACAGTATCCTCTTATGACCTCTCTTATTTCTGCGGGGGGGGGGGGGGGAGTCAGTGGTAATGTCCCCCCTCTCATTTCTGATTTTATTTGCTTCTCTCTTTTTTTGTCTGTCTAGTTTAGGGTTTGTCAATTTTGTTGATCTTCTCAAATAACCAAATTTTTGTTTTGTTGATTTTTTCTATTTTTGTTGTTGTTGTTCTTGATTTCCTTTATTTCTGCTCTGATTATTACTATTCCTTTCCATCAGCTTGGCTTGGGATTAGTTTGTTGTTCTTTTCCTAGTTCCTCCAGGTGTGCAATTAGACCTTCAAATTTAGCTTTTTCTTCTTTTTTTTTTTTAAAAGATTTCTTTTTTATTTATTTAATTCCCCCCCCCCCACCCCGGTTGTCTGTTTTCTGTGTCTTTTTGCTGCATCTTGTTTCTTTGTCCGCTTCTGTTGTCGTCAGCGGCACGGGAAGTGTGTGCGGTGCCATTCCTGGGCAGGCTGCACTTTCTTTCGCGCTGGGCGGCTCTCCTTACGGGTACACTCCTTGCGCGTGGGGCTCCCCTACGCGGGGGACACCCCTGTGTAGCAGGGCACTCCTAGTGCACATCAGCACTGCGCATGGGCCAGCTCCACACGGGTCAAGGAGGCCCGGGTTTTGAACCGCGGACCTCCCATGTGGTAGACGGACGCCCTAACCACTGGGCCAAGTCCATTTCCCTCTTCTTTTTTTAATGTAAGCATTGAGGGCTATAAATATCCCTCTCAGCACTGCCTTTGCAGTGTCCCATAGGTTTTGATATGTTGTGTTCTCCTTTTCACTCATCTCAAGATATCTGCTGAATTCTCTTGCCATTTCTTCTTTGACCAATTGATTATTTAAGAGTGTGTTCTTTAATCTCCATATACCTATGAATTTTCCTTTTTTCCATCCATTATTGATTTCCATATTCATTCTGTTATGATCAGAGAAAATGTTTTGTATAATTTCATTCTTTTTAAATTTATTGAGATCTGTCTATCCTGGAGAAGGATAAGAATGAATATCCTGGTGTTTTGGGGTGTAATGCTCTATAAATGTCTGTTAGGTCTAGTACATTTCTCATTCTTTTTTACACTTTCTGATTCTTTATTTATCCTCTGTCCAGATGGTCTAGCCAATATTAGAGTGGTGTACTGAAGTCTCCAACTATTATTGTAGAGACATCTATTTCCCCCTTCAGTTTTGCCAGTCTGTGCCTCATGTATCACCCAGCTGAGGTGAATAAATATTTATTATAGTTATTTATCCTTGGTTAATTGTACCTTTTATTAATAATGACCTTCTTCATCCCTTATAACAATTTTGCAGTTAAAATCTCTTTTGTCTGACATTAGTATAGTTTATTTTGGTTACTATTTCCATGGAATATCTTTTTCCAACCTTTTCACTTTCAACCTGGTTATGTCCTTCTGTCTGAGGTGACTTTCTTGTAGACAGCACATAGATGGCTCATATATATATTTAACCATTTACCAATCCATGTTTTTTGATTGGTGAATTTACACCATTAACATTCAATGCTATTACTGTAAAGGCTTTACTCACCTTGTCCATTTTATCCTTTGGCTTTCTATTGTCATATTTTACTATTGTCTGTCTTTTTACCCTTTAACTTATTCTTCCTAATAATCTTCATTTCTATACCCTTCTTCAAGTCTCTCACCCTTGTTTTTTCCTTTCAGGCTGCATTACTTCCCTTAATATCTCTTGTAACTTTGGTCTTTTAGTAACACATTCTGTTAGTTTTTATTTATCTATGAAGACTCTGAACTCTCATTTTTGAAGGACAGTTTTGCCAGAATTCTTGGCTAGCAGTTTTTCTCTTTCAGTACCTTAAATACTTCACACCACTTTCTTCTTGCTGCCATGGTTTCTGATGAGAGGTTAGCACTTAATCTTATCAAGTTTCCCTTTTATGTAATGCTTTGATTTTTTTCTTACTGCTTTCAGAATCTTTATTTCTGATATTTGTCATTCTGAATGGTAGGTGTCTTATATTAGGTCTATTCGGATTTATTCTGTTTCTTGTATGTTGTCCTCTTAGATATTGATACTTATGTCTTTCATAAGTTTTGGGAAATTTTTGGTTATTATTTCCTCAAATATTCTTTCTGTCCCTTTTCCATTTTCTTCTCCTGGTACAAAGACAATGTATATATTTGTGCATTTTCTATTGTCATTCAAGTCATTGAGATTTTGCTCCATTTTTTCCACTCTCTTCTTTTTCTGGTCTTTTCCAGTTCAGATGTTCTATTTCTGAAATCAGTAATTCTGTCTTCAAGCACATCAAATCTGCTGTTATGTGCCTCTAATGCATTTTTAATCTCATCCATTGTATCTTTCATTCCCATAAGCTCTGTTATTTTTCCCTGCAGGCTTTCAAATTATTCTTTATGCTCACCCAGTGTCTTCTTAATATCCTTTATCTTTTTAGTCATATTTTCCTTCAATTCTTTGAATTGATTTAGGACATTTGTGTGATTATCATTATTTACTCATCTTAAATACTGTGTCTCATCAGGATATTTGATTTGTTCCTTTGACTTGACCATCTCTTCCTGTTTCCTACTATGGCTTGTAATTTTTTGTTGATGTCTAGTCATCTGAATATGTTGTTGAATTTACTCTGATGATCAATTTCTCTCTCTTGCCTAGATCTTTTTTCCCTCACAGCTCTTTTTTGATATTTGGTTCAACTTATTCTGAGTCTTTAAAACTGCTCTGCTTAAATGATTAAAATTAGGCCAGGGACTCACTAAAGGGCTATATATTTTCTCCCAGAAGTTGTGACTAAAGAGAGACCTAAAAGCAGTTTTTGTCCTTGCAGTTTCCTGACTGACCAGCAGATGGTGCTCACTGATGAGCCTTTCAATGGAGGTGTCTTTCAACCTCTGCTTTCCAGTGTTTCTGGTCTGCCCAGCGCCAAGATTCAAAGTGGTCTCTGCTGGCTGAATTCACTGAAGGGAAACCACTCTCTCCACTCCAATGTACTCCCATTTCCCTTCTAACAGCTGACTGAGAGGACGATGTCTGCTCCCCTCTGCTGACTATAGTGAGCCAGGAGTTTTATCCAGGCTTAATGCCTTGAGGGTGGTAGATGGGACTCTACTTGGTCATCATGGGGATTTAGTAACTCATGTTTGTTGTTTTGGGTTCTCCGTCTCTTTGTCCCTCGCTCTTCTGGGGGTTGCACAGAACTGTATCCCTGCTGACCCCCAAAGCAGGTCCCTTGGACAGCTTTCAGCACTTTTCTTTTTTGTATGTGAGAGAGTTGAGACCTGCCTACTCCAATCCCATCTTTCTGGAATGCTAATTAACTCTTTTTTTTTTTAATTTAAAAAGTTTTTAGTTTGAAGTAACTTCACCTTGCAGTAAAGTTGTAAAAATAATACTAAAACAATACATAGAACGCCATCATACCCCTTACCCAAATACTCAGATTTACCAACATTTAGCTTTTGCCACATTTGTTATATCATTCTATCTACTTATCTGTCTATTTTCTCAACATTTGCAAGAAGGGTGCATGCATCATGCTCTGCTGTCACTTAACACTCCCATGTACAGTTCCTTAGAAAAGGACACTCACTTATGTAACGATCTCAAGTTCATCTGTCACATTAAAGAAATTTAACACTGATGTAAAACTTATTGTTTTGAATATACTTTAGGGTCATTTTCTCTTTCAAAAAGCACATGATCATTAACAGCTTATATCTATCAGGCACTTACTATGAGCAAGGAATCATTTTTTATCATTGAGGAATTGAACTATTTCTCATAGGGAAAATTTCCAAGTAACCAAAGTTCACATCTTTCATTAAAATGATTGATGTTCATCTCTCCCAAGCGCTGACCAGTGCCTCCTATCTTCCTGATTTGCTCCACTGAGTAACTCAGTTCTCACGTCTTGCAAGCCCATTAAGGCCTCTGGTTCATTGCTGAACCTACCACATTGCAATCATCCCTGGATACCCCTCCCCCTCTCCCCCCCCCCCCCCATTGTCTGGCATAATTCTATGTGCAGTCATTATAATCATCCCTAGCAATCAAACTCAACTTCCTTGCCTCCCTGTTTGTTTCCTCACATTGGGCTGGCAAAACCTTGACAAAACAAAAGAGCATAGTATATGCATTTCTAACATCCTCAACTGTACAAATTGGATATGAGAAGTAAACACAAGGGCATAATATTAGTAATGAGGAGAGAATCATGTATACAAATAAAAGGGAATTAAGATAATAAGGTATATATGAGGAACAGCCAATAATAACTGAGCACTTACTAAGTCCCAAGCACCAAGCTAAGGGAATCATAAATTTATTGCTCTCTATAACTATCTTTCTAAAGATGGCAAAGTTACAATTGATTGAACATAAGTAACTTTCTCCCAAAGATATCACTTGTAAATGGGGAGCCAAGATTTGAACCCGCACATATTTTGCCTTTTCCACCTTACAAAAGGACCTGAAAATCAGGATAAAATAGAGAGTGTTCTAAGAAAAATAGAGCAGAACATGTTCAAATAACTGCCGAATGCCTGAATGGCCATGGAGTTCGCCAACAAAATAACTTCAAAAATACGAAGCTAAAATGGTTTCAAAAGCAACATGAAAATAATAAATAATTCCTTTACCATTTAGACTGCTCTAGAGTTAGGAAAAGAAAAATTCACAATATACTGATGCCAAACCCTGGCTAAGAAAGTACAAAAAGTCTGCACACCTGTCTGAACTGTGAATATAGTTGTGGAAATCCGTGAAATAAGATTCTCTTAAGAATAATGCTTCGATTTGTCTTGTTGGGAGTCATTTTTGAAATGTAAAGATGATAATATTAATGAACACCTGTCAAATGCTTCATATGGGTCAGACATTGTTTTGATAGTAAATCTTCATTATTTAATTATTATCCTCATTTACAGGTGAAGACTTAGAGGTCCAGGGAAGATGTAATTAGGCAATCTGGTTCTGCAGCTAGTCTCTTATCTATGACTTGGCCTTTCCAATGGAAATCCATTGATATAGTTCATCCTATTACTTGTTTAATGGAAAAGAATCATATAATTATATCAATGGATGTAACTTTTGAGTGAATTATATATATTAAGAATATAATTTAGCGATCAATAATGAAAATACAGTGTTCTATAATCCTGTATTGACATAAAAAAATGAATTACATTTGAGCAACAAGGAGGCTCTCAAAGGCAACTCTTAGGCATCCTATAGCACCAGGCTAAGTTGCAATTTCAAGAGCAAAGGCTCATAAGCATAACTGTCAATATCAAGGGCCCATCAGTGGACCATCTTTCTTCACTAGTCATTGCCCTACACTTGTTACTGTTCCATTAGAGAAAGTAGCAGAGCTTCCCAGGAGGGAATTCAATATTCTTTCAGTTTATTGTGTAAATCTCCACCCATTGTGACAATGCCCCATGAACAGGTGAACATATTTTTGTATCTTATATTTATGCACAGATGAACTTCCTCCCACGTATCTCCCATCACTGACACCCCACACAATGATCTTCCCCTGCCACACTTGTAACCCTTCTGCGGTCCGAAACTTTTTAAAAAATGAAGCCAAGAATATCACCAAATAGAATTAATAGGAAAATAATAATGATAGACTTAAAAACATAAGAAATAAAATATATAATTTTAAAAGACTATAACTAAAATAAAATTTAAAAATTGAGATATTTTTAAAAAATAATGAAAAAAGTTAAAAAATCTGACATTTTGTCTTTCATCACTCTAAGATCTGTTGTCCTGTATGTATACTGACATTTTATTCTATTTATTCCCCTGGTGTCTTAATTTTTTTCATTTTGTCTTCAAAGAAGTTTTAGGTCACAGTAAAGTCACATACAAAACACAGGGGACTCCCGTAGACCCAACATCCTCCCCCCTTTCCCCCTTCCCATATCAATAACCTTTTTATATGTGGATGGTACATTTGTTACAACTGATGTACAAATATTGAAACATAGCCACTAACCATGGTCAATGGTTTACATTATGGTCTACACTCTAAACCATATACTTTTATAAATTTTTGACGAAATTCAACATGACCTATATCCATCATTGCAAGATCAAGCAGAACACTTCCATTGCCCCCTAAATACCCTCTCTTCCATCTATTCTATTCTTCCCTCCCCCTCCCCTCAGGGCCCAAAGTGAACACCAGGCTTTACTTCTTGAAGGACTAGATTCATAGTTACTTATAACATACTGATGGCCTGACATACTGGTCTGTCCTCCTGTATTAGGGACCACCCCTGCTCTTGAGAGACACCCACCCCTGTTTGAGAACATATTGGGCCTCCCCAGGATAGGAGTCCAACTTCTTCCCTCTAATTATGTGGGTCTCCACCCACTGATACAACACATTATGACAAAATGATCACTTGCACATTCTCTAGAAGACTGCCCCAGGTGTGCCCTGTCCCCAAAGTCCCCCCATCCAACACCCTAAACCAGTAATTCTTCTGTGTCATATTGCCAAAGAGCTTTCTCAACATTGTCCCCACCAATCCCCAGTGTCTACCTGCTCCCTCCCCTAACCCTTCCCCAGTTCCATGGACCATCCAACCCAACCTCCCCACCCTATCCCCCACCAGGACAACTAACAAGGAAGTGAGGATGAATAACTACCATACCAAGGAACCGAGAGTGTCTACAATTACAAGCAAGAGAGTGCCATCCATCAGTCATATGGGATTGAAATCCCTATCAATTATAAGTGGAGTGGGCATCACAAAACCAGAATCCTCAGGATTGGGGGATAAATATGGACTAGAGTAGACTTACTGGTATTCTACTATACATTTATTGTGATTCTAGCAATGGAAGAAATTATGTCATTGATATGGAGACAGTGGCCACTGGCAGTGCTGAAGTCAGGGAGAGAGAAAGAGAGGTGTAATATGGGGGCATTTTCAGGACTTGGAATTGTCCTGAATGTCATTGTAATGATAGAAACAGGCCATTATATACCCTGCCATAACCTACAGAATAAAGTGGCAGAGAGTATAAACTACAATATAACTATAATTCATGCTTATTGTTAATGCTCCAAATGTGTTCCTCAATTGCAATCAATGTACCGCACTAATGAAAAAAGTTGTTAATGTTGGGAATGGTGGGAGGTGTGGGAGTGGGGCATATGGGAATCCTTTATATTTTTTGTGTAACATTTTGCATAATCTAAGTATCTTTAAATATATATATTTTAAAAATGAATTAAGTGCATATTTATCAAGGTGGAAAAAGTTCACAAATATGATGTTGAGGAAAACTTACAAATGCCAAAGAATGAATACAATAACATATGTATTTATGTAAGTTTCAAAATATGCAAGCAACACATCATGATTTTTAAAAATAAAATAATGAATCACAAATGTATTCTAAACAAAACATGCAAAGTACTATTATATAATTTTAGGGATTGATAAAATCATAACAAAACACCTATTTCTTAAGGTGATTGTTAAGTTCACTGGTGTTTGGCATACCATTATATTTATTGTTATCTTTGTAAGATACTTTGATAATACCTAAAATAATAAAATCAATACGCAGTAATTAAACAATTTTTAGAGTATAAAGATAGAAAGGGAACATCACTCATATTCCCTTACCAAGGCATAACCATTGTTATGACTTAGTTCTTTATGTTTTATGACATATGTGTATTTACACACATGCTCAAAATGAGATAGCTTTATATTTTGCAAACAGCATGTTTTGCTTAATATGTGGTCTGCATTTTTTTGTGACAATAAATATAAATTTACTCCATCCACTTAAATCAGTGCAAATTATTTCATGTTTTAAATCAATGATGAACTGACGCACAATTAGTTCATCAATTTTTCTATTTTATAAAAAGCTCTGCAATGATCATCCTTGTATAAGAATATTTACCTCCTAACTTTCATACATGGCATTTACTGGGTATGATGTGGATCATCTTTGCTGCTAAATCTGTATTTTAAAGGTTATACGTGCGAATCCTGACAGGCACGTGTTCCAGGCCTATTTCCATTCCTGGCTATTTATGATAAGTTCCTTGGCCTGAGATGTCCAGGGACTTAAGAGTATTGTGATGATGCAAAACTGCCACCAAGAGCCAGCCTGGGAGTGGTGTTTCCAGAAGACTGGTTAAGAAAAGGAAGCCCCAGTCATTTTGCTTTGCTGGAAGTTGGATGGCTTTTCCCCTTTAAACAAGCTTTCACTGGAAGCTTTCCATTCTGTCTCCTCACGGTGAGGATGCCAAAAGGTCTCTCCCTCCTGCCTGGTACCCCCGCTGGTAAACTGCAAACCCGCTCATCACAGAGAGGAGCTAAGACACCTGGGGTCCTCACCGCTACCTCCAACTTACTCCTCCCTAGACTTGCTGTTTCTTTCAGCTTTATTGTGGCACCACTTTTCTTTCTTGTAAGCTGAACTATGTGGGTTTTTTAATTCAAACTTTATTTCAAGTTCAAAAAGATAAAAGAACAGATACAGGCAGCTCAATAAGTTATAGAAGCATTACTCCGTAAAAGTTCTGTCCAGGCACTTTTATCTCATCTAATCCCAACTACTAACTCAGGAGTTCCTCCAGGGTTCAGAAAGGCACACAGGTGAACACAGATGAGCTAACTGACTTGGTCAAGGTCTCCTTACTAATGAAAAAAAATGAAGAAGACAAAAAAAGCTTAATCATATTCATATGTCACAAAGCCAAACCCTGTATTCTTTTGTTGACCTTCAGCGGTAATACAGTACAGTCTTTGCTGTTGCTACAAAAGATGACAATGTTGTTAACTAGAATCACCACATTCTTAAAACCTCGTAGTAGAACATTCCTGTATTTATAGTATTAACCACCAAGCTCATCGACTTCTAAAATCAGTTATATGTTTCCGATAAGATCCTCCAGCTAATGTTAATCTCCCTAGACTACTCGTTTCAGGTTTCAGGCACAATCACATCCATAAATCAACAGGGCTGTTTTTTTTTTAAGGAGGTACCAGGTATTGAACCCAGGAACTCATACGAGGGAAGATTGGAGGCAGGTGCTTAAGCACAGAGCTACATCTGCTCCCCAATGACAGCTGGTTTTCTCCCTGGTTATAGGAAGTACTGGAGATCAAACCTGTGACCTCATACATGGGAAGCAGGCACTGAACCACTTGAGCTACATCCACTCCCCAACAGTACTTTTTACATTCATTATGTGTTACCATCGAGTCTATCCATTACCACATATTTACATTTGACCTTATTAAACGTTCTACATTCATCCAGCATTGTCGCCCCTTCTCATCCCACATTCCATCATTTCCAAGTAACCTAAACTTCATTGTTCAATTCCATAAATCTACTCATCGTATTAAGTTCATATCAGTGAGACTATACAATATTTGTCCTTTTGTGTCTGGCTTATTTCACTCAACGTAATATCCTCGAGGTTCCTCCATTTTGCCGTGTGCTCCACGGCAAATCCGTGTGATTTCTTCTTACAGCTGAATAATATTCCCTTGTATGAATATACCACATCTTGTTTATCCATTCATCAGTAGACACTTAGGTTTTTCCATCTTTTAGTAACTGTGAATAATGAACTAAGCATCTGAAGAATGTTTGTTATATTGTACTTAGTATTTAATTTTAGGTGTTTTGTATTGAGAAAATTTTCAGGACCCAATGCCAGCCTTATTGTCCCAAACAGAAACCCTGTATCACTTTTATTACCAGAAAGAAAAAAAAGAACTTTAAGTTGCCCCACTTGTGTTCAAAACAAATTCCAAAGTCTTTAACCCTCTTAATTTTTAGCCACTTCTTCTGCTTTCCAAATTAGTTCTTTAAAGACACCAGTAATTTTTTTGTTTGCATTTACATGCTCTGCAAATCATTTTTAAAACTTGATTTGAAAGAGTTCTATTCATACTATCCTCTCCTTTTGTGCCATCAGAACACTTTGTATTTTTAATCCCTAGTACTAATCTATTCACGATAAAAATTTTACATATAAGGATACATAAGGGAAAAGTTGACAAAAAATAAATTCAGTGTTGAGGTATATTACACTATTGAATACTGTTCGAGACATTCCCTAGAAAGTTAAATTAAAAAGCAATACATATTCTTAGTTAACTGAGATGGATTGCTACTTTAAGAAACATACTAAATATTTTTCAAGTCCTACTTCACCACTTCAAATTAAAGGTTTATTTTCTGCATACAATATTTATTCAAACTATTTTTCTACTTCAAAATTTTCAAAAAGTTTGACACCCAATTATAGAGGAACTGCTTTCTTAGAAAACTACTGCTCTGTAAAATAAAGACACATATGGGAAAACTATGGAGTGGTACATCAGAGATAATACTCTTTATGCAAATTCTGAAAACAAAGCAGAAAGTACATTTTCTTAACGCACAGAATTAAGAAACGACAATGACTCTGCCATGTTAGCTATTTTCAGCTCACACTGCATGCTGTGAGCTATTTATCAAACTTGAAAAATATTTTCAAAATTGTTGCACATAGAGTACTTCTTTCTTAACGACACTCTTGAATTTGATTAGCCTTGAGGGAATCGGCTTCACTGGCTTGGAGCTGAGGCAGGAGGTGAAGCTAGTGCTTGCTGTGTGCTGTGAGGGAAGGAACCAGGGACAGGCAGCCCTGTCTGCCAGGACAGCTCTGTGGGAGCGAGGATGGAGGAGGGACGCAGACTGAGAGCCACCACACAGCCGGTGATCGCGAGGGGCAGCTCTTTGCATTGTTCACAGATTGTAATGACAAGGAAACACACTTTCAGTGGCAGGGTGAAAATAAAGACCGTAAGCCATTAGAGTTGGGAGCACAAAGAGAAGATTCTTAGGATCTGTACCAGATTTTATTCTAAGGCCATTAATTTCTAGAGCTTATCAGTCATATTGAGTGATTAAGCCAGGCTGTGCCAGGGTAATAGTCTATAACTGGATGTCACTGGATATACTCAAATGAAGTGTTGACCTCTAACAGTGAACTAAGTCTTTTCTTGATTCCAAAGTTCCGAAGGACGTCTTTCAAGTATGGAGTTATTAGCCACACTCAATCCTGAGTGGAGCCCCCTCGGTGCCTCATAGGGCCTGCTCTGACAGGAATCTACTAGAACATGTCATCGGCAACCTAGTCTGGACTCTGCAATGTAGTCAATTCTCATAAAATTTTGTTCAGATAAAGTCTATCCCTGATTTGTTTGGATCATGCCAACCTAACAAATTTATACCCAAAATTTTATCAAAAATAATTAAAACTTTTATAAAGACAGCTTTGATGGTTAAGTTCATGCTTCCACTTGACTACGTTATGGTGTCCAGTTGTTTGGTCAAGGAATCTCTGGCCTGATTGTTACTATGATTGCATTTTGTGGATTTAAATCATCAGTCAGTTGATTGATCACATATATAATCAACACAAGACATTGCTCTAGGCAGTGAGAGAAATCTCATCCAATCGATGGAAGGCCTTAGAGGGAGAACTGATGATTTTAGCAGTCAGAAAGAAGGGTTTCTATCTCTACTTCAGTCAGCCAGTTCCTCCTGGGGAATTCATGGAAAGCTTTGTCAGAGTTTCCAGCTTGTGGCCTGCCCCACAGGATTGGGACTTGCCAATCCCCACAGTCACACGAGCCAATCCCTATAATAAATCTCATCATATTTACATGTCGGTTCTGTTTTCCTGGGGGACCCTGACTAACAAATGGTGCAACTTAAGGTTTGGTATTTTCATTCAACTTGAGGAGTCTGGGAAGAACATTAAAAATTCAAAGTCTCATTACACTGTCATTGCTACACAGCATTTGACTTTCTCTAAAGAGTTAACTTCAAAATCCCAACACAGTTCAAAAAACATAAGGCCACTATATTCTGTTTTTAATGATCTCTTCCAAATCTCTTAGCAGGATAGCTAAGAAGCAGATGGTTATAAATCAGCAATTCTATTCCACAGTGACTGAGTCAGCTAGAAATAGAAGTTGTTCCAACTTCTTTCAAGTTGTCTTTTGTAGTGAACAATCAGTAAACAGAAATGCCTCCCATTATTCCCAGAGCAAAATGACTGCCCATAAAGTGCTGGGCTGACATCACTTGAGACTGAAGTATGATGCTCATCTGCACATCAAAGAACTCTGGACAGCAGCAGTGAATAATTTTTTTTCTAATTTTGGCTTCTTAAATGCAATGACATTGATTTCCTCCTTTTTCTTAGATACATATCGCTGCTCTTTGGAGTTATATACAAATAACAGTATTTTAGGCAATAAATTCAATGCTTCAGAACTTAATTTAGGAAATTAGCCAGGTTACTCAGACTTTAAGTACCACGTGCCCTAAATTATTGGGAGAATATTTTTCAATTTTCATACACTGACATAGGCAGACATACTTGAGCTCCTTGTCTGTTCTTTTTTTCTTTTCCTTAATGAAGGTAAGCAGACTCTATTACTCAAAGTTGGGGCTTCCAACATCAAAGCCATCCATTCCTTTAATTAAAATTGAACATGCTCAAAAAAAGGAAGCAGGGCTCTCTTTTTAAGAAAACAAGCAGAATGGAAAAATTCTCATTTGTATTCAGCAATGTTTTTCTTAGAGAGTTATTAGGCTATGGCAATTTTTATAAACACACACACGCATGCATACACACGCACATATACGTTCAGGCATAAACACAGGTTCATGGGCACAGACGCATGACCACAACTGCACATATGTGCACACCCATGCACACACACAC
Source organism: Dasypus novemcinctus (assembly GCF_030445035.2). Lineage (NCBI taxonomy): Eukaryota > Metazoa > Chordata > Mammalia > Cingulata > Dasypodidae > Dasypus > Dasypus novemcinctus. The sequence goes on along the minus strand of NC_080688.1, from coordinate 86,533,945 downwards.
GGACCATGCTAAGTCATTCACTTTGGTCACAAACACAGAGCATGCATGTGGCAATTTAAATGAATTTCTCCTCAAGTTGCCAAATTAGTCTGAAACTTGTTTTGCAAAAACAATGATCACTTTGAAAAAGAACGATAGGTCTAGCATTATGGCTAAACTTAAATAAAAATGTTATTCATTCATTCTACACATTTTTATCAACACCGACTGCAGTACTTGCTGGGAGTACAATGGTGAAGAGGACAAAGCGGTCAGGTGCTTTTAAGTTTAACGTGTGGTAGAGCAGACAGCTTGTAAAGGAGCTGTGAGGTCCCAGTTCAGTGTGCTGTGGAGCAGAGAGCAGGGACACTAGCAAGGTGAGGGGCAGGAAGCATGAGCCACGCTGCAAAGTGACGCAAGGGGGGGAGCGGGCTGGGTGAAGCATAGGTGCTGCACACGGCAGGCAGAGGGGCACCCAGTGCCAGGGCTTTCATCTTACTGTTTTTTTGATTTTCACGTACCTGACAAGAGTTTGAATCTTTTTTTTTTTTTTTTTTTTTAAAGATTTATTTATTTATTTAATTTCCCCCCCTCCCCTGGTTGTCTGTTCTTGGTGTCTTTTTGCTGCGTCTTGTTTCTTTGTCCGCTTCTGTTGTCGTCAGCGGCACGGGAAGTGTGGGCGGCGCCATTCCTGGGCAGGCTGCTCTTTCTTTTCACGCTGGGCGGCTTTCCTCACGGGCGCACTCCTTGTGCGTGGGGCTTCCCTACGCGGGGGTCACCCTTGCGTGGCACGGCACTCCTTGCGCACATCAGCACTGCGCATGGCCAGCTCCACACGGGTCAAGGAGGCCCGGGGTTTGAACCGCGGACCTCCCATATGGTAGACGGACGCCCTAACCACTGGGCCAAAGTCCGTTTCCCAAGAGTTTGAATCTTTTATCGCACGCATTGTTTGCCATTTGGATTTATACTTTCGTGAACTGCCTTATCCAACTCTGAAGTATTTTCATTGTGAAGACTTTTTTCTCTTAAGAGTATCTGACACTATATTCACATTTTATCTGCCATCTACTTTCCCATATTCCAGAACAGCAAAACTTGCCTAGTGACGGTATTTGTGAATTTTCGCTGTATGAGAGCTGTTTGATTCTATACAGTCATATACATCTGTTCATTCCTTTATAGCTTTAGATCTTATGTCTTGATGAAGATTTTGCCAACCTTTAAATGTCCCAAATTTTCCTTGAAAATTTTTACAGATTTTTAAACTTTTTCTTTGGTTAGCCTAAGATATTATTCCATAGAAATTCTGAAGAATTTTTCCTACTCCAAAAGTAAAATTTGGTTGGGATTCAAATTGGAATTATATTAAAAGGCACTGTTAATATGGCAGTCATTTCTATTTCAGTATTATGTCTTCCTATCCAAGGAAATAACTTGTTTTATGTTCTTTAAGAGGATTTTAGTTTCCTTCATATAGAGCCATTCCTCCTAAATTCTCTCCTGAATACTTTACCCTCCTGTTGCTATGACATATTGTTGTAACTTTTTGCTATTCTTTTATTTAGAATTTAAAAATGTATTAAAAGTGAAGAAACTATCAGATTCTACTATGCTGGCTTCATGAAATAAATCAGAGTACTTCCCATTTTTTAATGAGTTCTAATACTTTTAAAAAGTTAAAGATATCTTTAACTTTAAGGTAAAATTCAGATATGAAAATTCCTGGTCGTAGTTCTTTTTTAAGAAATTGATTTTTAATCATCTTTTCAATCTTCAGGCCAAGCCAGAGCACAGAACAATGCTCGGCACATAGCAGGTGCTTGATAAATATGAATTAAATGAAAAACGCTATATTGATGGTCCCAATATTAAAATAAAATAAGAACAAAAGAAGGCTTCTACAGTGAAACACCAACAAATTGGGTAGTGAAAACTCACATCTACGGGGGAGAGGCTGGCCCGGGCCCAGAGCCTCTCCCTTTGTTCCTGCTGAGTGTGTCAGACAGCAATGCTTCCCTCTCTCCTGACATGAAGAGCTTCTGTCACCAGCCCCAAAGGCAACTGAGTCGTTTAAGGTGATCACAGGACAGTGCCTACCAGGTCACTGCCCGCTCACCCTGGGGCAGAGGGACTGCTTGGGGGCTGCTTGTTACAATGCCTGGTGCTTGCTCCCAAAGTACTGGGCCTCTGACCTGGGTTTTGCAGCTCGACACAAACCCACTGCATGTTCAGGCACTTAGTAGGGCTAATCACATTGCTTTTGTGGGACTTGGAGGGAAAAGGAAAGCAACACCACCAGGCTGATTCTCCCGCTGCGTCTTGAGTAATGAAGCCCTTTATGTCTGACTCAGGAGTCTCTTGTATCTCCTGGGATCCAAGAAGGAATGGCACACGACATTGTTAGCTTCCGAATAGAATAAATATGTCAGATTATTCACAATTCTCAATGCATATTTGCTGTATCTTTGAAAATATGAAATAAATGCAAAGTGGCAACAGAATTTTTTAAAACTTTCTTTTTAGAAATAATTATAGATTCACAAGAAGTTGCAAGGACAGTAGAGAGTGCTCCCCACGTACCCTTCACCCAGTTTCTCAATGGTTGCATCGTCTAAATTATCACACAACATCACTATGAGGGAAACGGCATGGGTAAAGTGTGCAGGGATAGTTCTATGCCATTTTATTGCAAGTGAAGATTGGAGTTACTACCACCATAAGTTAGATACAGAATGATTCACTTACCACCAAAATCTTCCTGTGGTGCCCCTGACCATCCGCAATCCCAGACAACCTCTAACATGCCTTTCATTTCTATAATTTGTTCGTTTCAAGAATATCTTTATAAATGGAATTATGAAATATGTAACCTTTTGAGATTGCTTTTTTCTACTAAGCATGATTTTCTGGAGATTCATATCGGTTATTCAGGACCCAATAGTTCAGACCTTTTAATTGCCAAGGAGAATCACAAGGTGTAGACGTATAGCGTTTGTTGAACGATTCACCTATTGACATTTTGGTTTTTGCAGTTTTGGACAATTATAAATAAAGCTGCTGTGACCAATCATGTACAGGTTTTTGTGCGGATATAAGTTTTCATTCTCTGGGATAGAGGCTCTATGGTATGATTACTGGGTTGTAGGTTAGTGCATGTTTACTTTCATATGAAACTGTCAAACCATTTTTCCAGAATGGCTGTAGCATTTTATATCCTTACCAGCAATGTGTGAGTGAATCAGTTTCTCCAAATCCTTGCCTTTGATTTGTGTTGTCACTATTTTTTTAAGCCATTCTCACAGGTGTGTAGTGAGAACTTGTCATATTTTTAATTGGCTTTTCAGTGAAATACCCTTTTATGTCTTTTGCCCATTTTCTCATTAGATTTTTAAGTGTTGCTTTCTTAAGGTTATTTATAGATTACAGATATGAATTGTCTAATATTGGATTGGTAAATATTTTCTCCCACTCCGACGCTTATCTTTTCATCCTCTTTTGCAGAGAAAATGTTTCAGTTTTGATGAAGTTCAATTAATCAATCTTTTCCATTATGGATTGCACTTTTGGTAGCATTTTTAAGAGCTCTTCACCAAGTCCTGGGTTTTAGGTTCCTTCATTTTCTCCTATCCACTTTGAATTTATTTTTATTAGAGTCATGAGGTTTAGATTCCTTCCTTACTCCCTCCCTTCCTTTTTTTCCTATCTTCCTTTCTTTTTTCTTCTCTTCTTCCCCTCCCCCCTCCCTCTCTTCCTTTTCTCTCCTCCCCTCTTTCTTTCTCTCTTCCCCCTTCTTCCTTTTCCTTTTGCCCTCCTCTCTCTCTTTCTTTCCTTGCCCTCTCTCTCTCCTTCCTTTCTGCCTATGGATATCCAATTGTCCCAACATCATTTGTTGAATCTCCATTGAATTGCTTTTATATCTTTCTCAAACATCAGGTGGCTGTACTTGTTTGAACCTATTCTTGGGTCTCCATTCTGTTCAATTGACCTTTCTTTCTATCCCTCCCCTAATACTACACAGTTTGATCACGGTAATTATATTAAGTCCTGAAATTGGGAAGAGTGTGATTCTTTTCATAATTGGTAAAGCTATTCTAATTCTTCTGCCTTCCCATATAATTGAGAAAAATCTTGTAAGTGTTTATAAAATATCTTGCTGTGTTAAAACTGTACATCAGTTTGGGCAGAATTGACATTTACTACTTTGGGGTTTTCCAATTCATGAACTGCTCAATCTCGCTATTTATTACCTGTCCTGAAATCTATCACATTTTGTTAGATTTCCATCTAAGTATTTCATGTTTTAGAGAGTAAAAATAACATTTCATTTCATTTGCACAGGTTTGTTGCTAATATGTGGCAAAACACAAGATGGGGATCATGGATCCTGTGACCTTGCTGAATGTTCACATTTTAGTTCTAGAAGTTTTTTGCTTTTGTAGATTTGTTAGGTAGACAATCATGTCATCTTCAAATAGAGAAAGCTTTCTTTCTTCCTTCCCAATCGATATGTCTTTTATTTCTTTTTCTTGCTTTGTTGTGATAGCTGAAATGTCCAGTTGCATAGCAGTGATGAGAGCAGTATCTGCCTTGTTCTCAATCTTAGGGAGAAAGCATTCAGGCTTTCACCATTACACAGGATAGAGGGATAGGCTTTTTTTGTTGATGCTCTTTATTAAGTTGAGGAAGTTTCCCTTTTTCCTTCTTTTCTGATAGTTTTGATCATGAATGGGTGTTGAACATTGTCAAACGATTTTCTGAATCAATTAACATATCATTTTTATTCTTTAGATTATTAATATGATGGATCACACTGATTGCTTGTCAAATACTGAAAATACTACTACTTTTTGTTGTTGTTGCTCTTCATTTTAGAGGTCGTCCACCAGAAGGAGGATATTTTAACATTTATCCCCTTTTAATTTACTCCTAAAGGGAGAACTTGTGAAAAACATCACTGTGGTCTATGTTAAATAAAAATGTGTCTGCTAACTCATATCAGAATTTAGGCAGGCAAGTAGCCTAGTTGTTAAGAGCTTGAGTTCAGGGTCAGACACTCTTTTACTTCTTTGGTTCAAGAGAGGTATGATGGTTCCCCATGGGGTGACAGGGAGGGTTTTATGCAGAAATATATACAGGTTTCAAAAAGTACTCTTATCCTTTCTTCATACATCATTCTGTATATTCAGTACTTAACAATGACAAACAGTTTTGAATATTGCAAACTGTGTTACTATTAGCCAACACTGAGACATTTAAGAAAACATAAAAATAAATAAAATCTTTCTCATAGTCTCATAAAACTGCAGGGAATTGACTTTGTGTCTCCTGACATAGTGGTGCAGACACCTCTCAGGCTTGTGAGAAGCAAAACTCCTTTTACAAAACGTTAGAAAATGAGCATTTCATTATTCCGTGATAAATTTTCTGAGTATTTAAAAACCCACAAAGTGTCTACTAGATGAAGCATTTTACCAGAAAATAAAATTTTATTGACAGAAATAGGTGACTGCATCTTAACAGCTACCTAAAATAATTGTAAGAAGAGTAGATTTATCTAATTTCCTCTTTATAAGTCTCAAGTTTTTTCTTTTTTCCATTGCCAAGTGCTACAGAGTTAAGACAATCTAAAAAATCATGCAGGGAATGGAAAATCGTGTAGTCACTATGGAAAGCAATATGGGGGTTCCTCATAAAGTTAGAATCACCATATAACCCAGTAATTCTACTTTTCAGTATACACCCAAAGAAATGGAAAGCAGGGACTCAAACAGATACTTTTACATCAGTGTTCATAGGAGCATTATTCACAATAGGCAAAAGGCGGACACAGTTCAAACATCTATCAACAAATGGATGGATAAAGAAAATGTGGTACATAACACACAATGGAATATTATTCAGCTGTAAAGAAGGAATAAAGTTCCAAGACATGCTGCAACTTGCATGAATCTTGAAAACATAATGTTGAGTAAAATAGTCAAGGCATATAAAGACAGATACTGCGTAATTCTACATATGTGAAATATCTAGACACAGTAAATTTGTAGAGACAGAAAGTAGATTAAAGTTAGTGAGGGAAGGGGAGAGAAGGGAAGGGGAAGTTATTACTTGGTGGATATAGAGTATTTGTAAATTTCAGAAATTAAAAAAATAAAAATAAAAATGTCATCATGCATTGTTCCTCAAACACTTTTATTACTAGCTTAAAGCAGACTGTAAAAGCTACACATAAAAAAGTGGTTGACATAAAAACAAATAATGTTTTAAAATAAGTCACAATTTAAAACTAATTGAAAACTCTGCCAGAAAATCAAATAAAAGCATTCTTTCAGTTTCACTGTCAAGAACTTCTCTTGGAAATTTAAGGCCATTTTCTCCTAACGAAGAAAGTCTCATGTCTCAAAAATCTTACATGAACCATGAAACAACCACCACCTCAATAAAGACAAAAACAAAAAAAACGTAAGGTTTCAAATTTCAGGCTTATGGGGTACAACTGCAAATGTGAAATTCAGATATGAGATGAAATGGTTTCTGCCAGCAAAGGAGTTCTGTGTATTCAAGAGATCCTTTGTGGTTAAACTAAACCTAGTTCTTAGTTCCTTAGTTAGTAGCATTTAAAATAGGTTATTTTTTCAATTGTAATTTAATTGTGAATATTGAAAGTCAGAATTATGGAAATTCTGATTATCTTAAAAATAACTATGCTGAGAGTGTTTATTTAAAATTATGGATTCAAAAGTCTTGATGTGATTTACTGTATCTACCACTTGACAGTTTCAATTCAGAAACTGCATAATTACAACTCAAATTGTACTTCATGGCTATTAGTGACTCTAATTTGGTGCCTATATTTTGAAATTTTCCCAGATTAAATATAATCATAGTTACAGTCTCTTAAAATGTTTTTCCTCGAGAATAAATCAGTATGATATCTTAACAACTGAAATATTTTCCCTAAATTATTTTTCCTGAAAACATTCATCTTAATTTCAACTTTTTGGGTTAACAAGAACTTAGGAAAGTTCTCTACAGGCATACATATTTTTGGGGTGTCTGGAATTGTATTGCACAGACTAACATCGTAGCAATAGTTGTGACAGCAAAGTTATGATTAAAGTAGTATATTCAGTTGTGGTTTTATAGGATTCCCTACTTGGTAACAAATATCTACAGAGTTGTAGGTTCTGGGGGTACAATGATCTCATCTTTGCCTACATGGGATTCTGTGTAAATGTGTAAGCCATGTTAGGACATTCACGTTTGCCAGGCAAATATGTGATGAGTTCATCAACAGCAGTTTAACCAGCAGACCCTGGACAGCTCTGTTAATGCCAGCAATAGAATAATGTTCTACAATGATTCTGAAGGGGAACTCACGTCACTAATGGGGCATTGTGGCAGGCTCGGGTGGTTTTCTGCTGAATTGCCTATAATGAAAAATGGGATAGTCACACTGAAAGTTTATCTGGTTCTTCAGTAGAAAAGGTGTCATGACACCAAGTAAGCATTTAAAATTTCCTATGAAGCCACTGAACAATGGCAACAATTTTAGTATTGTTACTCCCATTGCTAAGAAATATGACAGAATTTATCATTTATTGTAATATACAATGAAAAGCTAGTACAGGAGTTAATTTTTTTTTGTTTATTGAATGATATAGTTGTAAATATCTCTCTTACTATGCACTCAATTTCCATTATACTTAAAGTCTAATCTAGTTCATTGATATATTATGTCACTTCCACGTTTTTGTTTTTGTTTTACATAAACTCTTAAATTTTAGAAGAGTTTTAGATTTACAGAAAAATTGTATAGGAAATACAGAGATTTCTCATATACCTCACCATCTGGTTTCCCATATTAGTAACATCTTCGCTTAGTATGGTTCATTTGTCACAATTAATGAACCAATTTCAATATGTTATGATTAACTGCATTAGTCAGCCAAAGGGGTGCTGATGCAAAATACTAGAAATTGGTTGGTTTTTATAAAGGGTATTTATTTGGGGTAGGAGCTTACAGATACCAGGCCATAAAGCATAAGTTACTTCCCTCACCAAAGTCTATTTTCACGTGTTGGAGCAAGATGGCTGCTGCAGTCTGCAAGAGTTCAGGCTTCCTGGGTTCCTCTGGGCTTAGCTCCTCTGGTTTCTCCATAAGGTCAGCTGTAAACGGTCAGGTGAACAGCTCTGTCTCTCTCCCTGGGGCTCTAGCTTCAGCATCAAACTCCAACATTAAAAGCCTTCGACTCTGTCCTTTGCCATGCCTTTTATCTGTGAGTCCCCATCCACCAAAGGGTGGGCACTCAATGCTCTACTGGCACAAAAGAGTTACATGATTACTTAACCAAGGAAACGCAATGAATCCAATATAATCTAATATGCCCAGAGGAAAAGATCAGTTTACAAACATAATCCAATATTTCTTTTTGAAATTCATCAATAATATCAAACTGCTACATTAACTAAAGTCTATCATTTATTCAGATTTCCTTAGATTTTACTCTAAGGGTATTGTTGTGCTTGTTTTGTTCAAGATTCCATATGGCATTTAGTCATTGTGTCTTCTGAGATTCCTTTTGTCTGTGACACGTTCTCAGACTTTCCTTGTTTTTGATGATCCTGACAGTTCTGAGGATGACTGGCCAAGCATTTTATAGAATGGCCCTCAATTTGGATATGTGTGATATTTTCCCCATGATTAGACTGGGGTTATGGGGTTTGGGGAGGAAGACCACAGAGGCAAAGTGCCATTTGCATCACATCATATCAGCAGTACCCACTATCACCATGATTTACCACTACTGATGTTGACCTGGACCCCGAGCCTGAAGGAATATTCATCAGGCTTCTCTACTATAAAGTCATTCTTTTTTCTCACTTTCTATACCATACTCCTTAGAAGGAAGTTTACATGTAGCGCACACAGGAGAGTGGAGGTTATACTCCACTTCCTCGAGGACAGAGTGTCTATATAAATTGTAATTTTTCTGAATGGGAGATTTTTCTATTCTCCCCATTTATTTATGTATTCAATAATTTATTTAAATCAGTATGGATTCCTGAATATTTAATTTACACTTTGGGTTATAATCAAATACTACTTTATTCTGTTGCTCAAATTGTTCCGGCTCTGGTTATTGGAGTTCTATGACCCTTCGACATGTGACTATTTATTTACTTTCTTTCTTTCTTTTTTTTTTAGTGACACTACAAGATGCTCCAGGTTCATCTTGTCTATTTCCTACCCAAGTCCTAGAATAGTCATTTCTCCAAGAACTCCTTATTCCTTTTATTAGAAAATGGTATTATAAATCATGATCTGGGTGCTGCTAGGGATACTTGGGAATTTAATTTTAAAATTCAAAGTCCTCATGTAAATTTTAAAAGCACACTTGCTAAGCTGAACTAGTGAGGGCTACAGTTCTGTCTGGGCTGAGCAGTGTGTAAGGAGATGCTCTGATTGCAGCACCAGGACTCACCAACACCTTCTCTGCTGTACATAGATCAACAACATGCATCGTATCCACTTAAGAATTTCCAGATACTTCGGATGCACAAGTGCTCTGAATGTCAGTTATGTGAATGAAAGTTTCTCAATTAATATACCAATATCAATTTGCTGTGGAGACGAACATTTCCAAACTAAGTGTAGGGGATGATGTAAATGAAGAACTCAGATGCAATATCTAGAAGACATTTTTTTTTTTCTGTAATAGGTGTTTAAAGATGATCCATGTTGAAAACATTTGCTGTACCTTTCTGACCTTCATAACAATTCTGGAACTTACCTAATTCCCATATGCTAGAGCTTAGCTGCATTGTTGAAAGAGTTAATTTCAAAATTGTTGCAACTGTATGTGAGAACAGAGATGTTACTGCATAAACACAAATTTCAAGTCCTCTGAAATTATAAATTCAAGATTAGATATAACAAATTGGCATGTGTACTATAACTCCAGTTATATGGTTTCAAATATTAAGTGACCCCAGACTCAAAGCACCTAAATATTTCTGATTTCTTCTTTAATTGGGCTACAAAGTATATTAAAATAATAGAATATGCATGAATAATTTTGCTAAGAAGAGCACCACAGTGTAATGGAAAAAGCACTGACCAAGTATCAGAAATTGGCCCTGAAATTTGGGCTAACTACATAACCTAAAGTCCTTTCACCCTTCATATCAGATTAGACTAGAAATGCTCATTCTTTTCAGCTCTTGTCAATTAATAGTATACATATTTTTATTAATAGTCTATTTTACAATTTGTAGGGAAACTGCCTCATCGTACATATAACACATTGGAATCCCTTGAGCATATATTTGGTTTCTAGGTACGCTTAAATCAATAAGACAGGAAATCTGCTAATTATGAGACTAAAAATCTCATCAAGGTGGTTATAAAGTTGGTCAGAAACATTAAAAAATGGGATTTTATTTTGATGAAAATTTGAGTTCACAATCATTTAGTAAATGAAGAGCAAACAAGTGATTTTCCTATCCCAAAATGCTTAAGGAAAAAACCTCATTAGTATATAAATATCTGTGAACAGATCCAGGGTAAGGCAGATGGGATAATCAACCACTCTGATGTTTACATGTCCTGCACTCTGAAAGGGTGAAATGGCACTGGAGATATCTGAACTGGTAGGACAGGGGCATACATCACATCCTGATCATTCAAATAAGCCCACTGATCCTCATTTTGTGCTCATCAGTGAGCAATGAACAACGGACATTTTACTGAAGGCATATTTTGATAGAAGCACTTGTTTAAGTTATATTGTGCATCACAGCTACAAAAAAATTGCTTGAACACCTCCACTTAACCACCATTTACAAAATGTGACCATATAATATTCTGCATATTATCTGGGGTGTGACCAATGTCAGTCTAGACTAAAGGTACCCCAGTTGCCAATTTCCATGACTTCTGAAAAGATCTAGATGCATGAAAAAGGACTGTCTCCCATACAAAACATCAATTTCACAAACTGACTGGTAAACAAATACATTTATATAACTGGCGCCTCAGGAAATTGGAGTTGTACTCATTTTAAAAATCTTTGGTCTTTAAAAAAGCCTACACTGCAATATCCTAAACATTGTTATGTGCATCTCACAGTGAAGAAGAGTGGCTTTGCAGTGCTAAATGGGGAGAGCACAATGTCACTGTGAAGAGCAGCATGCTTTGGTTTCAAGGAACATCAGCATCACAGCATTGGATTCTGTCCATCAGGATCAAGGTCACTGGTGCTGGGAGGGGGACAGATAGGAAGAATCTGCAGCTCTTCCACTTACAGAGCTGGGTGCATGACTACTAGCTGATCCTGGGCAATGTTCTGCAGCAGCTGCTGCAAGGTGGGTGACAGAGTTAATCTTTGCACACTGAAGGTCTACATGCTGACTCTTTTCTTCTTCCTTCTCCATGGGCATTTGAATAAAGGGTCTTTGAACATAGTTGAAAATCACTTCTAGGCATCCTTCAGGCCTTTACTTTTTCTTTGTAGGCAGGATACCTTCTATTGCAAAGCTAATCTTAAGACCCCTTTCCTTCAAAACTGATTTGGCCACATCTCTGTTTTCGATGTACTTGAAAAGATCTATACAGTTTTGTGTTATAAATAATCTGAATACTCTTTTCCCATCTGGGGTGAACACTCTTCATCCCAATCAACCACACCATCATCTGTAAGTACCACTATGTGCCCTTCTCATTCCCCATTTTGGGCACTGGCTACCATAAGAGGGAGAATCATTTCTTACAGAGAAAATTCAAATTGTCTACAAGCATGATCATTTGATAACTCATGTTTAAAGCACTGAGATCTCTACATTTCATAGTACTATATTCAAAAGAGATACAGAGATAGTTACAGGCTTCTCTCAGTTCAGGAACAGATATGGCATCAGGACAACAGATTGATCCTATCTTATAGTAATCCAGAATAGCTTAAAGCTCAGGGAAGTCAGTTCTCTCTGCCACCTCATACCCTCCCTTCTCATTGGGATGTATAAAATTATGTTCTCTGCCAGATCCAAACACCTTCCCAACACTGTATTTGGATGTGCAGTAAAAATGGATGGGTCTACAACAAATCCAGTGTTATAGCCACAATTAGTATCCCTGGTCCTGATGGTCTTATATTCAGAGCTCCTTTTGCATTTTAATACACAGATACCATCTCCCCAGATGTTTTACAGGTACCATTTGAACTTGACTGACTGCTATTTCTGCGGTTGTTCCCATCACTGCTACTGGCACCACTTGGGGATGGTTCGTGAGCACGAAGGCTGCTTGTTCAATATGGCACTATCGTGTCAGAGAAGTAACATTTTGAATATAAGGAGTGAGTAGAGAATCTGCTCTTTCATGAGTTGAAGCTACTGATCTGTCACTTGACTGTCATCTATCTCGTGACTTCTATGACCCCTACCTGCACCATGTGGACTCATTTTGGTGTGGTCACTTCCTCCTTTAGCAGCACATGAGGGACTACTTGAATGCTTATGAAGGTGGCCAGGTCTACCATCCAGTTTCCCATCCCAGTTCTCTGGATCACTGGAGCTACAGTCATAAGGATGGAGCCATTGTGCCATCCCACTTCAAGCTTCCTCACACTACTGCTCTGAAGGCACATGTGTAGCATGCACAACCTGTAGTCCCCCTTGAGTATCCACTGAAGATCTAGCCAAAGGCAGGGCCAGTGACACCTGCCTCCTCCTCAACCAGCTATCTCAGCGGGTGGCTGTGCGGGCGGTCACTCAAGTGGCTGCAGATACCAGAGCCACGCTGGCAGACTGCAGGCCGGCTTCAGGGACTCATCTTTTTAAAAAATGCCTTTAAGTATCAGCATGGAAGTAACTCATCCACTTTCAACTCATCCACTGCCGTATATCCTATAGCCTATGAGTGGGTGAGCAGTCAGGGGATTAAGGATAAATGAGCAAGAAAAGTATCACAGAGCAGGAAAGCTATTTATATGAAATGTTTGACTATACATATTTTCTCCAACTTCCTACAATATAGAAATGTGAAAGGCTTTATACACTTTAGAAGTGTATAATACCTTGCACACTTTATAATATCCTACAGCCTAGTTTATTTTAAAACCAATAGGAAGTTAAACAGCAGATTAGATTATAACAATGTAAATCAGGAAAACCTTCTGCTTAAATAAATCAAATGACACTAAATAATTCTTTTGCTATAATTTGGAACTCAGGATTGTAATCACACTGAATAAAACATAGCACTGAATGCTTAAATTATTAAATAAACATGAACTTTACATCAATATCTTTCAAAAGAGAGCCAAAATATGATGTTCACATTTATAAATATAATTAAATATCATTCTTTTCCAAAATAATAGACTCCAGTATTGGCTATGCATCCACAATTTGGCTCAGTACAATCCCAAAAGTGTAAAACAATATCAATAATTGAAAAATGAAAACAATATTGGTAATTATCATTTACCTTTTTCAGAGAACCAAATTTCTGGTTGTTATTTGTTTTAATATTAGACTTTATTTAAGAATTCAGAAAAAAAATGAAGTGGATAGATCGTTTTAAAATAGTGAACAAGAAGAAAGAAATAATTTTGGAAATTAATTTATGATACCAGCACAGTTGGGACATTTTCTATTACAAAATGGGGGTTTTATTTCACCAGTTAACAGAATTCTAGGCAACTGCAAAAAGTCAATTTTAAATGATGAAATGAGGTCAAATGGCAAGTAAAGAAAAGTCCTTAAAGTATGGCTGGATAAAGGCATTCAAGGAAAGGGGAACACTTTGATAAATTCCAATTCAGTGTAGCAAAACTATGGTAAGGGTGGGTATAGAGGCGAGAGCAATTATAGGGAGGCAAAATGACATTATCAGTTTCAGAATAATACACTGGTATTGGCTATCCCTAGGAACTGACTTCATGAAATCAGCAGCTTTATTTTCCTTTTAAAAATACTCAGTAATCTTCTCTTATATACATAACTGTTATTTTAAATAATCACCACTTTCAAGTCCTTAGTAATTTTTACTTATATCCATTATAAAATAAATGCACCATTTCATTGAGCAAAATGTTTAAAAAGTGACAATAAACCAACTAAAATACTACATAGCACAGAGATTCCATAATAACAAATACTGCAAGCTCAAATTTTAAACTGCTTGTACTCAATAATGCCATAGTGCTTTATGAATGGGGATGCTAAAATTCAATTTGAAAGGTATTCACTTGTAGAACTGCGAATCTGCCACAGATTGCTTAAAGTTCAGATTTTAAATGTCTGGGGACATAAGGCTCTGCTTTGCCATGCTTTTACACAGCAGCACCATTATTGTCCTACCAAATGCTGACAGCTACACTTGGCAAGAATCAGAAGATAAGTGGCAAGCTCATCCTAACAACATCTCCAAGGTATTGTCTGCTTAATTCTTAAAGCTTGGATGGAAACCTCAGGAGCCCTCAGACCACCTGGGAGCAAAATCCAGACACAGACGGATAATAAACAAGCATCCAAAACATCTGTAGCAATAACATGTTGAGCTTCTTACCCAAGCCTTCTAGGACACGTTCTCCTTACAATAACAATAAGCCATCCTACTCAGTAGTATCTTAATCCATCTGGGCCACCGTGTCAGAAGCAGCTCAATTTCCTCAAGCTGTAGATGGCCCTGTAATTGCTTACCTGACTCACAGGCAAATGTCTTTGACGTTTCATCATGAAAGATAATTGCCACTGCATGCTTCTTTGTCTCTCTAGGCAGTCTGGTTATATTTTTGATGTTGTGCAGTTCAGTTACCTTGAAAGAAAAAACATTTTGAACTTAGTGTACAGCATACCCTCTGTACCGGCGTGCTTAAAATGAACAGTTATCACTGTCTTAAACCATTTTTCTAGGGATATTTGTCCTCATTTCTAATTAACTGTAGCAAAAACAATACAGAACAATACAAAAGTCTTCAACTTTGACCTCGATTTTGATGACAGATTGTTTTCTGCATTTAGAAATGATCTAAAAATTGCATAGAAATGTAGCCCTGCCAGAGCAAGGACAATGTGTGTTTTTATTACAATGGAATCCTCTGCAAATAATCGCAACTCTGGCACACAGGAACTCAAGGTATTGATTGGGATTTAAAATCTCATCTCTTCTCTCACTCCTACCCATCACCTATGATTCTGGCAGGATCTTCACCCTGGAGCACTGAAGGTGCTATTGCCAGAGAAAGTGATTCTAAAATCATGGAGCCATTATAGGACCCCTCTCCCCCCAAAATGCATATAGTGTTCTTAAAACCCTATGGCCCTACTCTGTCACCCTGTTCCTTCCTCAAGGCACATCTGTGATTTATGGCCTCAGCTTAATAACTCATTAATGATTTGCCAATGACTAAATATTGAATAAGTTTATGAATTTTAGTTCTTAGCTCTTTATCGGGACACGTTCTTCTATTATAATTTGTACATTATCCCTCATTTCTCCCACAGTCCATAGAAATGGACAAATGTCTATTTATTCAATATCTCTGAATGTCCAATATTGCAATAATAATATATATGCGATTTCTTTTCTAATTCCTTGCTCAACATGCAGATTTTCATTTATAAAAGATTACCTATTTCTGGATAAATATTGTTAGCAGAGAAAGGAAGAATTAATTAGATAATAAACTCCTCATTGGTATTCTTTTTTGTGTGATATCCTACAAAGATGAAATAACAAAATATTCTAAGTCTTTCACCATAAAGTTAAAGAAACTTTAAATATTATGAAACACTTTGACTTTGGAAAAAACTATAACTAGAAAAATTATTTGAAATAATTTCATAAATACGAAAAATAAATTCATTGTTTTACTATGCCTTAACTTTCCCTCCTTAAATGTAGAATTTTCATGGGCACTTTTCAAGGTTATTTTGCTGATTAATATATTCTTAAACCCAAGGACTAATTAAATATTAAACTTTTCTGATTAGGTATATGTCTATATGCTCATGTATTATATACAATCATATATTTAAATATATACATATTGATATATATATTTATATAGGTATATGGATGCATATCTTGGGAAAGCAGAATTTAATATCTTTAATATTAATTGTGGTAAGCATTTAGCAAGAGTATATATCTGCATTCTACATTATGGTATGTGAATTACACTTCAGTCTCCATAAAAATCCAGAAAGACAAAAATCACCAACAAGGAGGAGCGAGTTGAAGCTATAATGTACAGAAATGGTCAAGTGTATTTGTTGAAGGAGACCAAAAAGAATGCTGAAAGTTACTTGTTCAGGGGAACCACCCAATTCATCAGGTAAAAATAGCAGGGTGTTTCCCTCCCTGCTTATTACACTGCAGTATTAGAAGGAAGTTCATGGAGGAGCGGGCTGAGAAAACTGAGTTAAGCTGAGTATTCAACACCCAAAGAGTAGCCTAGGGAAAAGGAATAGTAATAGAGAATGGAAGTGCTTGTTTGAACACTGCAAGTATATGAAGAGAAGATAGGGTTGCATCTAAATGAATGCAATAAATATAACAGAAGGATATAATAATTTCCTAGGGCTGCCATAGCAAAATATCACAAACTGGGTGGCTTTTAAAAAACAGAAATGTATTCTTTCAAAATTCTGGAGACTAGAAGTACAAAATTAAGGAGTTGGTAAGATCATGTTCCCTCTGAAGAATCTCCCCTCACCTCCTCCTAGCTTTTGGCGGTTACAACAATCCCTGGCGTCCCTTGGCTTGCAGACACGTCGCTCCAGTCTCTAACCCCGTCTTCATTTTATGTTCTTCCACATGTATCTGTGTGTCATGTGTCTCCAAACCTCCCTCCCTTCCCTCACTAGGAGACCAGTCACTGGATTTAGGGCCCATCTTAATCCAGTATGACCAGACCTCAATTTGATAACATCTGCAAAGACAGTATTTCCAAATCAGGTCAGTCATAGCTTCTGAGGGTTAGGGCTTGAAGGTACATTTTGGGATAATGCAATTCACCCCACAAGGAAGAACAGGGTCTTTTGAGTCTAGGATTGTAAAAGACTCAGGTTCCCCTCTATTGTAAAATTGTTTTATGAGGCGATCAATATATAAGAAATGCAAATCCTTACACAGATCAGTGGGTGAGGAGGCAATCAAACTCACAGCCCAGGTTGCTGTTCTTGAAGGTAGGAGTTTGGATGCTTACACCTGTTACATGAGAAGTATTATGGAGTCCACGTAGTTGCCCAGTAGAGATTTATTTCTAGCTAACACTGGTGAGAAAGAGACCACCACACTAAAAGAGTTTAACTATCTCCTCAAGCACTACAAAACCAAGAGAAATCACACCACATAGAATTCAGCCTCCAAAGAGAATATAGAAGCAAGTGAGAGTGCTTAGACTAGAAATATGGAGAGCTGCGGCATCATGCAGTTTCCTTTAGTAATAATAGGAAGCCAGAAATTTGCAAGTTTGCTAACTGCAGAAGACCGTGTTGAAAGAGTGTGTTTTGACCAAGTATATTAATTGGCACAGTAAAACGCAAACCCTCTAAATAGAGCCCTGGAGCAAGAAGTGGAATCCCCAGGCAGAACATGCGAAATAGAGAGAATAAAGGATCTTCAGATAGACCAGACTGGACCAGATTAGGCCATTAGCCATATAGGTTATCACTATCTGTCACTAGGTTTTCATTCAGCAGAACCTAGGAAATATGGTCAAAATTTACTGTTAATCATTTGCCATTCATTGCTTTCATAATTTTATGGCCAGAAAGTTACATACATTTCTAATTACAGAATTTGAGTTTTGTTATCCTCAGCAAAATTAGTTGGTTATTGTAAACATGTATGCTGAAATAAAAAACACTTTTGACTTTTCTAAAGAGGGGGTATTCCTGCCTCACTAGTAGGATCAAAGTTGATAACCTACAGCCATCAAAACCAGATAACTACCACCACTTACACAATAAACTGTTAGAGAAGCTTATTTCTATCAATGTGTTTTATTAGTCGTGAAGTTATTTTTTTAATGGTTAGATATTAAGAGTGATTTTTTTTTTTTGGTAAAACAATGACAACGACTTCCCTTTGTGGATTGAGGACTTTTATTTGAAAATATTTTTTTCCACATATTGATTTTTTAGTTTTCTGAAGATATTATGGCATATTAGCCATGTACAAACCAGTATTTATAATAAAATATATAAAGCTGATATGTATGTTGTTTTAAATCATACAAAATCATTTTGCATTCATGGTTTAGTTAAGTATCAAATTTTATACATATAAATTATAGATATCATCTCTTCTTTTGACAAATTTCTAATCAATATTTGTTCTCAGATTAAACTGGTTCTCTTAATTTTGCAAATAAATGAAAGAATAGAGAGTTTAAAAGTTTTGAACATTTTGATCAATTAGCCAATTGCAGGCATTGGGATTACATATCGCTGTGTCTTCGAATTGACTGTTCTTTTCTTCTACAGTGCCAAAATGCTGTTAATCCCATCCTGTGTATTTTTATTTTAGAGATGGTTCTTTTTATTTGTAGAAATTTAATTCATATCTTTGAAAAAATTTTAAATTTATTTTTAACAGCTTTATTGAGATATAATTTACTTACCATACAATTCATCCATTTAAAGCATACAATTCAATAGTTTATAATATATTCTCGAATATATACAAACATAACCACAGTCAATTTTAGGACATTTAATCACCTCAATAAATAAAAAAAGAAAAGCCTCTACACTTAAGCTATCACTTCCCTATTTCCCTGTGCCCCTGAACCCTTAAGTAACCACTAATCCAATTCTATAAATTTGCCTATTCTGGGTATTTCATAAGGTAAAACAACAATTTGTGGTCTTTTGGGTCTGGCTTCTTTCACTTAGTATAATATTTCAAGATTATCCATGTTGTAGCATATATTGATACTGAATTCCTTTTTATGACTGAATCATCTGCCATTGTATGGCTAGACCAAGTTTTGTTGCTCATTAATCCAGCTGAAGAACATAAGGGTTGTTTCAAATGTTTCACTATGAAGAATAATGCTGTTATCAACATTCATATAAAAGTTTTTCTTTGGACCTATGTTTTCATTTCTCTTGGGTATATCTCTAGGAATGGAATTGCTGGGTCATATATTAATTCTATGTTTAACCACTTGAGGAACTGCTGGAGACTGTTTTCCAAAGCAGATGTACCATTTTCCATTCCCCCAGTCATGTATGAGGGTTTTGATTTGTCCACATCCTTGCCAATACTTGTATTGTCAGTATGGGTCTGGAGGAGTTTTCAGTCTGGGGTTAGTTTGTCCCCACTACCAAGGCAAGACCCTTTGGAGAACTTTAGATGTCCTCTGCATTAGGAGGTCTTTCCACTCTGGCTGGTGGGAACATGAATAATTTCTTGCCTGGTAAGAGATCTAGGAATTATTCATCAACTCTTTCCTCCTATTAATCTCACAAACATGCTCAGGTGAGAACACCACTGTAGACATAAGGAGAACATTCTTCAAATCTCCAGAGATCTATCTCTTTGCTGATCTCTTCTCTCCATTATTCTGCATCAAGAAATCTACCTTCCATGGCCTCTCCAAACTCTAGTCTCATCAACTCCGCAAGACTGCTGAGCTCTGTTTGCATTTCTGCTCTGCTTTCTAGCCTGGAAACTGCCTCCAGCAGTGAAGCTGGGAAAATTCCAGGGCTTGCCCTCTTTCTTCCTTTTCTTAAGGATCATAGTCCTCCACTTGCCATTTTTGACTATCTGAATCATTGTCTTATATTTTGTTCTCTTTTCTATTTGATTAGGTCGAAAGGATTGTTCCCATAGGTATTGTCCTATTGTCCATTATGGACAGAAGCTCCTGAAAGAGGTTGAACAAAAGGATTGCCTGTGGGCAGGTCTGTCATATTTCTTACATAAAAGGAGAGGGCTCTAATGTTTCATCATTCATTATGACGTTTTCCATAGATAGTCATGTGGAAATCCCTTATGAAAGGAAGGAGGGTTTTCTTCTGTTACTAGTTTGCAAACTTTAAAAATTTACTTTTAACCATGAGTGAGTGCCAAATTTTATTGCATATTTTTTACATCTATTAAATTGATTATATGGTTATTCCTTTTAATCTATTAATATGGAAATATAATATTGATATCTTCTATTTTCTTTTTTCCTTTTCTCCCCTCCCTCTGCTCCTTTCCCCTCCTTTCCTCTTTCCCTCCCTCCCTTTTTTCCTCTCTCTCCCTCTTTCTTTCTTTCCCTTTCCTTTTTCTAAACCTTCATTTTACAGTAGATATTTTCTTAAGACATTGGGAGGGAGAGTTGGTTTGAATCTACTGCTTTTAATTCATACAAGATGTCTTTCAGGGGTCTTTTTTCCTCCTGTGTTTGGTAATTTTTATTATGACCTTGATGCAGGTTAGTACAGGGAAAGAGGGAAGGTGGCTGGGACCTAACAGACCCAGCAGAAAACATGGTCGTGAGACCCTACCCAGAAACCTCTGAGGGAAAGGCTGCTACTAAAGATCAAAAGCCGGAAAGACCCTGCGAGACCCTGACCAGATACCCCATTTGGAACTCTTTCCGGGGTCAAGGAGCACCCCAGATAACTCCAAACAGGCCTCCCACTGGTCCCTTGAAAACTAACAGGAGGGGAATGTAAGGTAACCAATCAGAAGAGCAAAAGCTGGGCCTCTCCCCAACATTAGGAAAGAGGGGATGGAAAGGACTTCAAAGGCCTACATGGGGCTCCACGCACACAGCTCCCTGCAGCAAGGCCTGTGATCCCTTTCCTTCTTAATAAACTCTTTACTCCCTTGCCTACCCTATCGCATGTCCTTAAATTCTTTTACGTGACATAGCCAAGAACCGAGAAACCCAGAACCCAGAGTGTTCTGCTGACATATTTGGCAAGGCAGGCCAGGAGAAGGAACACAAGTAATGCTCTTGACCCTGGTAATGACTGGTGAAATTTTTTATTTTTGTTTTTTATTGAAGTATATCATTCATACATGAACACACATAAAGTGTATAGTAAAGATTGTGAACTTACAAAATAAACATACATAACATCACACAGGGGTCTCATACATCACCCCTCCACCAACTCTTTGCATTGGTGTGAAACATTTGTTACAAACTGTGCAAGAGCATTATCAAAATATTACTACCAACTATAGTCTTTATCTTATATTTGGTGTATTTTTCCCCCAACCCATACTTTTTTTTTCCAATATATTATTGTTACAGAAACTTGCAAAGCAATCATACAGATGTGTAGATTTCCCATACAGCTCCACACCCTGGTGGACCATTTGTTACAGATTATGAGATAATATCATCAGACCATTACCACCAATCATGGTAATGGAGGTGTATGGAAAGACTGGTGAGTTTTTAATCAAAGCCTGTCTTCGACCTCTTTTGTTTTCTTATTCAGCCCCTGGGAGGCCCGGAAGTTCCTCTTAATCCACTACCTGCAGACCCCCCAAGGCCCTTTGCCCTTAAACCACAGATCAGCCTCTTAATGTCTGGTTTAACTGCAAACTCAGTCCCTGGCAGTGGCCTCTCACCGCCAGCCTTTCTAAGACCTCTGCAGGAGCAGGCCAGAAGAAAGGTTTCAAGCCAGGTCCTCTTCTAGGAAGAGTCATGTGGCTTGGCAGCTTTGTCCGGAGCCTGGGTCTGGACGTCTCCCAAGACTAGTTTGTCACGGTGATGCCCGATGGTATGACTGAGTCCTCAGGACGCTGAGACCAGAGCAGTGGCTCCACACGTCTCCCAAGGCCTGAGCAACTCAGACACTTCAGTGTGGAGGCCAGCTCCAAATGTCCCCTGAGACTAAGTGGCTTGGGCATGTTGGTTTGAAGGGCAAAAGTGCAGTCAGGTCGGGGTCTGGGATGCCCGTTCAGCTGACTTTTTTTTTTTCTATTTCTCCCTAGGACAATGGGTGGCTTCTCTAGCATTCCTGCGGACTCCCATTGGGTGTCTTCTTGTGATTCGGGACATCTTGCCCACTGATGATCTAAAAAGGAAGAGGCTTATCATTTCCTGCCACACCACATGGCTGCAGTATGGCTGAGAGTGGGCTCTGCATGGGACCCTGAATTCCAGTTAAACTTGTGTGAGAGAGAAAGAAAGGGCAGACAGCTCTGAGGGCCACTGACCATGTGGTCAGGTCTCCTTAAAGGGATGAGGAAATGCACTACCAAACCGGTCAACTCCACAGTCGGGGAAATTCCCAGAGGCAGGGCCTAGAAACCAGCCTTATTTCAAGGAAAGCTGGGGGGCCCGTCTGCCCCAGATAAAAGCTTTCCCTGGGCCCCCAAACTTCCATGAACTCCCTTTTAGAAACAGCCTTCTCAGTTTTCAACAGACACGCTGCCAAGATGGAGAAGGCAAGGAGCCCGGCCCAGACACGCTCACTGTTTAACTGCCATCACTAAAGGCACCGTCACCTCAGGGCCACCGGAATCCAGGCTCCACGTCGGCAGGAACCTGGCCCCAAGCTGCCTCACCACCTGGACCGCTGGGAGGACAGGAAAGGCCTGAAGCCGCACATGTGCCATCAACCAGGAGGGGCCTCGGGTGACCCTTGACATGGCAGGTAAGATGCTTAATTTCTTAATTAACATGGGAGCCAATTACTCGGTCCTCATCTGCTCTCCAGGCCTCTCTAGCCTCGGTTGTGTCTAATAAGGGGAGTGAATTGGGAATCAAAATCTAGGCCATTTGCTAAACCTCTCGCCTGTAGGATAAGGAACCTCCTCGTTTCAATTAAGATTAAAAAGTTCCTGGAAAATGGCTTCCATCAGGTCTTTCTCTATGCTGTGTGTGTAAAACTCTCTCTCGGGTTCTAATCTGCTTAACTTTGCATTTAACTTTTTAAATCTGCGTATCTTTGTGTTTTAATTCTAAACTGGGTTTGCCTTTGTTTGTGGTTATTTCAGGGCTGGCCTCACCTTTGTAATGGTAAGTACTCTAGTCTCCCATTTGTATCGTGGCAACGTCTGCCTCCTAAAGCTCAGGGGAAGGCAAACTGGGGCCACCCCTGCTTCCAGTCCTTCCACTGGTGTTAAGAGCCCTGCTTTCTCTCATGAGTCTCCAGGTGTGGACCAGATGGCTGGCAGGCGGAATTCTCGGGCTCTGACATTGCTTGTCCACTCTTCTGGTGCAGCAGCCACTGGAGTCCTGTTATCACCAAGGACTGAGGAGTGGGAGGCCTTCCATCGCCAGGGCTGAGGTTCCTAAAAGCAGCAGGTCATGAGAAGAAGCCAGTTTTCCCTGAGACTTCAATGACTCAGTGAGTGTATCCTGGAATTGGTATTGCTGATCCAATTTTACTTTTACTCTGTCCAAGTAAAAATGGTAAATAAGAAAAACTAGGAACTAAAGGAAAATGTTGTAGATTGTATTTTGAGGCATTGAGAACAAGTTGGTCATAAGCCAATGACTGAAAAGAATGAAATTCTTGTGCAAAACTGCCAGGTCATAGTGCAGATTAGAATAATCAGAAATAGCCTTCAAAGAACTCTTTTAAGTGTTATTTTGCAGTTAAACTTATTTTGTAAGAGAATAAAAGTCATAAGTAACATTACTGAGTTGTGTGTGTTTCTGCGTCTTTCTACTTGTGTTTGCCTCTTTGCTTGGCATATTTTCACACATCGGAATGGTAATATCAAATTAACAAATGAAAATTCTTAAAGAGTTCCATTCAAATAGTTAAAAATTAAATAGGTGCTTACGTATGGTAATGAATATTTCTGGAGCCCAAATTAGGCTAAGCAGGATGGAAAGGTCATACAGAAAACTGAATATAAAAACTATTGGAAAAGAGAAAAAGGTTTGCACAAACTCTTTGATCTACCAAGTCCTCAGGACCTTCTCTTTGTAAGAACTATGAGGGAAGGGCTATATGTAAAAATTAAAACTCTTCTAGGCCAGGAAACTAAGAATCATAGTTTGCCCTATAATTTCCCAATTTAAACATTTCAGCAGCCTTAAAGTAAGGGTGGTTAATAATCCAATTACCAAATTTCAGTGAGTAAAAGTCCTTGAAAGCTATCTTTTCTAAATTATGCTTAAAACAATTAAACAATTATAATTATTCAAGAACTAGAAGTCAGTATGCTTTTAAAGTTATTCACAATTTTAAAATTTTATTAAAGAAGAGACTAGTCTCCTGTGAAGGAAGGAAAAAGAACATTCCTTGCATAAACTACAATTGCTTAAGTTAGCATTATATGTATTAAATCTTTAAAAGGAAAATTGCAAGTCCATGTTTAATGAAATATAACTAATATATTTCATTATATATTCAATAATTACCAGAGTAATGTGAGTAGAACTTAAACACAATTGGCATTAAGTTCTGCTCCCATGGAAAGTGAAAAGCCTAGTTTTCACAGAACACAATGAGAAATGTATGACAAGACTCTTAAGTGGATGAAGGTAAATTTCATTGGTTGCTTACTGTAATTTAATAAGTTTATTTAAATGTAAAGTAACTACTCTGTGGTTATGGTTAATTATAAGAAATTTATAAAAGCATTATCTAAAATGAACTATTTAAATGGCTACTTCCAGGAAACCATTATTAAACAGAAAACTAGACTGATAAAGATATCAAAAACTAACTTCATAACAGGGAAACCTGTCAGAGGCCACCTCAATCTGCATATTAAAGTGGTGGTAGGGTGAAGATAACCTTGATTCCACTGTGAATCTTAGGTTTTCATAAAATAACAGAGAAAGTAGTTTTTCCTGTACAGCTAAAGTAAAATACCTGTTAATTATGTACCTGTAACCATGGTAAAGGTGTAGAAGTACTAAAATAGTTAAGTTCATTTGTTATGGTATAGATTGCATTAAAAGTGTTTAAAAAAGTGTATAGAAAATTATAAGAGTTGGACTTCAGTATTGTCCAGCTCTTGTGAATTCAAACCAGGCCCAATACCCTGTGTGGTAACTCTCCATTTGAGTTATTGGCTAGGTTGGTCACTGTAACCCCTAAAACAATAAAAGTATCTACGACATCTCGATATGTTCCTGAACTAGATGGAGACTGCGTTGCAGTTTCAGACTCCTGCAGCAGACGGTGATGTTTCAGTATGGCCAGATTTACAAAATGGACATTGTCTCCAGGTTGGCTCTGTTTCATAGTGCCAAAAGGCTCTCTGTACCAGACCAGTGAAACACTGGAGCCTACATTTCTAGCCTTTCTCTAGGACTAACAGTACTGCAGCATGCTGGCTATGTGAAGGGCATTCCAAGTGGAGCGATAATTACCAAGTAATGTGAGTGGAATTTAAACACAATTGGCAGTATGGCCTGCTCCCATTGAGAGACAACATGTATGGTATTTCAAATCTGGAGCTTAGATCTATTAACTGCAGCTCAAAGAATAACTTGTGCATTGATTAGCATTAATTGCTGTACCTATATCTGATGAATATGATAATATCTCTTCTATTCTCAATGATATGTAGAAGGATATTGAACATGCTAAAAGTCTTGGTAAATTTAGTTCATTTTCTCAGTAGTTAATGAATGTTCCTATAAGATAAAGGAATGGCTCTCTTAAGTACTTTATTTTGTTTGCCACATGCTTGTCTTATTTTGGCTTATCCTGTCTTTGTGAGCTTATGTCTAGGTCAGTGCCTCTCTTCAAACCTATCCTAGCTGTCGTAGGTATAACCACTGCCATAGGACCTGGGATTGGAAGCTTATACCAAGCCCAGCAGGTCTACCAATCTCTCCCTAGAGTTAACCAACAGCATAAAAGAACTCAAGGAAGAATGCTCATTCCCATTACCTTTGGGAGGATGAAATCTCTGGAGGCACCGGGCCTTTCTCACTCTTGTAGTCCACTATGTCATGGCTGACCTCCTTTTCGGGCCCACTTACCAGCATCTTTAACCATTTAGTAGGATCACGTATCTTAAATTCTAACTAAGTTTATTTCTTCCAGAATCAATGCCTTCCAGAACAAGGTATTAGTCATTCAGTGATTTCATCTAGTTCCAACCATGGTGCCAGACCCATCTTCCCTCAATCTTAATAGAATAGACAGAGGGTTTTACACTCTGTTAGTCAGGGCCTATTCCACCTAACCAGCTGGAAGCACCTACAGAAGACTGACCATCACTCTTCAGCTCCCCCTTAAGAATAAGGGTGTACACTCTCTGAGGGGGGAGTTAAGGCAGGTTAGTATAGTGAAAAGGAGACAATGGCTGAGACCTGGCAGAGAACATGCCTGGCAGACAACATGGCCAGCAGACCACATGACCATGAGACCCCACCTGGAAACCTCCTGAGGGGAAGGCTGCTGGAAAGATCCTGTGAGACCGTGGCCATGAGGTCCCAACTTGAACTGTTTCCAGGGTTAAAGAGAAGCCCTGGATAACCCCCAACAGGCCTCCTCATTGGGCCCTTGAGAGCTAATAGGCAGGGGTGATAAAGCAGCCAATCAGAACAGCAGACAGCTGGGGACCCTCCCTAACATTATGAAGGGGGAGGATGAAGGTTCTGAAAAGGCCTAACCTGGCTCCCTAAATGTGTGCGTCTCCCCCTGCAGCACACCCAAAACCTATGCCTCAGATTGTGTACTGTTTTTCTTTCCTTGTTTCTTAATAAACTCTTTATTCCCTGCTTACCCTATGGCATGTCCTTACATTCTTTTATAGAACATAAGTCAATAACCTAGAAGCCCAGAACCCAAAGCATTCTGCTAACAACCTCACATGTGATTTATAATCTTGGGAATTCTTTGACTTCATCAGTAGAGATCCTAAGAGACCTGAGTTGAGGGTGTTTTCTTCTAAAGAATTTGCATTTCTTTCTTCCAAATGCTAGATTTTGCTATAAACCAGGAACCATTTTAAGTTTGTTTATTTTCTTGGGATTTCTTGACTTTACAGGTTATGTAAATAGCCAAAACATGCTGACTTCATTCCCTTCACAGCCACATTTTTTCAAAAAGTGTTTGAATTTTTATATCAACCATTTTTACAAGCATAAACGTCATAGACTCTAGGACTAATGAATATTAGATCTCTGTCATCATGGGAACTGGAGGACCTTGAGTATGATGTTTCAACTGAGGGCAGGAAGTGCTGAGTCATGCTATGTCTCCCACCTTTTGCGTTTTTTTTGTCTTTATACTTGTAATAGCCTCTTCGCCATCTGTGGAAATGACCCCTTTTGATATTTGGTATCTTTGGGAATTTGAGCTTCCACTATGTATAGAAAGTTCAATATTTACTCACCATAACAACTCTCAAAAACCCTAATGTGTTGATGTTATCATCATTCCTGTGTTACTGATAAGAAAGCTAATGATCAGAAGGAGCAACTATCCCAATTATACACCTAGCACAGGCAGGGACCAATATTCATACCCTGCTGGCTTCTGATTCCATGAATCAGTCACCGGATTCCATGAATAATTTGGTATCTTTTATGGATCTACTGCCAGGAGTTGCTAGTTTTGACTTGCTTGATAAATGATCAATCCTTTTTGTTTTGTCACATGTTGCTTTAACTGGAACTGAAGAATTTTGCTAAAGGAAAAAAATTCCATTCATATTCAAATTGCCATGCTGGAATAACAATCACTAACTAGAGTGCTTTATGTGCAGGGAAAATATGCAGACATATTTAATATACAGTTTTATTTTTGGCCCTCCATTTTTGAAGATGGTAACTCGGATGTTAATTAGGATATGGTACTATATAAGAGGTTAAAACGATCAAGTTATGACCCAAAAATTGTATCCACATGGTAACTCGGATGTTAATTAGGATATGGTACTATATAAGAGGTTAAAACGATCAAGTTATGACCCAAAAATTGTATCCACACAATGGAAAATAACACTTTCAAAATAAATATTATGAGGTTACAGGGCTAAGACACTGATATCATCACACTTCCTTCTAATATCCTTAGTAGCCTAGACTTCTAGCCTCAAAAAAAGAACAAGCCCATTACTCAGGGTTGTCCAGGCTGTCCAGAGTCCTTTTACTCTTTGTAACACTGAATTTACAGTTCTGTCACATTGCTGGAAAATTAGTGTTAATACGTCCTTTATTCATATTTTTTCTCTGGGTTTTTAATGATTACACTTAAGATTATCATGCAAAATTAAAATGGCTAGTACAAATGATTCTAAATAAAAAGATCTGCCTCATATATATAAATATATATGTATATATACATATGTACACAAATATATATATTTGAAAAGATTTATTACCCATGACAGGAAAGAAAAATTAAGCAGCAATACTACCAATACCTTATAGTTTCTGAGGATTAATGCCCTGGGGAAAATGACGAAAGTATTTTTTTTTTGAACAACGATTTGCATAAAATTTAAACACATTAAAGCATCTTTTCGATAAAGTTTAACCCTTTAATTTCTACATAAGCAAGCAACTGAGTCAAGCAATATTAAGAAAAATGTATTCCCACCTAGTAAATTGAAGTCACATTTGAAAAAGAGATAATATACTCAAATGTTATTAATTTTTACCTAAACAAAGGAACTTAACAAAATTAAGTTGAATAAGAAAGAAATGAAGGTTATCTGCTGCCTAAGAATTTACGTTAAAAGGTGAACAAAAATTGATAAACTGTTATATAAGATTCACTGTTCATAGCTACTTTCACAGAACAATGTCATAAAAAAAAATTTATAGATCTTCTCTAGATAATTTCCCAAAGAATATTCTTATTTAAAAAACACACAAGAGAATATTAACATAGATCTTGTGGGTTCCCTCTTTTTAGTCTTTCATAGCAACAATCAACAAAAACTAAGGAAGAGCCTATCATAATGTAGCAAGCACCAGGGATTTTCTCACTTCCAGGCCTTGGACAATCTGACATGATGTAGTTCAAAGTGTTTGCCCTTCTGTAACATTTGCATTTAGAAATGCACAAGCCTCTTCAAACAGGCAGCCTAGCGGGAGGCTTTCTGTTGTTGATCGATGGTGGGAAACCATCCACCTCTGTGTCTGCGACAACTCTAAGAGGTTCAGGGAAGATCAAGGCGCTACCAAGGGGTGTGAAATTCTACTTCTTCCATTGTCTTGGGTAGGGTGATGAAGTGGTATACTAGATTTTAAAAGGTTACAAAATCATATCAAAGATTAACTAAAGAGTTGGTATATTGTTAGAATTATTCAAATGTAATTCAAAATCTAGGTTTAAGAAATATTTTGAATCACACTTTTGGTCAAGAAGAATATATATATATATGGAGACCCAATATATTGATTCTCCTTTCCTCATTTTTCACTCTCAGCTTTACATGGATTTACTATCCAGGAGGAAATATTTGCTTGGATGAAGAAAACTTTTCGAATAGTGGTGAAAAATGTTTTTATTAGTCTAAAATCTATCAACTTAACATAAAAATAACTATCAATGTTTATTAAGATTGTGAAATCCTAAAGCTTTTCAAAAATAAATACAGATAAAATTTTTGCAGCGTAATAATAAAAAGTATATATATTTCTGAAATACTGAGCTCACATGGCTATAAAAGCACAGAATTTGGATTTAAAGTGTAATGGAAGCAATTACATTAATTATTTTAAATAAATATGTAACTGAGAGAATTTAATTGAAAGACAAATTATTTAAAAATAATTCTGATTTTTTGGGTGAGATCCAAGTCAATAAATTCCATAGTCAATGCTTAAAACATGTAAGGAGTGATAAGTAACAGAATTAAAGCCTAAATACAAACATACCTAAAAGATGGCCTTGCTAACTGATGTTATTTAATTTTTATGTTAAGGTGCAATCTGTGCTGCTAATCTAGGCCTCATTATTTCATCGGGGAGACAAAATTACAAACAACAGATTTAAGCACCATGATAGAAAAACAGCAAGCACAGAGGAAGAAGATGCGTGTTTTAGTTGATGGATTCTACAAACAATTTTTGCATGTGCTACCTGGATTTTAAAACATGATTACAAATAATATTGACAACGTTCAAACCTTAATCTCCAGCTAAACTCAACTCATATAGGTTATCTCTATTTATAACCACCATATCATCACTTCATTTTTAGAGCACTTTCATTATTCCAGTAATAATAATAATAATAATAAAAAACAACTCATGACATCTCAATCTCTCTATGCTTTCCCTGCTGTACATAGCTGCTATTCTTTTTCCTTCTCTCCAGTATATATGTATTTATATTTTGTAAAAACAGTCCTCTATGTGCAGTATCACTCATACTGGTGTTTTACACAAGGTTTCACTATGTTATACAGTCCCACGTTACAGTTTTCAGCTTTCCTTCTAGTAATGTACATGACCTTAGACTTTCCCTTTCAACCACTGTCATACCCATATAATAGCTCTACTAGTTACAATCACCATGATGTGCTTCCGCCATTTCTATTTATTTCCAAAGATTTACAAACAACATTTTCACCAATTCTGCAGATTAACCATCAGCTTTCCATTCTCTACCCTCATTCTATTTTCTGGTGACCTATACTTTAATAACTCCATGAGTTTATGCAATATACTTAGTTCATAATAGTGCGATCACACAGTATTTGTCCTGTTGTGTGTGGCTTGCTTCACTCAACAAATTTTAAAATAAAATACCCTCCACCCCAATAGTGAGAAGAATGGTAATATTTTGACACTTTTGCAAAACTCTTTAATGTCTGGTTTAATAGACAACAACTGGAAACTCATATGCATTTGAATTTGATTCGTTGCAATATGTTGTTTTGATTAAAGTATATAAAGAAAATAAGGTCTCACACAGACATGCAGTTAGAACAGGGAAGACTATTTTAAGAATATTTTTAGTCAACTCTGGATATTCTTCATTGATTGTGTCTCCATATTTGACAAATTTTTCTTAAAGGTTATTGCAGTGGGAAGTCTGACACCCTGTCAATATTTTTCTTCCACATTAAAATTGTAGGTCTCTCTTGAACTTTTACTTGGTCTTTTATCTACCACGGATTGATCACTGGGAAAATAATGGTGTTCACTGAGTAATGCAGATCTTACAAGTATAGACACATTTTTTATACAATATCAAAATTATACTAATATCACCACTGCTCTCATCAGAAAAATCTGTAAGTTTTGAAAAGTTGTCCAGTTCATGAATGTAAATGAAAGTTTCCAAAATTTTAATTTTTACTTTAAAACCTAAATATTATTATTTTCCTAAAAGTGATAGGCTCGCTTAGTTCATTTCCAAGAAAATATGTGACAAATATCTTCCTTTGATCACCCATATTTGTGTGTCAGTTGTTCTTTCACTAAAGTTGGTGTTCCTTGAAAAATAAAACAATCTAATTCATTTGCAAATTCTAACAATCACACTCATGCTCTTCTTAGAGATCACCATTGCACATCGGTATGGAGCAGAAGTACTTTATGTCCTCCTACCATTTTGTGAAGTAGAATAGTAAAAAGACATACTTGGAGGTCTAGATTTATAAAAATTAATAGTTTTTGCTACTTCGTGAAGGACACGGAATGAAATGAAATGAATGTATGCATGATATCATGTATGCATGTATATATGTAAGTATCCATTTAGGTGAGTGCATGACATTGAAGAATACAAATGATGACTAGTATTATTTGGTGTCCCTGTCTTGATTGCTTGATTGTGCTGCAGTTTCACTCAGTATTGCTTGTGCACCAAAAGAGAGTGAAAATGAAGCAAAATTAACAAACAGAAAAAAGACAAATGGTTTTAGTATTATGACGAAAAGATTGTTTTCTTGGTGGACCACTGAGTTCTACTCTTCTAGACAGTTTTTTCTCTCATCCATAACACTTGACGTCTCCTTACGTTTTCTCAATTCTACTTCCTGAACATTCCCCCTATCTATTCCTTGCACTCCGCAACTTTACCACGGGTTCAGATCCTCATTAGGATCATGCTCATCTGAAATATTTCAATTATTTTCCTGTTAGTCTACACACGCTTTACCTTGCATTATATTGTGCACATTGTTTCCAGAATTATATTCTTAAACTAAATATTTAGCATGCCTTTCACTGACTTAAGACCATTTTACCTTATGACTTCCAGTGATCAAGCCCTACCTGGACACCTAATGTCATCTTTCTCCATAACAACTCTGAACACAAGTTCAGTTTCAGCCATATAGACAATCTTTCAATTTCCCTGAAAGATAGACATGATATTTAAAGGTTATGCAGTCTTTCACATAATAATATGCTTGGAGCACCCTGTTTCTGCACCTTCCCATCAAATTTACAATCACTCTCGAAGACCAACGGGCCTCTACCTTGAATGACCAGCACAGCATTAATAACCTGTCCCTGGGGGTCTGTTCCCAAGAACCTGGCATTGGGATTTGAACTCAGAGACTTTCATGGCTCATTATGAAACTTGTTTGTGTTCTTACACTGGATTCAGTTACTTACTGAATAAGATAGTTATTCTTTCATTAATTCATGTCCTTTTGCTATAAATTCTTCACATAAATAACTTCAGCATAAGGTTATACATTTTTTTTTTTATTTTTTGCATTTTGACCATATGCTGTTCACAGTAAAAAACAAAACAAAACAAAATAAAAACATCTATAGGCACCTGTTAAGGGACTATTTCTTTCCTATCCTATGGAAGAAAAAAAGACTAAAGAGCAGGATTTGCTACCTTAGGCTGTTTGATCTGAGAGGGAGAGTACAGTGAAATATTTTAAAGAATTATAATTAGAAGACCAAACATCAGAAAGAGAAACTTTGCTTTAGTTGTAATTCAAAATGGTCAGTTAGATTTTATTGTTCTACTACTTCTGCTAGTTAATTGCAGGAATAGTATATGGGATGAAGACACAGTGTTATGTTCTCCCTTCCAGCCCAAGACTTTCAGAGTGATATTACTTACATATTTAGCAACATGTAAACAAATTAAGATTTATTGTGTAAATTTAAGATTAGCACGCTATTTATTTTATGCCTCTTTCCCATTGGCCTAACTGTGCAAATGAAACTAAATACTAGCATCCAAAGCAAATCTTATTCAGTACTATAAAACTACATTTACACAGGTTTAGTGCACAACTAAACAGGTGAAAGATATTAAACGGTATTATTGAAATTAGTAACAGTTTCAAAGTGCCTCTTATCAGTTTACAGTCATAGCAATTGAGATTAGATACCTGCCTATTTAAGTGCTCAATTTTTTTAAAGTGAAAGAAAATTAACCTCTAGATTTTTACAAGTAGATTCAAATGAATTTGAATATAAGCTCTACTCTCTCTCCTTATTAATCTAATAATTATTAATCCTGGTATTTTACTAATCTCTTATCTTGTTTAAGTTTTTATTATAAAGAATAAAGTAGTATACTTCAGAAAGTTTAATATAACTTAATTATGATAGAGAATATTGATTTTCCAGTAATAAAATAAGATAGGACTTGTAGTGAAATAGATTTTTATTTTTGCAATTAATACCTCTCAGTTTCTGCATGCTAGAGTCCTAAAATTTCATAATAATACTTTTGAGATTGGTATTACCCTATAAATTGTATGCTCCAATATTTGGATGATAATATTTCAATACAATTTTTATTACTGCTTCCTTTCAATTAAATTTGTATAAATTTTCCAGTATCTGCTTCCTTAAATTGGCCTCCTGTTGCTGATGAAAATGAATGTGTATCACTGAAAAGATCCATATAATTTCTTCTTAAAGCTACCTGTGATGAATATCATGTGTTCCAATACAGTCCTCACATGTTCACTATTTAAGTAGCCCAACATGTTCACTACCATAATTACAAGCTTAGTCTTTTATATTTTTGACAGATTTAAGGTTCCTGAAAAATTAAGCTACATTATGAAATGCATCATCTAGAATGTAATATTTATGGATAAAATGATATTAGAATTGGAATTAACTACAATAGTCACTGCTGGACGTCTACTCAGCATGCACCTGAGCTCCTTTCTTCCTTGCTCTTTCTCTCTCTTTATGTGTGTATAAATTTAGCAAGTCTAATAATATGCTTCACTGACTCTGAGAACTAAGAGAGCATAAAAAGAGCTCGTTTAACTACTCTTACTGCGAAAGCTATGGCATTTCTACCCAGATATTAACAGATGC
This sequence comes from Dasypus novemcinctus, assembly GCF_030445035.2. Classification (NCBI taxonomy): domain Eukaryota; kingdom Metazoa; phylum Chordata; class Mammalia; order Cingulata; family Dasypodidae; genus Dasypus; species Dasypus novemcinctus. Next base: position 86,499,800 of record NC_080688.1, on the reverse strand, counting down.
TCTTCAGCTATAGGGTTTCATATAGATGGACAAAATTCAAACTCTTAATTATTGTTGGGGGTTGAGGAATGGCTCCCAAAAATATATGTCCAGGTTCTAACCACCCGAACCTAGGAATGGGGCATTCTTTGGAAAAATGATCTTTGCAGATGCAATCAAATTAAGAATCTTGAGACAGGATTGCCTGAGATTTAGAGTGGGCCCAGTTACAATGACAGGAATCTGGGAAAGATCCTAAGAATTGTAAAATTCTTATGAAAGACGGGCAGAGGGGACCTTGAGATGCAGGCACAGGGTAGAAGGCCACAGGAAGGCAGAGGCAGAGCCTGGAGTGGATGCTGCCACAAGCCAAGGAGTGCCTGGGACACCAGAGGCCGGAAGAGGGGTGAAGGAGCTTCCCCTAGAGCAGGGGTTCTCAACCTTTTCTCTTCCATGGACCTCTGTGCCAGTCAGGTGAAATGAATACTAGTGTAATTTATTTATTGCATGCATTCATCAGTGAAGGGAATGCTCGATTTCAGTTAGAGGTCAGAGAAAATAAAGATAATAAGTTGATTTTTTTTTTCAATTCAAGCTCATGGACCCCTGGAAATCTTTCCACAGACCCCTTGGACTTCGGCCTCCACAAGTGTGAGAAAATAAATTTCTGTTGTTTACAGATACCACATTTATGGGAATTTATAATGACAGCAGTAGGAAATTCTTATAATTAGAGGATTATTTCATGATCAACAGCCCAATTTGTGTTAGAAGGTTAGTATCACTGAATAAAAGTAAAATGATATTTTCTTTTTTCATCAGTTTGTTTCACTCAATATGATGTCATCAAGGTTTGTGCATATTGAGCATGTATCAAAATTTCATCCCTTTTTATTGCTGAATAATATTCCATTGTATGGATAGACCACATTTTGTTTGTCTGTTCATCCACTGCTGGACTCTTGAGTTGCTTCCATCTTTTGGTGATTTTGAATAATGCTTCTACAGACATTGGTAAACAAATATCTGAGTCCTGCTTTGCATTCTTTTGTATATATACCAAGAAGTGGGAATACTGCATCATATGGTAATTCTATTTTCAATTTTCTGAGGAACCATCAAACTGATTTCTACAGTGGTGGCACCATGCTATGGTGCCACGAGCAATATATAAGGGTTCTTATTTCTCTGCATCTTCACCAACACTTATTAGTCTGTTTTTATATGAAATACTTAGAAGAACCAAACTCTACAGAGAGAGGTGGTGGTTTATAGGTTACCAGGGGCTGGAATATAAGAGTTATAGCTTAATGGGTGAATAGGTTCTGGTAATGAAAAAGAAGGGTAATGGATATTATTGATATTAACACAATATTGTAAATGTAATTAATGTTACTGAATTGTACAATTGAATGTAGTTAAAATAGGAAATTTTATGCTGTATATTTGGTACTACAATAAAAACTTTTAATAAAACCCAAACACACACGCACGCACACACGCACATGCAAAACAACAAAGAAAGAGCACTGCATTAGAAAGTGGTAGTGAGAAGGATAATCTGTTGTGGTTGGAAATATTTATTCTGGGCTGGGAGGTGTTCACTGTATTTCATGTTATACTTTCTATACTAATTTTTGCTTGACTTGTTTTATAATAAGCCAAAATAAAACTCTAAAAATATGTCAAAGGAAAGAACAAAAATCACTGACATTTTATATGCAGCCCCATTTCCCCAATTAGATAGTAGTTTCTTAAAATGACAAGGTACATATAACTATTAATTTTGCATCACCTAAAGGCATTGAGTATGCTTTCTAGTGATTTTTGTAATTAATTAGAAATCTGCATAGCTCGCTAAGTTGGTTCCCACAGAGGGAGACGATTGATGGGCAGCCTCTGGGAAGGTGGGGATCCATCCGCCAAGTGCTTCCTGTGCACAGGCTTGATAAGGGTTAGTGCTCCCAGGGAAACTCAGGGATAAGGTAATGAGGCATGAAGTCTCTCACTGGAAAGCTAATTTATCCACATTCAATGGGGCCCAACAAGTCTGACATATTACTGAGCTGCTAAGATCTTCACCTTTGGACATTCATTTTCTCTTGTTTAGGGAAACAGAGACTAGGGGTGGAGGAAATCCACTGTAGAAGGAGAGGCAATTAAAAGTCCAAATGGGAAGGGGCGAATGCTCCAGAAGCCTGGTTTATAATCCGTATGTGGCCAATGATTATTTTCCTTTTCTGGTTTTGGCACATTAAGAAGTGTATTAGTCAGCCAAAGGGAGTGCTGATGGCTGCCGACATCTGTGAGGGTTCAGGCTTCCTGAGTTCCTCCCTTCCAGAGTCTTGCTTCTCTCTGGGCTCAGGGTTCCTCTCTTCCTGGGGCTTGCTTCTCTTTCCTCTGTGGGCTTATTTCCTGGGTCTCCAGCATCAAACTCCAACATTAAAAACCCTCAACTCTGTCCTTTGCCATGTCTTTTATCTGTGAGTCCCCACCCAACAGGGGTGGAGACTCAATGCCCTAATGACGTGGCCCAATCAAAGCTCTAATGATAACTTAATCATGCCCAGGTACAGACCAGATTTACAAACATAATCCAATATCTATTTTTGGAATTCATAACCATATCAAACTTCTACTAGAAGGAAGAGAAAAGTAGCCAAATGGGAAACCTGCTGTTGATCTAAAATGTGGCCCAAGAGCACTGGAGAAGATTGTCACTGGTACCTGCTATATTCCCAGTGGCAGAGTTATAATGAGTCTACAATTGAACCACTTCAAAAGGATCAAACATTTCCTTGTATAAATACCTCAATACCTCTCCGGTCTATAATCATAGATTTGTTGATAATTTTCACCAGAATCTCACAAAAATACTTGGGCTAATATTGAAGCAAGCCATTATAATGGTTATGCTTTTTGTCACTCTGCTTCTTGCTGGTACTTCTGGAACTAAAATATAGGAACAGCTTCTAAATGAATAAATAAGTTCAATTTCAACTGCATCCTTCTAACATCTGGGCAGAATTATCATCAGTTACTCAAGATTTCTGATCTATCATTTTACATGAGGCAGAAAATAGTATAGAAAGGAAATCAAGTACTGGTAGCATTAGAAATAACTGACAACAGCTATGGGGATCCTTAATATAAAAATGTTACATTGGTTCAAATGACAGAATCTATGATTAGCTACAAACTCTTGTTGATACACACCAACCTTTAAAAGTGCCAAAAGCCTGGGTTCCAACTGGAAACAAAATTTAAAAAAATGAGAGAAACTGCATGCATTGTATAAATCTATGAATGGTACACAAGTTCAAATCACAGCTTCAAAAACAACTCACCAAACTTGGTACTCAGACAAGACTATATTGATGCAAAAAATAGCACAATATATCCGTAAGTACCAGTCTAAGTGGTTTTAGAAGCTGTAACAGCTTGATATGGTTACGAATTCCAGAAAATAGTTCCGGATTACGTTTGTAATCTGCCCTGTACCTGGGCCTGATTGAGATATGATTAGGGTTTTAATTGGGCCATATCATTAGGGCACTGAATGCCTGGGTGGGTGGGGATTCACAGATAAAAGGCATGGCAAAGGACAGAGTGCAGGTTTCTGATGCTGGAGTTTTGATGTTGGAGTCTGATGCTGAAGTCTTAAGCTGGAGCCCTGGGGAAAGAGACAGAGCCATTCACCTGAAGTCTATAGCTGACCTTGTGCAGAGAAGAAAAGCCTAGAAAACCTCATAGTCTACAGCTGACCTTGTGGTGGAAACAGAAGAGCTGAGCCCAGAGAAACCCAGGAAGCCTGAACCCTCACAGATGTCAGCAGCCATTTTGCTCCAACATGTGGCAATAGACTTTGGTGAGGGAGGTAACTTGTGCTTTATGGCCTGGTATCTGTAAGCTCCTACCCCAAATAAATACCCTTTATAAAAACCAACCAGGCAGCAGACTTGGCCCAGTGGTTAGGGCGTCCGTCTACCACATGGGAGGTTCGCAGTTCAAACCCCGGGCCTACTTGCCCCGTGTGGAGCTGGCCCATGTGCGGTGCTGATGCGCACAAGGAGTGCTGTGCCACACAGGGGTGCCCCCACGTAAGGGAGCCCCATGCACAAGGAGTGTGCCCCGTAAGGAGAGCCGCCCAGCGCGAAAGAAAGTGCAGCCTGCCCAGGAATGGTGCTGCACACACGGAGAGTTGACACAACAAGATGACACAACAAAAAGAAACACAGACTCCCATGCTGCTGACAACAGAGGAAGCAGACAAAAACAAGAACACGCAGCAAATGGACAAAGAGAACAGACAACCGGGGTGGGGGGAAGGGGAGAGAAACAAACAAACAAATAAATAATAGTAATAATAATAAAACAATTTCTGGTATTTTGCATCAGCACCCCTTTGGCACACGCTGACTTTTGTCTAGTAAATTATACAATCCTATGAGAAACAAAGGACAAAGTATAATCCAACTACAGGTGGCAAAACCACCCCACAGTTCACAAAGAAGTTAAATAGTGGAATTGCCTATGTAGCAGTAATAGAGAAGTTCAGCAAAATAAAATTAATAAGTCAAGCTATTTTATATTATCTATGCAGACATATACATCTAGTATCTGAGGGACGAAACGGGGTCCCTGTTATGGGACGAGCGGGGTCCCTGTTGCGGGACGAGTGGGGTCCCGTTGTGGGACGAGAGGGGTCCCTGGCATGGGGAAGAAAGCCTCGTACGGCCGCTGAGGCTTCCCTCGGGGACTCCGAAGGCGTGGAGGGCGCACGACCCAGGAAGGAGTCACGGAGACAGGCTGATGGCACAAGTCTGGTCTATTGTGGAAGGGGATGCAGATTTACAAGATTGGGGAGTGGTGTGGCGGGTTCTGATTGGCTAGGGCAAATGCTGTTTTCATATAAGGCAATGTTCTGGCATTGGGCTAGTGATTGGCCAGTAGAGTATGTGCTAACTCTTGATAGGCTGACACTGTTACTAAGCTGATAGGTGGTTGTAAGCTGTTGCTAGGCAAACAGCGTACTAAGAGATTAGGTTTAAGGGAGTGGGGAGGGGAAGTGAGAGCTGGGCTAGGCGGGAGATAGGAAGGGGGAGGGCGGTGCGGGCTAGCCGTTAGCAGCAAAGGCCTAGTCAGGCGTGGTCACCTTGTCTAGGCCCAGTGGGCAGAGGCGGTGTCACCTCTTGCCGCACTGTTTGCCACTGAGGCAAGCCGGGTGCCCCTCCTCCTACAAGTATCAATAACCAATAGGCACATTTGGATTATTTATACTTTCATATCCTGTACTACATTATATTATATGGCACCTTTTACTTTAAAAAAGAGGTTAATTCATGCAGACCTGACCAATTCACATGAGCCATTTAAAAGCAAAGAGTTTTCTCTGGCTGGTCACAGAAGAAGTCAGAGATTCAAAGCACAAAGTTTTGAGGGCTGGTGCTAGCTGGGAGATGGAGGGGACAACATGTCAAGGACTGAGGGTGGCCTCTAGGAGCTGAGATGTAGCCCCTAGTCATCAGCCAGCAAGGAAACAAGGGCCTCTCTCCTCCTGCTGCAAGGAACCGAAGTGTGCCAACAACAGAAGCTTGGGTGTGAATTTTTCTCCAGAGATGCCAAACAAGAACCCTGCCCTGAGCAGGAAGCCTCGTCACACTGCCCCAGACATCTGACCACAGAACTCTAAACTCATAAATGGGTGTGGTATCAAGCTCCAAAGTTTGTGGCAATTTGTTAAGCAGCAATGGAAAATGAAAACAGTACCCCAACTTATTGTTAATGATGGAACTGCATAAAAGTTTCAACCCTTGGGGCAATGATGTGTCTGACCAAGTCAGTTTTCTTGCAAGACAGAACCAAAATAAAACACGGGGAAGTGGTCTTCTTGGCCCACCACCAGAAAGTCTGTTTTCCAGGTCTAAGACTAAGAATATCACGGTAGTCACAAGTGAGGTGATCAGTATGTGGGTGGGTGATTTCCAATATTCTAAATCAAATCCTTTGCGAAAGGATAAGGAAAGTTTGGAGGAGAATTCAAAGCCACTGAAAACCACCTTAAATTTTAATTATCTGAATCAAGTTAATCATATTTCGATATCAAGTATACAATAAAATTAAAATATAACCTGGTTAAACGTAACTGGATTCATGAAAGGACAACAACAAAAAAAAATGAATAGCTTTAAAAAATGGAATAAGGGTACAGTGATTTTGCTGGCATAAACTTACCGCAAGGCAAGCCCAGCTCAATGAATTTTCCAAGAGTCTTGTTCTACTTTGCCAAAGGACTGCCAATGCAAAGTACCAGAAATGTGTTGGTTTTTATAAAGGGTATTTATCTATGGTAAAAGCTTACAGTTCCAAGGCCGTGAAAAGTCCAAACTGAGGCACCTTCAGAGGTGGTTTCTCACCAAAGCCAGCTACTGTCGATCCTGGCGTGTTGTCATGTGGTGAAGCAAGATGGCCACCGATCTCGGCCCAGGTCTCTCCTTTCCCTCTGGGCTCACCATCTTGTCTTGAGCTCTTGAGCTGCTCCATGGCCCAGACTCTTGAAGGTTTCGTGCTTACTTGAACCACTCTCTCACACTGCAGAATCAAATGTGCCAGCTCCCTTTTTCCACTTGAGCCACTCCACAGGCCAGCCTCTTGGGGCTTCATGCTTAAGCATTTATCTTCCATGGCAAGATCAAATATGGCGCCGTTCTTTTCCTCTGTCTCTGTCCGTGTGTGTCTCTGTCCCTCCCTTTACAGTGGGCCCAGCAGGAGGGCAGAGACTCACCATGAATCATGCTCCACTGATGTAATCCAGTCAAATGGGTCTCACGCCCACAGGAATGGATTTAAAACATAGTATTTTCCTTTGTGGGATTCATCAAATAATTTCAACCTGCCACAAGTCTGATTCCATATTTATCAGTGAACAGATCTCTACTGTGGAGCAATAGTTTACATGCCAAAACCCAATTACTGAGTTATGTATTTTCCATGGCCTTCCTCAGTCATGTAAAATTATTCTTATTGGACACATTTTAGATTTTGTAAACATTAATCGAACTTGATGCGGATATTACACAGATAAGTTTAGCTCTTGAGTTCACTATTATTTTGTGATCCCAAAGGCCCTAAAATGAACTCTCTCCTGCAAGCCCCTGGCTTTAGAGTTGCTCATTCACAACCTGCTGGTCCCTGTCAGAGACCCTCCCTCTAAGCAGACGGGGCATCATGCTTTGGCCATTTTCCCCCTTTCTTTTACCAACACAAAAACCAGCTTTTCATATTTTATTTCTTTGAGTCATCTCTGAATGCCTGGGTAGTGATCAAATATGCCTAACACAGTAAAAAAAGATCATGGATTATGTATGACTGTCCCAGGAACTGATGTGTGCGCCAACAGGTGTTTGTGGTCAAGACAGCAGGACCTCTATAAAGTAAAATACTGCAGAAAGATCAATAAATTAATGAATGCATGAGTGAATGGATCGGGTGTCTTAACCCAAGTGAAAGACTAACATTATTGGAACTTCAGGCAAGTATTTCAAGACAAGCCTTCACATCACACCAAGGGCACACTCATCCAAGCACGAAGCCTCTTCTTCAAAAAATCGAAATGACAATGTTTGACATGACACATTTATTGTGTACATGTGCTGTTCCTCCAATTTCCAATGCTTTGCTCTAGCTTTAACTCTATGCTACGCTTATAGGTGGCTATTTTTCTCTTCTTCTGTTCCCCAATTCTCTTAGATGTTTGCTCTTACATAAAGATAAATAGTTTTTCCCTCTCCCTGCCTTCAGCAATTCCCATGGCCACTGTCTCCATGGCAATGATATAATTTCTTTCATTGTTGGACTTGGAGTTGTCCTGAACGATATTGCAGGGACAGACGCAGGACATTATATATTCTGCCATAACCCACTGAACAGACTGGGCAGAGTGTAAACCACAATGTGAACTATAATCCATGCTGTGTCACAGTACTCCAAAATGTATTCATCAAATGCAATGAATATACCACACTAATGAAAGAAGTTGTGGATGTGGGAGGAGCAGGGGGTGTGGGGAATGGGGTATATGGGAACCTCTTATATTTTTCAGTGTAACATTTTGTGTGATCTATGTATCTTTTTAAAAAATAAAATGAAATGGTAGGAAAAAAAAAGATAAATACTGCCAACTCCAAACTGGAGTAAAGGAGACAGAATGAATTGGAGCTTTCAATGTTAAGTTATTAGGGGTCTAAAAATAAGATTGGTCCTAATACACAACACTGTTTTCATGGCATCACTTCATTTTCACCCCTGAAACTTCACAGAGCTCTGTCTTCATTCCCCCTTCTAAGAGAACTTATTTATATTTTCCTCACTATAGACCATACTCATATTTATCTTATTAAAATTTCTTTAAACTATTTCTTTTTTATAGGCTTAGAAAATTATGGAAAATGTATTAGCTGATTCAATGTAAATTGCTCTAGTTCAGTTTTCATTGAGGATAAATTTGTTTTGAATATCTGTTATGACAATTATATACAGCTACATTTTCAACCCTAATGCATTTTTAATAACTTCCTTCAGCAGCTAGTGATTTGAATTTCAAATTTCTTTCTACCAAGAAGTAAAAAATATATATATACACCATTTTATAGCAGTTTCAAATAAAATTGATTTATGCAACAAGATCGCTCTCACAGTAAACATATCAAATGTGTAAATTAGACCATTAATACACATACATTTTGTAATATTTATGTTCCAGGTAGAGCATAGAACAAAGTTAAAGTTGGTAAAGGAACAATTTATTTTGTAGAAATCCTCCTCTTAGGTTGGAAACATTTTATTCATTTGATTGATTGTTTTTGATTTATTGTTATTGAGCACTATAATAGATTTTAGGCCATATTAAAATAACTGACTAAATGCAATTTTAAAATGTTTAAGCATTAGTAAACAGAACAGTTTGAGAAACCCATGCTAGTCTACCTCATTAAACCATCTGGAAAATGAAGAATTTCCCCCCCAAATTCTGGAGATTTTGATTGCCCAAGGGAAAACATGCCCATCTTTCTCATAAAGGGATCATCCTTTATCTATCTGCCTATCAAAGGGAACAATGAGAAATGTACAGTTTTGTCAAAGTTCATTCCTAAGAGTGAACTTTTTTTTAAGAAACTGCCCCACAGTTTTACAACATGGTTCCACGATTTTACATTTCCAGCAGTAAAGTATGAGTTCTAGTTGCTCCATGTCTTTACCAGCTCTTGTTTTTGTCAGTCTTTCTAATTGCAGCCTTCCTACTTGGTGTATATGGTATCTCGTTTGGGTTTAAATTTGAATTTCACAGATAACGAATGATGCTGAGCACATTTTAATGTGTTTATCTGTGATTCATATATCTTATTTGGAAAATGTCTCTTCATATCTTTTATCCACTTTTTAATATTGGGTTATCTTTGTGTTATTGAGTTGTAAAAATTCTTTATATATTCTGGATATAAGCTCTTTGTCAAATGAATGTTTTGCATAATTTTCTTCTGGGAGTTTAATAGTTTTAGCTTTTCCACAGAGATTAATAAAGAGTTTTGAGTTTATTTTGCATATGGCATGAAGATCACTCTTCTATCACTACAAACATTTATTTAAATAGAGACAACTGGGTGTTCTAGGATTATTTTTCAAAAAGACTTTATTCTCCCATTGATTCATCTTGATATCTTTGTCAAAATTTAATTGACCCTATATGTGTGGGTCCATTTTTAACCTCTCGATTATTTTCCATCAATCTCTCTCTATATATATCCCCTTTCCAATACTGCATTGTCATGACTTTAAGACTTGATACCTTATAGTATAGCACATCTAACTTCATCCTTCTTTATTAAAATTGCTTGGCTGTTCTAGTTTATGTATTGATATGAATTTTAGAATGAGCTTCTAAATGACTACAAAAGATACCTGAGATTTTTATTAGAATTATGATGAATATATCAATTTTGGAAGAATTGACATAAAAGTATGAATCTTCCAATGCAAAGATCTTTTAAAAAACTTTGAAAATATATATTTTTAAATTATCAGTTGTTTAGGTTTATAGAAAGCTCAGCAGAAAAAAGAGTTCCTGTATCCCTTTCCCACCCCACACCCCCATACAGTTTTTCCTATTTTTATTATTAACATTTTGCATTAGTGGGGCACTTTTGTTACAACTGATGAAAGAATAGCAATACAATTATACTGTGAACTACAGCCTATAGTTTATATTAGAATTTACTGTTTGTTTTGTATGGATCTATGTTCTTTAAAAAATTTACTCCATTAACTTTTATATAATCTAAAACTTTCCCTCTTGACAGCATTCAAATGATGTTAATTACATTCACAATGTTGAGCTACCATCATCAAAATCCTTTACCAACCCTTATCCATCACCCCAAATAGAAATTCTGTACCAATTAAGCATTATCTTTCCATTCCCTATCCCTAATCCAGTATTTGGTAACCTGTATTCTAGTTTTGACTCTACAAATTTGCTTATTCTCATTAACTCATATCAATGATATCATACAATATTTGTCCTTTGGTGTCTGGCTTATTTTGCTCAACATGATACCTTAGAGGTCCCATTCATATTATCATACATATCAGAACTTTACTCATATTTATGGCTGTATATGGAATATACATATATTCCATTATATATATATACCACATTTTATTTATCCACTCATCTGTTTTTGGGCCCTTGAGCCACTTTTATCTTTTGGCAACTGTGACTAATGCTGCTATAAATACTGGTGTACATATATCTGTTTGAGCCTCTGTTTTCAATTCTTTTGGGTATATGCATAGAAGTGGGATTTCTGGGTCATATGATATTCCATACTTAACTTCCCAAAGACTTAACCAACTGGTTTCCACAGCAGCTGCACAATTTTACAAAACCACCAATAATGAACAAGTGTTTCTGTTTCTCTTCATCCTATCCAATGCTTATTTCTGTTTTGGGGTTATGAAACGGTACCTCATTGTGATTTTGATTTGCATCTCCCTAATGGCTAATGATGTTGAAAATCTTTTCTTGTGCTTTTTTGCCATTTCATGTGCTTTTTGGAGACATGTCTATTAATATGCAAGTCTTTTGCCCATTTTTCAGTAGGGCTTTTGTCTTATTGCTGAGTTACAGAATTTTTTATATATTCTAGATATTAAATCATTATTTGATATGTGGTTTCCAAATGCTTTTCCCACTACATAGTCTGTCTTTTTACTTTCATGATGAAGTCCTTTGAACAAAAAAGTATTTAATTTTGTAGAAGTCTTATGTATCTACTTTTTCTTTGTTGTTCTTGTTTTGAAGGTAAAGTCTAAGAAACTTAATCTATTCCTGCAAGTATGAACCCATTGTAAGTAGGACCTTTTGATGAGGTTATTTCAGTAAATGTGTAGCCAAACCCAATCAGAATGGGACTTCATCCAATTACTGGATCTGTTTAAGGAGAACGAAATTCAGACAAATAGAGAGGAAGCCTTGTTAGGCCAGAAGCTGAAGGTCAGTGAAACCTGGAATACAGGGAGAGACAGGAAAGGCTACTGTGTGAGAAAGGAGCACAGGACCAAGGGTCACTGGCAGACAGCCCAGAATACCAATCTTCAGGAAGAAAGCATCACGTTGATGACACCTCAATTTGGACTTTTTCCCAACCTCAAAATCATGAAATTCCCATGGATTAGGCAAACCCATCATATGGTATTTGCTTGAAAAGCCAGACACTAAAACTGAAAACACCGTCTAACAAAAGGTCCTGAATATCTTCCTATGTTTTCTTCTAGGATCTTCATTAGTTTTGGTTGTTATATTTAGGTCTTTATCTATTTTGAGTTAATTTTTGTGCATGATATGAGGTCCATGTTCATTCTTTTCCATATTATTATCCAGTTTTACCAAAACAGTTTGTTGCAGGAATTACTTTTTCCAAATTGAGGAGACTTGGTACCTTTGTCAAAAATGAATTGCCATAGTTGTGAGGGTTTATTTCTGAACTCTCAATCCAATTCCATCGTTCTGTAAGTCTATCTCTGTGCCAGTGCCATGTTGTATTGATTACTGTAGCTCTGTAATAAGTTTAAAATCCTTCTCTAATTTATTTCTAGTCTCATTCCATTGAAGTCAGAGAAGATACACTGCAAGATTTCAATATTTTTGAATTTACTGAGACTTGTTTTTTTACCTAAAAGATGGACTAATCCTCAAGAATGATCCATGTGCACTAAAGAAGAATGTATATTCTGCTGCTGGGTAGTGGTCAATATAAGGCATTTAGGACCTGATGGTTTATAATATCATTCAAGACTTCTATTTCCTATATTATATTCTGTCTAGGTGTTCTATCCATTATTGAAAGTGGTATACTGAAGTCTTCTGCTATTAATGTAGACCCATCTATTTTGCCCTTCAAATCTGTCAATATTTGCTTCATATTATTTGGGGCTCTGTCATCAGGTACTTATATATTTATAATTATTATATCTTCTCGTTGAATTGAACCATTTATCAGTATACAGAGACTCTGCCCATTTTAACAGTTTTTGACTTATAGTCTATTTTATCTGTTATTATTATAGTGACCCTAGCTCTCTTTTGGTTATTGTTAGCACGGTATATATTTTTTTCATCCTTTCATTCTCAACCTACCAATGTCTTTGCATTTAAGCTGATTCTCTTAAAAACAGCCCATAGTTGGATCATGCTTTTCTAGTTCTTCTGCCAATCTCTGCCTTTTGACTGGAGAGTTTAACCCATTTCCATTTAAAGTAACTATTGGTAATGCCAAACTTTCTTCTGCTATTTTTCCATTTGGTCCTTGTTAGTTTGATATCTTCTTTGTCCCTTAATTCTTCTGTTAATGCTTACTCTCAAATTTGTTTGATTTTTTTTGTACTGAACAATTTTGGGTCCTTTCTCATTTCCTTCTGTATATATTTTTCAGAGATTTCATTGTCAATTCAAGGACATTTTATTTCTCACCATTTATTTTTGTCCTTTTCCTTAATTCTCTCATTATGTTCCTTAGTTTTGTATGTTTCATAGATTTATTGACTCTGTAAATTCATGTTTTTTTCTTGGTGTCCATTCGCTGTGTGCTCTTCTATGACCACTTCTATCCTTATCAGCACCACCCATGTTTTGTCCATAGGCATTAGAGTCATGCCCTTGCCACACTCACCAGGACCATCATGGTGTCTGCAACTGCTCTCAGCATAAAGCTGCAGAAAAAGAAGGGCAGATGCATTGTGTGGGTCAAGAATGGACTCCCCTTCAAAAGCTTCTTGCTTTTGTTAGATACCTAGGAACGTGCTTGTTTTGTTCATTGTAAGTGGTTAGATTATTAGAATGTGTTACTTTAAAAATAGCAGATGCATGGATCCAAAGCTGAGATATAAAAACTTCCTCTTTAGGATTGTGCCTGTATAACCGGGAAGTAGAAATGGACCAACCTGTGCTGGTTAGAGACCATCCATCCAGGATACATCATGGGCCAGCAGGAATCACTGCTATCATAGGGACTATGATGATGAGCCCACAGAACACATTCTGCTCAGCCCTCCAACATTTTACCCACAAATTAAATGTCATGGGATTACATTTCAAAATCTGGCAGGGCCTCACTAAGTCAGGTTTAAAAATTATTGCCATGGTCAAAGGCATAATCTTAACACAAAAAATACCAGTAGATATTTAAACTTAAAATTCACCTGTAGTTAGAATAGGAAGCAGACTGTTTTATGATGCTATATCTAAAATAATCTTTAAAACACACAAATAGTATAGCAATTTTTAAATTGTATATTCATAAGAAAACCAAATTTCCATGAGCCAGTAAGAGAGTGAATAGGAACTTGAACTTGGATTCTCTGGCAGTAAATTGGTATTAATTTTACTATACAGAATATCATAAAGAGTTACAGAAACTCAAATCTTAAGCCCCCTAATCCAGGTTCAAATATCATATAAATAATTGCTAGCTATTTGTACAATAGACTCGGTTAGCACATTACTCTCAAATAATCTATTTTTATTAAAAGGAGAAATTAGAACTATAATTACATAGAATAAAATCCCACTATTTCATTATACTGTTCAGGAAAATATGCTTTGTATTGCTACCAGTCAGGAATTAGCATGCTCATTGAGCTTATTCAGGCATTCTTCCAACAAGCAACACTGTTCTACTACTGTGAGCTCTCACCTTGATTTCTCCATATTACCATGAGATACTTAACCGTGTTTTGATGTTACCACCAAAGATAACGTTAAGCATTATTTTAAGGTTACATATTATATTATTTTAATGATTAGGAAATGCTTATTGCATTGAAAGAATTCGTGCCATATCTCCCCACACCACTCTCTTCCTTGTTGAGGAGCAGACTGAACAGCGAATGCCATATACACACAAGATGTCATTCAGCAGGGCTAAAGCCGGTCAAAAATTTTATCTCCTAAGTATTTCCCACAGTTTAAATCAAAGTAACAAATGCACAATTAACCTCAACAGAGGGAGAATGCCTACTCAGCACCTTGGAAAATGATCTAGTTGAGTTATGAGCCATCTCATTTTGCAAAGTAGCAATAAAAATGAGTCTTTTATTTTGCAGAGGTACCACCAGCATTTACAGCAGATGATTAAAATAAAAGAGAAAAATAACTTTTGTATTTTATCATCACAGGACGTTTTATCCTGGCCACTGCATCTTTGCCTCTGCAGATTTCATCTATCAAAGGAAACGTCTCCAAAAGACAAGGGTCCAGTTATTCCCCAGAGACTATAAGACTGTGACTTACCTTATGGAAGTTTCTGAAATAAGCTGCCTTTTCATCCGGAAATTTTTCCAGCCTTCTGGGACCTTTGCTAGAAGCCTTCTTGAAAACCAGCCAGCATCGTCTGAAAATCTGAAAGCCAAGAAAGGAGTCCCGTTATCCATCTTTGTACATGAGATTAGCATCATCAGGAATTTATATATTTAATTAATCTATTGAGAAGAAATAAAAATAATTTATTAATCTCACAGAGCACAACAAACTTTCTGGGGGGATAAGAATGTTATTCATTCATTAAAATTATAGCAAAATTTTAAAATTACAAGACTGGATATAAAGAATTTATTTTTGTAAAAATATGTTAAGGGTAAGGTATTCATGTGGATTTAATTAGCTTTAATCTAAACAAATCCTTTGGGTGTTAAGCTATATAAAATATTTGTCTTTAACATCCTAGTGGACAGTTCATCATTATCCATGCTAATAAGTGGTGCTTAATAAGGTTAAGTGAGAATGCTCAACATTTTATGTTTGAAAAAATACCACATTTAAAATTTAACTCCCCTTGTAGGATTTTAGGGTTTTCTAAAATAGTTACTCAGATTAAGAAAATTGTAGTTTGTTTTATAATGGACACATTTGCATCTCAGTCATTTATACTTTTTAATAAGTAATAACTATTAAATGCATATTATGTGCATTAAATTTTCAAGTTTATATGCACGTTTAATCCTCAGCACTACTGGATGAGTTAGACTTTGCTATCTTCATTTTCAGTTAAAGAGAGTTAGAGAGAGTGTCAGGATTCAAACACATATCTGACTCGTATGCTTTGGTGAAGAAAAGCAAGAATACTAATTATACAAACACAAACCATCATTTCCGGACCTTGCCCTTTATTTTATAGGACTAATTAGTTTTGCACATTTAGATTATTTTTCCCTTCCTTCTCATCCTATCACACTCCTTCCACACGTGTGTTTTATGGCAAGGTAGTAAAATGAATCTTCCTCTCTAGTAAAGGAAGAGACCTAGATAGGCAATTTGGCCACAGCTTTTAAATTTCAACATTTATCATACTTTTACTGAAGTATACTTCCTCTATAGCCATAAAACATTCATAGAAGGAAACTTCAGAAACTTACATTAGTACTACGATTTTTTTTAATGGATATAGGCCATATAATGCGATTCCTTTGAAGTTTTGTGTTGTAAAATTGCTCAGTAAAAACAGTATTTCCCATGCTAAAAGGCACTCTTGGGACAATCGCTTACAGCCCTTCGTGATGAAAGCAGAGCAGAGAGAATACAACGTAAACACATGCTTTCCCTTTACCCTGCATCCTCCACTGCGCCTTCCCAGCACCCTGCCTGGACACCACCCGCGGGCGGGGTCCTTCCCTCTCTGCCGGTTCCCTGCACCTCCTGGAAGTGCTGCTGCCCACCTCTGGACTGAGGAGGTGGACCCCCAAGGTCACCTGCACACCCTGGAGCACGTGGTGCTGGAGGTATGTCTAGTCCTCTGTCGCCTTCCGATGCCCACTCCTAAGCCGTGGCTGTTTGGTATTACTTAGGAATTCCAAAAGGAGATACTGATTATGTTCATATCCTGGTCTGTTCCTCTGGTCGTGCTACCCTTTGAGTGTATTCAATTCAAAGGTTTTACTTTTACTTGATTATGGGAAGATTAGGGCTTTGATTCCACCACGTCTTTAGGGTGTGCAGGTAGAGGAGACACACAGAAAAAGATACCAGAAACAGAGGAGTTGAGGGGAGAACTTGACCATGGGCTGTGGGGAGAGCTGAGCCATCTGCCTGAGAGTCTGCAGCTGAAGAGCCCAGAGCCCTAAGCAGCTGAGAAGGCCAGGAAAGAAATGAGCCCTGGAGAGAGACACAAGCCCTGTGCTAGACTGCAGCTGAGATTGGAAGAAGCTGGGACCACAGAGCCAGAAGAGGAACAGGAAGAGGAAGAGGAAGGGGAGGGATGAACTCTGGCAGACATCCCCACCATCTTGCTTCAACACGTGGCAACAGACTTTGGTGAGAAAAGTAACCTTAAGTTGGACTCTTTAGGGCCTTGTAACTATAACTTTTAGCCCAAATAAATACCCCTTACAAAAGCCAATATACTTCTGGTACTTTGCATCAGCACCCCTTTGGCTGACTAATACAAAAGTGAACTACTTATCATTTTTTAATTAAAAACACCTGAAACACCGTAGGTGCTCAACATTCCCTTGCTGAATACATGGGTGATTGCTTCAATTATTAAAAAAATATAATAAATCCAGTGTAAATATTGTCCATAATATATCTGCATATGGTTTGTTTTAAATTAATGAACTTAATTCTATGTGTATTTACTTAGTGATGTGGGATTCTGCTTTTAAAATTCTAAAAGTATTTATATCTCAAGTGGCAATATATCAAGAAAATGGAAACATGTAAGTAGAGAGTTTGGTGTAGTGGGGAATTAATAAAGCTTTACATCGTGGCTGTGCCACTTACTAGCTGAGCAACCTTCAAGAAATTATGTAATATCTCAGCTTTCAATTTCCTCATCTGGCAAAGAAGCGCATCTCACAGAGCAAGGAGGAAGGTTTAGCAAGATGCCCCCCTCCCCTGCCATGCATAGATGGTTCTCATCAAGGCCCAGCTCACATCTGAAAAGAACAGGTGTAGGGTGCTGCACATAATGAAGCTAGAGCCAGAGCCAGGGACACTGTTTCTGAATGACATAAAATTCTAATGTATGTTCATATAGGCCCGAATCCAGAAAATTTAGAGCACAGGATAATATTTAAAAATATAAGCAGAAAATACATGAATGAGTTTGAACTATAGAACTAGCAAGACTGGAGTTGGAATTCCAGCTCAGCCACTTTGAGTCATGAACTTTAGGCAAATTATTTGACCCTCTGAGCAAGTGTCCTTTTCTAAAAATGGGGAAAATAAGACTGGTAGTGTAGGGTGATTGCAGCAATGGAAAAACATGAAATATATGAGGGTCAGGCTACAGTGCTCTAGAGTAGTCACTAGCCAAACAAAGAGTAGTACAATACAAACCCAATAAAATGACCTTAGCAACAAAGCTGGTTCAGCACATCCATAACCTTTATGGATATCTACATAAGTGTAAAAATAATTGCTTGTACCAATATATTTTTAAACGTGTCAAACGATTCCTATTATTAGCTACATATAATATCAATATACGATATCATCTAAATAGGCCATTGAATAAAAATACGAGTTCCTACTAATTTTATAGTGGTTTGGATATTGTTAATGAACATAGCTATTGTATTTACCAATACATAGCTAAATAAAAGAAAAAAAGTTGCACTGGATTTACTCTTTTATTAAAATTACTCTCTCCACAATATAGCATGGAGTAATTTTTGCATAGGATAAATCATTTCCCTTGGCCTTTAATATAAATCACACGCATTTTTCTATCAGTATTGAGAAGATTATATTGTAATGCTAAGAACATAGTTTTTTCAGTGAGACCAACTTTATTTCCAATGCAGGTTCTGCTGTTTATTAAACGCCATTCCTTGTACAAGTTACTTTAACTTCTCAAGGCCTAACTTCCTCAATTATAAATTAAGCACAATGTACTGTAAGAGGTTATTTGAAAATTCCATGAGAGAACCTGCATCAATAGTCTAGCTTATGTGTCTAAAATGCAGTCCATAATCCCTTATATGAAACTCCTGGATATTGGGTATTTTTGATACTTTTGTTTTAATTAGCTGTGGTGGTGGTTGGGGGTTGCCAGTAGTCACAGAAGTGGTAATATTGCATGCATGAGATACAGTTTCATGAATCTGAGTTGAAACTGGAGAGAATGGAAGCAGATAAATGAAAATGTCATTTGTAATTTGGGATGTATATAGTTTGTCAGTATTTACCTTTTGTTTAGCCATTAGTGGATTTAGGACCCAAGCTGAGGTCCTAAATAGAACTCCTCAAGTAGAACTGAGAACTAAATTTCTGGTAATAAAATTTCTATTCTTTCCTACAGAGGGATCTTTTTTGCTGTACCTTCTGTCATTTTATTGCTCAGTTCAGGAATCATTGTAATGTCAAGGAAACCTTTTAATATTTGTGGAAACACACATACACAAAAACACACTGACTGGCATGCCCCATCTTGTATAAATGTAGTTATTTTCTATTCAGGAATGAGTCAAATATGAGTCAGAAAGTATATGGTTTCCATTTGGGCTACGAATATTGGTACAGAATAAATGTGATAATGGATTACAAGGAAAGTAGATTTCATATTTTTGATAGCATCTTATCTCTTTGCTATTTCATTAACAGAGGCAGCCACAAATAGGTAAGATTGATTATTAGAGACTCAATGGAATAGTCTGCTTAGTAATTTTGAGACCCTCGACTTATTTTTTAAAATGAACTTTAATTTGGAATAATTTTAAATTTATAAACTATTACAGAGAAAGTACAGAGAGTTCAGGGTACCCTCCACCCAGCTTCCCCAAATACTAACATCCCCAAATACTAACCATGATACATTTTTCAAAACTAAGTTATCATTGGTAAACTATCACTAACTAAACCACACACTCTGTTCAGATCATACCAGTTTCTCCACTGATTCCCTGTTTCTTTTCTAGAAGCCCATCCAGGATACACCATGAATTGAGTCATCACATCTGCTCTGATCTGTGAAAGTCTGTCTTGACCTTGATGGTTTTAAACAGAACTGGTCAGATATTTTGCACACTGTCTCTTAATTTCAGTGTGTCTCAATTAAGTTATATTTGATATTCAAAAGGTCTAATGGCAATGTTCCCCAAAAGTGGTTAAAACAAAATAATTTCTTTAGCAAAATAATATGAATGCATCATGGCTACAGGACAGTTGTATTTTGGTTGGTTCTCTACCTGAATTTTTAAACTTTAGGTAGCCCGTGAATCATTTAATAAATGCAAAGACTTTTTTTGTAGACGCAGTTTTAAAAAATATTTTGCCTTTCAAGAGGGGTGAAATCATGCAAGAGGTCCTGGTGTGGAGAATTTGGAAGTGTCATTTTGTGTCAATGTGAAGTTAAATTAAGTATGAGTCAGCATATTGGAAGTACCCTGCATAGAGGAGTAAGAAATAAGCAGAAGCACGAGGACAGCAGCTCTCTGCAGTCTTCACTGGAGAGTATTTTATTTGTGTCCTATGTTAGATTCCTGGCTAGGCTTTGGGCCCTGGAACTGATGCTCTAAATGAAGAAGTTGGGGAAATCCCAGAGACGAGAAACAAAACCGATTACCTACGACCAGGAAATTACTCCACCGAGGGGGGAAAAATTAAGGAATACGTTTTATTTTTATAAAAGAAAGTTGTATCTTCTTTGAGTACATGAAAGTACTGTCCATGGATAAAATTAGGTGCCTTACTTTTATTGGCTCCCATGAGAATGGGACAAAAGTCAGTGACCTTCACTAATAGTATGTGGGGGGAAATGGTGCAGCCCTTTTAACGACTGCTTAGCTCTTCAAAGATGCAGAGGCCATTTGGCTGGTTCACAATGGACATTACTGCCTGCAAGAAATGTCACCGTCCCCTGCGTTCCGACGCTGAGCAGCGCACACGCCTGCCTGCCCCATCACTGGTCCAGGATGCTCCTCCACTCTGTCCTGGGGGATTAACTGAGTTCAACTTCTCATTGAGAGTCACCTCTGAAAAATGCCAGTTGTCGCACCAGAAGGGCTCCTGGAGGTTCCCCAGATAGTCCTTAGAGGAAATTCCACACTGTTGCCAAGATGCCAGAAACTCCAGGCTACCTGCTTGCCCCATGTCTCCGCCTCCCACTGCAGGAGCCATGAGCTTAGCGTGCCGCGATGAAACGGACCCACCTGATGCCCTTTCGTCTGAGGGAAACCCTTTTACCTCATAGCAATCTCTTTCTGTTGGCGCTTTCTCCTTTTCAAGGTGACTTTGCACAACGGAGTTTTTTTTCCCCCCATCTAAAACTCACTGTGAAGTAGATGGCAGGTTTCTTGTCTTTAGTTCATCATTATAATTACCTTACTTAGCTAGGACTCGTTCACAAGATTTAAAGTAACCAAAAGCTGGATTTAATGAGCCTGTTCCATCACAAGCTGTCGACCTAAGGAACCCTGCACTTTCAGCAGGATTTTGGTTAGGAACTTGGGACAATTTCTGATTACAGAGATTGTCACACCTGAGAGCCCACTGCTCTGAAGGAGTCACGGAAACTTCGCTCCAGGAATTTTAAAGAATATAGTAGAAAGTGTTATATCTGGAGTGGTTAATAATTATTTTAACTTCTGAAAGCAAGAAAATATCTTGGGGTACAGGATTCAATAATTTATAATTATGTATCAGATAAGCATATCAAAGCAATAATAAACCAATTTCTAGATCACAGACCTATGCGATTAGTAATTTCCATCACTTAGTCCTAGGTCTTTGTCCTTTCTCAAAATGTGTACTGAAGATCACACTTGTTTTCCTTAAAAAAATAGCTAATACACAGGATTCGGCATAATGCACTGGCGAGAGCCTTAGCCCTCTTTTCAATAACGGATTCTATTTAAGCACTGCTCAGTACATATCTATACCAGAAGTGCTCTCATTTATTCATGCATTCATTCAACAAGTATTGATGAGCCAGTTATGTCTCAGGCACTGTTTCAGGCCCCAGGGATGCAGTAGTGAGAAGATAAACAGTAACGACCTCCAAGTTCCTGCCCGGGCGGGACTTACATTTCAGGGGGTGGACAGGGAGAAAGCAGATGAAGAAGTACATTTGTAAATGGTATGTTCAAAAGTGCTAAGTGCTGTGGAGAAAGCCCCGGGGCGGAGGGGGGCGGGCAGCCAGGCGGGGTAAGGGAAAGCTCACCTACAAGGCGACTTTTAGGCACAGCATTAGAGGAAGTGAGAGGATGAGCACTGTCGACTTCTGGAGAAAAGATATTTCAGGCAGAGATCAGCAAGTGCAAACACCCTGCTGAGGGAGCCTGGCAAGTACTCCAAGCCCTGCCAGGAGGCCGGTGGAAGGCGGGGGGTGGGGAAACGGGCTGAGAGGGGTAGGAGACCAGAGAAGAGGGGCCTGAGCAGGTAAGGAGGGGATATCGTGGACTGCTGTGAGCATGACAGATGTTGAGACAACTTAAATTTTAACAAAGAGTGGATACAGTAACATTAGTATCAGAAAAAGAATACTTTAAGGTAACATATACTATTGAAGATAGAGACTTTATAATAACCAAAGGTCAATTCACCAGAAAGAATAAACAATTTTGAATTCGTAAGCATCCACTAAACAGCCTCAAAAATATAAAACAAAATTGAAAAAAATACAGAAAACGCCACCATAATATTTTAAAAATATCTGTATCTGCTAAAACAGTTACACATATCAATAAGGATATAGTGTTAAGCCCCAAGATCAAACAAATTGATTAAATAGGTATATATAGAATACTGTCCCTAATGACGACACAATACAAATTCAAGCTCAAAAGGAACATGATAAAAATTGAGCATATATTGGGTTACAACCAGTAAATTCAAAGAATTGAAGCCACGTATTAGTTTCCCTGACCATAATATAATAACCTACAAACCAACTGATAAAAAAATTAGAAAAATCTCCAAATGTTTGATACTGTGAATCTCTAAACAATCCCTAGTTCAAATAATAAAACATGAGAGTTAAATAATATTTTGTTTAGTATGATAATGAAAATATTATTTAACAAAACTTAATAGTTGTACCTAAAGCAGTATTTAGAAAGAAATTATTGCTTTAAATGCATGGATCAGAAAAGGGGGAAATTAATAAGCTAAGTAACAAACTCAAGAAGTTAGAAAAAGTAATGTAAGCAAAATGCAAAGAGAAAAGAATAAAGGAAATAAAACATAGTAAAAATTAGCAAACATGAAACATAGTAAAAATCATCTATCACAAAGTTATAACACTCTAACACTTGATAACCAAATAACACAGTAATAATTAGAAACCAAAGATAAAATAAGAAACATAAAGCTGTGTTAATTATTCTATTATGAAAGTTATTTTTTCTTGATTGATTCCCTCTATTGAATGTTTATTTTCTATTTTATTAATTGCTAATATTATCTAATATTGATAAATTGTGGGCAAGGTAGGTCAGGCAAAAAGACAGAAGACATAAATGGCCAAAATTAGGAGCAAAAAAGGGAATATAATACAGATCCTGAAGACATTTAGATTAAAATAACAATATTACAAACAATTTTGTAAATAAAGTTGAAAATTACTAGAATAAGGCAACTTACTAACAGTATTCCTAATTCAAGAAGAGCTCTGAAAAGTTTTAAAGCATTTTTAACATTTTTTGAATCTCTGTACAAAGAGCATACAACAAAATTTCAATAGAAAATTCTATTAAACATTTAAAGAAGAAACATTACTGGTCTTACAAAAAATTTTTTACAGAGAATACCAGTAGTAGGAATAGATTCTTACTTATTTTATGAAATCAAAACAGCTTGGATTAAAAATCCCACAAATGATGGGAAGGAAATTCATATTCCAAAGTTAAATTATAAAAAATAATTTGGGTTTATCCTGGTATGCAAGTATTATTTAAAGCTTAAAAACCAAATAATAAATTCACCACATTAGCATAATTAAAGAAAAACTTATGATCATTCCAAGAGCTGCATAAAAAGTAGTAGACTAAATTCAGTATCTATTCACTATAATTATACTTAGAAATAAAGGAAATATTTTAATCTTATTTGCAAAAAGTTTGTATTATTTATAAAAACATGAAATTTTGAGAATTCTGTTTCTAAGTTCAGGAAAAAGAAACAAATATCTTGTCTTAGCATTTCCACTCAACACTGTACTGGTAGTCATAGCCAATGCTATAGGGTAATCAAAAGAAATGAAAAGTGTAAGGATTGAAAAAGAAGAATAAAATTGCTATGATTCGGGGATAAAATTATTGTACATGTACAATAGCATAAATAACTTATAGATGTATTTTTGGCATTATAAAATGAGTTTAGCAAGGTTTCTGGATAAAAGGTAAATTTAGAGAAATTTCTCATTTTTTTATATATCCATGAACAGTTAAAAAATGTAAGAAAATGAAAATTTCAAAATTATCACCCCTTGTATTAGTATCCACAAACATCACATATCTAGGGATAATCTAATGAAAGGTATACAAGACTTTAAAACTATACAATAATACTGAGAAAATTAAGGATGATCCAGTAGATATAAAGAATTGAAGAGAGCTATCATTTTTAGAGTTTGTAAAATTGAATATTGCAGAAACATCAATTTTCTCTAAATTGATCTATAGAATGAATGCAAGCCCAATAAAAAATGGAACTTCACAAAGTGATTAACAAATTGGTAAATGTGAAGTGAAATGGGCCAATTAGTGAGAAGATGACTGAAGAATAACAAGATGGGAAGACTCGCTACATGGAATGCCAGGGCTCATCATGAAGGCAGTAATTAAGATACTACAGAATTGCACAAAGATTTAGGCCAATAGAACAATGGGATAGGAGTCAATAAA
The DNA here is from genome assembly GCF_030445035.2 of Dasypus novemcinctus. Lineage (NCBI taxonomy): Eukaryota > Metazoa > Chordata > Mammalia > Cingulata > Dasypodidae > Dasypus > Dasypus novemcinctus. The sequence continues at coordinate 86,475,428 of NC_080688.1, read as the reverse complement.
CAGAACAACAAATAAGAGGACATTTGATTTATAACTGAATTAAGGCAATTAGAGTATGAGAGTGCTTGTAATAAATAGTTCAGGGGCAATTGGATATCCATATAAAAACAAAATGAAAATTGGCCCCACTCTCCTATAAAACTAATTTCAGGTTGATTATAGATATGAATGTGAAAAGAACCAATAATCCAATAATAAAGCTTTTAGGAAAAAAGAGTATGCTAAAGGCCCGAAAGTAAGGGAAAACAAAGGACACAAAAACATAATTGTAAATGAAAATAAAAAATAAAATAAAAATTTATAATATCTTTTACATGAGGAAGTAATATTCGGAGTTAAAAATCAGGCAACAGATTAGAAGATATTTGCCACATGTGTATTTGAAAAAGGGTGCATGCCCATGATATGTAAATAGTTCCGATAAATCCAAAAGAAAAAAACATGATCCAGTGGAAAAATGGGCAAGGTACTTGAATAGGCAGTTATAAAAAAGGATCCGTTTAAATGACCAAAAGCTTTCAACAGGTGCTCAATCTCATTGGCACTCAGGGAAATATGAAATAAGGCCATAATGAGATATCACTTCGTTCTCAAGAAAATGGAGAAAAGAAATAAAAATATCAGCAACACCAAGTGTTGGTGAGGACATGGGTCCTGAACGTCTCACACACTCACGGTGGAAGTGTGCTTTGGATGAGTGTTAAGAGATATATATATATATACCTATGATCTAGCAATTCTACTTTTGGTTATATACCCAACAGAAATGCTTGTACATTGCACAAGACTGTTCATAATAGCATTATTCATAATAGACTCAATGGCATAAATTGTGGTTTATGTACACAGTGCAATCTTAGGCAGCAATGAAAAGTAATTATGGCTATATTCAACCACAGATGAATCTCAGAAATATAATGCTTAATAAAATAATCCAGGCACCAAAGATTACATGCTTGCAGGTTCATTTACAGAAATTCAAAAACTGGCAAAACCTATCTTATTCAAGGAAGTGTGCTTGGGTGGCAAGCCTATGAAGAAGGGCAAAGAAACCACTGCCATGGCACCATGGTTACATATATTGGGAGGCAGAGGTTCAAACGGAAAGAACCTGCTGGGGGGGTGGGGGCACTTTTTGGCCACCAATATTCTAGTTCTTGATCTGAATTGTATATACACCAGTATTAGGTTTAAGTTGTCCATTCAGTGTGTGCCATTTGCCCCACAGTTATCTTAAACTATTATTATTTTTTAAAAACTTAAACTATTATTAGTGCCTGTGAGGCATTCAGATTTTCAAAGACCTTATGCGGCCCATTTCACTTTCCATCCTATTTTGGTTCCTATTACTAAAACAAAAAGACTGAGTAACAGAGAGTTTCAGAGGAAATGACCCCGGCTGGTACTTTTCAGGCAAGCAGAAAGCAGTCTCTGCCGAAGGAGAGAAAAGGTTAAAGGATTAACCATTAATTACACTGTACGTAAGGAACCAGGCAGACAACAATCAGCTTTTAGCTAAGATGCAGCCATTCAAAAACCCTTACGTCTAATGCTCTCAAGTTAGAATTCCAGAGTCTGAATTGAATAAAGTAGCTATCATGGTTTTCTGAAAGGAAGTCCAATGAGGTTCTAATAAAGGAAGGGTGGGAAACCTGTTGGGAAAGAAAAAAGCATAACCTTACAAATATAACTAACAAGTCACTCCTGGTCCTGCTTCTGTAAATCAGCCTGTGAAAACATGGCCTTGCAGGAAAATATCAAATGACTGGCTCCTGCCCCCTGCTTCTGTAAATCAGCTTGTGAAAACATGACCTAGCAGGAGAATATCTAACAAGTAACTCCTGCCCCCATATCTGCAAATCAGCCTGCGAAAGCACAGCCTTGCACCTGCACACTGCTTCCATTAACTCTGCTTGCAAAATTTCGCCTAGCAACACATTAGCCAATGAGGAAAAGTTAAGCTAATCCCACCGGAAATCCTATACAAACCTATGCAAACTGAAAAATGGGGCTCAGAATTTGGAGATTGACTCTCCTTTGGGCCCGTGTATAATTACTCTGTTCTTCCATTTCTCCTGAGAGTGCCAGTCTTGGGTTTCTTCTCTGGTTGAGTACTCCTAACTTGGCTGCAACATTTGGTTCCCTGGCTGGGAATCCCAACTGTGCTGGTCCCTTGAGCCTCCGGTATGGGACTGATGGGCATGGCCGGCGGAGATCTCCACACAAACGAGGTGCCTCCACCTGTCCCCTTGATGGGGCCTCCTTTGGGGGAAGGATCCCTGTGGGCCGTGTCCTCCATCCCGGTCTGACTCAGTAGACAGGTGGATTGAACTACATCAGGAGACACTGGAAAGGTAAGGCCCTGGGGTTCTGAGTCCCGGTCAGGTCCATCTCTGGACAGAAGGGGAGAATGATCATCCCCCAAAATCTTAAGATTCAAGATTCCAGGATAGGGCGGTCGCTTGGGTGGGACAGTGTAATCTCTGAGTGATTGAGTGAATGAATGGGGACTGCAGAGGCCTCTGCTGATCCAGTCTGTGGCTCCATGGCCTGCACTACAGAGTCCAAGTGGGCCCCAACCTGCACTCTGTGGCCGTGTCATATGGCATAACGGGCTAATCCGGAATCTACACGGACGTCTTACCTAAGACGAACCTAAGTTCTCACGAGAGACATGGACAGGCAGGCATCTGCGTGGCTCATGAGAGGCTCCCCTCCTTTTTCCTGTGGCACCAGTTCAGGGATGGGATCATCCAAATTCACAGTCTTAGGTTATATGTAAAGGGACTGTGTCCCAAAATCTCGAGATTCGAGATTTCAGGGCAGAGTAGTCTAGTCCCTTGAGTGAGACTGTGTAACCTCTGAGTGATTGAGTGAATGAATGGGGACTGCAGAGGGTGCCTCTGATGATCCAGTTTGTGGCTTCACAGCCTGCACTACAGAATCAGAGTGGGCCCCAACCTGCATTCCACAGTACATCATATGGCGTAAAGGCTAATCCGGACTCTACACGGACACCTTAGCTAAGACAAGCCTAAGTTCTCGTGAGAGACGCAGACAGGCGGGCCTTGTGAGAGGCTCCCTCCTGGGTTTGGCCTGTGACACCAGTTCAGGGATGGGATCATCCAAACTCACAGTCTTAGACTGTATGTTAAAAAACTTCAAGAAAGGCTCTTCCGGGATTCTAGTGTCCGTATGTCCCCAGGAATTCTCTGGACCTTGTGTGAGTTGGAGTGGCCCACGTTTGGTGTAGACTGGCCCTCAGAAGGAACTCTAGATGTAACCAAGGTCCATGCAGTTTGGCGTGTAGTCACTGGGACCCTCGGCCACCCTGATCAGTTTACCAACATCAACTCTTGGTTAGAAATTGCCCAAATCCTGTCTCCTTGAATCCGATTCTGTGTCGGAATGAAGGGTCAGAGTAGGGCCCTAGTAGCTCAGATAGCCAAACCTCAAAAACCTATTAATCTACAAGGACCTCTGGAGGAAGATGCTTTACCCCGCCATATGTTCCAGTGGTTCCAGGGCATCTCCCTGCCCCGGAGCCTCCACGGGCAGATCTCCCAGGGACTCCTTCACCTTCAGTCTTCCTGGCCTGTCAGTCTCCCTGGAGCAGGGATCCTGAGACCCCTTTGGCAAGAAGACTTCTGTCACAAAGCCTGCACTTCAGATGCCCCTCCCTGAAACACTGAGCCCAGCCCAGATCCCTGCAGACAGAACTGTCCAACCCAGGAGGCCAATCCTGCTTTATCAGCCTTTCACAACTGCAGATGTCTCAAACTGGAAGCACTACACCCCTTCATATTCAGAAAAGCCTCAGGCTCTTATCCACCTCACGGAGTCCATTTTCCAAACTCACCGCCCCACCTGGGCTGACTGCCACCAACTCCTCCTAAGCCTGTTCAATACGGAAGAGAGACACAGGGTCCACAGAGACCAGAAAGCGGTTGTGAGAACAGGCCCCGCAGGTGTCTTGGAGCCAGAGGAATGGGCCCGAGAGGCGGCACCGGAAGCCCATTCGGCCTGGGACTTTCACACAGACCAGGGGCAGCTGCCCTTCAGTGGGGTAGAGAAGCCCTCCTCAGAGGGTACAGAAAGGAGCGAGGCATGTCCAAAACGGCCTCCGTCACTCAAAAGCCTGAAGAACCTCCAGGAGAGTTCTACGAGTGACTCCGTGAGGCCTTCAGGATCTACACCCCCTTCAACCCAGAGGCCCCAGAAAGCCACTGGATGGTCAATGCAGCTTTCGTCACCCAGGCTGCACCAGACATCAGAAGGAAACTTCAAAAGCTAGATGGGTTCACAGGGATGAACATCTCCCAGCAACTGAAGTTGCAAACAAAGTATTCGTCAATCGGGATGAAACTGCTGAAAGGGAGGCAAAAAAGTGAATGAAACAGCAGGTCTCCCTGTTAGCAGCAGCCTTAGGGAATCCAGATCTGACCAATCGAGGAGGGCCACCCCGAAAAGGGGGGGATACCTACAAGAGGGCACCCTTGGCGTGAGATCAATGTAAAGAAACTGGGCACTGGGCACTGGAAAAATGAATGTCGGCAGAAAGGCTGGACTAACAAGGGAAATGCTCCTGGAGAATAATACCGGCACGAACCCTAAGACCACCTGGTTGGGCTAGCAGGACTCAACTCCAAACAGGGGTGACCAGGCTCACAAGAACTCGGCCCCCCGAGCCCACGGTCAAAGTAAAGATGGGGAGCCAACCAGTGACTTTCATGGTAGATACTGGATCCGAATATTCGGTAGTAACCATGCCAGTTGCCCCCTTTAGGGGAAAGACAGCTTGCATCGTAGGGGCAACTGGAAATCAGTCCAGTCAGTGGCCTTTCTACCAGACCAGAACCTGCCAGTTGAGTGGCCACAAAGTAACCCACGAATTTCTGTGTCTACTAGAGTGCCCAATTTCCCTGCTGGGCAGGGACCTTCTAACTAAACTGGGAGCCCAGATCACCTTTAGACCTGAGCAGTCAAGTTGAAACCTCGGGACCAGCCTCACCCTCCTTGTCACCGTTCCCCAGAGCGAGGAATGGAAACTGCACGAAGAAGAAACTTCAACTCAAGATCCGGAGAGACTATTAGAACTGTATCCTGAGGTCTGGGCTGAAAAGAATTCACCAGGAATGGCCCAGAACCAAGCCCCGCTCGTCACAGACACGAAACCTGGGGTCACCTGGGCCCAACAAAGGCAATACCCCATCTCCCGTGAGGCACGATTGGGCATGGCCAAACATGTAAACCGCCTAAAAAAAGAAGGGATCTTGGTAGAATGCCAGTCGCCCTGGAACACTCCGCTGCTGCCAGTGAAGAAACCTGACAGGACAGGATATCGACCTGTCCAAGACCTGTGGGCTGTCAACAATGCTGCAATCACCCTGCACCCAGTAGTTCCTATCCCATACACCTTAATGGGGCAATTACCACCTGGGGCCACCTGGTTTACTTGTCTGGATTTAAAGGACACATTTTCTGTCTGCAGGTGGCTCCCAAGAGCCAGTCACTATTTACTTTTGAATGGGAGAATCCCAGGACTCAATGAAAGACTCAACTAACTTGAACTCTCGCCGGCTTCAAGAACTCTACCACCTTTTTCGGAGAAGCCCTGGTGGTGGATCTAGCTTCCTACCTATGGGAAAACTTAAATTGTACACTCCTTCAGTATGTGGTAACCTCTTGCTGACTAGTAAGACAGAAGAAAATTGCTGGGAAGGAACTCAGGCTCTTCTACAACTTCTAATGCCAAATGACTATAAAGTGTCTTGGAAAAAGGCTCAGATTTGCCAGCAACGTTAGGTATCTAGGGTTCGTCATTTCAAAGGGGCACCGGACACTAGGACTAGAAGGAAAGAAGTTATTTTGCACTATCCTCACACCTACCACTAAAAGAAAGCTCTGTGAATTTCTGGGGGCAGGAGGATTCTGTCGCATCTGGGTCTCCAGTTTCATGGCTATGGCTAAACCCCTTTATGAAGTCCTCAGGGACCCAGAAAAAGAACCCCTTGCCTGGAGTATAACCCAACAGGAAGCCTTTGAAGAAATTAAAAAACAGCTCAGCCAGGCCCCTGCCCTAGGACTTCTGGATGTGTCTCGGAACTTGAAACTATTTGTGTGTGAGAAAAAACAAGATGGCCCTAGGAGCCTTCACTCAAACAGCTGGTCCCTGGCAGAGACCTATTGCCTATCTATCAAAACAGTTAGGTCCTGTAGCTGCAGGTGGTCTCCCTTGCTGAGGGCTTTAGCCAGCAACAGTAGCCCTTGTCAAAGAAGCCAACAAGCTCACTCTTGGGCAAGCCGTTCATGTCATGGTGCCACATGCTGTCATCACTTTACTGAACTCATACAGTCACCGTTGGCTATCCAACCCCAGACCTACTCACCACCAAGGCCTGCTTTGTGAAAACCCCAGGATAACAGCAGAAACCATGCGCACCCTGAATCCTGCCACTTTCCTGCCAACCAAAAGGGGAACTCCTGTACACAATTGCACAAAAGTAACAGCAGAGGTGTATGCCAGTTGCCTCGACCTCCAGGACAGGCCACTTCCTTGCCCAGACCAAACCCTATTCACAGACGGCAGCAGTTTTATCAGAGATGGAGAGAGGCTTGCTGCATACTCAGGAACCACAGATGACCAAGTAGTGGAAGCAGCTCCCCTACCTAAAGGGTGGTCTGCACAGCGAGCAGAACCCTGGGCGCTAATTCAGGCCCTACAATTGGCAGCCAGACCAACAGTAAACATTTACACCCACTCTAAGTATGCATTCGCTACTGTATATATCCATGGGGCAATTTAGGGAGAGGGGATTTCTAACTGCAGGGGGAAAAGAAATAAAAAATAAAGAAGAAATCCTTCAACTACTGGAGGCAGTCTGGAAGCCAAGCCGGGATGCCGTCATCCACTGTTGGGGACATCAGAAGGGAACGGATGCAGTTACTAAAGGAAATACGCTAGCCTAGGAAGCAGCTTTTTGGGCAGCCAAGGAAACCTTCAAACTGCAAGTCCTACCACCGGTGCCTCACCTGCCCTTTTAGGGCAACACATTGAAAACTAAACTATACTTGGGAGGAACAGGAGTGGTCAAAGAGAGAAGGAGGGCACCAGGCCCCAGAGGGAAACTGGCTACTCCCAGATAGCTGAGTCTTCATCCCAAAGGGAGCTGCCTACACCCTGGGCACTACCACCAGCTCACCTACCTGGCAAAGACTGCTTTAGGAACCCTGCTCGGAAAATATTACTCCATTGCCCGGATTACCTTGCTCTGCACCACGATTAGCAGCCATTGCCAAACCTGTGCCAAAAAGCAACCCCTCCCAAGGTCCCCAGGCCCTGGCCGGCATGCAACACACAGGAACTGTCCCTTCTGAAGACTTAACAACCGACTTCACAGAAATAAAACTTACTAGTAATAATGTGTACCTTCTTGGGCTGGGTCAAAGCCTTCCCCACCCACAATGTAAAAGGAAGAGAAGTAACTAAAGCTTTGCTCCAAGTAATAGCTCCCTGGCAAGGGATACCCTTGTCCATAGGCAGCGACAGTGGTCCAGCTTTCATAGCAGCCATCATCCAAGAGCTAGCAAAAATGTTGGGAATTAAGTGGAAGCTTCACACAGCGTATAGGCCCCAGAGCTCAGGGAAAGTAGAAAGCATGAATCGAAGCCTCAAAACCACCTTAGGCAAGTTCTGTCAGGAAACTGACCTCCTGTCGGTAGATCTACTCCATCTGACTTTCTTAAGAGTCAGATGCACCCCCGGGCCCTCAGGCTATTTGCCTTTTGAAATTCTGTTTGCACAACCACCCCAAATATTCAAACCTTCAAGGGAAATCTCAAACTCCTAGGACAGACTCGTCAGGACTCCACCCTCCAGCAGTTGGGAAAAACCCTTGCCCAAATACGCAAAACTGTCCCGTCTCAGGATCCCATCCCATTAGGCCGCCAGTACACCCACACTTACCCAGAGACCTAGTTTGGGTAAAAGACTGGAAAAAGGAGCCCCTGCAGCCCACCTGGATGGGCCCACATACTGTTATACTTGTAACCCCCACTGCTCTCAAAGTTTCAGGTATTGCCCCTTGGATTCAACATACTAGAGTAAAAAGGGCACACTCCAATGAAAAACAAGATGACTGGACAACTCACCCTGTACCTGACTGTCCCTTGAAAATCCGAATTGCCTGGAGCCACTGAGAATCACCATCACCCAACTAGACAGACTCCTGTTCCCTGTGGTTCCTGCTTCTCTTCAGACTGCTTGGCTTACTGTTTGGGACTGGACTGGCAGCGACAGCTCCCAGAGATGGAGTGTAGCTGAAAGGATACTAATCTTAATAGTGTACTTGTGTCTTATAGGATGCTTTGCTACTTTAAGTTGTTTTTCTTCACTTGTCTTGGGGCCACCGCCAACCCCTACTACAGCAGCAGTACTGGCTGCTACAAGGCCATAGTATCCACCACTATAAAGAGGCTAAAGCAGCTCAAGGGACAATGATCTCCTGTCCGTGCCTTTAACTATCACACTTACCAGCAAAATATTTGATATACGAATCGTTACCCTATGTTCAGAAAATAGGCAAAAGTTCTGGATGGGCACAATGAAACACTGAGGCAACTGCAAAACCTGGGGTAACCCAGGGGGAAATGTATGCTAGATCCATCTCCCACAAATAGGCATGTCTGATGGGGGAAGAATGCAGGACCAAGCCCAGGAAAAAGTCTCAGAACAGGTCCGCGCCAAACTCATCCAACTAGCCAAATGCCCTAAATATCAATATCAGTGGAAAAACCTCCCAGGATTCCACCAACTTACTCAGCTCATAGCCCCAGTTCGGCAGGTGGAGCAGCTAGTCAACACCACTTATATCCTCCTCCTTAATGCTCGCCCGGAACACCAGCATCTGTTGGCTGTGCCCGCCCTTCTCAAGGAAAACCTTTACAGGCACTCCATCTCCTCCAAGGTGGACCCTCAACCAAACCTCAGCTAAACTTAGAAATGAAGTCACCCCTACTGGCCACATGGCCCTCAATGTCCGGCTAGTTCTCTCAAAAAGCAATAAAAACAATACAACCTGGTATCTAGTTAAAAACTCCGATCTAACATCAGAATCAGTCGGGACCATCCCTGCAAACTTATGTACTGTCAAGAAAAACCTTAGCAAACAACTTGACACAGTGTAACCTCCCAGGATTGTTCTTCTTATGAGGAAGCACTGCATATAGATGTTTACAACCCAGCTGGACAGGGAATTGCATCATAGCATTCTTAACACTGGAAGTGTTGTTATATACTGAAATTGAGCTAGAACAAGCCCTAAACCTGCACCAGGAGCAGGCCAAATGAGCTCTGCTTGCCACCGCCCTTATAGGAGCAGGTATAGTTGTGGGAGTAGGAACTGGACTGGGAGGATTAGGGTCTTCTTTTGACTTTTAATTACAAACTCTCCCAAGAATTAAATGAGGACATGGAATCAGTTGCTGACTCCCTAGTCTCCCTCCAGAGCCAAGTCAACTCAATAGCCACAGTAGCCCTGGAAAACAGGAGAGCCTTAGCGCTATTAACAGCAGAAAAAGAACACGCATCTTCCTCAGGGAAGAATGTTGTTACTATGTCAACCAATCAGGAATAGTTTACACCAAAGTAAAAGAGCTAAGAGACCAGATTCAGAAAACAAACAGGGAACTAGAGGAGTCATGGGGCTGGAATCTGGGACAATGGTCCTCTTGGCTCCTGCCCCTAGCAGGTCCCCTGATCACTCTACTCATGTTAGCCACATTTGGCCCCTGCATAGTCAATGCCCTTAGCAGGTTCATTGAAACAACAGTTACCTAGAGAGCAGCAGCAAGAGTTCTGGCCCTGAGAGAATATAAGCCTCTTAGCATGAGTGACGCCCTATTAAAAGACTTTTAGGGGCATCAAAGAGGGGGAAATGTTGAAAAATAAAAAGCATAACCTTACAAAAATATCTAACAAGTCACTCCTGCCCCTGCTTCCATAAATCAGCCTGTGAAAACATGGCCTTGCAGGAAAATATCAAATGAATGACTCCTGCCCCCTGCTTCTGTAAATCAGCCTGTGAAAACATGGCCTAGCAGGAGAATATCTAACAAGTAACTCCTGCTCCCACACCTGTAAATCAGCCTGCGAAAGCACAGCCTTGCACCTGCATACTGCTTCCATAACTCTGCTTGCAAAATTTTGCCTAGCAACATGTTAACCAAAAAGCAAAAGGTATGCTGATCCCACCTGAAATCTTATATAAGCCTATGGAAACTGAAAAATGGGGCTCAGATTTTGGAGACAGACTCTCCTCTGGGCCCGTGCGTAAGAAATCTGTTCCTTCATTTCTCCTGAGGGCTGGTCTTGGGTTTCTTTTACAGTTCAGTACTCCTGGCTTTCCTGCAACGAACCAACACTTGCTGGGGACTTCTTGGGAATGAAGAACTGTGCTGGAAGCTTTACAGACATTATCGGGCTATTATAGCAGCAATCCAAAAAGGAAAGTATTACTAATCCATTTAACTCAAGTAATTTGGCAAAGATTCCCAAACCACGTGGTGCTACCAAATCTCTAATGCATCTCCTGGATTCAAAAGCCTGTGTTTTTAGCCCATCTCTTTGGCCCACCCTGTTTTATAATATCATGTTGTCTCTAACCTAAACTTGGAGTACTAGAAGTGTTATTAAAAATGCAATTAAATAATAAATAGATACAAGAGGGCATGATTTATGTTTCATTGTTCTTGCATGAAATAACTCATTTTTTATAGCCATTCTTTAAAATGTTTCTTATGTTATGCACTACTATTATGGAATTCATAACATTTGAGTTTAATTATCTTTTTTTGATGAACTATCAATTTATTTAAGGAAAGGAATGGCATTTTATTCCCTTCTGCAGCAAAACAGTCATTAAAAAAGTTTTCAATTAATAATAGTTATGCCAATACTTTAAAATCAAAAGTTTAAGGGAAACGGACTTTGGCCCAGTGGTTAGGGCGTCCGTCTACCATATGGGAGGTCCGCGGTTCAAACCCCGGGCCTCCTTGACCCGTGTGGAGCTGGCCATGCGCAGCGCTGATGCGCGCAAGGAGTGCCGCACCACGCAAGGGTGTCCCCCCGCGTGGGGGAGCCCACGCGCAAGGAGTGCGCCCGTGAGGAAAGCCGCCCAGCGTGAAAAGAAAGTGCAGCCTGCCCAGGAATGGCGCCGCCCACACTTCCCGTGCCGCTGACGACAACAGAAGCGGACAAAAACAAGACGCAGCAAATAGACACCAAGAACAGACAACCAGGGGAGGGGGGGAAATTAAATAAATAAATCTTAAAAAAAAAAAAAGTTTAAAATAATTTCTATTTTCATTTTTGTTAAAATGACATATATTCAACACCAAAAAGCAGATTGGAGAATGTTAAAAATCACTTCAAATACCTCCACCATCCAGAGGAAAAAAAAAATATCTAACTGCACATCCTTCTAACAAGCACTTCTTCTCTTTTTCTCTCTTTCCCTCTCTTTTCCTCTCTCCCATGCTTTCATGGTGTCCTTTTCTTCTTACTTTATCTCTCCCTTTCTCTCTTTACACATGCACACACACACACACAAACTCTATCTCTGTTTATATATGTATAAAACTTTTCATAGATGTGTAACTGCAATTCATTCACTTAAATATCTCTTGAATTCTGCTATTTTTCAAAAACAGTTCCAATTGCTGGAGATCAACCAGTGAACAAAATAAACATAAATGCCTCTCATTCCTGTCCTACTGGCATCGACCTTCCACCAAGGTCACAAAGACAATATACAAAATAATTAAATAAAATGTAAAGTACAATAAAGAATAACCAATATGAAGAAAAATTTTAAAATAAGGGGAATTGGAAGTTCTGGAGCAGATAATTAGTCTTTTCAATTCAGAAGATATTATGGTTTTCATTCCATATCAGTAAATATACATATATAAATGTATACTATCATTTAATGACAACATATTTGCATTTATATATTAAATATTTCCAAATAAGTTTATATAGATTGATATGAATTCATGCATAAGAACTGTCTTGACATTGTACCTAAAAAGATAAAGCAAATATAGATAACATAAATGTAGTATATTCTATTATATAGTATGATTTTGAGTATATAAATTCATATACTTACTATATGGTTATATATTTTCAAATATATTTATATATTTTCATATCCAAATGCCCAAAAGATCTTAGGTTTATTGTTCCAAAATAGTCTAGGCTTTCACATTATAATATGTAAAAATCCATAGGTATTTTTCTTCTTGATTTGGCCACCAGACAATGAGTTTCTTATATAGAGACCGTATCCTTTTAATTTTTATACATTATTCATCACCAAATACTTGGAAAGTGATTATTTTTCATCCCATCTTAATTCACTTAACAATAATTCAACAAATAGTTAACTAGAAGGTCAGCAAATTCAATAAAATTTCTTTGCCTCTCTTGAACATGATTAGATTTTACTGCGCAGTCAAGTACTTGAGTGGGGGTAATATATTTTGCAATTGTTTTTTGCTTCATAGAAACTTCAATGCATTTTAGCAGTGATTATCTAAACACAACTTAGAAGCACTGAGATTCAAATTGCAGAATTCAAAATACAAATGCATCTTTGCATCAAAACAGTGAAAATCGTTAAAACAGAGCACATATTCTAAGTCAAGTACATTTTGCTGACAATGAAATTTTGATGTTTGTTTCAATTTATGAATTTTCTAAACACCTTAGGTATGGGATGGAAAATAGCATAGCAATTTTCTGCATGTAGTCACCAGACCTCCCATTATTTTGACCTGGTTTTTATATATTTTTTCTTTTTATCCTTTTATTTTTATTTATTTATTTTAATTCATTTTTTTAATATTACACTTACCCCTCACCCCCCTCATCCCACTCCTCCCCCCATAACAACAACCTCCTCCATTATCATGAGACATTCATTGCATTTGGTGAATACATCTCTGAGCATCGCTGCACCCCATGGCCAGTGGTCCACACCATAGCCCACACTCTCCCAAGTTCCATCCAGTGGGCCATTGGAGGACCTACAATGTCCGGTAATTGTCCCTGCAGCACCACCCAGGACAACTCCAAGTCCCGAAAACACCTCCACATCTCATCTCTTCCTCCCATTCCCCACACCCAGCAGCCACCATGGCCACTTTTTTCACACATTTCCCTAGCCAAGAAACTTTAGTATTTTCTATTGTATGTGTCCATTTTCTTCCTAATTATGATTCTTATTCCAAACATCTCATAGAAAATATAAGCCCTACCTTAGCTCACATCTCTCTGTGGCTAAATCATGATATTTGCTGAATAAGTGGCAGTTGTTGATAATGGAAACACCCTATATCTTGTTGGATAAAGAACACCGCATTCCTCAATTACACGGCACTACTTCATTGTAGACAACCAGCACAAGATGCAGGGTGTCTTGGACTACCTGAAATTTTATGCAGAAGTTTTTGTTTAGATGCCTATTTTGTTTTCTCTGAGAAGGCGATTCATAATTTCAACATTTTCAAAGTTGGTATTTGTGAGAAGTAGATATGGCTCAAGCATTTGGATGTCTGCCTGCCACATGGGAGGTCCCAGGTTCGGTTCCCAGCGCTTCCTAGGGAAGACAAGTCAGCAAGCTGGCGCAGCAAACTGACACAAGATGACTCAACAAGGAGCCACAAAGAGGAAACACAATGAGAATCACAACAAAGCTGAGAGAAGAGGTGACTCCAACGAATAAGCCCCTCTCACCCACATGGGAGGTTCCAGGTTCAGTTCCTGATACTTCCTAAAGAGAAGGCAAACAGACACAGAGCTTGCAATGAATGGGCACAGAGAGCAAACAACAAGCACAAACAATGCGGGGAGAGGGAAAAAATAAATTTAAAAAGTCTTTTTTTAAAATGGTCATTTGCTGTTCAGGCCATTTATCTGCATAGCTTTAAAATATACGAAAAATAATCTTCAAAAATTCAACTTCAACTTTCACTAATAAAACTTCACCTTCCTGCCATTTTGTCTAAATTTGTAAATTAAAAAAAAATATATATATATACACACACATACACTAAATGCTACAACCTGTAAGACAAGACATCAAAAATAAATCTACTGTGTGAAACTGTTAAAGTATAATAGTAGGGAAAACAAAATGATGCAGCCATCCTCAAAAACCTGAGATTACCCAATTCTCAGTTCTCCAAAAACCTTATAATTTTCTTCACCTTTCCTAAATAAGCACTTTCAAACTGTGCACCATATTGGACTAATACCCCATTTTATACTAATGTGAGTGCCAAGTTAAATCCCAACATTCTCTGTATAAATGATTCTGTAAAAGGCTGGATTAAACAAAGATTTATTAGTTTGTTTGCTTTTAACTCACAATGTCTCAACTCCTTTAAAATATGTATTATATATACCAAGAGGGAGGAAGAATATATACTGTTTTCCAAATGAACTTTACTACAGAGTCTTTATTCTTATTTTGGGTTTTATTTTGCTTCATGGATTCTTTCATCCTATCCAGGGTCATTTTGGGGATGAACCTCAATTTCTTACCAATTCTACTTTCCATGAGCATTTTCCAGATAGGCAATATGGATATTTGAAAATGTTTGAAAGGTTGTTGTCTGTGTGTAAAAAAAATTGAACTTTGGTCCTTAAGAATATAATTTCAGAGATGCAGGTTATATAAACTTAAACTGTAGGCATCAATAAAGAAATAAGCAACCCCAGGAAAATTTGTGATGTTTGCTTTTTGTGCAAAACAAATATTTAGAAAATTATGGAGTGGCTGTTTCCTTGTAATCTAAATTTTCCACATAGAAAATACTACATTTATAAAATATCACAATATGCATGAAAAATGATTGAAAGTGGATGTAGTGATTATTGTTATTGGAATTTTAATCAAAGAAACAGTAGACAAAAGCATTTATGTTCCAAGTTAATGGGTAAAAAAGAAAAATGCTTTTCACCACATTTTCTGAGATAGAAATCTAATTCAACTAAAAAAAATATACTGCTTTATTGAGCTATACAGACATGAATGATCTAAGAACTGGTCCCCTGACTATCAGGTAAAATCTCTATCTTATATAGTCATCAAATTTTCTTGAAATTTCCCCAAAGAAAGATAGTAAACTCTCATTTCATTAACAGGTGGATGAGTTAAGAAATAAACTACATTTATGAGGGAAATAATTGCCACCAAAAAGAGTGAATGCAACTACTTCATGCCCAAATTAAAAGTCATTTAAATTTTCACAATCAACACCTGATCTAGAGCTAGGAAAGAATGAAAACATAAAATACAGGTTGCATTATACAAATTCATACAGTGAGCATTACCACAGAATCTGTAATGCCAAACCTTACTGATTTCCATGCAACTCGACTATATCAGTATCATAGTAAAAATCTCGCATCCTTTAATAACTAAATCAATAAAGCAGTGCATTTCTGAAATTTGCAAGGACCTCTCCGACAACAGCATTTAACCACGGTGTACTAGTTGGGGCCCTCTAGGGAAACAGAACCGACAGGAGATACCTGTAAATAGCATGAAATTTTACAGAATTCTCACTCAGATGTACCGTTACCTGGTCAAGCTGACACATTAACCTAACACAGCAACTCTCATAAAAAACAGTGGGAACACTGTTCTGCCATCAGATCTGATGATCTGCCACATTATGTAGCATTTTTCCTGCAAGAAGGCTCATGCATTTTGGCACATAGCCAAAAGCATCTAAGAAGCAAGTCATTCATTAAAGTTAAAAAGCAGATTCAGAATACCAAGGAGCATCAACTCTTTCTGCCTATCAAGGTAGAAGTTCTTAAGAAAATTGAGGTCTAAACAATTTAGGATTTTTAGCTTAAACGAAGTATTTCAAGCTGTAACTGGAATAAAAGTTTTAAAAAATAGCCATTTTAGGAAAGGAACATGCCAAATCTATTGGGTGGCTGGGTATTTCAGGGTGACCCCTATTAACCGTTAGATTTTCCAGCAGCATGCCCCCTCTAAAATATAAGATTTGCCACTGCCATCGCAACTTCTGGAGTTCTGTGGTTTCTGCAGGCTCAGCCAAACTGAGAGATTAGGATTAGATACCTCCTTGCGGGTCCTCATTTGTTCACACTGGGATATCCTGATTGTTCACAGCCTGCTGAGTTCTCTGAAATAAACGCAGCAGCTCTTTGATATGCACAAAGCCTAAAATGTTTTTCTCCACCTTTGAATTTATTAGAAATATTTACAAATGCAAGAGCAACTGACAAAACAAGCAAACGTTACTATAAAATTGGTATCAGCATTCAGTTATAAAAGCCAAGGAGATTTCTTCAAACGAGTACACAGTTTGGCTGTGGAATGCAAATGTATATTCTTAAATATTTACAAGTTGTAATAAATTTATATATTAACCTAATTAAAAAAAACATTAGCTAGTATCTCATTAGGTATAAAATTCACATCACAAATTCAAGGTTTGTTATTTTTCTTAATTTGTTTTTAAAATATTTTTACTGGCCATTTCTGCTTTAGATTACATAATCTGTTATGGTAACTAGAGAAGATGGAAAGCAAGAGATTGATGAAGAGAAGCTTAGGCTTGCTATCTTTTGATGTACACATGGCTATCCAAATATATTTATACATATGTTTATAGATATATATTTACCTATTTGATTTTAATTTGTTTCCATGTTTACATAAATAAATAAGTATATATGCATCTATCCATGTATAAGTACCTAGCTATTTAAACGTAAGTCACAGATCCAAAAACTTTAAAAGTTCTAAGTTTACTTTCTCCTTAATTAAAGTTCATTTTTAACACAGAAAGATCTCACTAACTGCATTAGTTACCCAAGGAGCATTGTATCATTTGCCCTTCTTAACAAATATATAGATTGTTTGTTCAATTTCAAGTGTTCTCATTTCTATGGTTGGAAAGGTCAAAATGAATGTTAGACTGTTCTGTTTCTATTATCTTGTTTGCTATTTCTATAAAAATTCAGCAAAACAATTATGTAGTTTATAAAGGGCAAAAATGATTCCAAAATTCTAGCCAGTAGCAGTTTTTGAGGAGATCGAATGTTTTCTGATTCCCACCTGACGAAACATAGTTCTTTCTACTGAGCACGTCTACTGGGCCATCAGTGGAATACCAGGAGCAAATGCACACATAGTTCAAAGTCAGAGGAAGAAATGTAATGCTTCGCAACAGCAGCAAGTTCAGGGCACGGGTGTGAAAATGTCATCGTCGGGAGCATGAAAACTAGTTCTTGAGTAGATATGCTGGGCAGAAACCCAAGCAGACAGAAATCTGCAGAAACATTCACAGAACTGGAGGAATATTTACAATTGCACCCTTACTGCTCCCTGTGCTCAGGTAGTTAAATACTGATCTGATATGGAGGAAATAATCCTTTCTCTGTGCTCAAGGTCTCCAGGAAAGACTCATGACTTCTGATGCCACTTTCTGGATTTTGTTTTCTCTGAAATCATAGTGTTCTTGGGCTCTATATAAATTTATTCTTTTTCTTATTTGTGGGGCCTTATTTTGACCAGTTGTAGAAGTGGGACACAGTAAACTATCAAACCGTATTCCCATGTACAAGCCTCTGTTTTTATTTTATGAACCCAGTTAATGCAGGTTTGGTCATTCCAAGACCCAATTCTGGATAACATAACATGGATGCTCCCATGGGGCATCTGTAGTACTTAAGTAAAAGCCAATGGCTAAGTGAAGCCTCAAAATACTCCCTTTGAATTTTGCTTCATCTTCTGATTTTATTTTCTCAATTTGTTAATAACCATATTTTCAGTCACACAGAGCTTCATATCTTCATGAAACTCTAAGCCTCTCCCTTTCCATTCCTAAACCATACCCAAATCTATGGACAAAACACAAAACAGAGTTGCCTCTCATACTGAGAATATTTTAGGACAACAACAACAAAAATTACACCTAGGAAAGAACTGAAGAATAAAAATGAAAATGGTAAAGGATCTTTAAGATCAAAGAAAATTTAATTTGATACAGAAAATGAAAGTTGTTGATGAGTTTAAGTGCGACCTGATGAAAATTTTTAATGAATATTAGAGCAGTAGCAGTGCTAACAATGACTTTGGAAGTAGAAAACTGTTCATTATGTAATCAATGCATTAACACCAGAGAAGGGATTCATCTTAGCCAGTGTGGAAGACAGTGCAGCAAGAGAACATGAGCTCAAGAAGAAAAATATTGAGGGAAGAATTTAGAACTTCAAAATAACTGAGGATTGAAGGAAAAAGATGAACTAGAGATGCATTCACGTTTTAAACATACATCATTAAGCAAATGACAGCATTTTGGCAATTGTCAGAAAACCTAAGAAATTAAGAATTTAGTTTTAGGTATAATGAGTTTTCGTGACACTTAAAAACCTGCATTTCCAGGAAACGGACTTGGCCCAGTAGTTAGGGCGACCGTCTACCACATGGGAGGTCCGCGGTTCAAACCCCGAGCCTCATTGACCCGTGTGGAGCTGGCCCATGCGCAGTGCTGATGTGTGCAAGGAGTGCCCTGCCACGCAGGGGTGTCCCGGCGTAGGGGAGTCCCATGCGCAAGGAGTGCGCCCCGTAAGGAGAGCCACCCAGCGCGAAAGAAAAGTGCAGCCTGCCCAGGAATGGTGCTGCCCACACTTCCTGTGCCGCTGACGACAACAGAAGTGGACAAAGAAACAAGAAGCAGCAAATAGACACAGAGAACAAACAACCGGGGGGAGGGGGGGAATTAAATAAATAAATCTTCAAAAAAAAAAAAACCTGCATTTCCCAAACTATTCTTGTCATAGTTATAAACTGCAACTTTCTGTTCAAACTGATGGACGATTTTCAGTCTACCTCTTAACATAATTTCTCTCTAGTAAGTACACCCTTCTTGTGAAAATATCATCTTCAGTGTCCTTCATATAAAGTCACATTTTCATCCCATCTTCCTCGATTGATTCCTCTCCTGCTACTCACCACTTAGTGCTTTTTCTCTGCCTCCTTAAAACTATAAATGTCAATGTATGTAAAATATCAAGTCAGCAGCTAACAAGTTTCCTTTACTTCTGTTCCAACTTAGTATGTTGATTTGTTTTAAGTGTATATAATTCATGAATGAAATATTTAAAACTAAAATAGAATTGCTTTGCCTCTAACACCTCATTCCTCCTTAAATGTAATGATGCTATTGGTTTCAAATGAGGGTCGTATTCGATGGTTTTGACTGATGTGAGTTTTCTGGTAATAAGCATAACAGTAACTTATGTTTTGGTTTCATTGCAATTGGCCATAAAAACACTGCCAGATTTGGTAATAAATATGAGGAATTACTAAAATTTTAATTTCATTATAAATGAAATTTTATAATGATCTAAATGAAATTCCAGAGTTTATAGGGTCAATAGTCAATAATCATTAAACTCCCTTTCTTAGGTATACTGCAACATATACATCACATCGGCATCAATTAGCATGAATCTTAAAAATTTATATGTACCTCCCCTTAATATTTCTTTAAATAATTTGCATATAAGTAAATCCTTCTAAGGGCTAAGATAACCTTTACTCTAGATTGAATTTTCTTAAGTTTTAAAGGCTCTCAAAAAAGCTCAATTGTCTAATGTGTTGTGGAATTCTCAGAAATTATATAATAAAATATAACAACATATTTCAGAATACTGTTTCTCATTCCAATTCCAGGTTATTGTTTTTACAAAAACCCACTTTCTTGTTAGATGAGTGTGTTTCTAAGATAGAGAATGTACAACTAGGATTTTCAAAGAAATCATTTAAATTGTCCAAGACCCATTGGTTTTGATAGTATACACTATTAGTAATTTCTTAAGTCTGCTGATATTTGGACCTAATAATGAAAATACAGATAGAATTTTTACATTCATTCTCTGAGTAGAAAAAATATACTCAGTTGATTTAGTTGAGCATAGGGATGGATACTGGTAGAAATTAATGATAATCCATTCAACTTTTATGAGGCAATCTTCTGTATGAACCTAGGTTTTCAACAAATGATATATAAATAACATTGCAAATTTAAGGTATTTATTATCTAAACTTTCAAAGATTATAAAACTATAATATTAAAAACTTGACTTACTCATGATTGAAGAAGAATAAGAAATGTTACTGGTGGAAAGGGTTCATGATTTCTTCATGATTAAGTTTTTGTGAGTGTACTCATCTCAAGTCTGCATGATATCATAATGTAAATATAAAATAAGAATGAACCCCATTATTCTACTGAATGATCAGGTCCATAAGCACATCCAAAACGATGCTCTAAGAGGGACCAGAGTATGAAAGCATCAGATGCCCTATGAGCAGAAAAACTCAAAGTATAGTTGAAGATCAGGTTGGTTAAGATCACAGGCAGCAAGGGCAGAGGTAGACAGGGCAGCCATGGTGAGTTAGAAGCAGGATTAAGAGCTCAGGAACTGGTTTGGATGGACACCACTTGTAAAGGGGCTGCTTCCTAGCCTGCACTCTGGCTGAAGAGGAGACCTGCTCTGTAAATAGTGAGGGGTCCAAGGGAAGACATGTACCTAAAAGCAGTATAGCAGAGCACTGTGCCTTGGGTGATTTGGGACTGCCAGAGCAGAAAAGAGGCCTCCATCCCCAGAAGTTTGGACCCCAAGTGCCCTCAAGAAAGCCCATCTAGCCCCACAGAACCGAAATTTACAGGAGGCACAGATGAGAGAAAAAATATAAAGGATTCTAGTGATACACGTAGCAAATTTGTCTTTATACAAAAATAGTCATTCCTCACTGCTCCAATATATTCGTTCATTTAATATATTTTGATCAAGTTCTTATTAGGTATCATTTTCTTTTATAGCACTGGGAATGTATCAGTGAATAAAATAAAAATTCCAGGCCTCATGGAACTAATACTTTAGTAAAATAAAAGTGTCATGCTTGTATTTTATTTCGAAATAAGTATGTACTATGCAACAAAATGTAAATAGCTCCCCAAATAAATCACATAAAAGCTACATTATCAAAAGCAAAATAATAGCCAGATATTAGCAATAATATAGAGCTACAATTTAAATAAATCCCATAAAGGAAGAAAATTACCAGGCTACACTCTCTCAGAAGTTGAAAGATCTAGCAAACAAAGAATTAGTGAGGAATGTAATCTCTGAACAAAATTTATTGTCACACCTGTACTGATTACCTATTGCTGAGCAACAAATATCCGAAAATACAACGGCTTATCCCACAACATTCCTTTATCTTTTATCATGCCTGTGGGTCCGGAATATGGGAAAGGGTCAATTGGGCATTGCTTGAGTGAGGTCTTTCATGAGGTTCCAGTCACGTGGTGGCGGGAACTTGAATGGGGGAAGCAGGGCTGAGGTGGCTGGAGATTGATGGGACCGCTGTGCAGTCTTGGCACCTTCTTGCCCGGGCTTCTTTGGCCTTCTAGAAGCATGACAGCCTCAAGGTGGTCGACTGCCTCTGTGGAGAGTATGACCGTGGCCAGGTGGCTACCGTGTTGCCTTTTATGACCTAACCTTGGAAGTCTGATAGAGTCCCTTCTGCTCCCTCTGTTGTTTGAAGCAGTCATAGAAGCTTCTTGACTTTCAGGACAGGGTGGTGGGACGCCACTTTTCAATGGAAGACTCTCAAAGTCACTTTCTCCAAAAGAGCATGAAATTGTTGTAGAGTCTTCTTCGGATAATACAAATCGCTATACATTCTATCTCCCTATCTTTTTCTCTTTCTCTGTACATATGCATACAACCCGCATAGATAAGGGGACTGACAATATTCTAGTACTGAACAGTTACAAACACATGGGCTATTTACAAACAAGGTTTATTCTATTGGTTGTCATCCCATGCTACTGGTTAAACATTTCAAATCTTGTTCCAGAATATATACAAATCATGTGCTGCAAAATTACAGCATATGAACGCTTTCAGATAATTATGGGACATTTATTGAAAAGATCCCATTCTAAGAAATCTGAAATAATCAAAAGTTCATAAATTATAAATTACATTCTCTGAACACTATTCACTTAAATTAGAATTCAAGAATGAAAGTTGTAATTACAAGTAACTTGTGTGTTAAAGAAAAATATCACACCCCCTACATTTTTATGTGACATTTGAATAATCTAAGTATCTTTTAAAAATAAAAAAAGTTAAATAAAAAAAATCACATTCGGAATTATAAGATATTTGGAAATACATGGGCAATGAATGTACCACCCAACATATATGTTCAAGGCAGCTAAAATGATACTTAATAACAAAATTAAATGTGTTCATTAAAACAATTAAGAAGATTGAAATTAAAACTGGCTCAAGAAATATAAATATTTTGTGTATCAATAAGGACAAACTGAATTACCCTGCAATAATAAACAACTGCCAAATCTCAGTGGCTTACATGATAAAAGATTTCACCTTTATGCATCATATTTAGAATGAACAAAGTTTCTGGTTGCTATGCTGGAGGGAAAAAGAAAGCTGCTGTGGCTTTCTTAGCTCAAATAAATACTCTTGTCCAGAATAGACCTACAGTACTTCAGCTTTCATTGGATGAGTGGTCATTTGGTTCTAACCAACTACCAGGGCATAATAAGTACAATTGTACCATGTATCCAGAGGCAGGGTGTCAAAAATATAAAGAACAGCAAAACTGAACTACCAAATTTGTAAAGAGTTGAACACGAAAGAAAATGAATCATTAAACAGAAACATCATTTTATAAGTTGGTATATTCAATATATCAAAACGGGTAATGATAAGTAATATATAAACAATGAAACAAAAATCCTAATGAAAAGTTAACATAGAATTCAGTAGTTTGAGTAATAGCTATTTCAAGAATACAAGACTAGTTAAGCATTACATAAATATCTAAGTATGTCATAATCCTTTTAAGATTAAAGGCAAAAAATTATTATTTTCTGATCATCTTAAGAGACACACTAGAACGTCAGTTATTTGAAAGCTGAGATCATGGTCTATTTTATCAGCTTTATCTCCAGCCCAGAACAGTTCCTCTTCATAATAGGTGCTTAATAAATATGTTCACTGAATAAAACCAGATGAATGCTTAATGAATCTCAACATTCATCCATGATAAATCTTAATAAAGCAGAAATTAAAGGGAAATTTCTGAGTGTGGCAAAGGATAATGATCAAAAACTATGGAAAACCTTTATGGTAATACTGGGGGACAATCAGAGTATTAGATACTAAACAAAATATTAGCATTATTAGAAATAGCATTTTTAAAAAGAATAAAATAAACTGACAAAGGAGGGTGTAGTTCAGGAATATAAGATGTTTTCTCAAGTAATTCTGTACATTTTGAGATTTAAGGATAAAGCTATATTATTGCAATATATATTGAACAAGCATTTGATAAAATTGAAAACAATCTTGTAAGGTAAAAACCATCCTTAATTTGTAGATACTAACTAGTGTTAAAGATTATACTGAAGGCAAACTCATTAAGGTCAAGAACAAAACAGAAAAGCTTGACATGTCTGCTATTAATCATTTGCCATTCTCTCAGAGGTCAATCTAACAATAAAAAATATATAATTTTTATATTTGAATTACTGAACATTATATATGTATTGAAATACAGAAGAGTAATTAAAATATTTTTAGACCTGATTGTATAAAAGAAAAAAGCCCAAGAAAATAAACTGATATATTATTAAAACTAACAGATACTGGAAGATATTTTTTAAAGTAAAGTCAAAATATATTAATACTTTTCCAATATAGCAGCAAGGTCAATTTAGGGAATAATAGATAAAAGACCCATAACTAAAAGCAATAAAATTGTAATGACCAAAAATGAAACAAGAATCATGGGACAATAAAATTGTATGTCTTTAACAAAGAACATAAAAGAAATTCTGAATATATACCTGAAACATGATCTCACATAAGAAAAATAATATTTTAACTATATCAATAGCATACTATTTAAATTACAAATTCAATGTCATTCTAAAAAAATCCAATTGAGATTTTGTATTAAAGATTTTCAATACATAGCACAAATATACAAAGGTAGAAGAGGGATGTTTGAAAAAATCAGAAAGGGCCCCTAACATATGTTATATGTTGTCATGTAACAGAAGAATATAAATAGCCTGTTTTTGACAAACATTTCAATGAAAGTAATAAAGAGGCGCGAAAGGCCTATGAGTATATGAGAATTTTCTCTGTGATCAAATAGGTGCTAATAAAAAGTAAACTGAGTTTTTTAACTAGAATCAGGACAATTGACAATTCATTTGGAAGAGGTAAGAATTTCAATCTCTACCTCACACAATGTATAAAATTAAATTTAAGACAAACTAATCATTAATATGTTTATAAACATCACAGAGAAAATTTGGAGAAATGTTTATAATGCTTAGGAAAGGAAAGTCAATTTCATGACAAAATCCAGTAGTTACAAAGGAAAGATTTCCGAGATTAGACTTTGTAAAGTTTCTAGTATGTGGAAAACATATACGTCTGGGTAAACACACACACACACATGCACACATGTGCAAAGGGTTCTGCTCCTGAATATATAAGGTGCTCCTGTAAAGCAACTACAAGAAAACAAGGAGAAAGAAAAAAACAAGCAAAGATACAAAGGTGGAATTTTGATATGAAAATTCTAAGAAAAATACAACTAATAAATGTAAAAAGGTGCTTACCCCATTAATAAATATCAAATTACAAATGAAAATTAACTTTTGGACAAACATATTGGCAATAGATAAGAATAACTCATTTATTTTAACTCTTCGAATATACTAGTACAAAATTTTAAATAATGTTTTCTATTACTTTAGCTAAGCTGTCCTCAATATTGGTAAGCATAGTCCCTCTTCTTCTCCAGAATCTTCCTTAGTTTTTCTCCCTTCCCAATTTTTTAAGAGACGGCAAACAGTTGTCCACTTTATTAGATTTTCCAAAGAGACCATTTTGTTTTTTACTGAAGAATTATACATCTTTATTTTTGGTTGTATCTGTTATTCAACCCTACTATTTGCTTTATTAATTCTTTCTTTGTATTTTATTTAGTCTTATTGTTAAACATTGAAAATACAGACGCCCACAAACATATAATAGGGAATACTGATGAACTACAATTTTAATAATATGTCAAATTTACCTAATATTTACATTACTTTCAAAATAAACTATTATAAGCTTATATAGTTGAAGCCTCCTTTGTCCACACCATTTTTTGCCTCTTCCAATATCTTCCAACATTTCAATTACAATTTTACAACTTAATCAGCAATATTTATTGTTTCATAGATAACTTTCATATTGATATAAAATATTTATATTATTAATGATATAAAAAATGATCAAACAATTTTTCACTCCCATTTATATGATTGTGCTTTGTCTACACTGATATATAGGTTAGGTTTGATCGTTTTTTTACTTGTTGAGTTGTAGGAATTCTTTATATATTTTATTTTTTTTAGTTAATTAATTAAATTTTTATTTTTCTCCCCTTCCCCAGTTGTCTGTTCTCTGTGTCTATTTGCTGCGTCGTCTTCTTTGTCTGTTTCTGTTGTTGTCAGTGGCACGGGAATCTGTGTTTCTTTTCCTTGCGTCATCTTGTTGTGTCAGCTCTCCGTGTGTGCAGCGCCATTCCTGGGCAGGCTGCACTTTCTTTTGCACTGGGCAGCTCTCCTTACGGGGCGCATTCCTTGCACGTGGGGTTTCCCTACATGGGGGGCACCACTGCGTGGCAGGGCACTCCTTGCATGCATGAGCACTGCACGTGGGCCAGCTCCACACGAGTCAAGGAGGCCCGGGGTTTGCACCGGGGACCTTCTATGTGGTAGGCAGATGCCCTATCCATTGGGCCAATTCTGCTTCCCTATATATATTTTAGATATAAATCCTTTATCAGGTATATGTGTTAGAAATGACTTTTTATAGTTTGACATTTGTTTTATGATTTTTCACACAGAGGTTTTAATGTCAACAGTCATTTAGCAATTATTTCCTTTATAGCTGTACATTTTATGATTCCTCACTGTTCATTAATAGGAATATATAATCCATTTATACTTATGTGGTTACTATTATATTTGAATATTTCACCATCTTCTTTTGTGTTTGTTTCTTTTTAATAGGCTTATTTTACTCTTCCCCTACTTTCTGAAGGGTTGATGAAATTTCTCCCAAACCTTTCCAACTTCCCTCAGCAGTCTTTGAAAGTATAAACTGCATTAATAAATGTTTAGTGAGGACTCCTGAAAATTTTAAGTACCCTTGGGTTCCTTCCATCTTTTGACAACTGTGAGTCAACCAATGAATGGATAGATAAAATGTGGTAAATACATACAGTGGAATATTTTTCAGCTGTGAAAAGGAATGAAGTTGTGATACGTGTGACAACACGGATGAACCTTGAAGACATCATGTTGAGTGAAATAAGCCAGAAAAAAAGGACAAATATTGTTATGATCTTGCTGTTTTGAAACAATTAGAATAAGCAAACTCATAGAGTCTGGAGCTAGAATATAGGTTACCACAGGATGGGGTGGAAATAGGGAATGGGAAGTTCAGGCTTAAAATGTACAGGGTTCTGATTTGGAATGATGGAAGTGTTTTGGTAATGGATGGTGGTGACAGTAGCATAACATTGTAAATGTAATTAATAGCACTGAAATATATATCTGAATATGATTTTAAAAAAAGGGGGGCGGGAATGTTAGATTATATGTATGGTAAGAGAAGAAAAAAATTCATGGAACTACACTCTCCAAACAGTGAACCTTAAGTTTAATCATGGACTTAAGTTAATAGTACAATTACAAAATGTTAGCAATTATGACAAATGCTCCACAACAATGCAAGGTGTAGTGGTGGGATGGTGTATGTGAATGCTATAGTGTATGCACGATTGTTCTGTAAAACCACAATTTGTCCAATAAAGAAAAAAATTAAGTACATATTTACATAGATATTTCCCAAAAAATCTGAAATTATTTTCTCACAGAACCTAAGATAAAGCAAAGTTTTTGAATAGCCCTAATCACTGTCTTCCACCACAATTCCATATCCTTGACCCATTGTTCTTAGCCAAGATTTTTTCATTATATAGTCCCACAAGACTTTATAATTAAGTACAATTAACTAATTTACAATTACTTTACAGTTAATCTTATTTACCAACATACTTGATTATATTCTCTCCTCTTTCTTGTTTTTCTTTACCCTAAATTTTCACTCAAATCCTTGGCCAACCCAAATCTAGACTTATATGTTCAACAACTATTTTCTATTTTCTCCTCTCTATTCACTAGCAAGTAAAATTCAACATGTCACAAACCAAATGGACTATCTGTCTGGTTAAATCTGTTCTTCCTCCACTCTCATCCTTGAAATTGGAATATGAGCAAACTATCCTTTTTTAGAACAACTGGAGGATAAATTATTCATTTACTTGACAAAAACATTTAATATTCCATCCATTCCATATCTCCATTCTTTTCATTTCTACTGCTGAAATCTAATGGAATCTTACTTTAACTTTAAGAAAGACTATTCAATAACTATCTAGTTGATTTTTCTGCCTTCAAGTTTGTTTCACTCCAATCCAATTTAAAAACCATTGATATATTAAATGTCCTAAAGCACAATTCTGGTCATGTATAAAAAAAATTTTCTAATGCATACACACACAAATTGAAAATGGCAAGAACATAAAACCTTTCATTGCTCCACAATTGCCCACTGCTTATAAAATAAATTTTGAATTCTGAAGATTGCCATTCAAGAATCTCCATTAAGTTGTACTGCATGACATTGTAGTGATGGATACACGCCATTGTATATTTTGTCATAGCCTACAAAATTGTGCAGGACAGATTGTAAACTATAAAGTCAACTGTAATCCATGGTTAGTAGCAATGCTTCAATATGTGTTCATCAGTTGTAGCAAATGTACCGCACTATGAGGGATGCTGTTGATGTGAAAAAGTGTGGGAGGGGGAGGGAGTGGGGCATATGGGCATCACTTACATTTTTTTTTTAATCTCCCCCTGCCCTTGCAGCTTCCATGCTATCTGCTCTCTGTATCCATTCACTGTGCATTCTTCTGTGTCTATAAATATATTTTTTTAATTTATCCTCCGCCCCCTCCACCTTGCAGCTTGCTTGTTGTCTGGTCTCTGTGTCCATTAGCTGCGTGCTCTTCTGTGTTTTTACTTGTCTCCCTTTTTGTTGTGTCACTTTGCTGAGTCGGCACTCCGCAGCACTTGCGGACTGTTGGCTGGCACACAGAGCCTACTTTCACAAGGAGGCCCCGGGACGCAAACTCAGGGCCTCCCGTATGGTGAACGGGAGCCCAACTGATTGAGCTACAGCCCCTTTCCCACTTACACTTTTTAAGTAACATCTATATAATCTAAAGCTTCTTTAAAAATAAAAAAATTAATTAAAGAAAAAAAAGAATCTCCATGAACTAATCCCAAAGTCATGTGGAGTATTGTTACTTCTTCCATGAAATCCTATCCTCATATTTTCTTGGTTTACTCACCATTACCCCTTGAATATATTTGCTTCCAACTTACTTGTATCATTTTCTTAACATAAAATTTCCATATTATTCAATCCAGACTCTCCAGAATCCTAACTACCTTTTGAAGCCAATATAATTTCTTCTCTCATGAAACTTACCTAGATCATACCAGAAAAGTGACTTCTCCTTACTCTGCTTTCCCTTATCATTTGCTTCTTGCTGTCTTTTGAGAATTCATCTCCCTGACTAGATTTAGTCTCCTTCAGAGAAAAAGCCAGGCCTTCTCTATCGTTGTATTCCTCCCATCCCCAACAAAGTGATTACTTAGAAACTGTTGTAAAAATTAATCAATTCACACTTACTCTAACCAACTATGGGTCTAAGTGTTTTAAATATTCAACAATTTCATACACAAAATAATGTAATTAGTTTACATTGCTAACATCATGTTACAATTGAGGAAACTGAGGCACAGAAATGTTAAAGAAATATGACAATAACGGTCAGAAATGGGAAAAAAGCACTGGTAATCTTGCTCTCGAGACTGCATTTGCAATTACTCCTTTGTACCATCTGTATGGTGGAATATGACTCTTAAAAGCAAGATACAAATGTACTAATTTTAATGTTCGAGAAACTTACGCCAAGATAGGGAAACAATCTGCTTTCTCCAATGCCTGGAAAAGAGGGTTTGTTGAAAACAAAGAAATGGATCTCAAGGAGAACATGCATCAGTTTATACACATATAAAATTAAAGAAGTTGTGAACTTACAAAACAATCACGCAAATATTGCAGAATTCCCATACAACACTCTTCCACCAAGACATTATATTGTTGTGGAACATTTGCTACAGATTATGAGATAACATCATCAGACTATTACTACTAATTATGGTCTATAGTGTCAATTTGTCATATTTTTTCCATATCACCCTATTATTAACACAGTACTTCTTTGACATTGATGCATATATATATATATATATACATTTTTTTTGCGTGTTCATTATTTTCCCCTTGTTTTCTTTTAAATGTTACATTAAAAAAATATGAGGTCCCCACGTACCTCCCACCCCTCCCACGTCAACAGCCTCTTCCATCATTGTGGCACATTCACTGCACCTGGTGAGTACATTTCGAAGCACTGCTGCATCCCATGGACAGTGGTCCACAATGTAGTCTACACCCTCCCCTAGTCCACCCAGTGGGCCATGGCAGGACACATAATGTCCAGCATCTGTCCCTGCAGCACCACCCAGGACAACTCCAAATCCTGAAAACGACTGTACATAATCTCTCTTCTTCCATCTCCCTACCATCAGCAGCTACTGTGGCTACTTTCTCCACATCAATACTACAAATTCTTCCCTTACTAATCATAACAGTTCCCCAGCAGAACACCAGTACTTTTTTTTTTAATTCATCTATGTATGGGAATTTTTCTCTCTCTCTGGCCTCCCTCAAACTTACCCTGTCCCACTAGTTCTCTGCTCACCTGTCTCACTGAGAAATGTACCACAGCTACCTAGAAGAAAGTTCTTGTTCTCAAAAAAATGTAAAACAGCCATTGGAGGACCATCACCCACTTACTCTGAGACACTGAAAACTTTAGGAGTTAGTTACACATCATGCCTCCAAGCCCAATTGGCAAATGAGACAGAAAAAAAATTGTCTGTAAAGAGTGAAAAGAGAAAAAATTTATAACTGACTTTCTTCCATCTAAATCCTTGGGAAACTAAGGCCAATACTGGTTTTGTTTGGGATTAACTGAGTGAAGAACTCTTTAATCCATGTGCCAAGTTAAAACTAAATCCTTGCCCAGACAAGTCTGTTTTGAAAATACCCCTTTGGATAAGGTTTGTAGTCTTTCACTTTCAGGATGCAAATCTCCTGCAGTTATAAACGATTTTTTTTAAAAGTCAAGAGTAAAAGAAAATGTCAAGCTCTAACTAAATGGTATTTGAGAGCAGGGGTACATTTCAGCCTGAGGCCTTAATCCACACTCACTGGCTGAACAGATGCTGCTTGCCTTATAGCACAAAAAAGACATGAAAGCTTCAGGAGCCTGAAAGACTAGGGAAGAAATAGGTTAAAGGATGACTGACTTCCACTGCATACAGCTACCTTGAAATGAGACATCTTAAGCAAATGTAACTTTCTTTCTTTCTTTTTTTTGCAAAAAGTAAACAGTGTTTCTCACCTACTTTTTATTTCTATCATTTCCCTAATTTAAGTTTGGCTGCAGTCAGGATAAGTATTGCTTTGTTTAGAGGTGCATAATTGGATTTAGAGACTCTACATTTGCTTTAGTATTATTTTAATCTTATGCTTTAACTTGATATTTTTCGCTTGGTGCAACTTTTGGGTGTTGCTTCCATTAGACAGCGGAAGCACTCCTGGCTTTGAATAACTAGCACCGTTCTTTTTGTGTTCCCCACTGTTCCAAGTAAATTTCAAATATTAACGTAGTTTGAACATCACCAAAATCCAGTGAGGTAGGCAATACAATGATCTCTGTTTACAGAATGGGACCCTTACTCTAAGTTTAGCACAATAGTAAATTATTGCAAATTTTTTGCTAAATTGGCTTTCTACCTCAGGTTTCTTCCAATTCCAAACTATTCTGTAAGTGACCATCAAAATAATCATATTAACACTTTCTCACTCCACGGTGCATTGTGAACTTCTGGCTACCTGTCAGGTAAGTTCTAACGACATAAGCCCGGCATACAAGGCCTTCCACGCATCTCCATCCCACCGTCTTGGCCTGTTTCCCCTTCCTTTTGTTCAAACTAAGCCTCCTAAGGACTCAAAACTACTCGCCATCACCCCTCCCATTTCCCTGCGCATGCGGGTGGCCGGGATCTGGTCAATATGATCGCTTTGCCCTATCAATGCCACACTCATTTTTCAAGAAAGAAAGGTCTGCCTTCACATTCCTGTGCTTTACAAACCATAAATATCACAATGATCACATCTTACTTTGTTTTGCAAATGGGCTTATGGAAGTTTTATTTTTCCCGTTAGAGTGCCCATTTGTTGAAAAGACACCTTTCTGTGCCAAACAGCTTCTAGCACATTATATCCCCTTAAGGACTCAACGTATACTGGTTGAAAGAATTAACTCATCTGTTAGATTTCTAAAGAACCAATGACTATTCCAAGCTTAAATGAAAGCAACTAGTAGCTTCAATAGCACTGCAGTGCTTATTTTCAATAAAATGACTTTCACAAAAGATTTTAAGTTGTAGTTATTTAATTTGTTAATATAACATGTATTCATTTTTGGTGGGTAATATTTATATCTGTGCATATGCCTCACCCACTGCTAATTTCCCAACCTGCGTCACTGATTCAGTCATTTTGAAGGGCATCGGTTCTTATACCACATGCAAGTAGATGTTCTACATCTTGGTCATTATTCCAGGGTATGAGAGCAAAGGACGGCAGGCTGCAGTTTTACAAAGGCTTAATTTATAATTCCAATTAAACAGTAAATGAAAAAAAGAAAAAAGAAAAAAAAAAACAGTAAATGAATGCCAACAATGTAGAGAACACCATGCTTTAATATAGAAGAAAAAAAGTGTCACACTTACCTTTGGAGGGCAAACAATTTGGGGGAATAGAAGCACAAATAAACACACTGCTAAGGGAGTTGCAATGACATACCTACATAACAGGATAAATGCTACCTCTACCATCCCCACCCTCAATGTGTATACACTGGAATGAACCCCCAAACCACCAATATACTTAATAAAGAAGCACTAAGGAATTTCTGCCAAAGTCAGGATTACAATGGAGATACCCTCTCTCACCAGGACTACTTTACATGATACTGCAAGTATGAACCAAGATAATCAGAATTACGATCACAACAAGAATACCGCCCCCCAGCAGCACTAAGAATTACATGATCCCATACATATTAACCAACACGATTACAAAAGAGCAGGAAATACATAAATATTAGAAAGAGCTCAAAGTATTTGCAAATATATTGGGAATGAATATACATCAATACAATGAATGTATATTGGGAAATCCAGAGCATAAGAGAATTCATTTTCCCGAGCTAGAAGATTATAAAATTAATTATCAGAAAAGCATAATCTTAAGTACACAAACAGCAGCCACTTTAAAGTATAATGGGAAAGAAGACTCCATTTACAACGGCTACCTGAAATACACCTTGAAATACACCTAAAAGAAATGTCAAGACCCACAAAAGGAATATTAGAAAACACTTTGAAGGACAAAGACTAGGAATTAATGCAAAGACACACCATGACTATGGGTAGAAGGTCAATTCTCCCACATTAGTTAGCATGTTTTTCGCAATCTCAACTAAAATACTCTTTTGGAACGAGACAAGTTACTTTATTTAACTTACAGTAAAATGAAAAATAGCCTGAAAACCCCAGAAAAATGACAGCAAAAGTTAAGGGCAGCCCTAGCAAATATTAAGAAATAAAATAATTCCTCAATAAATAAAACAGTGTGGTAATGGCAAGACTAGTCTGACAAAAAGGACAGAAGAGAAGCCCAGAAAGCTGATAAAAAAGACGTATGTCAAAGCAA
This sequence comes from Dasypus novemcinctus, assembly GCF_030445035.2. Lineage (NCBI taxonomy): Eukaryota > Metazoa > Chordata > Mammalia > Cingulata > Dasypodidae > Dasypus > Dasypus novemcinctus. The sequence continues at coordinate 86,442,214 of NC_080688.1, read as the reverse complement.
TGCAGGAAGGATAATGATCTTTTACATACATGTAACTTTGAACCATCCTTCCTACATTCTAGAATTCATACCCTAGATACATCAGCAACCATAATATTTCATGCATAAATTATACTTTGTAGGATTGCTGGTAAAAAAATATTGCAAATAACAATCTTGATAAGGGATTTATTAGATAAACTATGGTACAGCTCCACAATGCAATAAGAAAACCTCTTTAGGTACTGATGAAAAAATATCTCCAGGACAAGTATATGTATCAAAAAAAAAAAAAAGACATGGAATTTTTAAGGCCTTTTTTATGAGAAAGGAAAAAATAAAAATATAGTCATATTTTCTTGGATTTCCACAGAGAAACACTAGTACTACATTTTAAAAAGAGAATTTTAAAAATTGGTTTCCACTACAGGGTGGAGGTCAGTCATACCAAGACGAGAGAAGGAGAGAAATTCCTTCTCAGTTTCTAAATTATGTGTCAGCAATTTGCCTCTCTGGCAAGAAATATTTGAATATGATCAAGAAATGATTAAATGCTTGACAGATGTATTTTTTATTTATTTTTTCAATTGTAGCAACAAAAACAACATAAATTTTGCTATTTTAACCTTTTTAAGTACATACTTCAGCAGCATTAAATGCATTTATGGTGCTGTGCTACCATCATCACCATCCACTAACAAAACATTTTCACCACCCTAAACAGAAAGTATGTACCCATCCCCCCATACGAGCCCATGGTAACCAGTACTTGACAGACTGTTGCTGTAAATTTGCTTATTCTAGATACTTCATATAAACGGAGTCATACAACACTTGTCCTTTTGCTTGTGGATTACTTCACATCTTCAAGATTCATTCATGTTTAGCATATATTAGAATCTCATTGCTTTTTATGGCCAAATGATATTCCATTGTATGTGTACACCACATTTTGCCTATCCACTCATCTGTTAATGAACACTGGTTGTTTCCACCTTTGGACTATCGTAAATGATGCTGCTAGGAACAGCGGTGTCCCAGCTCTGTTTGAGCTCCTGCTTTTCCATTCTTCAGGGGTATACTTGGAAGCAGAATGGCCAGGTTGAATGACAATTCCGTGTGTAACGTGGACTTTAAAAATTCATATGAATTTTGAATAATCCATGATCACGTCTGTAGTTAAGAATGGTTAGCTCTGGCAGTCAGGTACAGAGAGTTCTGATCAGGAAATGCGTGAAGCAAGGAGATCCCATCGTTGGCTTTACTTCTAAAAACAATGTACACTTATTAAATTTTTTTTCCACGTGAAGCACCCTCACACACAACATTGTGTGGTAGCCACTCCTATTATTTCCATTTTAGAAACTAACCACCTAGAAGGACCAAGGACAGTGTGAGTGTGGGAGGCAGTGGTGAGTGGGATGGGGAAGGCTGGCCTCTAGGGAAATGAAGAGATGGGATTCTATAGATGAAAATAAGAGCAGCAACAGGAGAACCTGACAGTGAAGAATACCAGAAACAAAAGGAGGAAACAGCAAAAGAGAAACAAATCTTCTGAGGCACTCAAACATTTTAAATATTTTTATTGGGGGAAAAAGTAATGTGCAGCCTGCTTAAAAGAAATGACACTGAAAATTAGACACTAGGTCCATGGTGGTCTCTGTTGTAATCTAAAGGCTATAATAGAACTTGCTTTAAGACTCATCTTTCTCTTCACACTTTGCATATTTATCTTTGTTTCCATGCAGGTTCCCATACATCAAAATAACATTTCTATTCTCAAAACATAGTCGTTCAGACCAAAAAAAAAATACATGCAAAAAAAGCCTGTGTACCTTGTATTTCAATAAAATCATGATAGCCCTGTAACTTTACAGTATTTTTCATATGCTACAATCATAAAAATCAAACGGAATATGACAGTTTTATTTTAAATCTTGGCTCAGATGCAAGTCCTTTTTAAAATCCTTCAATCATTCCTCTATAAAAAAGATACTGAAAGCTTTTTAAGGAGCTTATTTTTACCGGAAGCCATATGTCTGATAGAGCTTGAGCATGCTGGAATACATTGTCAATATACTTTTAAGACCTAGTGCTATAAAAATTATATAAAAAGAAGAGAGAATCCCCCCCTCCCCCCAATAAAAGAGATCTCATTAGTATCTTGGTCAGATGACTGCTTATATCTATGAGTTGTGCTTGCTATACAGAGGGCATGCATACATTATTACTTTTTCACAAAGTGTAAAACCAGAAAAGGAATAAAAGTTTGCATATTTGTATAAGATCCTTCCTTTTTTTTTTACACAGTGGAATAAGACAAAGTATCAGTATGTGTCTTACTCATAGTATGTGTTCAGTAATTAGTTGCATGCAGAGATTCGACTATTCATTCAGTTTGGCAAATATTCACAGGGTACTTGATATATGCTACCAAGCTAGACTCATTGAAACATGACCATGAAGGGAACCCTGGCTAGAAGGAATTTGCAATCTAGTGGGGCAGGCCAACATGTGAAAAATAATTTCCAACCCCTGAAAGAAGGTCACAACTGATATTCTCAGGGTGCACTGAAACAAAGAGTAGAGGGTCCGGTTCAGCCCGGGGAAGAAGGGCTGGACTAAAGAGAGCTCCTCTAAGGAAGACAAGGCCCATCAGTCTCAGAAGGGGAAGGCGGAAGGCGTTCCAAGACCTGAACCTCTCTACATCAGAGTGGAATATTCCTTACGATTCATCTCATTTATAATTACTCGAACAGGATTTAAATAAGTCTCTCCTGTTTGCTATGCATATGTTCTTTTTTCCACATAATGATTTTAATGTATTTAATTTAGGATATATTCAGTTGAGCCCTTGACTCATTCAATCATGAGCCAGTTATGTGATATTGAAGAGTTTACTGAACCAACTGGGCTTTTATATTCTTTGCTGTAAAATTAGAGAGTTGAACTGAATCACTATTAAAAGTCCTTTCAAAACAAAAATGTCATGATTTACTTTGCCAACATCAATACATGTGAACATATAGGCTGTACCTCTCTCTATTATTGTTCAAATTTAATAATGATTAAGATTAATGATGTGATGATTTTTATAAAGATAATGGCTATTCTAATTATAAAAATTTCAAATACTAAATAAAACTTGAGAAGGGTGTGATAAAAAGAATAGCACCAAAGAGAAATAGTCATAATTATTAAGATAAACAACATTCCATACAAATTCTCTCTTCCATGAACATGAATGGATGGATGGATGAGATTAATTTGATAAAGATAGGATATATTTATTAAAAACTATAGTTAATACAAGCTATATTTAAATAAAAATTTTACATTCAAAATTTGCTTTTCATTTTTAACACTATATATTTTATGACATTTATTTTGCATTCTGCTCAGAAGTGTTTACAATCCTTTTTATAACACATTCTCTCTTCTTCAGGTAATCAGACTGATTCATGTTTTAATGGACTTGATTTTACTGCCAAGTTATTTGTTCTAAGAAGAGCTCATAGGCGTATTCCTTGAGAAGGGTTATATGTTTTCTTTATATTCACAGATTATTTTGCTGGATTAAATTTCTTGGTAAATGCTAACTTCTGTCAGACCTCAGAGACCTTGTGCTAGTTATGTAGACATGGAGTTCAGTCCTGGTCCTTCTCCTGTGACATCTCCGTTTATTTTTTGGAGGGGTTTTATATTTCATTATTTTTACAGGGGAAGTTCTTATAATTCCTAAGATCAAGAAGTGCCTATGCTGTTGATATTTGCATGGTAACTAAGCCATGTGCCTTACTCTTTTGGATAACATTTTGCATCATTCAGAGCTGGCAGGTATTGAAATTTTTTTTTCTGAAATCCAAAATTTCGTGATGGAGTGTGGTTCACTCATAAACTATAACAAATATATAATACTAATACAGGGTGCTAACAATAGGGTGAATTTCTGGAAAAAGACACCAAATATAAGATATGGACTAGAGTTAGGGGTTGTAATATATATATGTTTTTTTAGATTTTATTTTTCTTATTTCTCTCCTCTTCCTCTCGCCCCCCACCCCAGTTGTCTGCTCTCTTGTGTCCATTTGCTGCGTGTTCTTCTTTGTCCACTTCTGTTGTTGTCAGCGGCACAGGAATCTGTGTTTCTTTTTGTTGCATCATCTTGTTGTGCCAGCTCTCCATGTGTGCAGTGCCATTCCTGGGCAGGCTGCACTTTCTTTTGCGCTGGGCGGCTCTCCTTATGGGGCGCACTCCTTGCACATGGGGCTCCCTTATGCGGGGACACCCCTGAATGGCAGGGCACTCCTTGCATCAGTACTGCGCATGGGCCAGCTCCACACGGGTCAAGGAGGCCCGGGGTTTGAACCACGGACCTCCCATGTGGTAGGCGGACGCCCTAACCACTGGGCCAAGTCGGCTTCCCAAGTTGTAAAGTTTTGATGAGGCTCTTTTGTACTTCGTAACAAATGTTTCACAACAATGCAAGATGTTGTGGTGGGATGATGTATGGGAGCCCTGTATGATGGTAGGCTTGTTGGTTTGTAAGTTCACAACTTTTACTATACCCTTATTGTTCACGTTTGTTCATGTAAGAATAATATAATTCAATAAAATTTTTAAAAAATGAAAAACAAAAAACAAAAAGTAACTGCTGACATTTGTAATGTATATTGGAATTCAGAGAGACATAATATTTACAAAAGAACAACTGTCTTCCCACAGCAGTGCCCAGGAAGTAGGCCAGGTGAGTGTGATGTAATCTTGCTGTTTCAGATTTTGTTTTCTGGTCACCACAAACTAGCCTTGTGGAGGAGAATCAGCCCTTGAAGATGTCTACATCAGAAATATTCAGTTAGTCCCTTGTGTATTTACTGATATCCCTGAATTTGTGTATAGACTTAAGCAACTTATTTTCTTCTGGTTACCAAAAATAAAAAAAAAAAACCTTAGTTTAGAGAATAGAGCCACTCTCTGTAAGGCAGACACAGTAAAATCAAAGAGTCCTGGGTTAAAACTGCCACTTAATAGCAGTGGTACTGTAGACAAGTTAATAACTCTAACATTCACTTCTGTCAAACACAAAATGGATTTTTTTAAAACTTAAAAAATTTAAGTTTATTATTCATACATAAACATCCATAAGCAGTTAAGTATATAGTATAAGTTGTGAACTTACAAAAAATCATCACCCAGGGCTCCCATACATTATCACAACACCAATACCTTGCATTATTATGAAGCAATTGTTAGAAACTTTCAAAGAGCATTGTCACACCACCACTCACTTAGAGCCAATATCTTATATTTGGTGTATCTTCCCCCCAGCCTACCCGGTTGATGACACCCTGTATTAGTATTATATACTTGTTATATTCATAGTTCATAGGAGAATGTTCTCATGTTTGTTCTTTTAACAACAAGAACTTCTAGGAGTTGTTAAAATAACCCAATGAGCTAATATGTATAAAGCACTTAGCCCAGTGTCTGGCACAAAAGTAGCAGTGCATAAATGCTTACGTTGTTATTGTCTGAAAGTTTTGTAGGCCACATAGGCATACATATCTCTATCTATCTACCTATCTATCTACCTATCTATCTATCTATCTATCTATCTATCTATCTATCTATCCATCCATCTACCTATCTGCCTGCCTATCTATCCATCTATCTATATAACTCTAAATATCTGTCTACTATTGATCTAATATCAGATGAATTGGAAAAGCTTTTCCTTACAGAAAAAAATTTAAGATAAAAATTGTGAAGAGATTTTATAACTAGATAATTTCCATTTTTAAAAATTCAGTGCAATAACCAGTTATGGCAAGGAGCATTGTCATTGATAAATACAAATACCATGGGATAAAATGTTGTTGGGGAACATGGTATTAATGAGGTCTAAAAGTATCACCACACATAACACATACTGCCTTTTTGCCAAGTAGGCAAGCTTAACTATGCAGAAACATTATATGACTTCTAAAATGGGACTGTGGGAAACACACAGCCTGACCTCTGATACAATCAAGAGGAAATGAAAAATCTGAACATTCTTATATTTATTAAGGGAATTGAAATTATAATTATAAATTTCCCTCTAATCAAATGCCAAACCAGATGGTCTCGCTTGTGAATTCTATTAGATATTTAATGAAGAATAATCACTTTATACAAAATCCTTTACAGAGTAGTGGAAGTGGGGACTATTTTTGTTTTGAGTGCCAGCAGCAGCCAAATCTTCATTAGAATATTCAAGAAATAAAATTTTAGACCAATAGCCCTCATGAAAATAGACAATTTTTGACAAAATATAAGCAAATAGACACATATAGACAAATGGAGAGACAGATGATAGGTAGATTGATGAATAAAATGGGTTTATCCCAGGAATGAAAGGCTGACTTGAAATTTAAAATCCATTCATATAATTCACAACATTAATGCAATAAAAAAGGAAAATCATATTTAAACGCATGCAGAAAATGCAAGCAACTGGCAAAATTCAACACTCGTTCAGGATAAAAACTCAAAGAAAAATAGAAGAAAACTTTCTCAATCTGATAAAAGTATTGAGGAAAAATGTATAGATAAAATCCTATTTAATGGTGGAAGACTGAACGCTTTCCCCCTAAGATCAGGTATAAGAGAAGGATGAGTGCTTCTCAGCACAGTCTCAGGAGGTAGTCTCTTAGACTGAAAATGGGGCAAAGAATTAAATAAATAGAAGGGACTGGAAAGGGCTGGAAACAAAGAAGTAAAACTCTCTTTAATTGCAAGATAGCATATTTAAAAATTCTAAGGGCTCTCCAAAATAACCAAATAGAACTAATAGGCAAATTATATTGAATACAAAGTTACTGTACAAAAAAACTGCATCTCTATATACTAGAAACAAACAATTTGAAAAGACAACAAAAAATAAAGCATCACCTTTTACAATAGCATGCAAGATAAAATACTTAGGGGGAAAAAAAAAAGACTTCTGCCCTGAAAACTATAAAACATCTCTGAGAAACATTAGAGGAGACCTAAATAATTGGAGTAATATACCACATTCATGAATTAGGAACATAATTCTTTCCAATTTGATAAATAGATTCAACATTGTCATAATCAAAATCCTAGCAGGCTTTTTTAGTAGAAATGACAAGGTGATTCTAAAGTTTCCTGGGAAGTAGAAGGACCTAGAGAAGCTAAAGTAATCTTTTAAAAAAGACCTGTAACTCAGATACATTGCTGAAGATGGTATAATATGGTACAACCAATTCTGAAAACGCATTCAAACGTGTGCACGCCCAGTAACCAGCAATTCTCCTTCTAGGTACATACTTGACCAAGTAGACAGGCTGCGAGGTGAGTCAGAACTCAAGCAGAGATGGAGGAAAGGGATTCAGATTCCCAACTAATTTAGAACCAAAAACGGTAAGAATTGCTGACTTGTTCCTGGGCTTTTACACTTGTTTTGCATCTAATGGTTAAGATATGTGAAAACTATTTATATCATAGATTGGGGCCCTTGACTTTATAAATACACTACTTACAATGGGCACTGTAATTTATTTTATTTTATTTTAAATCATCTTCCTAAATACCTTTGTTAGTTATGGGGGTTACAGTCTATTTAGAATACCATAAGGCAAGACCACACTGTGTGCATATATGTGTGCTTTTGTATATGAAAGTATTAGTGAGCACAAATATAAATTTGCCTTACAAACTTCTACCCCAACCTACCCCAAAAACTTCCATAAGGGAGATGCGTTTACTTTTAAACATCAAATAAATTTGATTGCATGACTTTAAAATATACAAGTAGGTACTGGAAATAAATTACATAAAACAAAGTGGGTATTCAAAAATGGAACCTAAAGGCAAATCGGTCAAAAGGTGACACATATGCAAATCTGACTGTAAAATTATATAACTGCTATAGTTTATAGTTGAACGCAAAAAGCTGTAGAACCACAAATAATCACTTGCATTTTAGCCAAATGTTTTTCCTCTTCAGTGATTTTAAGTTTTAAGTGACTGGAGGATGAAGATTCTAACCATATGTGTATTGGGTAATATATCACATTCCACATACCCACAAGTCACAACTGGGCAAAGTAACTTGCCTTACCTTGTAGAACTTCAAGGACTAGAACTACACAAGGCTGACGTGCTCAGAGAGTGGGACTATTCAATCTCTTGCTGCCAGGAAACACACATGCACACACACACATGCTCATGCATGCACACACACGTACACAAACCCAAACACACATGTACACTAAAAGATTTCCCACCACCCTCCTCCACCCAATTGAATTCTGAGAGCTACTACTAATCAAACATTTGTATCAAAGCATAAAAAACAATTAGGAGTTATAAAAAGGACAGTAATTCCTGTATTTTCGAAATGATGGAGGAACAAGAAAAAGGGGAAAATAAAACAGTCTACTCTCCTAAGAATCTAAACTTACAAATTTTTATTATAGTCTAATTTACATATTTATACTCTTTCATGAAATACTGAAATAAAAATACATTTTCTCATATGTGTATTTTAATATGAGCTTACCATATTAGTCATTAAATATTACAATTACGGAGTTCCTTTCCTGTGATTGTCAGGTTAATGATTATATTTGCATAATAAAAATCCATTCCACTTTTATACTTTTCAGGTGAGATAATGCCTGGTACCTTATTTTTATTCAATTTGACTGAATAGCAAAATCTGTTGGCATAACTCTGAATGTGACTTATTCAGCATTACAGCAGATATGACAAGCCACACTAAAAAGAATTTATTTGTAGAATAATGAGGACACATTGAAGTAGCTGGAAAAGAAGGAAAGTAGTCAAAACTAATTTTGAGTAAACACTGGAATTATGATATTAATGAACATTATTACATTTAAAGTTTATTTTATACATTAGTAGATTGAGTATTTTGTTTCAGTAATTAATTTTTTTTTCTGGAGGAGGGTAAGATGTAAGGTTATTATAACTTAACATCCCATTTTCTTTAGAATATCACAAATTTTCACCTTTCAAAATGTCTGTATTTTCTAATTTGTTCCCAAAATACCCATCTTTGAAACTGATGGTTTCTCAAAAAGCTGTTCTCTGTTTGAAGTGATGAAAAAGTTGGGGTAGTGGATTTGGTGATGATAGCACAATATTGTCGTTATCATTAAACTACTGAATTGTACACTTGATGTGTTTATAATGAGAAATTTTGAGTTGTATATATATTACAAGAAAAAGGTTTTGTTGTTTTTTTTTTAAAAAGCTGTTCTCTGAGATAACGCATTCTTTTATGAACATTTAAGCACCAATGAAATTTTATTTTTAAAGAAATTTGATTTGCATAAATAACAATGCTTTGGACAGTGAATACTTGCTTAAAGAAAATATTATCTAAATAGGTAAGAATAATACTACCTAACTTATTAAGTTAGATTTACAAAAGGGTAACTACATTCTGAACATAAAATTGTCAAGAAAAGTTTCTTATTCACTTTTTTATAAAATTAAGAAAAGATCCCTTTTTGGGAAGCAGATACAGCTCAACTGATAGAGCACCCACCTACCATATAGGAGGCCCAGTTTTCGAACCCAGGGCCTCCTGGCCTGTGTGATGAGCTGGCCCACGCGCAGTGTTACTGTGTGCAAGGAGTGCCGTGCCACACAGGGGTGTCCCCCACGTAGGGGAGCTCCATGTGCAAGGAGTGTGCCCTGCAAGGAGAGCTGCCCTGCACGAAAAGTGCAGCCTGCCCAGTAGTGGCACTGCACACACTGAGAACTGACACAGCAAGATAATGCAACAAAAAAAGAGACACAGATTCCCGTGCTGCCTGACGAGAATAAAAGTGGACACAGAAGAACACACAGCAAATGGACACAGAGAGCAGGGGGAAGTGGGGGGGGAGAAGGGGAGAGAAATAAATAAAAATAAATCTTAAAAAAAAAAAAGGCCCCTTTTTGGTTAGCAAATGTTGCCCTAGGCAGAATTATAAAAGTAGAATGACTTGCTCCGTAGACAGAAAATGATATTGAGACCTCTGCCAATATTTGATAAATGCTCTTATTTCTCAGGTTGTTGACAAAAACTGGAAGAAAGGACCAGAGCTATTTATTTAAATAGAAATAGGAAAATGGCTTTTAAGTATTTTAAAATTTTAATAGAAATCTATGATAAGTCCTTTTAAAAGGAACACTTAAATGTTTTCATCATAAGGATAATATTACATTAAGAATGAAAAAACTAACACCTGAATAAAGAAGAGGGGAAAAGACACAAATGTGTGACATCAGGGACTCAACTTCTGAAATGTTAGAGGATTATCATGAACAAAATGAACAAAAGATCAGAATGAATGAGAATAAAATTAGTAAGAGGGGTTACAGGTTTTAAACTAAAAATTATCATGTATTCTGGACATCATGTGGTGAATTTGGTAATGAAAATATTATGCAGTAGAATAAGTAATATAAGGAGTGAGAGAAATATTGGACTCATTTTTTTTTCCTACTCTAATCCATGTTTTATTCCTCTGTTCTGCAGACCCTGGGATAGCAATGTCCACTCCACCTTTAAATTGAGATGGAGCTTAGATCCCACATGGCTGATGGATGGGATTCTCCTGCTTGCAGTTATAGACTCTCTTGCTTCCGTGGTGTGGTAGTTGACCATTCTCACTTCCCTGTTAGTTGACCTAGGTAATGGACTCATTATCTTTGATGAGAAGACAACAAGGAAAGTGCCCAGGGTAAGCAGAGGCAGAGTAAAATTCTATAATACTTCCCATTTCCACTTTATCATAAGCCAAGCATCTGAATTGGAAATATTAAATGGATTAAGCAATTCCTATTAACCAAATGCACTTACTGAATGGTGACACCACAGTCTAACCCAAGTAATATGGGATAAATTTCAGGGCCTGCATCAAAGATCACACAGAAAATTAACGACCTTACTACTGTTTATACTACAAAAACATTTTTGGTTTCCCTACCAAATTATGGTAAGAACATAAATTTTGGTTTATAGTGGCCAACTAAGAAACTAAATTCAGCTTAGACTTCAAAAGCCATAGCTTAGATGAATACTTAACTATGAAAACAGCACTTTATACTTGGTGAGTACCATTACTGAGCAAAAGTCTTGCCTGGCTAAGCTGGGCTCCCAGTGAGAAATTCATTCGTAAAATTCAAACATCCTTAAGAAAAAAAAATTTACACGTATTAATAGCTCTTCATGGCTATTACTGTCTTTCCTTTAATGAACCGATAAAATTACTCATTTATTTGTAAAAGACCTATTAGGGATGGATTTACCTTTGTTCTGCTTAAGACCAGACAATTATAAGTCCTTAGGCAAAAACAAAAACTTAAAAGTGAAAAGCTATTGCATTTTTCAGAACTGTCATTGCATGGTACAATGTTAATTTTCTGCTCAAATTAAAAATGAAAATGTTCTAAATATGACAATGGTTGCATTTGGTTTTATCAATTTGGAGCAATTTTTAAGAACTTATCAAAACATTTACAGCATTTAATACTCCTTGCCATCATCTTCCATTGAACACATTTTATATGTACCTGGATGCTTAGTGTTCTTATTAACTATGAATAACTAGTGTGATAATGAAGGGAAGCTAGTAAACCAGCTACCCTTTAATTCAATCTTCTAGGGCAGTGTTTCTCAGAGTACGGTCCATGGACCAGCAGTTTCAGTATCACTTGGAAACATTTTAATAAGGCAAATTATGAATCAGAAACTCTGGGACAAGGTCCAGCTATCTGCGTTTTAGCACTCAGGCAAAGTTCATCCCTCTTGGTTCCCGAGCGGTAGGTTACTCACTTAAAACGGCATCCACTACCAATGCCTGCTGATAACCGTGCATTAACTATTCAAAGTCTAAACTCACCTTCAGATTCACATGGATTTAGATGTCATTAGGTGTTTGTGCAATACTACAATAAATGAAAAGTACTAGGCATACAAAATGTTTGTGCCATTAAGGTACAACGAATGTCTGCCCAGTACTTACAATGTAAAAGATGCCGCTAGCTTGTACACTGGGTAGCATCAGACAGTAATTAGAAGCAGCATGCTCTGGAATCAGAGACCTGGGTGCTACTGACTATCAGTGACATGCTCTCATTCAGTTCACTATACCTTCTGAGTATCAATTTGATACTCTAAAAAGGCAATAACAAAAGCAATAACAATACTAATTTGAGTGCTTTTATATATCACATGTATAATCATATTTTATCCTCAGAATAACACTATGAGGATGCATGATTGCTCTGTAAATGCAAAACTTTTCAAAATAAAAAATACAGATGTAACACTATGAAGTGCCATAATAATTCGAATTTAATAGATGAATATTGGTTAACAGACTTCTCCAAAGCCAATCAAATAGACGAGAGGTAAAATACAGGCTTAGCCCTCTCTGAGTGCAAATTTGGCAGTTAAGTGAAGACTGAAAGGAAGAAAGGACAAGGAGTCCGAGGGACCGTGTGCACTTATCACGGTGTGATAAACTCATTATGTTCCCTTGTGATCACTGCTTGACATTGCAGGAGCTGAGCCTCAGTGAATACTGGTGTTCTTTCCCAAGTGATTGGCAGAATGCATTAAATGAATGCTCGTTTTATAAATGAGGATTTCCAGAGCTTCAGATAGGTAACACAGTTCTGAGAACCCAGGTTGGAGGCCATTGCCTGATGAGTCCAAGGTATGAGATGCATTTATAAACTAGAGCTGGCTAAGAGGACTTAAAACGAAGGAGCCAGAAAAACAACAACAAAAAAATCAATAAAGCAATGAAAGAAATTGGCTAGTTGGATAGGCGAGTGAAGGGAGAAGGGAATCAAAGATGAAGTTCACTTACTAAATAAATACTGGAATGAAATTTATGGACTTTTCAATAACACCTGGTGTTCTATGATGGTTCTGACTCTACAGCAAATAATATAATTTACCATATAATTTCCTCTTCATTCAGAGGAATACATACACACAGAAAATAACTGTACAAAACCAATAGACCATAACCCTTAGAAAGTTCTGACTATAAAAGAGGAATAATTCTAGAAATGCAGATGTTTAAGGTGATTTATGCAGGTCTTGATTCCTCTAATACTGTTAGTTCCATACTATTTTCCTTTTTGGATGTGCTGGGGCAAAGATAATGGCCTTTTGTTTTCTTCTTTCCTGGAAGGAGATGATATTGAAAAACATAATGTAAATGCTGCCAGTTGCTCTAAAGCAATGCTGTTTAATAGTTTCCAACCAAAAGAGATGTTGAGTAATATTATATACTTAATGATTGTGCTGAAGATTAATTAATGAGACCCATATAGAACGCAGCATGAATGATGTATACAAAGTCTGTGGAGAACCAATTAAGAAAAACTTTATTTAAATTGAAAGTTTAAATAAATGAATGCTGGAATATGGGACTTTTTAGCGTTTTCTGGCAATGCAGAAGCTGGCAAGATGAGAGGTTTTCTGTAAGATGTACTCTTACCAGCAGTGAGAGTCAGGCCATGCTTCAGGGAATCTCCTGGAGAAATGCCAATGCAGAAAACAACATTCTCCCTGGGCTAATTCACCTTGACTCAGCATTCTAATGTGTCATTAAAACCATTGAGGAATCAAGTCTTTGCTTATTTCAGCTTGTTTTTCCTTTTTCTCTAGGTATCCTGAAAAATTTTAAAATCTGAAAAAAAAATAAGATTAGAGAATATTACTGGTATGTTTATCAAAATAATTCTATTTGAGAGTATATAGGAAAGAAAAGTGAAAAAAATATTTTTCCTAGGAAACCAAAGACCTGAAAGCTAATCTGCATTTGTAATGCATTTATGGTGATGTTACTAATTTATGTATGTGAGTCTTACTACATCTTTAAGATGGAACATTTGTACTGCAAGATAACGAACAATTATGCTTATAACTAAGTTAAAAGTCACTAATGGTGCCTGTTTTTTAGGTATATAAGATAGTCAGAATCACTAATATTTATAAATGTGAAGCCAAATCAGCAAAACCTTTGTATTTACCATTCTTAAGTAGGCTGTCCTTTTGAATAAATCAGTAATAGCCAAATCACTCTCAGTCAGAAATACGTATATTCTGCATGGAAGGCAAAGTGTGAAGAAAGGATTTCAATGTATTATGAATGCCTGAAATAACCTCATAAAGGCAGTGGGATAAAAAGTTGCTTTCCAAAAGTACTTTTGGAAAGGAGAGCAGGCTGTAAGACCAAATGCAAAAATAAATGTAAGTAAGCAGTGAATCTAATGAATAAAGTTGTTTCTTAAAAGGGCCAGGTAAACAGTTCTGAAGAAAACTATTCTGGAATTATACAACTCAGCAATGGACAGTGTTGGTAAAAACCAGATTTCACTAGGGAGGAGACAAGTGCTTCATGTGACAATGGATGAGGTATGGACACATCAGTATGAGCTCAGGTTTAGCTTAACACAGGTAGAGATGGCTGCATAGAGGGATATTTACAGATATGTGTATATACAGGGCTTAGTACACACATACATTTCCTTGCTGTCATTTAGAAGGGCTAAAAGCAATGACACCAGCACACCCAGCACCCAGAGCTTGGTTTCTAATCCTACAACTCAGAGGGTAATGCTACCCAAACAAATCTATCCAGTCTGTACTAGTTCTTATTGCTGCTGTGATGAATATTACCACAAATTTACTGGACTCAAACAACATATATTTATTATCTTACAGTTCCGGAATTCATAGGTTCAAAATAGGTTTACATGGTGTGGCAGTTTGAACTTTGTGACTACCAGCAAAGATTTTGTTTTCGACCTCATCCATTCCTGTAGGTGTGAGACTTTGATTGCATTCAATTCAGTTAAGGGACCTTAATTAGATCAATTCATTAGACTTGTCAGTGAGGCAAGCTGGGTCTCTGTCTCTTTTTTGGAGTCTTATATAAATGGAGATACAAAGAGAAACACAGAAAAAAGAGAGCCACTGCCATCTTTACCCGGCCATGTGAGAGAGAGGGCTGCACACGTGCCTAGAGCTGCAGAAAGACAGAGAAGCCCTAAAGAGGCTCAAGGAGAAGAGGCCCAGGGAGAGATGGCTTACAGCCCACAGCTGAGCTCCAGGAGAAAGGAGGGTTGTGTCTCAGAGAATCGAAAAACCTAGGTCCATGTGAAATCCTGAACATGAATTTTCATACAGCATTTTTCTTCATAGCCAAAAAGTATAAAACAACCCAAATGCCCAGTTGATAAATTGTATATAAGAGATTTCCATACAATGGAATAGTGTTCAGCCATAAAAAGGAATGAAATACTAGTACTTGCTACAATGTGGATGGACTTTAACACATTACGGTTATGGAAAGATTCCAGTCACAAAATATGACATATTGTGTGATTCTATTTATATGAAATGTAGAGAGTGTAAATATACAGTGACCTCTGATGAGTGGTTCCTAGGATTGGGGGAAATGGGGGAAAATGAAGAGTGACCGCTGAGGGAGGGGGGGGTGATAAAAATAATCCAAAATTGATATTGGAGGGAAACGGACTTGGCCCAGTGGTTAGGGCGTCCGTCTACCACATGGGAGGTCCGTGGTTCAAACCCCGGGCCTCCTTGACCCCGGGCCTCCTTGACCCGTGTGGAGCTGGCCCATGTGCAGTGCTGATGCGCGCAAGGAGTGCCCTGCCACACAGGGGTGTCCCCCGCGTAGGGGAGCCCCACGCGCAAGGAGTGCGCCCTGTAAGGAGAGCCACCCAGCGCGAAAGAAAGTGCAGCCTGCCCCACCGCACACACTTCCTGTGCCGCTGACGACAACAGAAGCGGACAAAGAAACAAGACACAGCAAATAGACACAGAGAACAGACAACCGGGGGGAGGAGGGAGGGGAATTAAATAAATAAAATAAATCTTTAAAAAAAAAAATTTGATTTTGGAGATGGATGTATAACTCTGAATATACTAAAAAAAACATTGAATGGTACACTGTTTGAATTGTATGGTATTTGAATTTTAACTCAGTAAAACTGGTATTAAAAATTTAGTAGGCAAGTAGAAGTATCTATAGGTTTACTTTTAAAAGATACATTTCTACAAATAATGAAAAAAATTATAAATTGTAAGATCAATGCTTATCAAACTTTATTGTATATGTATTATGGACCACACAAAAACAGGTCGCTGGCCAGATTTATTCACCACTCAAGAACCAACAATGTGTTTTTACAATTTCAAAAGGGTGAAAAGTAGTATTTCCTGAAATATGAAAATTATATGAAATTCCAATTTTGGTGATCCTAAATAAAGTTTTGTTGAAGCACAGCCACACTCCTTCTTCTATATATTATCTATGGCTGCTTTTATGCTACAGAGTTTAGTAATTGTGACAGTGACTTTATGGCCTATAAAGCCTAAAATATTTACCATCTGTTCTTTTAAAGAAAAATTTGCTGATCTCTGGTCCAGAGCACAGAGAATTTCTAAAAGCAGGGAAATTTACAGCCACATGTAGCAGAGTTTGTGTGAACTAAGGTGAGGCAGTGAATATGAGAAGTAGATATTGGATTCAAGTTAAGTATAATGAAAGAATAATTACTCATTGGATTTTCTCCACTCCCTACTCTTTAAAGTGCTAGAATCATCTTTTTATAATAAGTTTCTCCTTAAATTTCTTCAATGATTATCCATAACCTTCAAGATGAAATATAAATCCCCTAGAAATATGGAAAATCTTTCACAGTATGTTTCAAAACATTTTACATAGATTTTAAGGACAATTTTTTAAAATTTAAGGAAAAATATAAGTTTAAAAAATACAATAGAATAATGTAACATTTAAGATAATGTTGGGAAACGGACTTTGGCCCAGTGGTTAGGGCGTCTGTCTACCACATGGGAGGTCCGCGGTTCAAACCCCGGGCCTCCTTGACCCCTGTGGAGCTGGCCCATGCGCAGCGCTGATGCGCGCAAGGAGTGCCCTGCCACGCAGGGTGTCCCCCGCGTGGGGGAGCCCCATGCGCAAGGAGTGCGTCCGTGAGGAAAGCCGCCCAGCGTGAAAAGAAAGAGCAGCCTGCCCAGGAATGGCGCCGCCCACACTTCCCGTGCCGCTGACGACAACAGAAGCGGACAAAGAAACAAGACGCAGCAAATAGACACCAAGAACAGACAACCAGGGGAGGGGGGGGAATTAAATAAATAAATAAATCTTTAAAAAAAAAAAAAAAGATAATGTTAACCATTAGATAGAGTGCATTGTTATACATAATGAAGAATACTTTTAAAGAATTATGTATTTTCTCCCTCAAAATTAGAGACAAAGATTAGTTTGCAAACTAAATTATTTTCCATTTATAAATAGCTTTAACAAGATTTAAAAATTTAGATATGTCTATATCTAACTATAAACATTGTAAAATCCAATATTTGACTTAAACACTCAATATAATTCAGGCAATATTTTTAATATACCAGTATACTTATACTTAACTACGAAATTAAGGTGTGCTCTTCCTCTATATCATAAGCTTCCTTTAATAGCAGTTCATTCAAAGAGCATTTCTCTTCTCATTGGGGTATTTATGAGCATGGTAATCAAACTTGACTGATCAACACTGGAAAATGTCAATGATTGGGAAGAGAAGAAAAATGAGAAAACACTAATTGATACTATTAATAGAAAAATCTACCCCCTTTTTTTAAAGTAAGTTAATCAAAATAAGAGTTGATCTAATTTTTAAAAATTTACTTAATAGTTTCAAGCTTAATTAATCACCTGATTTAAAAAAATATTAGACTGAAGTACCTCATACCCCATATAATAAAACCATTATTTCTCTCGGCTTCAAAATTGTGGTTCTTCATTGCCCTTATTTTAAATAAATGTTTTCAGTTGTTTATAAATGAACAAAAAACTCAGTAAAGTCTCTCTATAGCTCTATTTAGAAGATTTAGTTCATATGTTTGTGATTTTAATTGTCCAAAATAAACTATATTTACAACATATTAGATACCTGTCTCTGTTCACGCTCTCTGGTTATTAACAGTACACGTACGACTATTGGTAGGGATTGTGGTTACAGACCCACAGACCTACAACAGTAGATACAATAACAAAAGTTTATCATACACATACTATCACATGGCAGTAGGAAAATGGTCAATAAGAAAACACACTTTCCACTAAAGAATTATGACACAATTTTATATTATAATGCTGGTTTCATTTCTGTGCTTAGAATGCTTAATTGAGTTGAATATCCAAGTTTTTAATTTTCAATAATTCACTTCATAACTTTGACTTTTATGAAAATTGTCCAATTTGACTAAAATAGTGACAAAATCACAATGTTAAAATACATCTTAAATACAAAATAAAAAATACAAAGCCTCTCATACATCCCAGGATACCAAAGTTACCACATAAAGCCTTTAGATTTGGATAAAATATTTTGTAACAGAATTAGGATTTCGGTACCAATACAGTTTGAGACAGATCATCTCTTCATTATCCAATTACTGAAAATCTGAAGAAGAAGTAGGAAAAACATTTGTGGCTGTAAATGTATGAACAGGGAAAAGTTCTAGAACAATTTCCAAATCAATGTTTAGTTTTTATATCACGTTCACCTAATGCATTTGTAGATTACGTCCATACCTTCCCTGTAGATTAGATGATTGAACCATTACTCAAAACAAAAAGAGATTTCATGGGGCTGTCAAGCAGCACAAATATTATTGCTGCTGACAAAGCAATATTATCTTGGTTTACTGCTATTATAGCTAGACCTAAACAAGACATTTAAACAAATGGAAAACAAATACTACCAGAGGGGGAAATAGCCCTCTAGAGAGGGAAAAAAAAAGTTTTTCTTTGGTGGCAGATCAAGATCCACAATGTCTGAATAACCATTAAAGTGAAAATGTTTTTAACCTTTGAGCAATGCATTGGTTTTGAAATCAAAACAGAAAAAATTGAGTAAACCAACAGATATTTCTATGACATGTCCAACACTAAAGCAATTCAGACGGTATAATTTCTTTGAGCGCTAAACAGGTTAGCATGTAGATTTTCCATTGAACTGCACATTATGACTGTCGTTTCATTTGTAAAAATATAATTGCTTGGTATATTTCTGATTACATCAAAGTCCTATTTTCAGCTCTCTCTTGACTCCTGCTTCATGAAATCTTCCCATTCTCTCTTGCAGAGCAATTAACCCTAGCTTGGTAACTCCTCTTAGAGACCTTAAGCATCACCTAGCTCAGAAGACAAGAGAAGCTCCTGTTTCCAGGATCCCTCCATACAAAGCAGCAAGGGGATGGGCATATTAAGACTTTTTTCCCTCTGTTACATTTTTGAATTGCAATTCAGTAATTTTTAATAGGCAGAAGAGAGTTCAACTCTGTACCTGACAAGAGGATATCATAAAAGATAGATATTAAGAGAATAGCTATAAATTTTTTTGAAAACTGTTATTTTTACCCAAACTTAACAGTTACAGCTGCAAAACTGTTAACATTACCACATGCTTATTTTAACTAAATAAATACAGAATATAGAAAAATAAATTATAGTTATATTTCTCTTGGAATGATTAGTTTCGCAAGTCTCAACTTTCTACTAATAAAATTAACAAGCAACTTACACTTCAAATCTAAATATTTCATTCATAGAAAAATTTGAACCTCTGTATTTTCTTCCCATTGACCTTTAAAAATTTACTGAAAACACTATGTTATACTTAAAATAAATAAAAATGCCCTTTCTTAAGGATAGTGCAAAGTTGAAAGTAAACTTTGATTCACAGATTAAAAAATTCACTAAAACTTTCAGGACCCTGGATCCAACATATTTTCTTCTTTTTTTTAAAAAAAATATATTTTTTATTTATTTTTAAAAGATACCTAGATCACATGAAATGTCACATTAAAAAAATAGGAGATTCCCATATGCTCCACTCCCCCATCCCCCACTTTCCCACATCAACAACTTCTTTCATCAGTGTGGTACATTCATTGCAATTGATGAACACATTTTGGAGCACTGCTACACAGCATGGATAATAGTTTACATTGTAGTTTACACTCTCTCCCAGTCCATTCAGTGGGTTTTGGCAGGGTATATAGTGTCCTGCATCTGTCCCTGCAATGTCAGTCAGGACAACTCCAAGACCCGAAAACGCCCCCATATTACACCTCTTTTCCCTCTCCCTGTCTTCAACAACTCCAGTGGCCACTATCTCCACATTAATGATATAATTTCTTCCATTGCTAGAATAATAATAAGTCAATAGTAGAATATCGGTAAGTCCATTCTAGTCCATATTTTATTCCCCAGTCCTGAGGACTGTGGGATGGGGATGCCCACTCCACCTCTTAACCAAGATACTTTCCAAAAAGAACTCGGTTGGAATGCTTCCAAAATAATATCAAGTGATTTAAGTGGTTTTTGGTTTTTTTTTTTTTGCTTCCTGACTTTTAAGATACAGTATCCTTGATGACACAGACTATAAATTATAGGTACTACCTAAAATACTGGGATGGATAAGTGTGTTTTACTTAAAACATGCAACAGTGAAGTAAGGAACTATGACTCATGATCCACAATCTATTGGTACAGATACTAGATGCTTAAGTGGAATTCTATAATATGTATAGATGTTTAAGTAACATTGAGAAATCTAGAATATCAATTTGCAACTAGTGTGGTATCTTGGGTATACAGTAGATATTCTACCAGAACAATATATTTAAGACTAAGCATTTAAGTATGATGTCTTTTAAGCAATCAATACCTTTACTATTACTATCACAAACTTTATACATGTTATTAATTTCTTTGCATCCTAATTGTAAAATCATGGACAATTGATGGAAGGAGACTTTTTTTTTAAACATTATATCCCAAATACGTAGGGCAGTGTATTTCACAGATATGAACTGAACAGAACTGAACTGAAAGAAAATTTCCAGATGGATCTTTCCTTATTATCTAGTATTCTAAAGCAGAAGTGGAAAACATGTGAAGCTAATGGTGATTCAAAGAAACCAAGGTTAAAAAGCAAACATAGCATCTGATAACATAAACAATATTTAAGTATATCTAAAATTACATAAATATGATTAACTACTTTAGTTTGTAGTAATAACATCTTACCCAAATCTAACAGTGCAATATCTATTTTTTGCTAGATCAATTAGAAATTAAAAACTTTGAATAAGTAAATATACATTCTCTAAAAAGCTTCCAGATATAACCATTTTAATCTAATCTAAGGTAACTAAAATTCCAAGGAACATCAAATTCATAAATCATCTTTAATAATAACCAACATGAAGATTTTTATATACAGCCAATTTAGATTAGAATCTCAGTGAACTCCAAGTAGTTTGTCTGCATAGAAAATCATAGAAAGCTTACTATTCATATTGCTGGTATTTCAATCACGCTTTCAGGTGAGCATTATTCTAGACACATTTAGGCCATATATTTTACGCAATAGAGTAATCACAAATGATATAATTGATTTCTAAAATTGGAAATTAAAAAGAAAAAATACTACATATTTCATTTATCTAGCTTTTCTATCAATGGGCTTATTGACAATGCCAATATGATACTTTAAAATTATTATAAATATTAATACCATTTTTTATAGCTATGCTCTGATGTCATATTCGTTATTAATATTACTATGTATTTATTTCTCATACTTAACATTTTATATAATTTTCCTAATTCTAAAAATAATGTTATTTTTGAAAATGCAGAGAAGTGAAACTTACAAAATAATAAATTTTCACTTCATCCCTAAATAAATCTTATTTTATTTTATATTGAAAGAAGCTTTAGATTACATAAATGTTACATTGAAAATATGAGGGAATTCTCATAAAACCCACCCCTCTCCCTCTCCCATACTTTTCCCCATTAACAACATCTTTCATTAGTGTGGTACATTTGTTACAATTAATGAAAATATATTGAAGCACTGCTACTAACCATGGTCTATAATCTACATTATGGTTTGCACTTTGTACCACACAAATATACAGTTTTTTTCACAATGAATAATAGCCTGTATCCATCATTGCAATGTCATGCAGAACAATTTCAATGTCCCCCAAATGCCCCAAGTTACCCCTGTTCTTCCCTCTCCCTCCCCTCAGAAGTGGTCACTGCCTTTATATCAGTGTTACAAGTTCTTCCATTAATTCTAGATTAATAATAAATCTAATTTAGTCCATAGTTGCATACCCTCCTTATGTTTGTTCAGTCCTCAATCTTGAAGAGTGTGGAATGGTGATGCCCATACTCTTTCTGATTGAGAGGGGACTTAGATCCCATGGGGCAGTTGGATGGAACTGCTTGTTGCTGCCTCCCTTCACCCCTCCTCCTAGCCTTTGTTATCTCCCTTTTCCAGCTGTTGCTATCCTTCACCGCCTACCTCATAGCTGCCTGCACAGTTCCGCCTATCCACTACCACCCCGTAGCTAACCCGCCCCAATTCCTACCCCTCCCTTGACCCAACCTTATATAATCAAGTGTCTTTCCGCAATAAAGTGGACTAGCTCATTCTCACAGGCTGTCTCCGTGGTTTTTACCGCGCGTCCCCCACGCCCGGAGAACCTAGGCCTACGCGCTGGCCTAGGGGCTCACCGCCGAGCCGTGGAAGCCCGCCCGGTCCTCGTGGGTTGCTAACTTAGAATAGCAGCCCACAGCAGGGGTTGCTAACTTAGAATAGCAGCTCACAGCAGGGGGCTCGTCCGGGATCCTTTCCTTCCACCGCCCTCCGGCCCCTCTCTGCTGCTGCTGCTGCTGTCTACAGGCGACCATTTCAGCTCTCCAGGTAGGGAACCCATCGCCGTCTTTTCTTCTCCCACTATGGGCGCCTCTCTCTCCTCACACCATACCCCTCAGGTTCGGCTTTTAGCCGCCCTGCTTGATACCAATGGAGTCCGCGTTTCCCTGAAACAGCTCCAAAAATACTGGGACCTGCTACTCCCTTTTAATCCGTGGCTTGCCACCTGCCAGCTCTGGAGCCCAGACACATACTCTCGACTCATAGATCGAGTCACCTCCGCCATAGAGCATGAAAAGCGGTCTTTTCCGCACGGCCTGCTGCCTGCTCTAGTAGCCATACGCGCCTGTCTCCTTGGTGCGCCGTCAGAAGCTATCCAAGACAAATCGGTTAAGCAACCCAATGACTATGAGCCCGATGATCCTGGCGACACAAATTCTCTGTCTGACCAGCTCGCCGCCGCTCTCGAGCGCGAACCTCCCCGCCCGCGCTCCCCACGGCCCGCAGAAGCCGCTTCAGAAGCTCCTCAAAATAGCGGACTTTCTCCTTCTTCTTCCACCTCTGCCCAAAATGGCGCACTTCCGGCTTCTTCTTCACCTATGTCCGAGCCCGCCGGCGGGAACAAAGGCGCTTCCTCTCACCTTTACCCGCCCCTCCCTGTCTCGTCATCTTCCGGCCCTGCCCCAGAAATAATGCAGTCGCCATCTTGGCCAGCGCCTGGAAATGACGTGACTTCGCCGCCATCTTGGCCAGCTCCCAGAAATGACGTGACTTCGCCGCCATCTTGGCCGGCTCCCAGAAATGACGTGACTTCGCCGCCATCTTGGCCGGCGCCCAAAAATGACGTAACTACACCGCCATCTTGGCAGGTGCCTAGAAGTGACGTAGCCGCTCCGCCATCTTGCCCAGCGCCCAAAAATATCCCGCCGCCAGTTTGTTGCCGCCTTGACGCTGCTAAGCCATCATTCTCTCATCTATTTCCTGCTACCGTTCATCCCTCACCACCACCGTATGGCAGCAGCCCCCCACCTGCTTCTAGCGAAGCACATTCTCCCGCCCCCCAGCTATACCCGCTCAACCCGCTGCCCACGCAGCAACGCCCTCAGACTTGGCTTCCCTTCACAGTAGAAGAAGTTAAAACTCTTCGTAAAGCCGTTAAAGAAGACGGCATTGATAGCCCATATGTTCAACAACTGATAGAAAAGTTGGGGGTTCAGCTTGTTCTTCCTTATGATTAGATTTCTCTAGCCCGCTCCATCCTTCAGCCAGGCCAGTTCCTTGAATGGCGCGCTCACTATCAAGTAGCTGTTGATCAACAAGTAGTAGAAAATGTTCGAGCGGGTGTCCAAGATCCAGCTGATGCCTACACAGGGGTTAACAACTATGCTGACCCTCGTTCCTATGTGAACATAGACCCAGGGTTTTGGCACCGAGTGAAAGTTCTCGTTCAGTGGTCATTCTCTTTAATTTCCACCAAACAATCCACCAAGTTCGCGCAAATGCTTCAAGACTCGCAAGAAACCTTTCCGGCATTTGTCGCCCGCGTTATCGAAGCATGCCAACGTAAAATTACTAACGAAGATGCTCAGTTTGCGTTAGCAAAAGAACTCATTCTCGATGGGTGCCTCGCACCCTTCCAAGCTGTCATCCTTCCTATCCGCAACAAGCCAATGCACGAATGGGTCCTAGCTTGTCGAGACATTGACCCACAGACTAAAGCACTTACTGCTGCCTTCACTTCCGCCATGGCTGTCTCATCTGCCTCCACTTCTGCCTGCTTTCGATGCAGTCAGCCCGGTCATTTTGTTCGCGAGTGCCCTCAACCGGCAGCTTCCCGCCCTGCCGTAGCACTGCACAGACCAAGAGGCCCCCCCACACCATGCCCGCGCTGTGGCAAGGGGTATCACTGGGCCCGTGATTGCCGCTCATCGCAACGTATCTCCCAGCCTTTAAACTTCCAGCGGGGCAGGCCTCAGCCCCTCCCCCAAGAGGCCCTCCAGAGAGCTCCAAAACCTTAATGTGGACAATGCCTATCAAACGTCACCAAAAACCTTCCTTAGAGCTTAAAATAGACGGACAATGGCTTGAAGGGCTCTTAGACTCTGGTGCTGAAATCTCTTGTATTCCCTCTGAAATCGCCGCCTTCAATCATTGGCCCCTCGAAACTGGCCCTCAAGTCATCGGCGCCACGGGAGCTGCTACTTCTTGGAAAACATCTCAGCCTCTATATTGGAGCGACCGAGAGGGTAACGAAGGCCAAATTCGTCCACTCATCCTTTCTTCAGTCCAAACCATCCTGTGGGGAAGAGATGTACTCAGCCAGCTAAAAGCTCGAATCACCACAGAAGCCTTCATAGCTGCGCCGCCCCCCCCCCCTTATAGGGGCCACTGCTCCTGTTTCAAGACCTGACCCTATCCCTCTGGAATGGGACACAGAGGAGCCCATCTGGGTCGAGCAGTGGCCCTTGCCAACTCATAAACTGCAAGCTCTCTCTGCCCTCGTCGAAGAACAGCTACAAGCAGGGCATATTGAGCCGTCTACCAGTCCCTACAATTCGCCAGTCTTCGTCATCAACAAAAAGAGCACAAGTAAGTTTCGCCTCCTCCACGACCTTCGAGAAATTAACAAGCATATTAAGCCAATGGGATCACCTCAGCCTGGCTGCCCGCATCCCACTGCAGTCCCTCAGCATTTTTATGCAGCCACCATTGACATCAAAGATTGCTTTTTCTCCATTCCTCTTCACCCGGGAGACTGTCCACGATTTGTGTTTACAGTCCCGCGTACCAACAATCAAGGAGCAGCACTCCGATTCCAATGGCGAGTAGTACCACAAGGCATGCGGAACAGTCCAACTATATGTCAGCTCTATGTCAATCATGCCATTGAGCCGCTACGCTCTAAGTTCCATCCAGAGCACACATACATCATCCACTATATGGATGACCTTCTTTTAGCAGCAAGTTCTAACACACTTCTCAATGATTTACTCTCTGCAGTTACAACGAACCTTTCAAGTCTTGGATTAATAGTGCAACCTGACAAAGTCAACCCCCAGCCACCTTTCCAGTTCTTAGGCTTTCATTTTCATCAATATATTCGGCCCACCAGCCCGCAAATCCATGTTTCTGATCACATGACGCTGACTGAGCTCCAACGGCTTTGAGGACAAATCAATTGGCTTCGATCAGCACTCCCCATCACAACAGCGCAAATGCAACCCCTTTTCGAGCTCCTGCAGACTAAGTGCAGTCCATCCGCTGCAGTCGTTCGCCCCATCACCATCACCCCAGCTGCCAAAGAAGCCATCCAACAAGTAAATGCTGCACTCCAGCAATGCCGCCTAGAGCGATTCTCTCCTGATCTCCCAATCCTTGCCTTAGTTTTGCCAACACCAGTCACCCCAACGGGTCTCCTATGGCAAGATGGTCCTCTTCTTTTTCTACACACGTCAAAAAGTAAACTCCCAAAAATCTGCCCATTTACAAGGGCTTGGATCACATTAGCCACTGACTTAGTACTTCTCTCCATACAAACGTACGGCGTCCCGCCACACACCATTGTTTGGCCCTTTGATGCAAAAGAAGTTACTTCCCTTATCATAAATAATGCTCAAATGCAGAGCCTGATAGAGTTCTTTCGTGGCTCCTTCGACAACCACTATCCTCATCAGCCACTGCTGCAAGGTGTATCTCAATTAGCATTTTTCAACCCGTTCCGTCCGCTGCCCGCAAGAAAGCCAATCCCCTTTGCCATCACTGCTTTCACTGATGCCTCAAAAAGAGGCTTCGCTGCTGTCATATATGTGCCAGGAAAGCTTGAGCCACGACAGTTAATGTTTGCCAATCACCTTTCTGTTCAAGTGGGTGAACTCTTAGCTGTCGCTGCAGTCCTCAATCTTTACCCAGACCAGCCTCACAACATCTTTACAGACAGCTTGTACACCTTACAGGTATGTCGCAGCCTCCCACTTGCTACCTTTCTACCCAGCAACTCATCTATAGACCAAGCACTCGCCTTTGTACAGCGACTGCTTGAAGAAAGGCAACAACCCTGGTTCATTGCTCATATCAGAAGTCACTCTGGCCTGCCAGGACCGCTAGCTCAAGGAAATGCCCTCGCCGACGCTTTAGCATCCGGCCGCCATGTATGCCCAGTTGCCATTCAAGAAAACCTCACTGACAAAACAAGACTGGGAGACTTTGTCAACCAAGCTAAGCTCCTACACTCTCAGTTCCACTTCTCAGCGCGATCCATTCAAAAGCTCTTCCCAGACCTCTCCATTGAAACATGTAAACATCTTGTGCGTTCCTGCCAAACATGTGCACCTTTGCTGCCTCTTGGACCCTTGCAGCCTCGCAGAGCTAATCCCCGCGGCCTACGGCCTAACTCCCGCTGGCAACTTGACGTCACACACGTTAGCGCCTTTGGACGCCTTAAGTATCTTCATGTTGCAGTTGATACTTTCTCGCACCTGTGCTACGCCGTGCCCCTCACAGGAGAGAGCGCTAAACATTGCATCAAAGCACTCTGACAAGCCATTCTATTCATGGGAATTCCCTGGGATCTCAAAACCGACAATGGACCAGCCTATCGCAGTGCCACCTTTGCCAGCTTCGTACAAATGTACCGCATCACACACCATTTCGGCATCCCCTATAACCCACAGGGGCAAGGAATTGTTGAGCGCACTCACCAACAGCTCAAGCTGCTCATTCAAAAAGAAAAAGTTTCCTCTCCCCATAAAGCCCCTGCCGACGTCATCACTGCCTGCCTTATTCATCACAATCTCCTGACCTTCGATGACAAAGGACTCTCCCCAACTCATAAACACTGGGGACCCATGTGGCAACCCTCGCAAGTCCCTCTCGTTCACTGGAAAGACCCTGCCACAAATCTTTGGCAGGACCCGGCTCCTTTGCTAGCACAGGGGAGAGGTTTTGCCTGTATCTTCCCAGACTCAGAGCCACAACCACTCTGGGTCCCTGGACGCTATATTAGGCCTGCCACTGACCCTAAAGTTCCCCCTAATGATAAGCACCCTATACCCTCCGCGAGAGACAACATTGACAGCGGAGGCCCAGATGTCGCCCCATTCGCTCAAATTCAGCACCAGCCAGCCTCTCCCTAAAGTGCCTATACCTAAGCAAGTGCTCTTTGCTGATTTCCCCCCCCCCCCCCGTGAGGGCTCTCTTTTACTTCTTTTGTCATTACAGATTTCCCGAAGACCTCAACTCTGCACACTCTACAAGAAGCGCTCCTAACGCCCCAACAACCCATCGCTGACAAGCGTCTGACCTCCGCCAAACGTGCCTTATAGCTCATCAAGAAACCTCCCGGCGCAGATCCTCCTCGCACTCCCCTGGCACCCACTCCTACTCTACTTCTTCCTTGTTATTTTCACCTTTCTAACAATCTTTTCAGCTGTCTGTCTCGCAGCCACAGCCCCGACAGATTGGAACCTTCGTCAACGCCTTCTCCTCGCTGTCGCCTGGCTGCTTCTGATTGGCATCTTCACCTCCCTTGTTGTCCTCCTCCCATGACTACTATGCGCCCCCAAGTACATTCATCTGAGCCTGCTACTCCAACACCGTCGCCCATGGGGACCACACCAGCTCTCTCTCACCGCGAACGACGTCGACAACGCTTCTCTGCCCGCCGCCTAAGCAGTCTTTCTCTTGAAGATGATGACCCCATCGAACGCCAAGTTCTCCAACTCCTCCGACAAGCCCGCTCTGTTCATACCCCTGCCTCCTGCTCCCCCACCCTCCCCCACCTCATTCATCTCCTCATTCTCATGTTGTCTCTAGCCTCTTCTGCCCAAAGCTCCTGCTGGTCATGTCTTTCCCCCAGCCTCCCCCTTTATAATCCACCTGCTATTCCCTGCACCCTGGCCTTCCTCGCCCTCTCAACCGCTGCCAATCAGAATCACCGACCTTTCAACTGGACTCTCACTCAGTTTGACAAACTCATCTCCTTCAACGTAACTGCAGGTGCCCCCTCCTTTACCCTGCCCTTTTGTCAGCTCGCCGGCTTCCAGCCCAAGTATCAAAAAGCAAACCAGCGCTCCTTTGTCAACTGCGAAAAACGTGGCCTCACTCGCGAAGAGACTATAGTCTCATCCGCCACTGGTTTCTATATCTGCCCAGCTTCCACCATTGGCTGCCAAGACCCAACAAATTTCTTCTGCCCCTCCTGGGGCTGTGAAACTATAGCCTACGGCTGGCGAAATCCTCCTAATCGAGACTCCCATCTCTCTCTCTTAAACACCACCCCCCTGCGAACCAACCTGGCCGCCAGCATCACGTTTTCGATCAAAAATCCCAATGATGACCAGTGGTTGACTGGCCGCACGTGGGGAGCTCGCCTATATGCACACGGCTACCACCACGGCAGCCTCTTCACCATACAAAAGCGCCATGCAACCACTGCAACACGTCCCCCTGCTATAGGCCCAAATCGAGTTCTCAACCTTCCTAAGGCACCGCCTCCTCCTCCTTCTCCACCTCCGCTCTGCTCCACCTCGCCCACTCCCTCACCTGGTACCCCCCTTACCACTGCCTCCCTCAGCTCCCATGCTCCTAAGCCTCACCTGCCCCCTACTCAGTACTCCAGTCCCCTCTTCAAACTAATCAATGCCTCATACACCTCCCTAAACACATCTTACCCCAACCTCACTCGGAGCTGTTGGCTCTGCCTCTCCCCCTCCCTTCCTCTCTATGAACCTGTCGCCACCAACCTCTCCTTCAGCAAATCCTCCAAACAGAATCCCGCCGGATGCAATTGGAACGCCTCTTCTGTCCCCCTAACCTTTCAGTCTGTTTCCTCCACAGGACACTGTGTTCACTCTCGTCGGGGCCCTCACCCCTCCCTTAGTGTTTGCTCTAATTACTCCTCTCCCGACACTACTACCAGATTCTTAATTCCTCATAACACCTCTCAATGGCTTTGTACCTCCACTGGACTAACCCCTTGCCTCAACGTCGCCACCCTCGATGCTAATAATGAAACTTGTGTGCTTATCTTTCTTGCCCCTCGAGTCCTCTACCACTCTGACACTGACTTGTTCCGCCGTTTGCTGCGCAAACAAACCTCTCTCCACCTACAAAAAAGAGAACCAATCACTGCAGCCCTAACTGTTGCTTCCCTTCTGGGTCTCGCAGGGGCAGGCACCGGCATCGCTGCCCTCACCACACAGTCTTCTGCCCTCTCCTCTCTCAGACAGGCCGTAGATGAAGACATAACCTATCTTCGCGAAGCTGTCAAATATCTAAAAGACTCTCTTAACTCTCTCTCCGAAGTAGTCCTGCAAAACCGTCGTGGCCTCGACCTCCTCCTTCTCAAAGAAGGAGGTCTTTGCGCCGCTCTTGGAGAAGAATGCTGCATATACGCCAACTCCACCGGCCTAGTCGAAGACAATCTAAAAAAAGTCGAAGAGGGACTAGAAAAGCACCGCAAAGAACGAGAAAACGCAAACTATTCTTCTAATCTTTTTCATGCCCTCCTCCCCTACCTCCTTCCATTTCTAGGCCCGCTCATTGTCGTCATTTTGATTCTCACTGTGGGCCCCTGGGGCATCAAGAGAGTGCTCAGCATTGCCAAAGATCAAGCCAAGGCTGTATCCCATGCAGTATTCAGCTCTTTCGTGCAAATCCATTACCAACGTCTTGCTACCTCTAATTCCACTCCTCAATCTCGACCACGTCCTCACCCCCTTTCCCACCGTACTTCCCGCCTGTGAAGCTGTTTGCTGTGAAGCTCTCTGACTTTAGCCGCCGGCACGGGTTTGTTTCCCTCGGCGTAAAGGGCTTGGGTGCACCCTCCGCCCCTCTTTATTGCTATACGTCTGAGAGTCCTTTGCAGTTAAGCCAGCCACAGCGCTATCCACCCCAAAAAAAGCGTGCGCAACATCATGTTAGATATTTCGTCTAGCACCGGCACGCACCGACCCTAAGGGCTATGCATACATTCTGGCCAAATGATATGTCATTTGCCCATCGCCAGTCAATTCTACCCCTTTTCTCTCTCACCCTCCACAGCCCATCCCTCTACTCTCTCACACCCCTTTTTTTTTTTTATAAAACAAAAGGAGCAATTGTTGCTGCCTCCCTTCACCCCTCCTCCTAGCCTTTGTTATCTCCCTTTTCCAGCCGTTGCTATCCTTCACCGCCTACCTCATAGCTGCCTGTACAGTTCCGCCTATCCACTACCGCCCCGTAGCTAACCCGCCCCAATTCCTACCCCTCCCTTGACCCAACCTTATATAATCAAGTGTCTTTCCGCAATAAAGTGGACTAGCTCATTCTCACAGGCTGTCTCCGTGGTTTTTACCGCGCGTCCCCCACGCCTGGAGAACCTAGGCCTACGCGCTGGCCTAGGGGCTCACCGCCGAGCCGTGGAAGCCCGCCCGGTCCTCGTGGGTTGCTAACTTAGAATAGCAGCCCACAGCAGGGGTTGCTAACTTAGAATAGCAGCTCACAGCAACTGCTTTGCTTGCAGTTCTCTGTTTTTGGGGGTGGGTGATGCCCAGTTGCCATCCTTTCATTAGTTGTCCTGGGTGAACTGGAGAGTAGGTGTTGCAACTCTGCTGAGATTCAGGGCTCAACCGGCATATGCATAGGCTGAAGACTGAAGCCTCTGGTACATATATTTAATTACTATAATTCTAATAATAGGATCAAATAAAAGGGGCAAAATAGCCATATTTAAGGAAATTATAAATGACTCTTACATTGGGGAGCATATATTACAAAGTAAGGCCAATTGGCAGCATGTGAATTCTTGAGCTTGTCTGCCCTGCTTATAGTGTCTAGGTCTCTCTAGAGCCCTGAGGCAGCGTTAACTACGGCAGTCAATGGGATCCTGTTGAGATTCGCATAAGCATAACCTCTGGAATGATCTCCCAACTCACTTTGAAATCTCTTAGCCATAAAAACTCATTTGTATTTAATATTTCCCCCTTTAGTCAAGGTCGTTTTCCAAATGCATTGCTAGTTGCCCCTTGGTTATCCCTCCTTGCCAGGGAGACTCAGCTGTGGGAGTCATGTTCCATGCCAGGGGAAGGTAGTGAGTTTATATGCTGAGTTTGTCTTAGAGAGCGGCCACATTTAAGAAAAAAGGCTTTCAGGAGGTAACTTCTAGGCAATATACAATACTAGGCTAAGTTTCAATTTCACAAGAACAAGGTTCATAAGAACAATCAACATCAAGGGCCTGGTGTATCGGTCTGTCCTCCTGTGCTAGGCACTGCCCATGTACTAGGGATTCTTGCCACTCTATTTGATAATGTAGCAGGATTTCCGAGGATGGGAATTCAATAGTCTTTGTGTGTGTGTGTGTGTGTGTGTGTTCGATTTATTTATTTTTATTGTCTTTTTTAAAGATAGATAACACAAAACATTACATTAAAAAACATAAGAGGCCCCCATATACCCCACTTCCCACCCCACCTCCTCTCCTCCTCCATCAACACCCCCTTTCATCAGTGAGGCACATTCATTGCATTTGGTGAATACACTCTGGAGCACTGCTACACCACATGGACCATAGTTTACATTGTAGTTCACACTCTCCCCCAGTCCATCCAGTGGGTTATGGTAGGATATATAATGTGCTGCATCTGTCCCTGTAATATCATTCAGGACAACTTCAAGTCTCGAAAATGCCCTATATCACACTTCTTCTTCCATCTCCCTGCCCTGAGCAACTGCCATGGCAACCGTCTCCACATCAATGATACAATCACTTCCATTGCTAGAGTAAGAACAGTTCTATAGTAGAATACCAGCAAGTCCACTTTATACTATATTCCTCCATCCTGTGGACCCTCGGATGGCAGTGTCCACTCCACTGCTAAATCCAGAGGAGACTTAGATCCCACATGGCTGATGGATGCAATTCTCCTGTTTGAGGTTGTAGACACTCTTGGTTCCCTGGTGTGGTGGTTGACCTGGGTAGGTGTTGCAACTCTGCTGAGGCTCAGGGCCCAGCTGGCACATGGACAGCCCAGAGATTCAAGTCTCCTGAGCATATACCAAGCCCAGTGCCAACCACAGGTTCAGTAAAAGTGACAGAAGAGGCATGTGTAGAGAGATCAAATCTGAGTCCAACTCCATCACATTCAGGTGCACAAATTCCAAAATAGGGCCCAATGGCAAGGCACTGAACTCTAGAGCCATCTGTCATGACCATAGAACCTGTATGTCTCCATCGCCCTCTTTGATTATTGTGTGGTTCTCCACCCACCGAGACAATGCCCACTTGAACATATTCATACTCCACAGAGGCATGCTCCAGGTACACCTTTCCCCACACAACCCTCCATCACTGAAAACCCACACCAGTGAACCTCCCCTGCCTTAGACTGGCCCTTCTATGATCTGAAACTTCCCCAAAATCAAAGCCAAAAAATAATAAGAAGAAGAAACTAAAATAATTTAAAAATAACAAAATACAAAAATAAATTGTTTCATTTTTGTCTTACATCATCATAAAATCTGTTACTTCTTTCATACACTGACAATTTCTCCCATATATTCCCCCAGGGTCTTATTTTTTTCACTTTATCTTCAAAGAAGCTTTAAGTTCCAGAAGTCACATAGAAAATACAGGGGATTCCCACATCCCAACCCCCTCCCTGTCTCCCTCAATAATATCTTACACAAATGGGGTACATTTGTTACAATTGATGTACAAATATTGAAGTATTGCTACTACCCATGGTCAATGGTTTTCATTATGGTTTACATTTTGCACCGTACACTCATATAGGCTTTGACAAAATTTAAAATGACCTGTATCCATCATTGCAAAATCATGAAGAAGAAGTCCAATGCCCTCAAAATGCCTTATGTTCTATCTCTTCTTCCTTCTTCCTCCTCTCGGAACCTATGGTAACCATTAAGTTTCCATTTTTGAAGAAAAACATTCATAGCTACGTGCAATAATATTGAGGGCTTGACACACCAGTCTGTTATTTTTTATTAGGCACTGCTTATGTTCTCAAGAGTTTCTTGGGAAACGGACTTTGGCCCAGTGGTTAGGGCGTCCGTCTACCACATGGGAGGTCCGCGGTTCAAGCCCCGGGCCTCCCTGACCCGTGTGGAGCTGGCCATGCGCAGTGCTGATGCACGCAAGGAGTGCCCTGCCACGCAGGGGTGTCCCCCGCGTAGGGGAGCCCCACGCGCAAGGAGTGCACCCATAAGGAGAGCCGCCCAGCGCGAAGGAGGGAGCAGCCTGCCGAGGAATGGCGCCGCCCACACTTCCTGTGCCGCTGACGACAACAGAAGCGGACAAAGAAACAAGACGCAGCAAATAGACACAGAAAACAGACAACTGGGGGAGGGGAGGGGAATTAAATAAATAAATAAATAAATAAATAAATAAGAGTTTCTTGTCCTTCTATGAGAACAACAGGACTCCCCAGGATGGGAGTTTAATATTTTGTTGTTTATTTTATGAGTCTCCACCCCGAGATAACCCACTGACAAGATGAACACTTTTCACATTCCATATAAACATGCCCAGTGCCTCCCATCCTGCATATGCCCCCATCCCCAATGCCCTGCACCAGTATCCCTCCCCGACAATATTTGCTAAAGGAACATTACCTTAGATTTTCTATATTTATATGCTTCCAACAAGACAGCTTGAGCAATTTTGTTTATATTGATTAAATAGTTCTACATTCTGATTGAGGTGACAGTTACACGGATCTATATATATATATAAAAACTTGGAATTACACACTAAAAAATAATTCATGTAAAATTATTGAAATCAAAATCAGAGTTAATGGTATTTTACCAATGTTACTTTCCTTGTTTTGACAATAAAATGTGATTACCCATGATGTTTTCGCTGGGAGAAGTTGGGTGAAAGCTACTAGGAAAGTCTTTAGATTATTTTTGAAATTTCTTGTGAATTTTAAATTATTCCAAATTATTTAATTGCTTTATAAAAACAACTTAAGCTTTGTAAACTATTTGGCCATACTTTATTGACTTAATTTAGCACATCCAAAGATGTCACATTTATGAATTTAAAATATTTGTTCCATTTTAGGTACTTAAGTAGGTTAATTCCAATATTTTTTTAAAAATAGAGTCAAATAAATGTAATAGCTAATTGCATAATGTGGGATAGCCATAGAACAGTTCTGCATTATGTATAAATAAAAATTAATCAGGGCTGAGGAGAAATCATTTTTTTTTAATTACAGAATTATTGACAAGGCAACTAGGAATAAAATTCAAAGTATCTAGTCCAAAAATGCTATCAGAAGTTTTTTTAATCATTTGTTAATTCTCCCACCCCAAGATGACTCCCTCATCTGTTTGCTCATTGTTTTTGCTCATTATTTTTCTGCTTGTTGTTTGTACTTGTTGTCTGTTCATTGTTTTTGTTCATTGTCTGCTCACTGCTTTTTGCTTATTGTCTGCTCATTGTCTGTTTGTTTTTTCTTTAGGAGGCACTGGGAACCAAACCCAGGAACTCCCATGTGGGAAGTGGGTACTCAACTGTTTAAGCCACATCCACTCCTTGCTCCTTTGTTTTTTCTCATTTTCTGCTTGTTGTTTTTGCTTGATGTCTGTTCATTGTCTGCTCGCTGTTTGTCTTCTTTAGGAGGCCCCAGGAACTGAACCTGGGACCTCAACTGCAAGCACTTAAGTGCTTGAGTTACATCAACTCCCCAGAGGTATTTTCTGATGTAAATGAGGTTAGACTTGTAACAAAGACACAAGCATTCATAACTTTCACAGGACTTCATTCCTTCATGAATTTTCTGGTATTCTGCTAAAGGTCTTTCATATTTAGCATGTTCACAGCAGTTTTATTTTCCACACAATTTCCTGACAAATGATGAGGCAGAATGTATCACTGAAAGCCTGCCATATTTACTATTGTCTTAAAGTTTTTTCTCCAATATGAACTCTCTGACGCTCATTGAAATCTTATTTCTGGGAAAAGCCTTTCCTACAGACATTCTGTTTCCATCAGCTATGCTCTTAGAGCTGATCCGTGATGCTCACTGATAATGCAGCCTATCTTCCCATAGAAGGCTTTGCTAGTCTCTGCATTTATAGGATTTGTCTCCATATACACTTTTTAGAAACATAGTGGTGTAAAAATTTTTGCCCAAGGAATCTCCATAGCAGAGCTTTTTCCAAAGTTTTCAATGACAGAAAATGTGAGGTAATGATCACTAAAGGCAATACCACATTCAACTGCATTCAAAAGGTTTCTCACCTGAGCAAATTCTTTTATATTCCTGAGGTGCGCATCTGACTTCAGGCAGTCTCATTGTGAGTACATTCCAATCTGCTAGAAACTCACTTACGTTTAATGAAATCTGAGTGGTTGCAGAAACATTTCCACAGTTACCATATTAACGGGATTTTTCTTCTGCATGGTATCACTTGTATGTAATAAGTTGTGATTTTCTGTTAAAGGAATTCCACCTTGACTGAATCTACAGATTTTTTTGTATGCATTCTCTTATGTTTAACAAGGTTTCATAAGAGGGAGAAAGCTTACTCACAATCACTGCATCCATATGGTCTCTCTCGTATGGCTTCTTTGACGTACACTGAGTATTGACTTTGTAGTGAAGGCTTAACCACAATCACTGAATTCATAGGGCTTCTCTCCAGTATGCGTTTGTTGATGTGTAACAGGAGTATGCTTTGTGGTAAAGCCTTTTCCACATTGACTACATATATAAGATTTCTCTCCTTTACAAGTTTATTGATGTATGGTGACAGTGCCTTTCCCAGTGAAGCCTTTTCCACTTTCATTGCAGTTACAGGGTTTCTCGCCAGTGTGAGTTCATTGATGTACAACAAGATAACGTTTCTTGGTGAAACCTTTTCTGCTTTCACTACATGTATAGATTTTCTCTCCTATGTGAGTTCCCTGAGGTATGACAAGATTGCTCTTCACAATCAAGCCTTTTTCCCATTCAGTGCACACATAGGGATTCTCTTCACTGTGAATCCGCTCATCAGATAGCGCTTCATCGTGAAGCCTTTTCCACATTCACTACATATATAGGTTTTCTCTTTTTTGTGGGGTTTGCTGCCATAAGATGAGACTACTCTTCACTGTGGCGCCTTTTTCATATTCATTGGACTCACTGGGTTTCTCCCCTGTATGAGATTTCTGTTGAGTAGGATTTCCCATATGATACATAGGGTTTCGCACCTGTATGAATGTTGTGATGGGAAATGAGTGGCGACTTCTTGATGACATGTCTCCCACATTCAACACATGCATGAAGCCTATTTTGTGAGTTGTCTGAAGTTTAAAAGACTTGGCACTTAGTGCTGATGCATTTTGCAATTTCAGGGGATATAATTTCAGTATGAAATTGTTCATGCTTCCCATGTAGAAAGGTTTCCCTATTTCCATTAACCTCAAGATGGTTCTTTGTTTCATACCTTCTATTTTGATTGACTAAGTTTCTATTTGATTTTGAAGTTTTTGTGTATGTCAAACATATCATGATTTTGCTTTTGGGAAAAAAGCATATTTTTCTGATGCATTCTGTTCATGGTATTATTCCATTCTCTTGAGAAACCTTTGGTT
The DNA here is from genome assembly GCF_030445035.2 of Dasypus novemcinctus. Classification (NCBI taxonomy): domain Eukaryota; kingdom Metazoa; phylum Chordata; class Mammalia; order Cingulata; family Dasypodidae; genus Dasypus; species Dasypus novemcinctus. The sequence goes on along the minus strand of NC_080688.1, from coordinate 86,404,815 downwards.
TTGAGAGTGTTCTTGTAGATGACTGTCAACTGACTTGAATTCTAGATAGGTTCTACCACGGATTTCATCTTCTAATATCCATGCTTCCTTTCCTTGTTCCAACTTGGAGAATGTATTTGGTTTGCTAGAACCATACCCCACTAATATCAAGTTGTTATAGTTCTCCAACATCACAGTTAGTACAGTTCCTTCTCAGCAGAGACCAGAGGTTGCCATTCCTCCCAGGTGAACTCTACAGCCACATCTTCCGATGTCAGCAATTTCCAGGCCTTAATCAGTTTCTCTTGAGGGCAGTAAATAGCAATCCTCTTCGTTTGTCTCTTCTGTATCTGTCATGAAATCTTACAGTTAGATATCTCAGTATTCAGTTAAAGTTGTCTCCCAAACCTCTTGCTTCTTCCTGGACTTGATCATGGGATCCAGAGTCTGTGATCTTCTCCAGATTCCACTGCTAGCGACAAATGGCTAAACCCACACCTGAAACCACTTCAGACTGCGAAGTTCTCTGCCGCAGCCCCACCTAGGCTGTCACTAGGGATGCTGAGGGGCTGGGACGACAGGGTCCAGAGAGGGCCAAGCAGCAGTACCGGAAATAAGCATCCGCTGGGCCCACCGCACGTGACACCAGGGCCACGCTCTCCATGGCACTTCTGGCGAGAGCCACCACAATGGCAGCTCCGGTTGGCGTTGTGGGGAGACTGCAGTCACATTTAGGTGCTCCAGTGCCTTCCCGTCCTTGTTGCAAGGGTTGGTCAACACAGCTGTGCTAACCTCCTTATTTCCAGAGGCAGAAGCCCAGCCAAGGGCAGCATGGCGCAGACTGCCTACCATGCGGGCAGCTGGGGAAGACATGGAGCTATTTTTTAATCTACCTTATTTTATACCTAAAATTTTTCAACTTTTTTCTCAATCTCTAAAGCCTCCAAATTGTCAATTTGTGACAACTTACAAAAATCCAATTTGTGTTTCCAGCATAATTTATCATTTATTTTAATCTTCCTCAGATCTCAGATGTCTTCTTTTTGTGTGTGAATAATTAAAATAAAGGACGGATGTACATTCCTGTATCTGAACTATTTTTCTATGCTCCCCTTCACTCTGTCTTAGTCTGGCCAACTAGTATGTGATGATTGGTGGAATTTGGCTGTCAAAAGGCATTTTATTTTAGTTTCAATATTAATTATCAAATGACCCCATCATCCCCGAAAGTCTGCACCAATATATAGTCTTCTTCGGAATCTGTGATTACATTCAAATCAATCCTATGTTCTAAATAGTCATATCATTAACACCAAAACAATATTTGTCTTTTGTGCCAAAGACAGAATCTGTGAGGTTGAGCCTTAAAAGAATATATTCATGAGAAGCAGGTGTGGCTCAATTAGTTAGGCTCCCATCTACCATATGGGAAGCCCTGGGTTCAAGTCCCCGGGCCTCCTTGTGAAGGCAGACTTGCCCGCACACTGCGGTGAGCCGCTGGACCGCGAGCACGGCGGAGAGCCAACTCAGCAAGGTGACACAACAAAAAGGGAGAAAAGCAAAAATGCAGAAGAATGTGCAGCAAATGGACACAGAGAGCAGACAGCAAGCAAGCCACAAGGGGGGGGGGGGCGCGATAAATAAATATAAATAAATACAGACACAGAAGAACACACAGCAAATGGACATAGAAAGCAGACAACAAGCAAAATATATATATATATGTATGTATATATACATACACTCATGCCTCAAATTTTCATTATTCTTTTTAGTATTTTCCCAATAAAATTTCTGAAAGCCAACTATAGTAAGATGTGGGTAACTGTTGGTAACTTCCACATTTCCATCTGCAGCTCCATACACAGGAGAAGGAAAACTTTCCATTGTCTAATTCTAACCCAAGTGCCTATTGCTACGGGGAGGGCAAACTAAACATCCGTTAAAGAAACCTTGTCTGTTTTCATCTCCTTCAACTTAACTAAAAAGGGTAGCGCTTCTTCCCATTCTACTGAAGGAAGAATACTCGTTCCCATCAACTTCAGGAAAATGCAACCTTTGCAGGCACCCGGCCTTTTCTACTTCTATGGTCTGTGTCCTCTCAGTGGGACCATATATTCTCAAAATTCTAGTCAAGTTTATTTTCTTCCAGAATCAACATCTTGTTAGCCATATGGGGACTCCATCCAGCTTTGCCCAGGATGCCAGATCCATCTTCCCCCAACTGAGATAGAATAGCAGGAAGATTTTATACCTGAAATCAGAATTTTAGAATTCTATACCTGATATCAGAAGAAAGATCATCTCCATTCAGCATCTCTTTAAGATAAAGGTGTAAACTCTCTGAAGGGGGAATGAAGCAGGCTAGTAAAATAGGGAAACAATAGATGGATCTGGAACCTGACAGAGAGTCCACGTGGAACTCAATAACCCCAAGAAGGCTGCTGGAAGACCCTCCCCAAGATTCTGCCTTTCAGAACAAAGACTTCTTCTGGAAGCTACAGAAGCCTGGATATTCCCCAAGGACTTTATCACTGGGCCCTCTTGGAGGATTGATAGGTGGGATAATCAATCCAAACAGCAATCAGCTGGAGCCCCTCCCCTGCCATTAGCAAAGGGGTGGAATAATGAACAGCTCAAAAGCCAGGCGCAGGCCTGAATGGGTGCTCTCCTGTGAGCTCTCTCACCTCTGGGCCTGTTCCTGCCCTCTTTGTGCTGCTCTTACCATTTTTCCTCTTTCATGTGGCCTGGCAAATAAATTAGGGATTTATAATCTATAATGGGAAATTGTAGCCTGTAAATCAGCCCTCTTTATCACTTTTCAACCCCCTTCCTCTCTACCTGGGATCCCTAATCTGCAGTTTTCTCCCACTTTTCATCCCTCCCTACCTGAATAAAGTACTGGCCTAAGTTAAAAACAAAAAACAAAACAGAACAGGGGCAATTAGTATGACTATGACCACTGAAGGTAACTCTATGCATCTGGTAATTTTTAAAAATACTGTCAAGTTTATCAACAGTAAGATCAAATTCTACCATTGGTTTGGTCAATATCTTCTGTTGGTTCATTCTATCATATGTCCTTTATACTTCACATGATTTTAATTGTGGTACTCAGCTTTACTTTTTTTACTTTTTCTGTTCTGCCTAGACAAAAAGATGGTGCCCTGGAAAGATAATTCAGATAATCTTGCCAAATACTGGTGGATTTCCTAGTTATCTCATTAAATTTTGACATAAAATTTTCAAATTCAGTCATATGCCTCCACTGCAATGACTGAGATGGTAATCTCAAACACCATGAACAATGTAGCTTACTAGAGTAATAAATTAAAATATTTTAGGTACGATGCAATATTTTATGAGTAACTGAGGCATTTTCCCGTAGATGATTATAAAAAGGAGGCTGCCTAAGAAATGAGCCTAGGCTGGTGAGTAGAGAGTCAGACAAAAGAGGACATCAAGCCATCCTTGGGCACAGCACATTAAAACAGGATGCAGGAGGAGCAGTACGAGGAATAAGAAAGGGGGAGGGGTAGGAGAGCTGGAAAGGTGACTGACATCCTTCTTACTTCAGGCCTTTTCGTGTTTGGGTCTTAATATTTTTTATATAGGTTCTTCCAAAATTTTAATATTGTGGAAATAAGGTCTTAATTTTTCAAACCAGCAATGGTTTCTCAATAGTAAGAAGGCTCATATGCCTCCTTTCTTTCTAAGCAAGTCTTCTTATATTTATGACAAGTAATAATCATACCGTGAATTATTAAGTTCCACTAGAACGCAAAACTGGAAACTAAGCTGCCAACTGCTGGCAGGCAGTGCCACCAAAGGATAGTTAAAAGTTATATCTTAACCAGCTGATATATAAAAGATATCCTCTGGCCTATGAAAGGCTGGTCTAATGCAGGTAACATTTAATGTGTGAAAACTGGGGTTAAAGGGAATCTAGCCTACACAATGAAGAACACCTTCAGTATTAAATCAAGCCCAAGAAGAGCCTAGGCACACACACAGAATAAAATTATGTTTGACATCCGTACATTCATGTTATTTACTCTTCAGCAGGTAATGTTTCTTAGAAAAGAGGGGAAATTTAAAACAGAGGTCCAAGCTTATAAAAACCCCTCTCCGATATAGGCTGCACTCAATTCAGAAGCATCTACAATGAAATACCCTAAAAAATAAGGACAGGGTTGTTAAAAACTCAGTTTCTAAAACTGAAAGTAGCAAATTAAATACATACACACACAAACATAAAAGCAAACCTAGCCACAATTAATTAATTAACTAATTAATAATAAAAATCCTGAGACTTGTTTCAAAAGAGAGACTCCTGTGGTTTTACCCAGGCCATTCAACCACTCAAAGAGACCTTGGAACTAATGGAGTTTAATTAACATTGTCAAGGATTTTCCTTAGAATTCAGGAAAAAAAAAAAAAGGATGCAAATTGAAGAGATGATAGTATGAATGGAATCTAGAAAAATGGAAGAAGAACAAGAATTTTTTCCTTCTCCAGAGTGAGGCGGTCTCATGTGGCACGAGTTATTTAACCCACTCAGCCATTGCAACCCCATAATGAAAATTAATGTATTAATCTATGGGAACATAATGACACAGGTTGTAATCTTTCACTTTGATTCTATGTTCACCAAGGGGCATTCAGATAGTATTTTAACATTTATTTACCAAAGATCTCCGATGTGTTCATAACCATAAAGAGAACTTTGGGAAATAATAAAGATTGAAAAGTTGCAATCTCAGTCATCAAATTTTCACCATTTAAAATAATGCAACCTCAAGATCTTTGTAGCTGAAGAGAGGGGAAGCAAGTATAATATAAACTTAAATAACGAAAGTAATTTTTAATGACCATCTTCACAGTGGTTAGCAATTTATATGCATTTGTGTGTGTGTGTGTGTGTATACTCACATATTGAATCTTTACAGCAATTGGATCCAATAGGAATCTTAGTGTATGTAAGTTTTTTTAATAAGGAAGCTCAGTCCTCTTATAAGTAGTTTGCAAATTCCCAGTTTCTGATCTTTAATTATTTTATTTATAATGTATTTGTATAGAAAAACAATTTCTTAAAGGAGGACACATTATTTGGGGATAGGATGATATGTGAGTGATTCAAATGAACTGGGATATTTGGAGAATATAATGTTGAAATGGATCTATATATTTTAATATGGAGATAAAAAAGTATTAGAGGAATGCACTGCATCCTCAAACATCTAATATACAGTAGTCAAGCTGATGGGATCAGAAATTGTATAACTGCCTCGTCAAGCACAATCGTTGGCCACTATAATATTTTTAATAAACTTTATGGAAATAAAATATTAAAAATAATAATAAATAAATAAAATAAAATACAACTGACAGGGGAGAGAAATAAATAATTTTTAAAAATAAAATTAATAAACTTTACATTTTAAAATTATTTTAGATCTACAGAAAAATCACAAAGTTAGCACAGAGGGTTCCCACATAACCCACACGGTTTCTCCTATTATTAACATCTTCCATTAGTATGGTACATTTGAAACTGTTAATAAACCAATTTGATACAGTATTATTAAGTTGATAGTAGATTCAGATTGCCATCATTTTAACCTAATCTCTTTTTTCTGGTCCACAATCTCACCAGGATCCCACATTACACTGAGTCCTTGTATCTCCTTAGGCTTCTCTCAAATGGGACAGTTTTTCACACTTTGTTTTTAATGACCTGGAATGATTTTGAAAAGACATCTTGTAGAATGTTCCTCAGCTGGGATTTACCTTATGTTTTCCTCATGATTAGCTTCAGATAATATACACTTTGTGGAGGACTACCAGAGAGAGAGAGTGCTAGTTCATCATTTACAATCAAGGATATGCGTGTACTATCACCATGACATTACTGTCACTGCTCACTTTGATTGGCTGAGGCAGTGTTAGGGTCCTTCACTGTAGAACTATGCCTTTCACCCCCCCTCTTTTTCCACATTGTTTTCTTTGGAAGAAAATCATTATGTTCAGCCCACACTTGAGGAGTTGAAAATTATCCTCCACTTCCTTTAGAACAGAATACATAAATTATTTAGAATGCCTCTGCATGGGAATTTTTCTTCCCTCTCCCCCCAGTTTATCTATTTATTCAGTTGTTATTTCAGTATGGACTCATGGACACTTATCTAATATTTTGGGTCACAATCTAATACTACTTTATTTTGTTACTAAAATTTTCCAACTTTCACAAATGGGGGCTCTTTCATTACGCTTCTGTGTCCCTTTGACATACCCCATCTTTGAGGGACTGTTGTTGTTGTTGAACATTTCCTTATTTTCTGGCACTATGAGATGCTCCAGGCTCAACTTATGTTATGCCTGCCCCAGTCCTAGAATAAGCCATTTCATTCAGGAGCTCTGGTTCCTTATAATGGAGAACAGTCTTTCAAGTTCAGATCTGCACACAGGATGTGCTCATTGATTACTGGGCTGTCACTGCTTTTAAGCCTACTTGTTTGACAGAGTAAATTATATGTGCATATACTAACCCATGAATAAACATATTTATGCATACTTCTATGTGTCTCTTTACCTATATTAAGTGAAACTTTTTTCATACTGAAGTCTCCAACTCTAATTCACTAACACACCAGTCACTCTAGCTTCCTTCTCCTTGTTGATCTACCATTTTCCAGTTTAACTGAGAAATCTTGCTCCCATCCTCTAAATTACATTTCCATAATTGTTCATTTCTGGTATACACATGGAGTGGGTTTAGATACTCCCATGGAAAGCAACATTATCAACTTAAGTACAGTTCTTCTATACAGTTCCTTTTGCCTTCTCTTTTCAACTAAACTCATTACAAAAGTTTCTAGATCAGCACCACCCCCCCTCCGTCAGAGAGTTTCTTTCATTTATTTATAATACAGATATATTACTTTGTCACTTCTGCATTCCATCCTGGGATTCCTCAGACCTCTTGAATGATTTGTTTTATTTGAATGAATTAAGATTTACTCTTTGAGCTGTAAAGTTTTATGGGTTTTGAAAAATACATAGTTTCATGTAGCCACCATTATAGTTTCATGTAACCACCATTATAGTATCATATCCAATAGTTTCACCACCCTAGAAAATCCCAATTTAGTTCTTCAACAAGTCCCCCCGAATCCCTGACAATCACTGCTTCATTCTACTCATTCATTGTCATTACTAAACCCATTGTTACAAACTTTCCCATGTGGTCATGCCTTTTCTCCATTCTATATCAAAGACAAGAAGCAGTTTTGGAAAGGAGCTTTTTTCCCCCATATTTCTGATAGTATCAAAGCTAGGTGCTTTATATATAACAGTTACACAGTAGATGCATATTGATCAATGGTTTGATTTCAATCACTTTGGTACTTCCTAAAGCATACACTATATAGAGGTGCTGTGCTTTTGTTTCTTTTCTCTTTTCAAAATGTTATTTCTGTCCTTGCCGCAGTTTTCCTCAATTTGTCTGTGTATTTATTCAGAAACAAGACAACAATGTTGACAGGGTCTCCTGGCTCTGAGCATAGTAATTGTCAGAAACCATCATTAAGAAAGGAAAAACTATTTAAAAATATACCTTTGAAGGCAGTGGGAAGCAACTAGCCATGGAAGTCTTATACCAAAACTTGATAGAAATACAAAAATCCTAACATACACATAATAAATTAAGTGCAGGGATAAATATAGCACAAAAATATTAAAGTTGACAGAAATAAAAGGGAAACTAGAAATATTCACAATTATAGTTGGATATTTTAACACATTTGTTTCAGTAACTGATAGAACAGGCAGACAAAAAATCACAATATGAAGAAAGGAAAATACATCACACATAAAAGTACAGTTTACTTATTCTGGCATATATGGGAAAAGCTGTTTTAACATATGAAAATCAGTCTGTTCTATTCACCATATTATCAGAATAAAGGAGAAAAATCATATGACTATCTCAGGAGATGCAGAAAAGGCATTTGATAAAATTCAACATTGATTCATGAGAAATACTGACGAAATAAAGAATGGAAAGAAATTTTCTTAATCTCATGAACGGTTTTTACAAAAATCCTGCACTTCATGTCAAACTTAAAGATGAAACATTGAAAGCTTTTTTCCCTGAGATCAAGAATAAGATAAGTTTTCCAGTATCACCACTTCTATTCAGGATATGTCTGCATATGACAGTCAGTGAATTAAGACTTAAGAAAAGAATAAAATGTGTCAAGATTGGACAAAGAGATATAAAACTTTCATTATCTGCAGAAGTCAAGATAGTATAATGTAGAAAATTCAGAACAAGCTTTTAGAATATTCAGTGAATTTAGCAAAATTGGCGGATGCAAAGTAAAAACACAAATGTCAAAAAATACAAAAATACTTAAAACACCATATAACTAGTATAAGAAAATTAAATATCTAGGAATCGATCTCATGAAAGATATATAAGAGCTCAACACTGAAAATGATAAAATACTACTGAAAGAAATTTAAGATCAAAATAATAGATATATTACATTCATTGATTAGAAGCCTTGATATTAGTAAAAGGTCAGTTCTTCCCCAATTTCCTTATATATTCAATACAATTCCAATCAAAATCTCAGAAAAATTTAGTGGAAATTAAAGGTTGGTTTTAAAGTTCACATAAAAATGGAAATGACTTAGGTCAGCCAAGACAACAGGAAGAAGCTTAATAATTTAATTTATTGGTGTTGAAGAAAAAAAAAAATCTGTATATATCATTCTTTCCCTTTAGAGGAATTTATTGCCTAGCAAGAATCAATGAGTTTCTCAATGTTTTTTGCAAAGACAATGTTTTATTTACATCTCTAAGTCTTTGCACAGCTTTTTCCTAGGCCTAGAATGTGTTTTTTCTTGACTTCCCCTGATGAAACAGCAATTTATCCTTTGAGATTCAGTTTAATTGTCGGCTACTATACAACGCCTGCCCTGAACCCTCAGTCTGAATTGGTTGCTCCCCTATCTGACCAAATAGGCTTTTATTTGAACCTTTCACACTATACATTCTTTGTATTAGCTCTGTATTCATATTTCTGCCTTTCTCATGAGACTAGGTCTTATTTTAAATCCAGGAAAGATAACTTCTTAAACCCCAGTATGTAGTACAAAGCTTCAGGTGTAAAGCTTTGTAGGATGACATGTACCTCGCCAAATATCATGGGAGTGCCACGATGGAGGAGACACAGTCCCTGCTTTCAGGTCATTTGTATGTTTCTTGTAAACTTCTCTGGAATAGAAAGTTATATCACGCTGGGAATTAAAAATTAATATGCATTTTCCAAATAATAAATTCAAAACTATAATAAGCAAAAGTTAAGTACTGGTGAAAACTAATCTGTGGTCTAAAGTATTTGGAAATTACATCAACAATAAATCTCTGAGAAATGCATAATACATATTAGCACACTTGAAAACTCTGAGAATTCCTACAGTAAACAAACATTTCCTAATTGTAGCACTTTCAAACTTGTTTGATCATAGAGATAGATTGAAAGTGTGTTTCTGTGTGCCTGTGTGTGTGAAAGAGAAAGAATCCTGATTATTTTATGAAGGTTTGTACATAAACTTAAAAAAAATGGGTTTACTGAAAAATCATTTATTAAATACAGGATTCCTTATACCACCCACAAACTTTTTTTTCCCTAAAAAGCCTAACTTAAAGTAAAATTACTTGTCCAGGATAAATGAGAGTTTGGAAAAAGTAATATCCATATCTTTCTCACTTCCAAGGTATATCTCCATTTCCATGTCTCTGATTTTCTACCTTTGTCACTTTGTAGAAAGGTTCATTTTTTCAAATCAACTGTATTTTTGTCTCATCTGAGCTATAAAAGAAACAAAGAGTATTAAAAATAGCTTTTTTGTTTTTTAGCTCATTCCTGGCTCCCTCATGTATTCAGCTGACACCTTCAAATTGCCCAAAAACAAAGGGAAACAAGAAAAATGACTGAACAACAAAAAACGTTATCTAAAGATTATCAGAAAACAATGGAACTGAGAGGTTGCTGAATTTATTAAAAGGTTCACCTTTGAAATGAAAAAAAAAAGGTTATCGTTCATTTTATATGCTTTAGAAAGGTTATCTCACCACAAACACATGGGAAATTGCTCTTTTGTTATACATATTTACATACTGCCTCCTTTGCCTTCATACTCCTGTGGTCTAAAAGAAGTCTAGGGGGAAATGCCAGCAACTCAGTAAATCATACTTAATTAAGCTGTTTGGATAAAAATGATTTTGATGTAAAACATTTGTCTCAACTCATGGGTTTTAACTATTATAGGGATGATAGGCCAAACATTTCAAAAAAATGGAAAACTGTCATTTTGCTAACAGTAGTTCACATGCAAATAGCCTACTTAAGTTATTAAGTATTCACCATCACTTATTTTAAAAATTGTTTGCCCTATCATCATATTTACTGAGCGCAGCTTCAAAGTAGTCCCAAGCATGGGAAGAAGACTAAGATGAGTGTTATGCAAAATGGTATTGCCTGCAAACACACACACACATGCGCGCGCACACACACGTTTCTTTCCAGAAAATTGGGAACTATACCAGTAAGTGGTTCCTAAAGGAGAAGGAAGTATATTGCATAATCACAGAAGAGCTTTTCCTTTTTTGCCTGCAAGGACAATAAGCTGGCTTTGAAAAAAATAAACTAAAAAGAACCTAATTTTTTTGAGATGAAATATGTGAGATAAATTAATATATTTAATGTTAGCATTTTAGGATTCGTTCAACCAATTTGGCTGTTAAACATTTTTACACACAATATCTTATTAAATTTTTCAGGAATGTCACTTTCTTCCACCTTGGAAAGGTACCATGCAGAGAAGACCTGAGAATAAAGAGACATAAGGCAATTCTTACTGTTCAATTTTCGGGTGATGGCAAAGGAGGAAAATATGTTTTTAAATGTTCTCTTCTTTCCTTTTTTACTCTCCCCTCCCTCCATTCCTTCTTTCCTCTCTTCCTTTTTTTCCTCATTCTTTTTACTCATTTGTTTTCTTACCATAGATTACAAATCAATATATTGATTTCAAAATGCCAAGAAAAATATAGATAAGTCAACACTGGCAAAATATATACATACATCAAGTATATACATGGGGGAAGTAATCAAATAAATGCAAGAAAATATCAAAAGACAAAAAAAGACCCAAGATTCTTACATTTCATTCTTTTTTATATATATTGACTTAAATTCTTATACATAGTACCTTTAAGTACATATTCAGGGAAGCGGACTTGGCCCAGTGGTTAGGGCATCCGTCTACCACATGGGAGGTCCAAGGTTCAAACCCCGGGCCTCCTGACCCATGTGGAGCTGGCCCATGTGCAGTGCTGATGCGCACAAGGAGTGCTGTGCCACGCAGGGGTGTCCCCGCATAGGGGAGCCCCACTCGCAAGGAGTGCGCCCCATAAAAGAGCCGTCCAGCGCGAAAGTGCAGCCTACCCAGGAATGGCACCACACACACGGAGAGGTGACACAACAAGATGACGCAACAAAAAGAAACACAGATTCCCGTGCCACTGACAAGAATACAAGCATACACAGAACAACACACAGCAAATGAACACAGAGAGTAGACAACTGGGGGGGAGGGAGAAATAAATAAAATAAATAAATCTTTAAAAAAATAAAGTACATATTCAATAAGTTATATGCATTGGCAAAAGAGTTAAAATACAACTCAGACAGAGATTATATGTATTTAAAAGCTTAAAATAGACTTAGAAATTTATTAAATTTCAACCTGGCAAATATTAATGGGAAATATATTTTATAAAAGAAAGCTTAGTTTTAGGAGATAATATTTTAATTATACATTGTATCTCCTGTGGATTAGGTGTTTTGATAAAATCATAATCTTGCTGTTTTCTTCTACCAAAGCAATATACTGAACCCTTGCAAGGGTTAAGCATTTTAGCCCAACTAAAATCTCATGGAAGGATGTTATTAATGTGGGAAAGCGTGGGAGGGGAAGGGAGTGGGCATATGGGAATCCCTTTTATTTTTAATGTAACATTTATGTAATCTAAAGCTCCTTTAAAAAAATTTATAAAAAAAGTAAAAAAAAAAAGAGCTTTGTCCCACATCTACACTGTTTTGCTATGCCAGAGACTTACCATATTGCAAAAATTGCCCCATATCTCTCCTGTTCTATAAGATTTCGAATAACAGAAAGGTCTCTATGTATTTTATCAAACAACTAAATCTTATTTTGAATCAAAAAGGAAAGTGCTGTTCATCACCAGTGTCAAGCAGTTGGAAAATAAAGGTTCCTTCCCTCAGAAAAATTTTCACTGCTGTACATCCCTGTATCTGGGGTGGCTAGAAGCTTCCCATGAAGACAGTATGAGCATAGCGAGACACATTTGACTAGACTATGCCCAGAGTGTGTATGTGTGCATGGGTGTGCAAGTGTGTGCACATGCCTGACAATGTTACATATTGTCAGTCAGGCTCGGGACTTAGTTAAAGCTTTTGACAGAGGTATATAAATATATAAGTATATTTGCTACCTAAAACAAAGTAACAATCATAAAATCTTAAGAACTTATTCCTCTTTTTTTCTGCCATGGCTTATTTCAGTAGAAACAAATGGACAAGAATGAATAAATCCATTGACTAAGTATAAAACATTTAACTAAAATATGCACATTTATTGAAGTTTTATTGCTATATTTTAATTAGTTATTAAAAAATAAAAATTAGATAGAAGAATTAAATTCAGTAATACTAATATCGTTTTATCTTATATATTTAATAAAATCAGATTACCTGTGATGTTTCAGGAAAATGAGGTTAAACATTCACCTCTAATTATGCATTGCATTTATTTCCATTGATACACATTTGTAGCAATTTGATATTACTGATGAATTACAAAGAGAAATATTGGATTATGTTTGTAAATGGATCTTTTCCTATGGATTTATTAGATTATATTGGATTCAGAGGTTTATTTGATTAAGTAATTAGGTAAATCTCTCATGCCAGTAGGTGTTCTGCCCACACCCTTGGTGGGTGGGGACTCACAGATAAAAAGCATGGCAAAGGACAGAGTTGAGGGCTTCTAATGTTGGAGGTTTTTCTGTTGTGGTTTTTTGTCTGTTTGTTTTCATGACATTTATTTTTTCTATTTTTTTAATTAAAGTTAATAGATCACAAGGAATGTTACATTAAACAACATTAAAAAAACACACAAAAAAACATAAGAGGTTCCCATACAACCCACTCCCCACCCTCCCACCTCATTTTTGTAAATAGTATTTTTTTGAAGACACATACATCACAAAAAAAAATGTCACATTAAAAAATATAAGAGGTTCCCATATAACCCCACCCTTCCACCCCACTCCTCCCACACCAACAACCTCCCCCATCATTACGGCACACTCATCACACTCGGTGAACACATTTTGGGACATTGCCGCACTACATAGATAATAGTTTACCCTGTAGTTTACACTCTCCCCTAGTACATTCAGTGGGTTATGGCAGGATATATAAAGTCCAGCATCTGACCCTGAAATATCATTTAAAACAACTCAAAAATCCAAAAAATACCCCCACGTCACATCTCTATTTCCCTCTCCCTGCCCTCAGCAAATACTGTGGCCACTTTCTCCACCTCGATGCTAAAATTTCTTCTATTACTGGTCACAATAGTTTTACAGTAGAATTTCAGTAAGTCCACTCTAGTCCATATTGTATTCCTTCATTCTGTGGACCCTGGTATGGTGATGCCCTCTCCACCTCTAGATCAAGAGGGGGCTTAGATTCCACACAGATAATGGATGTAGTTTCTCTGCTTGCAGTTGTAGGCACTCCTGATTCCCTGGTGTGGTGATTGACCATCTTTACCTCCCTGTTAGCTAACCTCAGTAAGACCAATGAACCAGAGAGTAGGAGTCGCCACTCTGCTGAGGCTCAGGGTCCAGCTGGAACATGGGCCCTGAGTATGCACCATCCCTAGCATCAACCACAGGTTCAGTAAAAGTGACAGAAGAGGCATGTGTAGAAAGGTAACATCTGAGTCCAGCTCCATCACATTCAGGAGCACAAATTCCAAAGCAGGGCCCTTTGCCAAGGCACAGAACTCCAAATCCATCTGCCATGGCCATATACCCTGCAGATCTCCGTAGCCTTCCGGAGAACCAGTACTTACGGCTGTAAATACTTAGGCTTTTTCTGGGGTCCTGCTGAGGTGTGCATAAGCGCGACGCCTCTGATGACCTCCCAACTCTTTTTTGGAGTTTTGATGTTGGAGTTTGATGCTGAAGCTGGAGCCCCAGGAGAGAGAGACAGAGTTCACCTAATAGTCTACAGCTGACCTTGTGGAGAAAACAGAGTAGCTGAGCCCAGAGGAATCCAGGAAGCCTGAACCCTCACAGACGTCAGCAGCCATCTTGCTCCAACACATGAAAATAGACTTTGGTGAGGGAAGTAACATGCTTTATGGCCTGGTATCTGTAAGCTCCTATGCCCAATAAATACCCTTTATAAAAACCAACCAATTTCTAGTATTTTGCATCAGCATCCCTTCGGCTGACTAATACAATGTCTGAGCATGGTTGTTTTTGAGAGTATACTGTTTGGGGTTCACTGTGCTTCTTGAATGTGCATATTCATGATTTTCATTAAATTTGGGAAGTTTTCTGCCATTATTTCTTTGACTGTTCCTTTTACTTTTACCCTGTTTTCTCTTTTTGTCCTTCTGGGAGTCCCTTAATGTATATATTGGCATACTTCATGGTTTACCACAAGTCTCTTAGGCTCACTTTTTTCACTCTTTTTTCTTTCTGCTCTTCAGCCTGAATCATTTCAATTGCCTTGTGTTTTAGACTTCTGATTCTTTCTCCTGCCAGTTCCAGCCTGCTGTTAAAACCCTCTAGGGATTTTTTTGCATTTCAGTTATTGTGGTCTCCAACTCCAGTATTTCTTTTAGGTTCCTTTTAAAAATCTCTATCTCTTTATTGAGAGTCTCATATTGTTCATTCTTTGTTTTCCTGCTATCCTTTACTTCTTTCCCCATGTTTTCCTTTATCTTCTTGAGCATACTGAGGATCATTTTGTTAAGGTCTTTGCCTCATACATCCATAGTTTGGTCTTTATTGACAGTTTCTAGACTTTTACCTTGTTCCTTGTACAAACCATCTTTTCCTGTTTTATTGTCTTATAATATTTTGTTGTACTCTGTATATTTTAATATTTTAAAGTGTTAACTCTGGGTTTTAGTTCCTCAACTGTCAGTTCCTTAAATTTGTATCCAGCTAATGATATGACAGAGATTTCCTTGAATGCCAGGAGCTAAAAGAAACAAATAAATACCCACCAAAAAACTACTTTTGATAACCTTTGCAAACCGACATTGCTTTAAGCTGGTGTTCTCCTTTCAAGCTGAGAATTCCCATCAAGAAGATCAGCCTCAACAGACTTCAGCTCCTACACTCTGGTTTGTTGGACTTACCCCACTCAGCTAACATGGAGGTGAAGAAGGTCAACCACCACACCATGGAGCCAAGAGTGCCTATAACTGAAAGGAGGAGGATTGCATCCAGCATCCATGTGGAATCTAAGCCCCCTCTTGATATAGATGTGGAATGGACACAACCATTCCAAGGTCCACAGGATGGAGGAATAGAATATGGATGAGAGTGGACTTACTGATATTCTATTCATGAACTATTGTGATTAGTAATCAAGAAAATGTGGCATTGGTGTGGAGAAAGTGGCCACAGAGGCTGCTGAGTATGGGGAATGGGAGGAAGAGATGAGATATGGAGGCGTTTTCGGGACTCGGAGTTGTCTCAGTGATGATGCAGGGACAGTTACCAGACATTGTATGTCCTCCCATGGCCCACCGGATGGAACATGGGAGAGTGTGGGCTATGATGTGGACCATTGACCATGAGGTGCAGCGGTGCTCTAAGATGTACTCACCAAATGCAATGAATGTCTCGTGATGATGGAGGAGATTGTTGCTATGGGGGGAGGAGTGGGGTGAAGGGGGTGGGTGGTATATGGGGACCTAATATTTTTTTAATGTAATATTAAAAAAATAAAGACAAAAAAAAAAAAAAGATCTGCACAAATTGAATGTGCATTGAAGGGTCCCATGTGTCCTTTCTGAGCCTGTGTCTTGTCTCAACTTGTGCTTGTTCATGGCCTTAGGAATTCCCCATTTGGAAGTATTCAAATGCCTCATAACCTCTCTATGAAATACTTTCTTCGCCTCCTGGTTGTTCTGTGTTATGACTTAAAGCAGGAATCCTTTTTCCCCACAGTGCTTTGACTTAACTGTTTCTTGGACTGCTTTAGCTGACTGCAAGATGCTTCTGCATACAGGGCAAGTTCTGGGAGGGTGAGCCATAGAAGAGGGACCTGGTTCAGTCCTTCTGACAGCCACCTGATAGGATGGCATGGCATACAGGAACTGCAATATGTAGCCAGGGACCCACAATGGGAGCACAGGCTGGCCTCTCAGCACACTGGGGAAGAGCATGAGGAGGGGCCATGAGTATCTTCTAAAATACTGAATCTCTCATGCAATTATGTTTTTACAAACAGAATTTTCTTGATTTGGTACTTCCCCAGGGACTACAACCCTTTAACAGTTTTCCAGAGTTCCGAGGAAGATGGCTCTGCCAGTTTTGTTAGTTGTTCAAAGGCTCTGTGCAGGAAGAGTACTCGGGAGCATCTTATGCCAACATGTTTGTTGACCAGACTAGTGGCATGAATGTTTTGAAGGCCGTTAGTGAAAACATTAATATAAAGCCACCCATTAATATTTACAAAAGCGAAATTGGTGACATCATCAGTGAGTGGTAAGGTATCTTGTCAGATGATTGAAGATCATTGTTTAATGGTTGATATTTCATAAAAGCAATACAGTACAATTTTAATAACTCCAAAAAGAAAATGTAAGTAATGATCAAATAGGTAATATCGAGCATCTCTAATTCACTGCAATACATTTACATGATATTGCTTTGCACATTTATTAAGAATGCTGAGATTCATTTGTGTCAAAGAATTTTCAAATATTAACAAAAAAGACTCAAAAATAATCTCATGAAACACAAACTAGAATATTAATCTCATAGGAGAGTAATCACAGTAAAATTTACATCTAATCACCGTTCTTCCATTAAACCTATGTGTTGCAATATTGATTTACTAAAACTACCACCTAGGCAGGGTAGTTCAAGCAAGTCAAACAATACTAGCAAGAAAGTGCTACTGCCACTGCTGTTTCTGTGCTGAAGATAATAAATAGTGAAAGAATTTCACATCCATTTACTACTGCATAAATATACAGCACCCTGAGAACCTCAACAACTGTGCAATTACAATTTGGTTGTGTTTGCCTAACAATAAAATTCTGTGGAGACTGCTTTGTTTAAATATTAGTAGTCAGTTGCTACTTATATATATTGTTTGCTTATATATTAAGTGAACAATTTATTGGGAGTGGTTAATGGCAGGGAAGGATTACTAAGTCTGTCACAGGAATTAGAAAGAGTCTAGCTTTCTAATGTAGTTTCATGAATACTGACATGATGTGAAATTTTTTTAAAAAGATTTATTTCTCCCCTCCCCGCATTGCCTACTCTCTGTGTCCATTTGCTGTGTGTTCTTCTCTGTCCGCTTGTATTCTCATCAGGCAGCACTGAGGATCTGCGTCTCTTTTTGTTGTGTCATCTTGCTGCGTCAGCTCTCCATGTGTGTGGCACCACTTCTGGACAGGCTGCGGTTTTACGTGGAGCAGCTCTCCTTATGCAGGGGCCACTCCTTGCAGTGGGGGGGTGGGGCACCCTTACACAGGGGCATCCCTTCCTGGGCCGGCACTCCTTGCACACAGCAGCACTGCATGTGGGCCAGGTCACCACATGGGCCAGAAGGCCCTGGGTATCGAACTCTTAGACTTCCTATATGGTAGGCAGACACTCTATCAGTTAAGCCACATCTGCTTCCCATGATGTGAATATTGACATGAACTCTAACACACAACTGGAGTTGAAGAAAAGGTTGTACAAAGCAAACAAGAATTAAAAAGAGACATAATTTTGGAGTCATAACTTGAGAAATTTTGAGGATTAGAGATAAGCTTAGGTCTCTGATGAAGAGAAGAATAACATTTAGGGCCCAAAAACATTAATAGGTAGGAGGGGTATGCCTCCTTACTGGTAGGAGTTAAACTTGAGTACAAGTTGGAAACAAAATAGAATTGTTAAAATACGTAATACTAGTTACAGAAAATTGGAGTCCATATCACTGTTTTATTTATTATTTAATACCATAAAAGCAAGACTTTTATGAAGATACAAAATTTCAAAGACAGCAACAAGGAAACTATGACTAGCTTAATAACAAAAAGAATCTTCTTTTTTGCAATAACTGATTCCTTGCCCATAACTTTCCGTAAGACTCTGGCTACATCACTTTCATTTTTCTTTCTAACTGTGACTGAGTCTTCTAACTTACAATTATAATTTTCTGGGTGACATTGCACAGGAGTCCTCACAGAAGCACATGGAAGAAAAAGCAAATTTGCTAAAGTATACAGTGAGAGTTGTCTTAGTCTACTACTTGCTAAAACAAACACCACACGCTGGGCTGGCTTAGACAATGGGAATTTATTGGCTCACAGTTTTAAAGCCAGAAGTCAAAAATTGAGGTGTCAGCAAGGTGTCACTTTCTCTGTGAAGACTGGCATTCTGGGTCTGGCTGCCAGCAATCCTTAGTTGTTCACTTTTGGTCACATGGTGATGTATATGGTGATACCTCATCCTTTCTCTTCCAGATTCTGATGACTTCCAGTCTCTGGCTCGTCCCGGTGGCTTTCTCTCTCCATCTAAATTTCTTTTGATCCTGTTTATAATGGGCTTACATCTACAAGGACATGTGTTAAGATTAAAAACATGTCTAAACTGGGTACATAGTTCTATCTAACACAAGTAGTTTTAGGTTTTTCTGAAAGATTTATTTCTCCCCCCTCCCTCCATTGTCTGTTCTCTGTGTCCATGTGCTGTGTGTTCTTCTGTGTCTGCTTGTATTCTCATTAGGCAAATCAGGGAACAGATCCTGGGGCCTTCTGGAGCGGGAGAGAAGCGATCATTCTCTTGCACCACCTCAGCTCCCTTTGCCAGCAGTTTTAAAATCTTGTTTGCAATTCTGCTAGTAAGTATTTTGGGGGATTTTGCTTGTGTTTTTAGAAAATAGTACATATATTTTGCATGTTTGTTTTGCGAGTGAAAAGTTGAAGTCAGGCAGGACTTGAGCCCAGATTTATGTTTAGTTCTAAGCTAGGACTCTTAGCCACTCCACCATATGTTTTCCCACCAGCTAAGAAGAAACCCTCAGGATTCTTTAGTACAGAGCCTCACGCAGGCAACATAAAATTGAAGTGGGTGCTCATTATTTACACTAGCCTTGGCCAATAATATCAAAGTGTTTACTGACAATGGTAGATAAAACTCCCTTTTCAATTAATCATAGTCTATCCAAAAATCCCTATCCTTATACCCAGATTCAAGTTGAATTTTAAAAATCCCACAACGTATCAGTTCCTACCTGACAAAAGCAAAACAGAATCCTTATTTAGTTGACAATATTTTAGTAGCAATCCAAAAATGATTTTAGCAAAACATTTTAAAAAATTTAATATATAAAGGAAAAGCTTAATGAAGAAGCAAATATACTGAACTTCTAAATCAAATATTACCATGCTCAAATCACAAAAACTTTTAGTTTGAGCCTCCATTATATAATCTTGTATCCAAAGTCTTCAACTTTTAACCATGATAAAATTGAGAAACTGGAGGAAAACTGGGAAAACATTTAAATATTTCTCCTATAGAATCTCAAATTCCTGTATCACAAGATTCATAAGTAGTCTTTAAAATTGCTCTTAATTACTTTGTGCCTTTTGATAGCACATGGTAAATTCCGCACTATCGTAAGTGATATTTCATCCATGAAATGTAAGAAAAATTAAGGATGCCACTTTCATTTATTAAAGAAAAGTATTTATCCTCTTGTGTAGACTACTAAAGAATATGCACTTTCAATTACATAAGTAATTTTTAATATTGGAATATTTTTCATTGTATCCTCTTTCCGTTTATAACATTCATTAGATACAAAATTTTTAAGTGTGCCTCATAAGTCCCTTTCTGAATGCATGGAATTATAATGGCAAACATTAAAATAAGCATAAAAATAAGGCTGAAGTCAGATAAATATCAGACATACTTCATTATTAATCTACTTTGCACTCTTTATCCCTTCCTTAAGTTCTAATTTCATGAGAAATTTTTTCTGTGTGAGGAAAGGGATGATATATTTGTTTTAGGCAAATATGGTATCATCCTCTCATTCAGTTAGTTAGACAAAATGAAGTTCGGATCATTTCAATTAAGATATAGAGATTTAAACTTACACCTTTTTTGACATCATATATTTCTAAAATGACTTTTTGTGGGAGTACCCATTCATCCAACTACCTTTACGCAGTGATATTTCTCTGTATTAAACTTACAACATTAAAAGCAGACAGGTGACTATCACCTAGATTGGTGATTAGTTTAATATTTAACATGGAAACCTATTGTATTATAATTTTCTATTGTGAATGCAGGATGGAAGATATGATGAAAGATGCTATATAAAAATTATCTGAGTCACTCAGAACCCTCAATAGTTCTTTATTTTTCAAAAAGTTCTTTCTCTTGGTACAATCATTTAGACAGATAAATATAACATTTTTCTATTGTTCATAAAGACTAATGACTCTACTCTTTCTTTTTTCTAGCCTTGAATAAAACTATTTTTGCTTAAAAATGTTAGTCAATATTAAGTGGCATGTTTTTCAAATGGTATTTTTAAATTATTTTTGTCACTGGCATTAAAATTATATATTTTTTATTAAAGAGATAACCTTTCTATTTAGATAGGGATATTTTAAGCAAAGGGAGATTCTTATCTTTAAAGGTACCACATTTATCACACCAAAAAGCAAACATTCACTCTATTTTAAAGATATTACCTAAAAATTTTATTATTTTAGAATCTGGAATTTTAAAATATTTTTGTCCTCTTCAACCTTACAATGTAGGAAAATTTAAGTATATTTATCTATCAAAAAATAGAAGCATATACCAGGAAACGAGTATCTTTTTCAATTTAGTGCCTTTAGGGCTTTCTAACTTGCCATTTATTCCTCATGCTACTTCAGGAGATTTATGCTTCCACTGTAACACTTCCTTGGCATATGTGAACGAGAGCTTCCATACTGGAAATTCTTGCAGCCACGTTTTAGTCCTCCACTCCCTGGGTATAGACTGGAAACTGGAAAGCCACTTGGTCGCTCATAACTCTGTTTCTTTCTAATTTAATTTTATTTTTTTAAAAAGATTTATTTATTTCTCTCCCCTTCCTGACCCCCAACCCCAGTTGTCTGTTCTCTGTGTCTATTTGCTGCGTGTTCTTTGTCCGCTTCTGTTGTTGTCAGCAGCACAGGAATCTGTGTTTCTTTTTGTTGCGTCATCTTGTTGTGTCAGCTCTCCGTGTGAGCGGCGCCATTCCTGGGCAGGCTGCACTTTCTTTCACGCTGGGCAGCTCTCTTTACGGGACGCACTCCTTGCGCATGGGGCTCCCCTACACGGGGGGACACCCCTGCGTGGCAGGGCACTCCTTGCGTGCATCAGCACTGCACATGGTCCAGCTGCACACGGGTCAAGGAGGCCCGGGGTTTGAACTGCGGACCTCCCATGTAGTAGACGGAAGCCTTAATACTGGGCCAAGTCTGCCGCCCCTGTTTCTTTTTAGAAGATAATCATTTCTGTTCTAATGCTTGAGGCTCCTACAACCATATTTTCAGGTTTTATAAAGGAATGTCTCAGATGAAAATCTGCCATACGTATAGCTATTTATTTTACAAATATTTTTAGCAAGCAGATACCAAAAAGAATTATACAATTTGTTTTGTAGACTCAAAGATCCCAGTTCTCTGGAAACCTCAGTCTGCATGGAAGTTTCACTCAAGAAAAGTGGGACAATATTTTGAAGTCAAGATTCAATGAAGATTAACTGGGAAGCAGAATCCTCCGAATTAACAGCCAGGCACAGGACAATTTAGAAACCAGCCAATTAGCTCTATCCACAGACGGCACACTGCTAAACATTCTAGATTCTTATACTTTGTAAGTAAGGAGTATGTTTAAAATAGTTTAGCTAATTTATATCTCTTGAAAACCACTAATTTCAGTACTGGAAACTGATTTATAACATTTGGTAAAGCTGCAGTGTCGATATACGTTCTGGTCAACCACATGTTGGCACTGCCTTTAGAGTACAGGATTCCTAAATCTACACCAAATATCATGGATTATAAACTTGTGATAGCACAACTGATCCACCCATTTGGTTGTAGCTTAAAGTAAGCACTGCATTAATATTTTAAAGTAAGTTAAAAATATTATAATAGCCTTTCCTTTGGACTTGACACCATTTATTTCTCGAGCTCTATTCACTTGGATGTCCTGACACCAATCTCTTCTGAGAATCCCAGTTCATCTTTAATTATTTCATCTTTGTCATCCCTAAATATTTCTTTTTTTCTCTACTTTTTAAATATTAATGTCTCCCTGATTCTGTCCTTGGCTCATAGCTTTTCTCTCAATAATCTCTCCCTGGATTATCTCCTCTCCTTTTAGATTTTTACCTCTACTTGGGTTCAGAGTCCTGAGTTTCATATGCTGGATATATTCAAATAAAATTCCCAAAGACATCCCAATTTTACATGCTTCAAAGGGCAATAACCATCTTCCATCAAAATTATTATGATATATGACAATACTATACATTCATGGAGCTTAGCCAACTGTGTAGTTTTTTATTTGGTACATAATCAACTCCATCTTAAACACAATTTACCACTATGAAATTCAGTCTAATTAGATTGTTTAAGTAAAACAAACTATTTTAATACTGAACACAAACATTTGCTCATGAAATAGTACCCCTCTGGGTCCTTTTGAAGGAATCAAGGAAGAAATAAATTGTATCCCATTGCTATAGATAATTGTCTGAGCCTCATCTCCTTCCTCACATAATAAATGCAATGGAAATTTAATTATGATCACAATGATCCCTGTACTCCAATTTTTTGCATTTACTAATCTTGAGCTTGAAGTTCTAATACTATAAGGTTTATAAAGATACATCTTAAGAATCCAGAATGACTATAAAGCATCCTATGTTACAGTGGGAAATTTCAAAAATCAACAATTATATCTGCTATGTCGTTTGCATCTTATGACAACATTCCAGGTTATAAAAATTGTCAGAAAAGCTAGAGAGGTACACTGCATCCCAATCACAACTGGACATTTTGTAGTGATTGTTATGGATTAATTAGACAAACTGAAGACCAGGGTGAATAAGAAAACACCCACTTACCTGATCCACAGTGTGTGAAATCCCAAATTTATGCTATAAGAAGAGTGACTCTCAGAATGTGCTATTTCTTGAGAGGAAGAGATGTGGGACTGGTAGTCATGGTGGTACTGGATAAATTAGACAACTCACACAGAGATACACCCTTAGGGGGAAAATAAAGTATTGAAGGATAATGAGTCCTGATAAGATAGTACTTTTGGACACAATAATGCCAATCTTGAAATTGCACTTTCATCTTGTAAATTTGATTGATCTAGTGAGCAAATTACACAGATTAGTTTACTGACCAGTTAACTCAATGGAGTCAGGTTAGTATAAAATGAGGATGATTCACGGTCACTTGATGGTGATAAATTTGAACATTCTCAAACTCTACTATAAAATTCTTTCTAGAAATAGAGTGGCTTGAGTCAAAAGTAGTCTCTGTCACTAGTGAATATGAAATTTCAATTACATATTATATTGAAGTCCTATTAATCCCAATTATTTCAACTTCTTTTTCCCATCTTCTGTCCCAGTACAGCATCCCATTTTCTAGGGTTGCTTTTCTCTCTTGAAGATCTTTTTCAGAACAGTGAAGGGAACACAACACTCTAACACATGCTAACACCCATGCCAAAATGTAAACTTGTTGGCATTTCAAATTTTACACACTAATTCCAAATTAAAGGTGTTCAAATAATCACTTTTTCAGGTCTCATCAACATATCCATATATAACTGGTAATGTTTCTAAATGATTGGCATACAAATTATAAAGATGTCTCTGAATTTGACCAAATTGATCATTGTTAACAGTTGTTGCCCATATTTTACCCTTTGTTTTAGCTGCACTGTGAGGTACGGTGGCTCTCAAATTTAGTGTGCATTAAATCTCAGAGCTGTTTCAGCTGTACAAAGAAGTGAATTTGTGAAGCAGATGACAACACGGAGAACCTGGAGGACATTATGTTGAGTGAAGGAAGCCAGACACAAGAGGACAAATACTGTATGATTGCACTAAGATGAATTAAATATGATGAACAAACTCATGGATTTAATAGCTAGAATACAAGTCATCATAAAATAGGAGGAGGTCAGAGGATGGAATGCTGAGGCTTCATCAGTGCAGAATTGGTAAAAAGTTGTTTGTAAATATATGGGAATTAATGGAAATGGTGAAAGCACATAATAATGTTTGTAATTAGCAGTGTTAATATACAGGTATGATAGTATCTCAAAGGGAAAGTCTAAAATCATGTTTATCATTAAAAGGAAAGCTAAAAAATGAAATGGGACTGTATAGCAGAGTGAACCCTCTTGTGAAAAATGAGTTAATAGTTTCTATATAAGGATGTTTTTCTCTGAAAGAGAACAAACATACGTTAAATGTTACAAGATGTTATCAGGGTGATACTCGAGTAAAAACACAACCAAGGCAAACTATTGAGAGTAGCGTATAACAATATATTAAAAATCTAACATCAATGGTAAAAAAAGAAATGTGCTGAATGAAAGAAACTAGATAAAAAGTACTACATATTGTTTGGCTCCATCTACAGAAACTGTAAATACAAGTAAATTATAGAGACAGAAACTGATTAGACATTACATAAGGCAGGGGAAGGAAAGAGACATTGAGAGGTGACTACTAAGGGGTAGGGGATGTTTGCCTATTTTGTTTGAATAATGAAAATGCTCTAATATTGGCTGAATTGATGAATATGTAAGTGAAGAACACATACCTCTGTGATTATTCCAAATGCCATTGATTGTACACTTTAGATGGACTGTATGACTTTTGAATAAAATTAAATAAAATTGAATTATCATTTTAAAAATCACAGAAAGTGCTTATTAAAAAACAGATTTCAGGGTCGCAATCCTAGTGGCCTGGGGTGGACCTGGGAATCTGCATTTCTGACATGTTCTCATGATGCTGACTCTGCTGGCCTGGGGACCACACTGAGAATGTCTGGCGTGTGAAAGGTGGGCACAACTGTGCCACTAATGAGCTGTGTGTCACGGGCTCACTGTGCGCCTTCCTCATCTGAACCTTGGTTTGTTAGTAAAAGATACACACTAAACCACACCAATATACCTTAAAAGTTTGTAGTTATGATAATGCAAACTAATGTCTTTAAAAAAAACACTATTTAAATAATCTAGTAAAATGCTACTCAAAGTGGTATTGAAACTGTGTTTGTCTGCTTATATAAAGGGCTCGTGGATTCCAGTTCAGAAGGTGTGGAGAAACCTTTAGCAACATCAGAGTGGCCATAGTCATAGCACATCATCACTGTGCTTGATAGATGCAAATAGCTAGAGTCTCCTGGGCACTTTCTGAGCTAACTGGATTCTGTGCTCATTTAAGCCTTGTGTCCTATGTGCTAAGGTGGGGACTGTTAATATTCCCATGTTAGAAATGAGAGCGTACAGGGAGTAAATGGCAGTTTTGGGTTTGAAGTAGTCTAAAGAAAAACAAAACAAAGCAAAACTGAAAGAAAAAAAAAATCCAAAGGTACAACATGAAAAAATAATTCAGGGGCAGGTTTATTAGAACTGGAGAGTCTCAACAGAGCCCTTGGGCTCCTTAATGAAGTCACGAGCCCAACACTGTTTTCCACCTTGCATGATAACCGTAAGTTTAAAATCAATAAGTCTATGTCACCATACTCTCATGTAAACAATATTACGATTTTCATAATTTCTATTGTGGATTTTCAGTAAAGGCAATGCATTATTCTTTCTAGTTGTCATATCTTCCCAAGTAAGATAATAATTACAATTATAGATTCACATCACTCATCCCTTCAGGTTTCCACATGTACTGGCATATGATTAGCTCTGCAAAGAGTAGACTTGGGAATGAACACTTTCTGACAAATAAGTCATAATAGAACTAGCTGAGTACTCAACTTGGAGGTACTCAGACTTAACATGAATATTCCTTTGGTTCACTGCGATTCATTGCCATTTACCCAGTGGTAATGTCTAGCCAGTTGCAAAAAAAAGATGATTTATATATTAAATAGAATAATTAAATATCTGAAAGTTACCTGGACAATCTAGTCTAATCAACTTTAAAGTCACTAGATACAATAAAGTAATTTCAAGCCATATTCACTGCTTAAATTGATATTCAAACACAGATTCTTGGATTTTGTCCCTGCTTCCCTGGGAAAGGCACTAATAACAAACCAAACATTTAATACGTAAATGTGGTCAATGAGATGACATTTCAGAATCTCAAATTTTGTCCCATGTGTTTTCACTAAATTTTTAGAAAATACACTTTGTATACCTAGATCTATTTTCCAGGAAGAATTCAACAATGCATTAAAAGAGCTATTTTATTATGTATACAAAACATGTTTTTACTATGTCAGAAAGTGAGGAGCAGCATAATTCTTTAATAGCTTTCTTTCTGCTGTAAAGGGTATCTGGGGTAATCAAGATAGCAAATTGTAAAAATGATGCATTTCCTCTAGAAATGCTCTCAAGATAAGTATTTACTAATGTTCTCAATAACTCCAAAAGATATTATGCACAGATAACATTATTCAGTTAATTTAAACAATTTCAATTTCATTGTGTTTATTATTACTATTAATAACTAACATTGACTACCTTTTGTGGACAGAATTTAGGATCAACAATTAAAAGGGATTTATCAATCTAAGATGAGGAAATTGAGGTTAGGTATTAAAAAATAGCTTTTAAAGTATTTTATAACTAGTAGCTGCAGAGATATTGTTTGAATATCTAAACCATATTGTTTATCTCATACTTGAATAATTAGTCTTAATGAACAATTAACTTTGGAAGTATAATCAACAGGAAAAACATATTAAGCATATTTTCCTCATCAGTATGTCTAGCAATACTAAATTTCTTACATTTGAATTGAAAAAAAATCCATTTGTGATAATTTTATATTTAATCAGGTTTTTATTTCAAAAAGTAGAGAATATATAGATTATTTTTAGACCCATGTTACATTTTTTGCACTTAATTTTGAAAGGCTTTTGTGAATTTATATATTCATTAGTGAGGCATAAAAGTATGAATCCCTGTTCAGCATAAGGGATTTTATATTTATATTTATATTTATATATATATATATATATATATATATATATTTTGTTTTTCTTTTTTTTTCCTTACCCATAGGTGCATGTTCACATGTTTTGTGGACAGAGAAAACTGCTATATAAACTTTTGGTACTGTTGGATGAAATGCCTAATTTATATTTCTCAATACTGCATTTTAAGTAGTACATAAACTTTTAAGCAATTTTGTGCATTCTATAATCTATAATAAAAAAATCCATTAAAATGTAATTTAGTACATTACTGAAAATTACAAATACATGGTACTAAATTTATTATCTGGACATATTATGATAAGCTTATACTTTCCACTAAATTATAAGTGAAAATACATATCTAAGAAACATTAAGAGAATGATATTGTATGACTCATTTAAAAAGTAAATACAAAACAGAGTAGTCATTCTATGGGTGATGGGAATCTGGTTGATTTTTATTTTCTTTAGTATATTATTGTTTGTATTTCACCATTTTTCTAAAAGATATATATTTAATTTATAGTCAGAAAAAACTGGGTGCTCAAAGTATATACACTGGAATCACTGAGCAAGAGATGATCTAACAAACTTCTGCTCCAGCGGTTTTCAATCTTTTCTTTGCAAGAATTAATTTTTTCAGATAAAGTCTTTCTTTGAACCCAAAATGAATAAAAGTACTTAATAGGCACCTTTGG
Source organism: Dasypus novemcinctus (assembly GCF_030445035.2). Classification (NCBI taxonomy): domain Eukaryota; kingdom Metazoa; phylum Chordata; class Mammalia; order Cingulata; family Dasypodidae; genus Dasypus; species Dasypus novemcinctus. The sequence continues at coordinate 86,376,541 of NC_080688.1, read as the reverse complement.
CATTTTAAATTTATGTTGCTTGTAAGGAACATTTTGTCACTTCCTGAAGTATCCCTGCACTGCAATAAAAACTGTTGGGCTGAGCCAACATCCATTCTAGAACTACTGTTTTCTAGGTCCAGCTACTCTCTCATCTGCTCAAAATGGACAGGCATTCTATTCTAAGTTCTAAGAGGGGATGAAAATAAAAGGAGAAAAAAACCCACACAACTCAATAGCTTTCTTTCATGTGATACATTTTGTCTCCTTAAATAAAATGCCAGGCGTTCATAGCCTGGCAAGGGGAAGAAGAACCTCAGGCTCTCAGAGTGAAGTGCCTTGACCTTGACCTTGACGAAAGCAGGAAGTTCAGGGTGCGGCATGGGGGTCCAGGCCATGTGGCCTTCCAATGTCCACAGGAAATACAAGTTAATCTTGTAAAATTCCCAACAATAAGAATGTGCACATAGTACCCACATGCAAACATAAGACACTTGAAAACTAGCAGATCCAATTTCCTGAAGTTGAATACCAAACCTAACGCCACGTTTTAATCAATCAAAAAACACTTCATGGCTTTGTTACTTTATAAACATTGATGTCAAAGTAAGATTTTAAATTTTGTTTAAGCTAAAATGAAACAAATTTTAAAATGGGACAGTTGGCTTGGTTTTTTTTTTTTTGGTTGCTGTTTTTTGGTGGTGGTTCTGATTTGTTTTGTTGGGTTCTTTTAATTGCACTAGAGGAAGGTACGGTGAGACACGGGGAAAACACAGAATTGTACTGCACACAGGTGGTCGTAGTTTCAGTTTGCCCTCCAGACCCTTTTTCATAAAAAGCGAGGAGTTTGAATTTTCTAGTTTAAGATATGCTACCGCACATATATTAATGAATCAAATTTCTTTAAAAGAGATATAATTAAAATAACTCACAGATTACTTCTTAATGCAAAATGGTTTTCCATGATCATTTTCTTCATATTTTCACAGCCCAGTGTTGAAGATTTTTTTCCTCAATTTTGCCTATTCCACCAAACTCATGTATTTATATAACGCTACAAAAAAACCTTCCTTCTTTAAAATTCAATTTTAACATAATTGCTCTTTGGCTTTTTGCATTAAAAAGCTTGTAGATAAAAATAGGATGAGATAGAATAGCTCCCTGACAATATTGCAGGCTTAACTGTTTAATGATAACATGTTTATCAACTACAGTGACCTTTATAATCAATGCAAACAGGGAGAATGCCCACTGGAGAAAGGAGCCTGTGCTGTTTTAGAAACATTTAGTTCCTTAAAATAGAAAATATTCAAAATTGAATCCTCAAGCAGTCTGAGCTTCTATGCTAATGAGAATGTTCTGTGAATATTTAAAACTATGACACAGTAGCCTATAATATCACTGTAATCTCTGCCAGAAACTTGACTAGAAATTGTATTTATATACAGATAGGCTTTCCAGAATTTTTTTTGCCAAGAAACACGCAAGAGCTCAAAATTGTCCCTCTTAAAGTATTTTAGGGGAAATGTATAGAAAAAAACACACACAAAAATAACCTGCTCTTTTCTCTTTCCCTTTGCACAGCTACACTAACTTGTATGATAAAACAACTCAGACCTTGTAAGTCACGAGATAGTAAAATATCTCTCCGAGATACTCCAAAACCAAGTATAACCAAAAATATAAAACTCATGAAGATCTCAATAGGGCTTTCTGCATGCTTTAGGAACAGGATCGGGGGAAAGCTATAAATGTGCATTCTATTCTTTAATAAATAGGAGCAGAAAAGAAACCCGCAGTGGAATAAAATAGTGATGGCAATGAGAAAAGGGGAAACTGAGCTGGGCCAATCTCTGAGACCACGGCAATAAGAAAACATGGGTTGATCAAGGAATTGCTATGTGAGCAAATTAAAAGGCCTTGCCCTCACCTCTCAATCTATGAAAAAAAAATCCCCTGGCCTTTTTGCTGCCCTTTTCCTGAAAACATTTTGGCTAGAATTCTATTTCCATTCCTTCTTTTTTGTAATTTGGGGGTATCACCTTTGATGCTTGGTCTGGGAATAGGTAAGGATGACAATTAAGGAGAAAAGCAACTTCTGCCAGGGCTACCTTGGAGTGAATTAGAATGACAGTAGTGTTATCTGACGTAAATTAGCACAAGCTATGTGCTGGGCCCTTCATCTTATTAACTCCACTCATCACAGGCAATCCTCCCAGTAACCCCCGATGAGCAAGACTCCTGCTATGTCATGTCCTACGAGGTATCCAAGACCCCAGGGCACACCGTCTCATCCAACAGGGGGCGCCACCTGCGTCATTCCACGCAGGCAGATGGACATCTGAAGACGGAAAGCTGGAACTGGAATATGGACCATGGGAAACTGAGGAAATGCAAACAGACATACCGTGAAGTCTCACATCTCACAACACAAAGAAGTTAGAAAAAGTGAGCAAATCATACACACTAGATACCAAAATCACTTTTCTGATATGGCTATTGTCAGAATCAGGTTTCATATTACTTTCCTTACAATATGTTAAATATCCTTTCTTTTCTCTAAAAAGACTCTGTATTTTTATACCTCTGATTGTCAAAACACAAACAAACTCATCTTTATGGGTTGAATGGAACATCTGACCCACTATGCATTTTTAACTCCCAATTACCGTTCAATAACATACTTTTAAAAAATATGACCTGGTTGTATATAAAGGGCTGCTAGCTTCCAAATATGAGTGCTAAAATCTCATTACCAAATTTCTGAAGGTAACATAATACTGAGCCATATCGAATAACCAAAAAGAGATATATTTAAAAGAGAGATATAAAAGGCCTGATACAAAATCTATAGAAAATTGTTCTAGTTTTGGAGTTCAGTGCAAACCATACTAATGGATGATTACAGGGACACTTAGAATATGCTTTATTACAGTAAGATATTTCCGTGACAATGAAATCTAAGCATGGAATATGCTGTTTTTTCCAATTCGTCAAGAGTTGTATTTTAAGATTTATTTCTATAAAGTAAAATATCCTAATTGCCAAGTTGATGTACTTTTAAAAATATTTTTTCCAATAGATTTTATATTATGTCAAGGTGGCATTTTGGAATATTAAAATAATGAAGCACATTTTATTCTTTAAAATGAATGCCCTTATTAAAGATGACAGAAGGGTAATAGCTATAAACTTTCTCCATATCTTTATGCAGTTCCATTTTTGTCTTCAGTGCCTGCTTGATCTCCACAACGACCTTTCACTCTGGGATCAGAAAAACGGCTTCACTCTCACACAAAGGGAAATATTTATTTATCATTTTAATTGTGTATGGCTTGCTAATTTGCTTTCTAAGTACTAAAATACTGTTTATGATAGCCCTTCACTGACCTTTAAAGACTTTTAAACTTTTTGCTTAGATCCACCTATGTTACTCATATACATTTACACTCATAAATAAAGTAAGTCTGAGAAAGACACTGGGAATAGGTTGTTGTGGGGCATCATCACAAAATTTTCCTTGAGTGTTTTCAAGGACGGGGATATGGAGCAGGGACCTTCCCAGTGGAGACAATGGCTCAAGTAGAGAATTCATGCCAAACAGAAATGAACTTGCAATGTGAGCAGATGAAGCCAAGAAAGTATGCACAAGATCAATCTCAAAAATAGGAGGACCTAGCGACAAATAGGTCAAAAATGAAGTTGTGGCATAAGAAAAATCAACCACTGTAGCAAATATTTATTGTGTACATAGAATATGCAAAGCACTTAGAGATGGGAAGGGGTTTGTCTAAACATAGAAATGAATAAAAATGAATACCAAAAATGATCAGCCTTGACCTAACACCTGAGACTTAAAACAGGAATAGACTGCTTTTTCAGGCTTCACTTCTTTTGCTTCTCTCACCTTCCCAGCTGACTATTTCTAGCAAATCATTCCTTATTTTCCTCAAAATCCCCATGGCATGATCCCTTACATTCATATTAGAAACACTGACAATAAATTAAGACTATCAAGTCCTCAAATCTGTTTTAATCTATGGATCCTGAGAGCTGACAATCAAGTTTTTGAAGTTTTGTGAGCCTGCTGGAAAACATTAGTAACTTGAAATTGGTCATAGCAAGAAAATCAGTATACTGCCTCTCTGCCCAAAAAAAAAAAAAAAAGCCCATATCTGTAGCATTTCCCAATTTCCATGGTGTAAAGCTTCCGTTATGCCTTATTTATAGTGAAGTCACTGAAAGCTGATGACACTGTAGATATAAGCAGGACTTTCCCTCCCTCCCCCTGCCCATAGCCAGCTTACCAACACCTCTTTCTTCTGCGAGGAAAATGGGAGAAACAGCTGATGGATCTTCTGTATTTGTAGAGTCTGAGAAGCCTTCTGGAAAATACTTTGAAATGCTGGGATTCAGATATAAGGATTTGAGCTGGGCAGAGTGGGCTCAGCACTAACCTGTGGGCAAATCCCAAAGAGGCCCCGTGACTGTTTCAGAGACAATCTGATCTAAAGAGTTTGTGTCTCAGTTTGGTCGGTAGTTCTTCCTCAACCCTCTTTCAGTGCATCCACCTTAACAGCCTTAGGAAAGAGGTAGGGCTTATAAAACTTAAAAAGTATAACTTCCTGGACCCATGGGTCCCCTGATGAAAGCCCACCAGAGACCGAGATCCACTTCTCAGCTAATCTTGCCCCCGAGCAGTGGGCAGGAGCCCTGGCCATAGCAGTGCTGGCTCCGCTGTCACTGGCATCCAAGGGGGCAGCCGAGGAGAATGGTGCCAGTGGGTCACGACAAGGAGCAGAGCCAGCAACATCAGGACCGAATTGAAATGGGGGGATGGAGGCTAGCGAGGCATTAGTGGGGGCAGTGCTGGCCCAAAAGGGGCAGGAGGCAACACAGGCTCTAGTACATCAGGGCTGTTTGTTGGCCCCAAGGGAGGCCAAGGTGGGCCCAGACCAGAGGGTGTTTGATAAAGTATTGGGGAGTAGCCTTTGGGAGTGTGGAGCAGCAGTCAGGGGGTTCTATTGAGCCAGTGTGATGGGAACAGCAGCAAAGAAGCCCCCAACAATGCCAGTGGCCCTGAGGTCAGGTAAGGGGCAGAGGCTCAAGAAACTGGCTAGGCTGATTCATAAATGCAATAAGATGTTCTCTGAAGTTCTATAAGATGCCAGGCCAGGCAGAGGCCTTCCAAGGGGTGAAGCTGCAGGAGCCCAGGGGTGCTCCTGCTGCTAGGACACGCTATTACACTCCTTCCATTGTACCCTTCCTGACTCCATCCAGAAGTCTTCTAGCATTAACACCTACAAACATCGACTGAACGCTCCCCAGACGAAGAGGTAAGTATCTAAACTGGCACCAAGAGTTTAGGAAGGCGGCTTTTTGGAGCTTCATACTATTGAAGAGAATAAAAGGAGATTCAAGCCACCTTAAGCCATCCCTGTGGAAAAGTAAAACATACAACAGGTTCCATCTTCTTAGAAGTCTGGTAATGATTTGCTCCAGTTGCCCTCAATATCGACTTCTGCTCGATGTGTCCTCCCCAAAGCTAGTCAAAATCCACTTCACTCTTTGATCCCAAACTCATGTCTGTCAGATTTACAAAATAGAAATGGGCATTATACAGCTAATTTGAAAGAGGTGAGTAGGACACTGACACACGAGAAAGATAATTATACTTACAGACACAAATACATACATCCTAACAATGGCATGGATAACCATAATATTAAAATTGTTAAATTTGAAGAAAGACACATCTTGTGAGATGACAGCTTAATAGCTGCAATGGAAAGAAAACAACTGACACACACACTTCACTTTCCTGTATTTTACAATCCCAACATGTCCTGACTCTTGGAAAGCTGGGGATGGAAAAGTTACATCTAAAGAGGAACAGAACTCTTTAGAGTTTAAAGAGGAACTCTGAAGAGAAAGGTGGATAATTAATGAGAAGTTGAAGAAAGGGAGGTGGAGAAAAATAAAGACTGGAGACTAAAGATAAACAGGACGAAACAGGTGCATAAAACATAGAGATGGTATTTCTCCTGCAAACACTCATGGAAATGTAGTGTGACAGAGCTGGACTCATTTGTGGTTTCCCTGCTCATGGCTCTTCTGCCCCTTCTATTCGAACGTATAGTTAGTAATATACTTGATAGGTGTAGGTCCAAGGACTTAAATCTTTGGTCTGTTCATGTGCCAGTTGAGCCCTGAATCTTAGCAGAGTTGCAACACCTACTCTCCAGTTCACTGGACTCATCCAGGACAACTAACAAGGTGATGATGATAGACAATGCCCATCCCAAGGAACAGAGAGAGTCTGCAACTGCAAGCCAGAGTTCCATCCATCTGCCCCATGGGATCTAAGTCCCCTCTCATTTAGAGGTAGAGGGGTCATCATCATCCCCAAATCTTCAAGATTGGGGAATGGACAATGGACTAAAGTAGACTCACTATCATTCTGCTATAGGCTTACTGTTATTCTAGCAATGGAAGAACTTTTATCAGAAGGCAGTGGCCACCGGAGGTTCTGAGGGGAGGAAGAGAGAAAAATAGGTCTAATATGGGGGCATTTTCAGGACATTGGAATTGTCCCGCATGATGTTGCAATGATGGATACAGGCCATTATATATTTTTTCATAACTTACAAAATTGCATGGGACAGAATGTAAACTATAATACAAACTATCATCTTTGGTTAGTGGCAATGCTTCAATATGTATTCGTCAATTGTAACAAGTATACCACAGTAATGAAGGATGCTGTTAATGTAGGAAAGTGTGGGAGGGGGAGGGAGTGGGGCATATGGGAATCCTCTAAATTTTCAATGTAACATTTATGTAATCTAAAGTTTATTTAAAATAAGTAAATTTTTAAAAATAAATAAAAATGAAACCAAAGCTACGTTTTTTTGAATAAATTTCCTTAACATGGTTGCTCTTTAAAAATGACCTTATAATTCAAAATCAGCTGGGAGAGACTCTAGCATCACTTTACCTGGGTGGAAATTAATATAAAAGTCAAGTGATTCTTTACTGGAAAGCTCAAGTTGATAGACATGATTAAAATCAAACTCTCAAACAAAAAAGAGCAAGTACTGTTGCAGGAGTGGCAATCCACAAATTACAAACACCACGTTTCAGGGGATAGAAAGACACTGCACAACCTAAGGACCCAGAATAGGTAAAAGCTCTATTCTGCACTGCAGGTTTCTGGACCAATGTTATAAAAATGGACTCCTGTGAATATTATTGCACTGAGATCAAGTGTTTAAAAATCTACTGTTTCATATCATAATTTCTAAGAAGATTTAAATGCATTTTAAAACAAATTCCAAACATTTTCTAAAAAGCTCTCAGATTTCAAAATTAAATATCACATAATGATTTTCAACAACTTTTTCAGTTTATATAAATATCACTTTTTTTCTTAATAAAAACACAATTCTTAGTAAAATTTGATCTTCAAGTCTATCAAGAAAGGAGCAATAAAAGTTCCAAACTCTGCAAAAACAACTGTACTTATTACTAGGACTCAAATCTTCTTAAAACCTATGAAATATTCCTATTTTCTTTGCTTCCCATTTGTTTTTTTTGTTTGTTTGTTTTTTTAAGATTTATTTTCATTTATTTCTCTCCCCTTCCCTCCCACCCCAGTTGTCTGCTCTCTGTGTCCATTTGCTGCGTGTTCTTGTTTTTGTCCGCTTCTGTTGTTGTCAGCGGCACAGGAATCTGTGTCTCTTTTCGTTGCGTCATCTTGTTGTGTCAGCTCTCTGTGTGTGCAGAACCATTCCTGGGCAGGCTGCACTTTCTCTTGCGCTGGGCAGCTCTCCTTACAGGGTGCACTCCTTGTGTGGCAAGGCACTCCTTGCGCGCATCAGCACTGCACATGGGCCAGCTGCACGAGGGTCAAGGAGGTCCAGGGTTTGAACCACGGACCTCCCACGTAATAGACGGACGCCCTAACCACTGGGCCAAATCCACTTCCCCCCATGTTTTTCATCTAAGATGTGACATTTAAAGATTAAGGGAGGATGAATAAATAATATTAATAGGAAGACCAGCATATTTTAATAAAGAGAATATATAGTCATAAAAATATTAACTTAAATACCATTAGGTGATAGTGGTATGTTTATGCTAGCCATAAGATGTTTGAAGGCTGCTGCAAGATAGAGAACTATGACCAAATTTATTCAGCTGAATTCTCTTCTTAATAGAGACAGCAGGATATGTTTGTGCTAAAATTCTTCCTAGAAACCTAATTTCATGATTTCCTACCAATTCATATTTCATTCTAGACTCCATTAGACATAAGCACCATTTCTCTACAAACTGAGATGCACATTGGAATGTTTCCCTCCCTGCTTTCTAATCTTAATTTAAAGCCTAGCTCTGACATTTCTGTATTTCTAATGACAAGCCCTAAGTTCCTCAAGGACATGTTAAACTGAAAAATGTACATGGTAGTTAGTAATATTTCATTAAATTATATTATTAGTTACTTCTTTGCTTATAAGTAGATTACTGTTTGAAATAACCTTCTGGAAGATATCAATCTCTAATATTTTACTTTTTTGGATTGAGAAATCTGGCAGATTTTATTTTACAAAGTCAGCAGCAACAATACCTCCCATCCCAAGTGCTCTCCAGCTTTTGACCTTGCCACCCTCTCACTGAGAGGTGGAATCTCTTCTTCTACCTCCTTGAAGCTGCGTGGACCCTGTGATTGCTTTGGCCAATAGTATACAATGGAAACAGTGGTCCAGTTCCAGGCACAGCACTTAGCTGAACGAAGAGCTTCTGTTTGCTGTTTCCTGAAAGCCAGATGGCATACAAAAGGAATGACTACTCTAAGAAGATCAAGATGTGAGAAGACTAAGCCACATGGAAAGGTCCTGGAGGATGAGATCATGAGGAGATGGAGAAAGATCCAGGAGCATCAGGCAGCTGGACCTGTGAGTGAAGCCCGCCATCTTGAAAATAGGTGCTCTGGCCTCAGCAACTCCAGCTGCCACCTCGAAAGTCAGACAAACCACCCAGTAGAGCCCCTTCCAATCCTGACAAAATTGTGCATAAATAAAATGATTATTTCCAGTATCTAAGTGTTGGGATAATTTATCTTGCGGCAATAGACAAGCAAAACAAGCACTGGCGTTTCTATTTTAACTGCTAATGATTTTAAGTTATTTCTGGTTAAGTTCATTTTTAGAGGTTTTGTCCAGTCTTGTTTTAATATTTCAAGATACACAGGCTAGCTGCTATATGCCTCTTTTCTAGTTCCCAAAAATATTATCATTAAGCTTAAAAGGAGCATGTTGAGACCAAGCTATTGGGCAATTGTTTATTAGCTGGTTAGTAGAAGAAAGCAAGAACTAAGGCTAAACATCTGAATCTTTTTCTGGTTGCCCTAATTATTAATTCTGCATATTCATATGCAATTTCTACCTATAATAATAAATGTTGAGTTTATTTCTAAACCACTTTTGTGGTTGAGCATACTAAATTCATACTCAAACACTTGAGAAAAATAAGAATTCTAATAGATATTGATTATAAAAGTATTTTCCTCAAAGGCCTGAGGCAGTTTCCTTCATCAATTGATTTTCACGCGTATTTAGAATTTTAATCCACAATGTAGCTTAAATATTAAAAAATAGAAACAAATATTTTTCACAGGGGAAATAAATGCCAAAGGCCCAAACAACATAATTTCTGTCAATGATTCAGACTTCACTGTCAAATATTAACATAACATAGTTTAAATGAAAATGAAAACTATGCATTTAGTATGAATGAAGTGGCATTTTTCCAAAGGGTAATTCTCTTTAAGAGCTTGTTCAAAATCTATTATAGATGTTCTAATGGGAGTCCACTATTTCAACTCTTTTGATCCGTGTTGCTGTAAGGCATTTCCACTTCCTGAAAGATGTATTTTTCTGCCTAAGAGTTTTTAATTGTATCATTCCTCTATTTGCAATATGTAAGTTTATATATATACATTTAAATAATATAATTTGTACTACATGTTTTTAATATATGGATTGCTATAAAAATATTAAAATATTATACATTTATACTTTTCCTGGGATTAAGGTATTGATTTCTTCATGAAAAAAAGTAATGTATATAAATGATAGAATTAGCAAATTTATTTTAAAACTAGAAATTAAGGGTTAAAACAATCAAGTATATGAAACGACATTTACTACAACTTGGTACAATGGCTAAGAATAGCTTTTTACATGCCTATGTTTTATATTCTGTTGAAATTTCAACAATGCTGATTACAAAGAACCTCAAATTCCATCTTTTCATTTTACAGATCTGAAATCACTTCAGTGATAAATATGAAGAAGTTTCTCAAAAATGTCAGTTGTTTTCAAATGTTTCTTTAGCAGAAGAATCTGTTTTGTTTGTTTTTTTCCATTGACAAAATCTTCCTCCCAATTGCAAAAAATGATACAAACGAGGATGTGGCACTTCTAGGAGGCTGGGGCTGGGGCCGCTGCCCACTGGAGGCCTTTCTTGCCTGCTGAGGTAGCTCCCAAGGGCCCTCTGTAAATGTTCAGGGTTCCCAGGCACATCACTTGAAAACCTCTGCAGTTTGGATGGCATCATCATTGAGCAAATATCCAGTTTCAACAAAAAGCAACCCCAAAGCACACTTGCCTGACACCTGCAAACAACTCACTGGGGCACACAGGAGGAGAGGAGTGCTTCTGCAGCGCATTTTCAGGTTGTAAAGCAGGACCCGAACCCCTGCACTACGCATTTGGGGTGGTAGAGACTGTTCACCAGGCGTTCTGCCCTCTCCCGTATTTCCTGGACCCTTTCCATTAGGAAACGCCATGCAACCAATTCAACCTCATGACTTGTAGCTCCTTCAGCTGAGCTAGTGAAAGCCCACGCGGGGTCCTACAACCTGTCAATCTCCTGAAATGGCCACAGGGGAGGCCAGCTGTCCCCAGTGGTGTAGTCACACAGTGGTGCCAGCTTTTTTTTTTTTTTTTTGAGGTTTTAGGGCATTTTATTTTTTATTTTTTGAATGCAAGAGAAGTTATTTATTATGGACATTATTGAAAGTATCTACCATATTATAATCTTTTTGCCAATTGTTTGCTTCTAATGGTGCCAGCTTTAACCTAGATGAACACCCTGACACCAAGTTGCATGTTTGCTTGACTCTTCAAATCTGGAGAGGATTCCTCTGAGATTAAGACCCTTCTCCTAATTATATCCACCTATTCTTTAACCCTTTTTCACAATATGACACATTAATAGATTATCTGGCAAAAGTTTTCAAGAGTGCACCTGAGTTATTCATTTCTTTGATTTATTGTATCTCCTCCAAGCGCTGCAAAATCCCCAATTTTTCATATCTATCTCATCTATGTATCTATCTGTCAACTATCATCATCATCATCCATAATACTACTGGTGTCCTTGATAAAAATTGATTTAATTTAAAACACCTTTGGCAAATTAGTAAAATAATTCATTCAATAAATTCAGTATTCAGTAATAATTCTTGAAACATGGGAGGAGACCATTAGGTGTTTTTGCAAATTAATGAACAACATGGCTTGTGAGATGATCATGGGCTTGTGATATATGCAAATATATAAATATGTGCACACATATATATAAGTTTCATTTTGAAATTATTTCACTCCCGAGGTAAAGAAACAAAAGCAAGGATGTGAGAGTGCATGGACTATTTCCAAAAATTTTAATACTGGAATTATTTTTCTTTAGTGATATAGGAGATGAGGGAAGAGAAAACATGGATGTCATCCTGACTATGCTTAAGGCAATATGTAGTACATTTTAGTTTAAAATGCCCAGTGGAATCAGAGACCATTTTGTCTGGTCACTGAAACCAGACCAGAAACATGTTTTCATTCCTGGAGCAATACCAACTCTGTCTTGTTAAAAAGGCACAGCCTTGGGGGACCAGGACCATGCAGGGCTGGTGGGAAACGAGGGACTGAGACTCCAGGTCTGGGTTCCATCCTTGCTGTTAATTCTGCACCCACGGGATAAGCACCCACCTGAAGTATTGCTTTACAAACTACTGAGGTACAGGAATATCTTATTCTTTTATTTGCCCACCCATTAGGAACTTCATAAAGTACATACAAATCAACTGTTTATGTGTACATACACACAAACCCCTGTTTTAAAAATATAGCTAGGGTCAACACATCTAATACGCTATGCCTAATTTGACCACACGTCTTTAGCCATGTGTCCCCATGCTCCGCTCAGCTCCCTGTGGACTGGTGAACTGAGTGGCTCTGATCTAGACTAGTTTCATCGTGAGCTAAATAGTTGATTCGGTGAGTCCCTAACTACCCCCCAAGGGTCCGTAAAGGATGGGTTATGAATGGATAAAACTCCACACAGCAACATGGTAGAGCCACTTTGATTCAAGTAAAACACACACACACAAACATTTGAAAAATACATTTGTTATATGTTTAAAGAGTCCATAAGAAATGAAAACATTTAAAAATTTCATTTCAATATGTTAATTAAGGACAGAGCCCAAAGAACTTCTTCATTGTCTTATATTAATGTATTGATTGATCAAACAAATACAAAAATTTGAAAATATCTGGAAGTATTTTAGGCCTGTGCTGTAAAAGAAAGATAGCTTCTAAATTTAGGTCTCGTTCCCATCACCAAAAATAAATCAACCGAGTTTTTCTATGTATACTTACAAAGCTGAGACATTTATTTGGATTCCTTCTATAAAATAAATATTTCAGTTGCTTACAGCATAAAGAATGTCGAATCTTTTTAAAAACAAAAACATAAACATGTTACATAGAAGTCATTTGATCAAAGTGTTTTACCGGAAATATTTCAGCCAGTTCACTAAATCAAGTGAACAATTCGATATATATTAGGGTCACAGGGTATTAGCAAAAGTAAGAAGGCTTTAACCTGTTGCTTTTTGATAGGGTAGAGAAAGAAAACATTAAAATTAAGAGCCAAGTACTTAGATATGCTTGTTAATCTGAAAAAAATTATTTCAAACAAACAAACCCAATTTGTCATGAAGATTATTGGACAGAAAAAAATTATTCTGTTATTAAAGGAAAATAAAGGATATTCTACAAGTAAGTTTATGGCATGAAGACCTGTGTCTGCCTTTTCTAAATTTTAAGTCAAGCATAATTAAAGCTTACAGTCCAGCTGAGGCACTATTTTAATTAAGCAAGTGTCTCCTAAAGGACTTGTTATCACAATCTGGAAAGAAGAGTTTCTGGAGGTTTGAATGATACCTATAATTAATGAAGAGAAAGGAAATGCAAGGACTCCTACATCGCAAGGTTTCAAAAGCCAAGGATAGATAAGAGAATCAAAGAACTCAGCAAGGAAGTGAGGACTCCATATTCTGTTCAAACCCTTTGGAAGGGTGGCGGCCCTTTCCTCCATGCCTGCCTAGTAGCCTCCTGCTCTGTGGCCCTTTTAGGATTCCATTTTGTATATCGCCTGCTTCTCCTAAGAGAGAGGGGCCTCAGGACCACTTGTCTGCATTGCATCATGAAAGGACAACAAGGACTAGGCAGACAGAGAATCTTTTAAAACTATTCATAATTCTTGCACAATTCTCTGATGCCATTCTTTTTATAAAGTTCCCTATCTTCTAACATAATTAAAAACACACACACACACACAGAAAAATCCTAGCTAGGAATGACAAGCATATGGTAAACAAACCAAAGTATTAAAAGTGGATGCCTTTCATACTGCTGGGACTATTTCTCTGTTTTGCCATTTCCATTTCACTGTGTGTGACTGTTTTGGCAATGGTGATGACTGAGTAGCAGCTTCAGTCCGAGAACTTAATTGTTCCTTCCATTATTTATGCAAAGGGTTTATTGCACATTCTAAACTCCACAGCATACAACTATGAATTCAATCTTTTTTTTCCCCAATTCCTTCCCCTAACTGTGCTATTAATAAAGCTTTCATGTCCTAGTCCATTTATAACACCTTAGGTGGACTTAGGGTTTTCTGATTTAATTTTCAGTTGTGAAGAGTTGAGTCCAACACAGTTGGAACTTCCCCTCTCATATCTGACTTACAGCTCACCCCTCTCCACTCAAGAACAGCCTCCTCCTCAAGGGAAGGGAATGAGAAGGGGGCTTGGCTCCCCTGTTCTCTTTCAAGCACCTGTGGTGAAGGTGTGGTCTGATCTGGGCTGTGTTCTCCCAGTCCTCTCCCAAAGCCTCACTCTTCTGATGTTGAATAAGGGCCAATAGCTCTTCCATTGACTTCTTACTTTGGCAGTGGAGAAGCCATGCTTCCCTGGTTGAATGCAACTGTCCTCAACATCTGCCTGTCAGCCACTGGCTCTCTTAGACCACGCTGAGTTCTGCAGAGCGTACAGAAGAGTCTTTTCCAGGTCCAGGATGCTGACATTACACATCTTCTAACTTACTCAGCTGCCAAAAAGTTCAAAACCTACCCTAATGGTAGCACATAGCAGGATTATTATTGCTCCTGAATCTAAAATCTTGACCTTATCTTAAAATCTTCATTCTGTGCTTTGAACTCAGTTTTATCAAAGTCCAATCCCATTCCCCATATGTGTTCTCATATGTAAGACATGTCTTACCATAACAAGATGTCTTCAAATAATAGAGTACACATACACTGTCCAATACCAATGTATTTAGGGCAGACATCTAACTAAAAGAGGTCTAATTAGTTGCTAACGTGTTAAAGTACAAGATTTGTTCAGTGAGTTCTTCATGTATCTTGACAATATTCGTCTCTTTATAAGCATCAATATCTTACATCCAAGATGTTAAAACCCTTGAAGTTAAAAGTCAGAAACATTTACCTTGCAAAATATATCTAATAGCATACATTTTCAAATAAAACTGGTCAATACATCTCAATTAACTAATTAGATATTCTACCAGTTTTAACTATTTTGATGAATTCAGAGAATTCTTTACAGAAGACACTACAGAACTATTTTCAATGAGCTAAACTACCTCATTTCTATACATTTAGTGAAGGATATATAGTTAATAAATGAAAAGTACGCTAGGTTCTTTTCATTTGTGTGGTCTACTGATACTTACACGTTTTATTCTCATTCTAACTTCTCAAAAGTTAGATAAAATCTGGGGAAAACCAGAATTTCTCAAGTGTATCCTCAGTAGCTCCGGATGCCTGTGCTTGCTTGCCTTTCTTTTCAGAAAGCTCCTGTCAAGCATTCCCACCTCTCTTGTGCATTTAGCCACCCTCTCTCCTTCACTTAAGCACTTAATAGTGAACAAGCATCTTCATCTTTTTTTGTTCAGAAAAATATGGCCTCAACCACCTGAGCAACAGTTTTCTCTCTTCCTTAAAATTCAATCTTGACTCTTTCTCTACTCCCACACCTGCCCCCTCAGCTTCTCCCTCCTAATCTGGCATCTGCTTCCACTTCCTCATAGATCCTCTTATTGTGAAAGTTACCATCGACTTAATTTTTGTTACATTCGGTGATTATATTTCCATTCTTTCCTTATTGGATGACACCTTTGCAGCCTCTGACACTTCCCACTACTTTCTCCTTCATTAACTGCCCAGTCCTGTCCTTGGCTCCTGGAAGGCATGGTGTGGGGGCGGGGGGGGGGGGGGGGGGGGGGGCGGTCACACAGAATATCTCTCAAAGCAAATTGCCCTGGGCTGCAATTCCAGCTTCGCCACTTTCTAACTTTGTATTTTAGGCAGGTCACTCCATAACTCAGACCCTTGTCTGTAAAACAGAGTTAATAAGCTTACTTAACTCTTATGAATGCTGTTAAGATTAAATGAGAAAACAAAATAAAACACACCACTGCTATATTTTTAGTTGTTCATGTCATTCAGCTGATTCGCTTCTCAAGGCTCCAACTGCTCCTACATTAAAGCATAGTCAAAAGACATGAACAAACATTCAGAAATTCTGATCCAAGCCCTAGCAATTACTGGCTGTGTGATCTTGGAATGGTAACTTACTCTTACTAAGACTATAGTTTCATCTCTAAAATGAAGATAATACTAAAATCTACCTCTGGAAATTTTGTGAAGATCAAATGAGATCATGGAAGCAAATTGCACAGCACAGTACATTGAGGCATACAAAATATTTGATAGCTATATTATTTCAAGAATATGTGTATTCCTTATATTTCAGTCCTAGAGCTTCTTGTTTTCTAATTGTTCACACTCTGATTATATAACCTTATCTACTTCCCTGTCTTCAGTTACAATTTTTGCATTGATGGCTCTTAAACTCTAGTCCACATTTCAGGCCAGCATATTTTGCTGACATTGGATATGACCATTTCTATGTCTCAATTTCTAAAGCCCAATACAACCTGTAGCAGTTTGATATTATTGATGAATTCCAAAAAGAAATACTGGATTATGTTTGTAAACTGATTTTTTCTTCCGGGCAAATTAGATCATATCAGACTCATAGGTTTACTTGATTAAGTAATTATGTAAACCTCTTGGGCCAGTACGGCGTTGAGTCCCCACCCTTTGGTGGATGGGGACTCACAGATAAAAGGCCAAAGTTAGGGGTTTTTGATGTTGGGGTTTGATGCTGAAGCCTTAAGCTGGAGTCCCAGGAAGCAAGCCCACAGAGGAAAGAGAAGCAAGTCCCAGGAAGAGAGGAATCCAGGAAGCCTCAATCCTTGCAGACATTGGCAGCCACCTTGCTCTAACATGTGAAAATAGACTTTGGTCCCCCAAATACTCTTTATAAAAATCAAACTGATTACTGAAATTTTGCATCAGCACCCCTTTGGCTGACTAATACACAACCTAAATTGAATTTATCATTATTCCAACTCCAAACTTGCTGCTCCTCCTGAATTCCCTGTTCATTGTATGAAATCACCATCTGCCATTGACCCATCAGACCAGATAGAATGAGGCATCATTCCTAATTCTTTCCACCCTCAACCTCCATACGGGATGAACTACTAGATCTTGCCAGGTGGACTTTCTAAATGTCCTTTTTAATTTCACTCTCTTAACTATCTTAGTTCAAGCCACCATCATCATTCAAAAGCCTTTATCCCACAAAAGTCTTCTAACAAGAAAAAATATGTGTGTGTTAAAACTGCTAGTTTAATTTCTTCTTGTCATGAACATTACACGCTTAGCAAGGACCTCAACTTTCTTTTAAAAATTAAGGTCAAACTTGTGTGGAAAGAAGGAAAGCTCACAACAAAATTAATAAAATTTATATTCTGAATTTCCCCATTTCGTTCGACGCAGTTAACCATTCTAGTGTTTTAACTGTAACACCTAGAGAGGTATGAAGAAAAAGCAGAAAACTGGAAGAAAATTCTTTACAATTTCATGATGGATTGAGGTCAAACATTCAGAAAATCTCAGATTACGCAAAACAGTAACAGGTTAAAGAGGAAATCAGGTTAAATTTCTGATGAGTGTATATGTTCTTAACAGAGGCCAGTGATATTGATCTTGTACAAATAATCACACACGTTGTAATATTTATCAAATTTAGGTCAGTACAACTTATCTAGGGCATATAAATTAAGAAAAAACAAGTTGTTGAATTACTCAAAATATCTCTTTCCTCATGTCATGTAGGTTTGAGGGAATTTTTGTCCTTTTAAAGAAATTGTGCCAGAAAATTTTATGTCAATATACCAAAGAAGCAAGCTGAGCCTATCTAGAAATATAATTCCAAGAGATATTTGAGCAGAGACTAGATATTTATAACATATTTTAAGAAAGCTAAAATGATTTTTCCCTCCAAATTTCTCCAAAAATTGTCAAATGAACTTGAGCAATTCTTTGACTCCCCAAAATAACTATCATAATGTAATATAAAAACTAATGTCTTAAGATTTTTAAGTGATGAAAACTCATTTACACATGCATCAAAAAGCAATCCTCCCATCCTTTCATCTCAAAGATACCTAATTAAATATGTATAAAATGATGCTTAAGAAATTGATTCGAATTTTCTCTAAGTAAATCGATTTTTTTCACGCAGCAGCAATATCATAGTCACTTATTATAAATTGTCACTGTGAATTTCAGGCTCTAAAAATGTTTAATACAGAAGCCATAAAACAAAATATTATACTGAACATTGTTATATCGTTCAGCCCAAACTAATTTATAAATTGACCACTATACTATAAACTGAGAGCTTTTGGAAAATGCAAAGGAAAAAAAAAGGAGTACCTGCCCCATGGGTGATGGCTTTTAGGATGGAGCCCCATCCCCTGTCCAGACATAACCAGTTTTGGACGAAAAGTGCCCAAGCCCTGTCTCCTCTTCCCTCCTTTATTTCTCACGTGCAAGTTTTAATTGTTGCAAGCATCTCCTTTTTAGCCTCTCCTTCCATATGTCTCTGTGCCTCCTTTCTACCCGTCTTCTTGCAAGCTCTTGAAACCAGTGCATTCTCCTTACTTCTCTCTTCCAAACAATAACTTCTCTAGGGCAGAAGTCCTTCTCCCACAGCCCCTCCTCCCGTGGGAGTCTGTGGTTTTCGGAAGACACAGCCTGCCGCTGAGTGGTGAGTTTCAGTTGGGGAAAGAGGAGTAGAAAACTCTCTTTATTAACCTAAGTTCAGCCTTGCCTGATATTTCAGTACCTCCAAGACCCTTAAATTATAGTTTGATTTTTGATACAAATACACCTCCTTATGGGTAGCTAGCTGGACTAATTTTGTTTCTCCAAATTTACAGCATTTGTATTTTACTTGAAAAGCAAAATTAGAGTACAGCTTACTGAAAAAAATTTTAAATTAGAAGTGAGCCATTCATTAGCACAGTTAGAGAAATGAACTGTTAAAGCCATTTCCAACTATCAATCTCTCAGTTAACTGATCATCAGTCATTAAGATGAAATGAAAAACAGAAACTCTTTGAAAATCATCTATATGCTTATAATGTGTGATTATTTTAAATAAAACTTTTTTATTTCATCTAATTATGAATATGATAAAAGTAGAATGGTTATTGTGCAAACATTGGAGAAGCATAATCCTGAAACTCAGAAATTGTTTCATATATAGCTTTGCCAAAGTTTTTGTCATATTTAATCTGCTATCATTTGCCTCAATGTATTTTAATGTAATATTATAACTTTAATATCTCCTATATCATTAAATAGTTCTCGAAAGTGTTTCTTTAAATGTGATCAAGCTTAAAAATTGCTGAATCTAGGTGACGGCTATATAGGGATATCTATGAATTTGTTTGTAATTACTCTTCTGGTTATATCCAGTAAGTTTGTTTATACAGTTTTCTTATACTTACTATTTCCTAATTAATTTATATTTTATTGTTTTCCCCTTCAATTCAATGGTTACTCATGTAAAGAATTATTTGACTAGCATTCAGGTATTAATTTCCAGATTTTTTTTTTTCATCTAAGACCAAAAATAAGGGCTACATAATATAAATTTTTTGAAGTGTACTCAGATTTTCTTTGCATTCTAGTATGTAATCATTTAATAAGTATTAGAGCAAACTTTGAAATGAAAATCTCAATAAAGTCCAAAGTAGCATCTGTATCTATTAAATCAATCTGAGACGTGTCACTCCTATTTACTCCCTCTTTTGTTAATAATACCTTAATGGTCAAATGTTGAAAGGTGAATTAATCTCTCCCACAATAAGTTAAGTTTAACTGTCTCTATTTTTGAGAGATGCTTCATCCTTCTTGATAATGTTATTTGTTATAAGAGTTCACAACTTATTCTATCTTAGTTTAGACTAATCTGTATTAAAAACATCTTTCCTTGTCCCATTATTTATTTCTTTGAATTTTCTTTTGTTTAAATTAAAATAAAACATTGTCAAATGAGTTTTATTTTTATTTATGCTTTCCAGGGGTATCTTGTCCTTTAATAGTTATCTTTTCTGAATGATTTTTATTTGCTCAGTTTTTGTTACTGTTTCTATTGCCATCATTAAGTGTTTGGTGTGAAATTGGGAGGTCATTAGCTAGACCCAATTTTTTTTTTTTAATTTTTTAAAAGATACTTTAGATTACATGAATGCTACATAAAACTATATAGGAGATACATGTATGCCTCACTCCCTACCCCTTCCACGCTTTCCCACAATAACAACATCCTTCATTTGTGTGACACATTTGTTATTTTAAAACCCCAAAAGCTATTTATTGGAGCAAGTGCTTCAAATGATGTGTAAAATATAGCTAAACATAGTTAGGCAGCTGTATGTCAGCAAGTTAATTAACTGCTCTGGCTTTACATATTTCAATTAAGGAATCAATCAGTTTAAAGATGCTCTAAATTTCTATGATTCAGTATCTTTTTGAAAGAAGAAAAAAAAAAACCCCAATAATGTCCAGTACTTCATGGAACTATTCCTTTCATGATCAAAGATAATGTGATTCTCAGTTCTTATGTCTAGAGTATATTAAAATGATTCTCACACTTAATTGTTGAGTTTTAAATGAGACATAACTATATTGTACTTACAGAAAAGCAAACAATTACTTGATTTTAATACGTTTTCCTGTAAGTCATGACTTGGTTGGTAAAACTCCCTAGTCAAAATTTCCAGGGATTTATCTGAGTTTATTACACTGTCAAGAAAAATGTTTACAATTATTTCATCTCACTTTAACCTTATAAATAAGAATATTTAAAATGATAATATATTCCATAAATTATTATTTAAAAACTGAATTTTATAATCTCTCTGTAATTCAGTTAAAATTATTTTGAGGTAAGTTATCAATATTATTCAAACTTTTTTTTATTATTTCAAATACTGCTTATTTGGCTAATAGAAATACATTCAAATATATTAATTTTCCAACAAATAAACTATAATATATCATTAGCTTAGATACTGATGAATTTAAATGAGTTTTCAGTGTGCCAATTTATTAATAACTTTTGAAATTGAGTTGCTCCCTGTTGATTTATGTCTACATTTATTAGAGGTTCTGATAATTAAATTAAATTCCAGTCACCACCACATACTCACAAGAGACTGAGCAGATGCAAAATAAATGTTTAACCACATTACTGTCATATTTCATTTGAAATGCTTTATGAAATTTTAAGCCTTCCCTTAAGTTATTTTAATATCTCCACTTAAGAGTGTTAAATACCTTTATCTCCTCATGGGAAGAAATTGTATTTTCATTCTAACTGAGCTCTTAGGTGACAAAGGATATTTACTTTTTGTGAAAACATCCAAAGTTAGTGAAGAAATTACCTGGAGATGATTATTGTAACTTTTTACTAACTAGTATTAATTCACTGTTTTCCTTTCAAAGAATTCACAAATAAATCTCTAAGGTTTATTATGATCATATTAGAAAAAAAGCATCTGCAGAAAAATATAAAGGAAGAAAAAGATTGTATTGCTGTAATTCCAGACTCTTACAAAACTTGTTCCTATATTTGTGGTCGTCCTTCCACTAGCTCCCCGCCCCACATATATCAGGAGCAAGATGTGGGAGTCACAGTCTGTCCTCATTCCTGTTACATGTCCTACATGTTGTTAGGTTATATGCCAATTTATTCTATTCCATCTCCTCAAGGTGACCCAGACATCTTTTTAAAATTTTCATTCTCATATTTTTAAGCTTTTTTTTACTAGAACACTTACAGTTCAAACTGTCAAAAAGTCACTGGGATGAATTTAATATCCCAGTCCTCACCTATATCTGCCTAGCCCTCTGTTTTTGTTTCTAGAACCACCAAGTCCCAGATTAGACAATGTATACTTGTCTTTCAGTTACACTCTTCCTCACCTCTCAACCTACGTTTTAGTGCACTGAATGCTCAAGAAATAGCTTACAAAAGTGAAACCAACAAAATTATATAAATTGTATATGTTCCAGAAAACTGTTTTTATCTTAACTGGATTGTAGTCTTTTCCATCACTGAAAAGTGGTAACGAGTTTAAACACTGCTAAGTACAATGTGGTATTCTACATTGGATCCAGTAACAGAAAAAGGACATTAGTGGAAAAGTCTATGAAATCCAAACAAACTGTGGAGTTTATTAATGTGGTATACCAAGGCTGGTTTCTGTTAAATTAGGGGAAACTGGATGAAAGCTACCTGGGAACTCTCTGTACTAGCTTTGTGACTTTTCCACAAATTCAAAAACTGTTCCAAAATAAAAACATTGTTCGGAAATTGTATAAACTAGTTTTCTCATTTATAATATTGGTATTATGCTCCAAAATTGAGAAATAATTCATATATTAGACATAAAGTGATGGTGGTATTTGCCATATGAATAAATATATATTGGTAAAATTAGAAAATGAAACACACCGATCTTACAATGACATACAATGAATCATTTTTCACAGAGAATGACATTAAGGAATTTGTAAGCAGGAACTATATTTTTAGTTATTATTGTCTCAACTTTGAAAATTAGGACATAAAGGAGAAAATCCCTAGTATTGCTTTCCAATAAAAATCCCAAGGAAAGCAGTAGGAGGAGGAGGAGGAGGAGTGCTAGGGTGGTGGACAGGAAGAGAAGGGGAAGCCCTAGCACAGGATTTACACAGAATGTTGAGAAAACTGCTTGGAATAAAAGATGGCTGAGATGATTTTCCCAGCAAAGGTCCTATGCTAATTTAAGACTACTAATCTGATTTTTTTTTAAGATTTATTTATTTCCCTTCCCCCCAGTTGTCTGCTCTCTGTGTCCATTCATTGTGTGTACTTCTGTGACCGCTTCCATCCTTATCAGCACCACCAGGAATCTGTGTTTCTTTTTGTTGCGTCATCTTGTTGTGTCAGCTCTCTGTGTGTGCGGCGCCACTCTTGGGCATGCTGCACTTTCTTTTGCACTGGGCAGCTCTCCTTATGGGGATCACTCCTTGCACGTGGGGCTCCCCTATGCGGGGGGACAACCCGTGTGGCACGGCACTCCTTGCGCGCATCAGCCCTGTGCGTGGGCCAGCTCCACACGGGTCAAGGAAGTCCAGGGTTTGAACCAAGGACCTCCCATGTGGTAGGCCTATCCATTGAGCCAAGTCCACTTCCCAACCTGATTTTTTAATTACAGCTAAATCTAGTGCCAGAAATGGCCCTAAATCAGAAAGCATCTTCTCTCTTCTACCTCATTGAGTTCATGAGAGTCTAGAGTAAAACCAAACGTCCATGAACTTTGTGAATTATCTATTACTTTTTATATGATGAGCCTGCCTACGTGAAAACTCAATTTGAGAGAGTATTAGTGTAACTTCCCGCAATTTAAGAGGGAAAAATATCATTTAAAAAATTGACTAACGATAATACTTTTGACTTGCATTCACTAGTGATAAACTTTGTGACAGATTTAGCCTACTTGAGATGCAGACTGAAGACTCAAATGCTAAAGGAGCATTCTCTTCACACTTAGATTGAAAGAAACCAAATGTAGCAGGAACACAAATACAGCGTACTAAATGTAGGAGATGTAGAAACATGGTTTGAGGTAAAACTCAGGGTAATATGTAGGATTACCATCTTGGCTGTTGATCTGACAAATGGGAATTGGCTACTGAGGAAGTGCCCAACATCCTACAACATTATCAAAGTCCAAAGTGTCTTCTTTGAAATTTTTACCCACTCATAATTAAAACCAGGAGTTATGTAAGCCTTGAATTTTAAAACACATCGATATCAGCCTAATTGAAATACAAAACAAAGAGTAATGATGTAGAGGTGTAGAGAATGGAAGATATTCTTTGCATCTTTGGGATTTAACATTTTTTGAGCTCATAAGAATTCAAGAAATAATTGTTGAATAAAATGAATGATGCAGTTAGTCACTCCCTTGCTGTAAGATTACCATAGCTATGGCAAAGAAACACAATATGAAATGGGTTTTCATTAGAAAACAACAACCCAAAAAGGGAAGACAGAACATGGACTTTTAGATCTAGAAGACCCTTAGTGTCCTTACATCCACGGTGTCACCTGCTGCTCCAGTACCTCCCTGTTCTTGTTCTGCACACGACACTAGGGTACACGGCTGGTACCCTAGACCCCAATGGAAAGAAGTCATCTCAGAAATCCTTGCAACCCAGGCTTTTGGCCTAGAATGGGTTGGTAGGGTCTCCCAAAAGGTGAGAGCTTACATTCCAGAGGCACTGTCACCACAATGGTTATCACGCACTTGATTAAAAATACAGTACTCAGACTCATCACTTTACCAAGTCCATCTTTAAAAAAATGCTCTTCCCATGCTAAAAGGAGCCTACTTATGAAGCCTGCTATTATGGATTGATCTGTGTCCTCCAAAAAGACCTGCTGAAGTCCTGCCCTGCAGTATGCAGAATGTGATCACGGGTGAAAGAGGGTTACTACAGACAGAATTAATAAAGTCAAGACGAAGTCGTATTACAGTGGGCACATAATCCAATGTGGCTGGTATCCTTGTAAGAGGAGGAGAAAGCAAACACAGAGAGAAGAAGGCCATGGGAAGATGGAGGCAGAAACTGAAGTGCTGCAGCTGCAAGCCAAGGAATGCCAAGGATTTCTGGTAAACCACCAGAAGCTAGGCAGATGCAAGGAAGGTTTCTCCCATACAGGTTTCAGAGGCAACATGGCCCTGAGGACAAAGCGATTTCAGACTTCTAGTCTCAGGAACTGTGAGACAATCCATTTCTGTTATTTTAAGCCATCTGGTCTGTGGAAATTTGTTATGGCAGCCCTGGGAAATTAAGACACCTGCTATGCAAATAAGCTCAGTGATGGGATCATTAATGAAGCTCACAAGCTTAGGAACTGACTGATTCAAGCAAGCTTTTATATGTACATGTCAGTATGCTATGTGCCCCACTGGCTTCTTCAGATTTGCTCGGTCTCTACTATTCTGCAACCTGCTCTGTGGTCCAGGAAGGTGATCTTCATGGACTGCATGAACCAGGTTCATTGCCATCTGGCTTCCAGTAGAGTTCAGATAAAGGAAAGCACTGGCAAGAAACTGCAAGGACAGAGGAATAAGAGTGCAATGCCTGTGTCCCCTACTCCCACTCCGTTGGCCTCAAGTGGGTTCTGCTATGCTCTTCTTCTCAGAGCCTCACCTCCTACTGTGCGGCCTTTCTGTCATTTCATCTTGAATGCTGCTCTTGTCCTATAGGCACAGGGGTGGCAGATGCTGACTCTTGCTTTCCTGTTTCTTGTTGGTCTCCCCTAACTTTGTCCACACATTGTCCAAAATAAGATTTCTTTAATCACTTCTTTTAGAGTGTTATCTGTTTCATCCAGGGACTCTAATAGATTAAGTGACTTTGATGTGTGAGAATTGTCCAAAATTTTCCTCTGTTCTCACTGTGACAGAGGAGCCAAGGACCAAGGATTGCCAGTAGCCAGCCTCAAAATGCCACAGTCTTTGGGGAGAAAGCATCATCTTGATGATGCCTTGATTGGGATTTTTCCTAGCCTCAAAACCATGAGCCATTAAATTCTCATTGTTTAAGTCAATCCTTTGCATGGCATTAGCTTGGGCAGACAAGGAAAAAAAACACTATTCTAAAAGAAAAGAAAAGTCATCACAAGTTTTCTGGCAATTATATTCAACATAAGACAGAGCATAGCGATATCTAGAAAATTTCTTGCTCTTACATATGGTTATCATTTATGAAAAATTCATACATATGTAAATATCCAGAGAAAACTATTCTTACATGCTAAAGAAGAAATTTAAAAGGTAACTCCCTCTTATAATTGACTAATAGATCAACTCAATAATACAAGGTCACAGAAGATACCTGTGGAGTTCTGCATTTAAACTATTAGGCAGCTATGATGGATAGCTTATATTGTTTAGCTTGTTTATTTGGGAAGAAAATACATTTTTCAAGTGGAAAGCAAGATAGGAATAGCTGCTGCATATTTACTAGAAGAACTGCTTGATCTAAAAGTAAACAATTACATTTCAAGCAGATGTGCAATTTACAATGACATAAAGAACCAAGTTTATTATTTTCAGGAACACAATGTTGAATAAGCTGGGACAATTTTTTTTTTTTAATTTTTTTATTTTTTATTGACTTTGTAATAATATTACATTAAAAATATATATGTGAGGTCCCATTCAACCCCACCCCCCCACCCCCCCTCTCCCCCCCCCCAACAACACTCGTTCCCATCATCATGACACATCCATTGGATTTGGTAAGTACATCTTTGGGCACCTCTGCACCTCATATACATTGGTTCACATCATGGCCCATACTCTCCTCTATTCCATCATGTAGGCCCTGTGAGGATTTACAATGTCCGGTGAAGCACCATCCAGGGCAGCTCCATGTCCCGAAGACGCCTCCACCTCTCATCTCTTCCTGCCTTTCCCCATACCCTTTGTCCATTATGTCCACTTTTCCCAATCCAATGCCACCTCTTCTATGTGGACACTGGATTGGTTGTGTCCATTGCACCTTTATGTCAAGAGGAGGCTCAGATTCCACCTGGATGCTGGATGCAATCCTCCCATTTTCAGTTGTAATCACTCTAGGCTCCATGGTGTGGTGGTTGTCCTTCTTCACCTCCATCTTAGCTGAGTGTGGTAAGTCCAATAAATCAGATTGTAGGTGCTGGAGTCTGTTGAGGCTCAGGATCTGGCTATCACATTGTCAGTCCAGAGATTCAAATCCCCTAAATATATCTTAAACCCCAACATTAACTGCACCTCCAGCACATTAGCATGAAAGTCTTATGAAGGGAGATCCCATCTGAGTCCAGATTCATCACACATACACACCATTTCCAAAGAGGGGCCATCTGCCCTGGTAGTTAACCCCATCGGCCATGACCATAACTCCCATGGGTCTCTTTAGCCCTCAAAGGAACCAATATCTGGGGGTTGTATCTGCTTTATCTGTCTCTCTGACTCTGCTCAGTTGTGCATGAGGGCAAACCTTCTGCCAGCCTCCAGACTCTTTTTTAGAAACTCGTTGCCATATAAACTCATTTCTCCTTTCCATTTCCCCCTTACTTTAGGTCAAACAGCATTTTAAAGTCATGGTATTTTATGTAGACATGGATATTCTGCTGATCCGCATTGAACCTTCCGTATAAGGTCATTTTCCAGTTGCATCATCAGTTGGTAGTTGATAGTGGTCCCTCGTTGCCAGGGAGGCTCATCCCCGGGTGTCATGTCCCACGCTGGGGGGAAGGCATTGCATTTACATGCTGAGTTTGGCTTCGAGACTGGCCACATTTGAGTAACATGAAGGCTGACAGAAGGAAATTCCCAGGCACAAAGTTGCTCTAGGCCTTGTTATTATTTTGGGTTTATCAGCTCACAAGCATAGTCATTAGTATCAGGGGCTCACTGTTGAACCCTCACTCCCTCCCGGTCCCCACCACTGTACCTGGGAGACTGTCGCTGCTCCCCTAGGGACCACGACAGAGCACCACTGGCCAGGAACCCAGTACCCCCCCTACTGTGGTTTTTAATTGTTGCCACTGTGAGTATATCCAAACATTACCATGCACCCTGGACATATGTTCTGTACAGCTCCCTGTCAGTCATATATCACCTGTCATTGGTATCCCATACCAGTATCCCTCCATTGCCATTGTTGAAACACTCTGTGATCCAGAACTCCCTGAAATTTGAAGCCCAATATAATGTCATGGTCCCTTACTAGGGAATGGCATATAGCGATGAGTTTAA
Organism: Dasypus novemcinctus; assembly: GCF_030445035.2. Classification (NCBI taxonomy): domain Eukaryota; kingdom Metazoa; phylum Chordata; class Mammalia; order Cingulata; family Dasypodidae; genus Dasypus; species Dasypus novemcinctus. The sequence continues at coordinate 86,348,897 of NC_080688.1, read as the reverse complement.
AGGATAGATAAAGAACTTGGATAAAGTTAGATAAAGAACTTAGATAAAGAATGTTGACTTGAAAAAATTCCACATCCTATTTTTTTCTTTCCCCCCCCCCCCCCCCCCAATTATTCAGCTTTTCTTCACAGGAGTCCTAGACCACAAGCTGGGACAATTTAAATGAGAACTTACATAGAAAGGTATGCAAAGGTAATGCTTAGCAGCAAAGAAAACTGTGAATTTCTCTTTGCAAAATATAAAACTATTTGCTTACTGTGTAATTTTTCTTATTTTTTTAAATTCTTTTTCTAATTCCAAAGTAGTTTTTAATTTTTCAACCTCTCATTATGGGCAAATTAAAGAGTAAGTAGGTCTTTACAACCAATATAAGTGTATTTCCACAGGGTCTAATCTTAATGCTTAGTTTTACTTGATACACTTATAAACTAGTTATTCTTGGGAAAATCAATACTTTTGTAGTGAAAATATGATTTCCCAGTGAAAATACGATTCAAATGTTATCTTCTATTTATGTCATTTTTTCTTTTTCCAAAATTGTTGAATATGTCATAAGAATACTTTCTCTATTGTGCTAAAGTAGATGAAAAACTGTAGTATAAAGTCACTATTTATTAACTACATGAGCCTTTCAGTGGTAATTTATTGAAATTTTCCTTAACGAACTAAAATTAATGCAAATATCCCCATCTGGAACTCAAAAGTGAAATTTGTCTTTCATTCAGGTATTATTTGGGGATTTCTGTAATTTTCAAATCTTACCCAAGGTAAACCTTTTTTTAAAAATTATCTGGAATAGGTACAATGGTGTTTAATACATTGTTACATTCTGTCATAGCTTTTTTTTTGGTTAAAGTTTTGATTATAAATAATTAATTCATTGGCTGTAGCATTTTTAAAGAGATTATTTTAACTTTGTTACTGACTAGAATAACAAGGCTGCATTAGCTTTATTTTTGGCAAAAATTGCCAAAAAAAAGATTGTAAAACATTGCACTGGGAAACCTTTGGAACTATTTTAGTTCTGCTATGGCCAAAGATTTTCATGCAAAGACAGGCATAGGCTGTTCCCAAGGGTTTTATATTAATTGGCTCAGCAATGAAAAAAGGCATTAAAAGTGGTTTTTGACACATTTTACAATGAATAAGAACCATATCAAGAGTCAAATGAATGAAGGATGGAGGAACAGATGCACAGGGGGGGAGAGGGGGCGTGCAGGCAGGGAAGGAGGCTGGAGGATTTAAAAATTATCTTGCATATTTTCATTTCCTTGAAATCTTATTTCAACCAAGCATCTCCCCATGGTTTTCATCCCTTCAACAGGAGGACATAACGCTACCTGAAAGCAAGATGTTACTGAGTCTGAGAACTGACTTTCTTGTTCTTTAGTGCATCGTAAAGCCTCGGTAAATTGAGAAAGAAAAGAGATTTCTCATTTTCAAGAGCCCATTTTATACTCAAAAACAAAGCACTAAGGCAATGTTAAAGAATAGCAAGGTTAAAATATTAGAGTTGTTACAACTGACAGGAACCTGAGGTAGAAGCCCATCCGTTTTGAGGAGAGAAAGTACAGTGAGAAAAATACCAGAAGCCTGTAACCCCTCTGCCCCCACATTAGGTCTGAAGGTCAAGTGGAGAGTGGTGGTAGCAAAACCCAGACAGACGGAGTAAGATGCTAAAAGCAAGCGGAAGGGCACAGTGGGCACATAAACTGCTGCTATTTATGATTCTAAGAAACAATATCCTTCCAAGGACTCCATGATGAGATAGTGGCCTAGCCATTTAAAATAGTATCAATGTATATTTAGGTACAGAAAACACATAAAAGGGTGGCCTTGAGGCATTCATTCAGCTCCCCGGGGACATGAAAGGGATCCAAAGCCCTTGCATATTACCCAGGAGGGCATGGAAGGGTCTGCCACAGGCCACCATGGTGAGGGCCACGTTGGCACAGAGAAAGTCTCATGGTGGCGGGTCCAAGCCAAAGGCCCGATGAAAAAGATAGCTGAGATTTGGGGAACTGTAAGACAAATACGTTGGTGAGCTGGAGTCAACAGCTCCCCAAACTCACTGCCAATGAGGGACCAGCAGGCTGTGACCACACATGGACCAGACCAGAAGGCCCATCAGGCATCAAGCACCCTTGCAGTGGTTATCAAAAGGAGACCAGTCAATGCACAAGATCAGAAAAGATGGATTCCATTCATCCAGAGCTCAGCAGGAGCCAGCAGAGGAGGATGGCAACTGGAGACTCCTCCACCAAAAATTGTTTATACTCCGATACCATTCTGCATAGAAATTACTCTAATGGGAAGTCTGAATGCTAAAAGAGGCTCAGTGAAACCATGACTTTCTAACTTTAAACTTTTTAAGAAGATTTAATAATATACTTTATGTAATCTATCAAAAATTCCTTCAATCCATATAAAATTATTGAGAAAACAGCTTACATAGTTTTCATATTATATATATATATATTTTTTTAAAGATTTATTTATTTCTCTCCCCTTCCCCCCATCCCGGTTGTCTGTTCTCTGTGTCTATTTGCTGCATCTTCTTTGTCCGCTTCTGTTGTTGTCAGTGACACGGGAATCTGTATTTCTTTTTTGTTGTTGTTGCATCATCTTGTTGTGTCAGCTCTCCGTGTGGGCGGCACCATTCCTGGGCAGGCTGCACTTTCTTTCGTGCTGGGCGGCTCTCCTTATGGGGCACACTCCTTGAGCATGGGGCTTCCCTACGCGGGGACACCCCTTCATGGCATGGCACTCCTTGTGCACATCAGCACTGCGCATGGGCCAGCTCCACACGGGTCAAGGAGGCCCAGGGTTTGAACCATGGACCTCCCATGTGGTAGATGGATGCCCTAACCACTGGGCCAAGTCCACCGCCTCATATTTTAAAAATCTGGTGTGCATGTCCTTCTGGCAGCCCACCTCAATAGACTGGCCACAGCTCCTGTGTTTGATAGTCACACATGGCTAACTGAATAGACCTGGTCTAGATGGTCAAATAAACCAAAATCTGAAGCAACTTCACATATAACATCTAAAATTCAATATGTTTTATTTGACCAGCAAAAGATGCCCAAATACTTCTGCATTAGGACCTGAGAGTGAATCTGCAATCATATCGGGCTATTTGTGTCCTGGAGGAACTTGCAAGATAAATGAAAGCCAACACCAAAACAAATGAAAGAATAAACAAGAGTCCAACCAATGCCACTGAGAGTCGTGAATCCAATCACAAGTGATTCTGATTGATGGCACCTTTGAGCTCAGAGGAGGGAATGCTGGCTGGAAGTAAAGCACATGTGCATCTCTAGGATCTGATCTCCTAACACAACCCCGGATTCTCAGGCATCAGCCACACCTGCCTCCTTTGTGTTGTTAAAGTACTCAAAGCTCATTTCCATAATATAAATTAGATTTTGTGTTTGGGTAAGGATAAAAAGACCACAAATAAGGTTCTTTTGCTGGCGCCCTATCCCTGTCCATGAAGTTTTCAGGGCTGGGATGCAGACGTTAAACCATCCTGTTGTGCCTTCTGCCAGCGCATTCCTCACATGCTGCTCCAATCCACATGGCTGACAGCATTATGTAGCCAAAGCTATGGGAACAAAGGGTGACAGTGAATAATTCTTCCTGAGAGTTTGGATAATATCCCAAAGCCAAAGTTGACTTAGAATGGCCTCTAAGGAAGCGGAATCTGGCCAGGTGGAAATGCAATGGGAAGGCTGTTCCAGGCAGAGGTGTGACATGGCACCAGAGCTGAGAGCAGTCATTTATCAAGGGAGCAAGAGAAGGTACACTGGGAAGTGATGGGACATGAGGCATCTCTTTAGTGATATGCTGGGGAAGGACCTAGAGATGATTAAGGCATAGCTCCCAATCACAAGACATTTCAGACTGAGGGAGAAGAAACACAAGCACATATAAAACATGTTAAAACCATGAGGTAGGCATTGTGAGGGGGCTCAGAAGAGAGAATGAATGTATCAGACACTCCATTGCCCTTATTTGCGTATGAGCCTTGCCTTGCTCACTCTCTGTCTACCCTACTGAGCAGAAAGCTCCTCCAGGTAAGGTAGCATTTCTATCACTATTCATTGAGCCCCTAGTGTCTCACAGGAATTGTTCCAGATACTGGGGTTATATCAAAGAACAAGCTTTCATTACTGTTTTTATATAAATTTATTTCAGATATTTTAACATAGTTTTGGTTTTTGGAGTAACTTTTAACTAAAAATCACCTTATAATTAGGTTACCAGATGTCGCAGATAAAAATACAAATATTTAATGGGACATACTTATACCAAAAATATTCAGTGTTTACCTGAAATTCAAATTTAACTGTATCCTGTATTTTATATGACGAACTTAGTTATCATCAAGTGGCATGTTCCCTAATCTTTGGGAAGTAGGATTGTATTAGGTACACACAATTGAGAGTATTAATTTTTCCCATCTAAGTTTGTAATTTTAAAATATTTATTCCAGTATATTAGTAATTGGCTTGAAAATGATTAGAAAAGTTGAGGAAAACTACCTAAGCATAAAATATGCTTTTCCCTCTGACTGATTTATTAATATTGATGTGAAACAAAAGCAGCAAATGCGGGCAGCTGATTCTGAAGAGGTTTCCAATAGTATGAGATTCTTCAAGAAGATTGAGAACAAGTCATAAAATTACATGATATGAATAACCTATGCCTGAAAATTTTTATTTCTCAGAAGGGATTCCTGAATTAGATCATTTGCCACCTCTAAAAACTTTTATTTCTCAGAAGGGATTCTTGAATTAGATCATTTGTCACCTCTAGGTCATACTTTATGACTGAGGACAAATAAAAAGATAATTCTCTTGGAAGGAATAATGGGATCAGAAATGTTGTCTGGTTTTTTTCCCTAAATATTTCTCTTAATGTGGATATGGGAAAGAAGAAGAGAGGGATAATGCTTCTAGAGATGACTGAAGAGTCTCCTTCCTTCTGGATCTAAGAGGGTCCGAGAGATGAATGGTCCCAGACACCCGGGAGCAGAACGGAGGAGCAGGAGCCAGCCCATGTCCATGGCTGCAAGAATAATAAAGGCCAAACTCAAAAGGCCATGCCCTCAGGGAGAGCCCAGGTAGCGGGCTGCTCCACAGAAACCTCAGAGCTGAGGGTGAGGTGGCAGAGAAGCCCGACTGGGGTGCAGCCTGTGGGCAGCGATGCTGTCCTGAGGAGAGGGCTCTGCCTCAAAGGCTGGCCCGCAGAGGCCAGGGAGGACCCACCTGCCTTCATGCTCTCTGCCCTCACGTGAAGAAGGTAGTTTACATTTTCAGTGGGTTCCTGACATTATGATCTGACATCTCCTAGACAGGAATTGGTGAACCCATTTTCTAGGTGAGGTTACGCCTCAGTTTCCTTATATTTAAAAGATGTTATCTAAACAACAGTAGCATTGTTTGGGAAAACTATATGAGAGAGGACATGTAAAACACTGATGACAGCTCCTGTTCAATAAGTAAATGTAACTACTATCATAATAACTATTATAATTCCACAGTCAGTGCTATAAGGTAAGTATTGGAATGAAATGGAAGCAAAGGCGATCAGAAGTCAGGGTACATGAAACTTGCCATGGAAAATGGGGCAAACAGATCTCATCAGTAAGAGCCTAGGAAAATTCCATTAGGGATTTTGAAAGTTTCTCTGTATTTCCTGCTCAACCAAGAACTCTTTTCTATTTGAGAGACCTGAAACAAAAGATCATTCATTCATTTCTTCACTCATTAATTTAATACTTATTGCTTAGACTCTTCTTTCAGATATAATATTGCGATGGCATCCTAAACTACCTCCCGGACTCCTTTTCCTTCTGTCCCCTCAACCCCCACCTACTTTCACCATAGTGGCCAGGGCGAACTTAAAAAATTCCAAATCAAATCAGGTCAATCCCTGCTGAACTGGTCAGGGTCCTTTCACTGAACATCTAATAAAACCCAAACACTGTGCACGGTTCACAAAACCCTACTCAGTTCACCTCCTGCCTACCTTTCCAAAACATCATCCTACTCTTCCTATTACCTACAACTTTTTGCTCCTCAAACGTACCATCTCCTCCCTAAGCTCGGCGGCCCTTCCCCTGACCTCAGAGGCCGGCTCCTCGTTAAAATCTAGGTGTGACCTCCGTAGGGAAGCCCCCGCTGACTGTGCACCCACAAGAGCTGACTCTCACTCCCTACGACACCTTACAGTCACACAACAACCCTCATAGCATGTCTCCATCCATGGCTTCGTTCAGTTAAGTATTATTTGCTGCCTCCCTTCTCTACCATGAAAGCTCCATGAGAACAGAACCTACTGCTATAGCCCCAGCACCTAACCTCCTGGGCTCACTAACATCAACAACTGTTAGTTGAATAAATGAAAATTTTCTTATGCTTTGTTTTCTGCTCCTTTAGTAACATCTTTTCCATGCACATTTCTGGGGAAGTTTACAAATTAGTTTGTATGTTCAAATACAAACTAAAATATATATATATTAGATTGCCATCTCCACTAAATTCTTAATTATCTTTCCATATCCCTCAAAGAAAACTCACACTATTAAAATGATTTTAATTAAAAATACTCTTTTACACAAAAGATAAGAGTAAAATACTTTATTATTTAAACTTATATAAAACTAATATTCTAATAGATAAATAATCAAATACAGAAAAATCTGCTTGCTTTATGAAATTATAAGCACTCAGCAGATACTGGAGATTTATGAATCTCTATTTCTAGTTTGCTCATTGTGCCCTTGCCCCACAGTTTCTAGGTACCACTCAGTATCTTTTTTCCTTTCCCAGATATTTTTTAGTCTAAGGTGAATCATGTGCCTCAACAAGGGAAATGTTCTTAATCCACATTCCCCTGAATTTGTGAATTGGTCCCTCTGAAGATGTAGTATCAGTTACAGTGTGGTCATATCATTGGTGGCCTCATGAAGAGAAGGCCACAAGAAAAAGCTGGAAGTCCGTGGAAAGCAGAAGAGCACCAAAATGCTACAGACTTTGCAGAGAAAACATGGCTAGTCGAGACCTTCATGTTGGACTTCGAGGCTCTGTAACTGTGAACCAATAAATTCTTATTGTTTAAACCAACACTCTGTGTGGTATTTGTCACAGCAACCTGGCAAACTAAGACAGTAAACAGTATCAAACTCATTATCTTTCTATATGAATTCATGCTTACTTCAGTAGCATCATAAATTTCTGATCTACCAAGGGCAGATACTGTCTTAGTTTGCCAATGGCTGCTGTAACAAATATCACAGACTTGTTGGCTTTAAACTACAAGAATTCACTGTCTCTGAGTTCTGAAGGCTACAAGTCTGACATCAAGGTGTTAGCAAGACCATGCTTCTTCCAAAGTCTGGATCTCTCTGATGATGGCTTGCTGTCAATCCATAACTGAATCTCTGCCTCCATTACATGGCTGTTTCTCTCCCGGTCCATCTCCTCCTCTATGGTCAGATTTCCTCTGCTAATGACTCCAGTCCTATTGGATGAAGGCAGGCCCATCCTGACGCAATTCTGACCTCACCTTAACTACCAGGTTCATTCAAAATCCCATTTACAAGAGAGTTTCCATCCCCAGGACTGGGGTTTAGGCCCTGAACATGTCTTTGTGGGGTTTATGATTCAAACAGAACTGTCTTCCAAACCATTCCTCACATTCTTCCTTTGCTCCAAATATAGAAGTTGTTATAAATTCCTGATATAGCTTGAACTGAAGTAGCATAGGTTCTTTCTTTGTTTTTGTTTCTGAAAGAAACCAAGTTAGTAAGGAGATGTGTTTCTCTAATAGCATTTAAACTAGTCCCTTTACACTCCAAATTCTTTTGACTTAGTCCATTCTGCATGCCGTAGCAAGTAAACAGTTCAAACCTATAACTTGTCTCATATTATTAAGTCTGAACCTAAAATGGCCCCAAATCTTATCATGTATCCAATTAAAGATGAATCATTTAGGATTTTTTTAGTTTCTATTTCTTCTATGTATACTCATACCTGCTTCTTAGCCTTCAAATAATAGAGGATAGATAAATTGATTTTAAAATATGTCTAAAACTCACCTGTTAAGCAATAAACTCCTAAAGGACATAGACCCTATATGTTACCTCCCATATGGCCAGGTGCATATAGGCAATCAAATGTATTGTGTGTGTGTTTGTGTTATTAGTTTGTCAACCTTACCTGAGTTTAAGTTTGTTTCAAATTCTAATGGAGCAGAATTTAATGTGAGAATCTGCTCAGTGACATGTTTCTATTTGTTAAATAAGTAGCCATAATTTACCTCCTGAAATAGAGATGCCTTCTCTACTATATTCAAGGAAAATAATTCCATTGTAATGAGAAATACCAAATTGCACCATTAGTAAAGGCACCTATGTATATAAAACCAGCTAGGGAATGAGACATCAACCATGACATTCACCTAAGGAGGATAAAACAGAATTAAAAAAACAAAGGAAATTTTCATTTCATTTGAAAATGTAATAAAATAACCTCAAAATTAAATCATTGCCCATTGCATGACCTACTTTGTTTCAAAATTGCAAGTTGTTTTTCCTACTATTACTCACAGAATAACTAGGGAGCTATCAGGCCCTTTCTAAATCCCTTTGGCAACCATTTATAGTCCCTATCACTTCTGATATGTATATCAAAATAACAGTAATTATTATTGTAAATGCCAAGACTAACATTTAATGTGCAACTCAAAATAATAATTAACAAAATGATACATGAACCATATTTACACGGAATTTTTGAGGGATTCTGATATAATAAGTGTTTGATTATCTGGTGGCACATAAAGGAATACATTTAAAAATCTGTCATTTTGTTGCCATGTGTATTAGTCAGTCAAAGGGGTGCTGATGCAAAATACCAGAAATCTGCTGCCTTTTATAAAGGGTATTTATTTTGGGTAGAAGCTTACAGTTACCAGGCCATAAAGCACCAAAGTCTACTGCCACGTGCTGAGGGAAGATGGCTGCCAATGTCTGTAAGGGTTCAGGCTTCCTGGGTTCCTCTCTTCCCGGGGCTTGCTTCTTTCCGGGCTCAGGGTTCCTCTCTTCCCAGGGCTTGCTTCTCTTTCCTCACAACCAAGTTTCTCTGTTTGCTTACTTCCCAGGGCTCCAGCTTAAAGACTACAACCTCCCCTGCCTACCAAAAGGCAGGGACTCAATGTCATACTGATGTGGCCCATTCAAAGACTTAATCATTATTTAATGAAGTAAAAGTGAAACCTCTAGATCCAATACACTCTTAATATGCCCAGAGGAAAAGACCAGTTTACAAACATAATCGAAAATTTTTTTGGAATTCATCAATAATATAAAACTGTTATACTACAAAAAAGATATGATAGGAAATTTTATAGATTGATCACATCTTGGTAGCTTTATAGAAAATACAGAGTAAATAATTAATTTATGCCATGTTATGAACTAAATATAGATTAGTCAAATATAGACTTGGAAAGAAAATAGCATTTCCTTGGATAACTGTGGAATTTGAAACCATTCATTTTCTAATGTATTTTGCTTCCTACAGAATAGGATCACCTTCCAGGGGTTCTTAACCTTTTTTGTTCCATGGACTCCTCTGCCAGTCAAGTGAAAACCACAGACCGCTTACTAAGTCCACACTATACTGTGTATTATTTAATAAACATATTACAGGCGGCGGACTTGGCCCAGTGGATAGGGCGCCCACCTACCACATGGGAGGTCCGCGGTTCAAACCCCGGGCCTCCTTGACCCGTGTGGAGCTGGCTCATGTGCAGTGCTGATGCGCACAAGGAGTGCCGTGCCACGCAGGGGTGTCACCTGTGTAGGGGAGCCCACGCTCAAGGAGTGTGCCCCATAAGGAGAGTCGCCCAGTGCGAAAGAAAGTGCAGCCTGCCCAGGAATGGCGCCGCACACACGGAGAACTGACACAACAAGATGACGCAACAAAAAGAAACACAGATTCCCGTGCCGCTGACAACAACAGAAGTGGTCAAAGAAGACGCAGTAAACAGACACAGAGAACAGACAATCGGGGTGGGGGGGGAGGGGAGAGAAATAAATAAATATTTAAAAATAAATAAATAAACATATTACACCCACACCAACATGTCCCCACAAGAATAATGTTTTTTTGAATTTTAATTCAAGCTCACAGACCCCTGGTTAAGAACCCCTGAGTGATAATGCAAAACAAATTCTTAGCTCACTATCAAACTTTGTATTTCTATTAAAGTAAGCACATGTTTTTTCATTACATTCACATTTTCTAATTTGAAATGGTCCTATGATCCTATGAATGAATTATTAATGTCAGGATTTACTGTGTTTTCCATATGACCTCTTGTCTTCTAGCAGTTATTACAGAATATGGTGATATGTTTTCCTCATCCTTTCAAATATCTTAAATGTATCTTCATCTTTATAACACTATTAAAGAAAATAATAGACTGGCTAACATTTTACCTGTATTATATAGTATGCATAAAGAATGGATCATTGCTAGAAATACTCAGTAAGGTTAAAATTATACATTATCTGTGAGCGCTTTGATGTTGCTATCTATTCAGTTCCTAATGCAGTCATGGTCTTTCCTTCTTCCTATTAAAAAAAAAAAGAAGAAGAAGAAGGGAAGGAAAATGGAAGGGGAAGAGAAAAGGAAGGAATGAAAAGAAAAATCCCATTTTTTTCCAGGATCAACATAAAACTTGGATCAACACCTAACTTCGGTCAACACCTTACTCATCAGAAAAGGAGATTTCATTATGAACAAATATCCCTTCCCTCCAGCCTTTCTCCTTCCTTCCCCCTCTCTCCCTTTTTTCTTGCTACTTGAGATCATTTCACATAATTGGTTAAATCAGGGTTTCCTCCTTTTTACCTAATCCAGTTTTTTTTTTCCTGAAAACCTTTCCAAAAGCAGAAAATTTTAAATTTTATATTGTTTAAGTTTATAAGTCAGTAGAATAACTGAGATTTGTTTATTCCAGTAAAGTTATATCACAAAAATATAAAAAAGGAACCTGAAATTCTCCTAAATTAATGAAGATACATATCCATATATATACTTTTCAATTTTAATATTCTGAGAAAACTAAAGGTCCTCTAATTCAGGAAATAATCAAACATGCTGTACAATGAGATATTTTCCAAGTTGTGTGCATATAATCTTTCTACTCCATGTATAAATGGAATCCACTAATTTTTTGAACTGGAATGATACCGAATGAACTAAAGTTTCACTTTGTTTGTGAAAAAAGTATTTAATAACCAACTGAGTTACATAAAGATGCTAAAAGGATTAAAGGTTATTTTCAAGTACATCTGAAGAGCATTTACTTCAAAAAGTTTGATCTGAAATTTTAACATAGAGGTAATTTTTGTTTTTGTTGCTCTACTTGAAATCAGATTCCTCAAGTACTTCAACCATCAATACTTTACTAATCTAATTCAAGGCGTTATGATTAATCTTATGTTTTATATCCTTAAAAATATTCTGTTGTCTATATGCTCATTAATTCAGACTGGCTCCACACACAATAAACCCAAACTGCAAAGATTTTATGGACAACTATAAGACAGCCTCAATATTACCTACAGAATTTTATAGATTTCTTATTAATGATATTTCTAGATTATTTTCCTTCAATTATTTGTCATGGCAAAATTCTTCACTGAACATTTTGTCCAGACTGGAGATGATGAAATAAATTCATCATCTTGTATTAACTTCTTGTTCTCATATAACCTATGATGAAGTCTCATTTTTGTTTTTTAATATCACACTGCTGTCATCAAGCTGTCACATCTGAAGGCGATGATGTAGAGAACACTAGAAATAGGTCTCTTTAAAGAATGGTAAAATAGACCATAATAACCAAAATTTAAGCATCAAAAGTAAACACAGTTCCAACACTGTGATGCACATATTGTTGTAAACTTTTTGAGACAGGCTTTCAACTAAAAAGACTTTCAGAAAATGTCAATCCCACATCAGCATAGGTGAAAAATTACTGAAATTCACATTGATTGGATGATTTCTTTCCACTTTTGAGCTTACATTATGCAAACATGTTTATGAAAACAACACTCATGCTGTTAGGTTAATATACTCATTAAGTGTGCGACAATTTACAATTATGTTTGAAGCCCAAGACACACCATGTACTTTAAAAATTGCCAAATCTTTTGATGGCCCAGATCTTTATGCTTTTAGACACAGAGTTCAGAATGCTTAGAAACACAGGAGGAAGCAGTTCAAGTACAAAAATATTGACAAATATTTATAGTAAATATTTTCACACAAAAGCAGCACCAATTACAATCATTACAATTTGAGCTTTATTTGGTGTCAGTGGGAAGCTAAGTACTATCCAGATAAAACAGATGCAGTGGCATAAAATCTAAATAAGAGAGAAGAGGCACAATTTAGATAAACATACATGCACAAATCAGGTACACACACACACACAAAAAAACAAGTGGAATGTGGGATAAATCCCACTTGATAATGATGCATAATTCTTTTTATGTGCTGTTGGACTAAGTACGCAAATACTTTGTTGAGGATTTTTGCATCTGCATAGGTGATTGGGGTCTGCAGTTTTTTATTCTTGTGGAATCTTTATTTGACTTTGGTATGATGGCCTCATAGAATGAGTTAAGGAGTGTTTCTTCCTCTTCAATTTCTCAGAAGAATTTGAGCAAAATTTGAGTTGTCTTCTTGGAATGTTTGGTAAAATTCCCCTGTGAAGCTTTCAGGTCCTGGGCTTCTCTTTCTTAAGAAGTTTTGATGACTGATGAAATCTTTTTACTAGTTATTAGTTTGTTGAGCCCTTCTATTTCCTCTTCAGGCAGTGTAGGTAGTTTGAGTGCTTCTAGGAATTGGTTCATTTCATCTAGGTTATCTCGCTTATTGCTATGTAGTTTTCACAGTCTTCTTACAGTCCTTGTTGTTTCTGTGGGGTAATAATGCCCTCCTTTTCATTTCTTTTTTTTTTTTTAACAACTCTGTTTCAAACTCACAAAAATGAAAGAATAGAAAAAAGCAGCTCAACAGCTTATGGAAAAAAGTTCTTTTTCAGACACTTTTATCTCATCTAATTCCAACTGCTAACTCATACGCTCCTCTAGTGTTCAGAAAGACACACAAATGAACACAGATTAGTTAAATGACACAATCAAGGGCTCCTTACTAGAAGAGAAAAAATGCTTACTTGTATGCATATCTCACAACACCAAACCCCATATTCATTTTTTGCTTTCAGAATTAGTATAGTGCCAACTTTGCTTTTGCTGCAAAAACATTACAATGTTAACCATTGTGCATAAATTATATTATATTTTCCCATGTATCACCATATTCATAACACCCTGTAGAACATTCTTGCATACATATCATTAACTACAATCTTGATTTACTTCCAAAATCGTTATACACACCCAATATTACCCCCTAGCTTTCCTCCAACTAACAATAATCTTCCTCAACTACTTGTTTTAGCCACAATCACATCCATAAATCAAGTGTTTGTTACATTCATTACAATGTATTACCATCAAGTCCAACTATTACCATATATTTATATCTGACCTATTTTTTATCAATATATAATAGCCAAAAAATCCTTTTCACATCTGATTTTATATATTTGTGTCTTCTCTCTTTTATCATTGACAGTTTAACTAAAGGTTTCTCAATTTTTTTGAACTTTATAAGAACCAACTTTTGATTTTGCAGACTCTATCATTTTTTAATTTTCTATTTAATTTATCTCCATTCTAATCTTTGTTATTTCCTTCCTTCTGATCACTTTGGGTTTAGATTGTTCTTTTTTCTAGATCCTCCAGTTGTGTGGTAGGATATTGATTCTTTTTTAATATAAGAATTTAGAGCTACAAATTTCCCTTTTAGCACTGCCTTTGCTTCATCCCATAAGTTTTGGCACACTGTATTTTCATTTCATTTGCCTCAAGATATTTCCTAAATTTCCCTGGGACTTCTTTTTTTGACCCATTGTTGTCTGAGAGTACACTGTTTAATTTCCATGTATTTGTGAATTTTCCATTTCTCCCTCTGCTACTGATTTCTAGTTTCATTCCACTGTGACTGGAGACAATATATTACATGAAAATTTTTTTTTAAATTTTTCAATACTTTTTGTGACATAACATATTGTCTATCCTGGAGAATGATACATGTGCACTAGGGAAGAATGTATATTCTGCTGTGATTGGGTGTTCTCTAAAAATCTATTAGGTCTACCTGGTATAGAGTATCTAACTGTCTAATTTCTTATTGTTCTTCTGTCTACATGTTCTATACATTTTTATAAATGGTGTGTTGAAATCTCCCACTATTAATGTAAAACTATCTATTTCTCCCTTTAAATCTGTCAAAATTCACTTCATATATTTTGGGACTTTGTTATTAGCTACATCTATTTATAAATGTTGACTTGTTGAATTGGCTCTTTTATCACTACATGATGACTTATTTTGCTGTCATAACCTTTTTTTGTTTTTGTTTCTGCTTGTTGATGAATGGGGGCCAGGGATTGAACCCTGGACCTCATATATGGGAAGCCAGAGCTCAACCACTGAGTCACATCAGCTTCCCTGAGTTGACTTTATTGTTTGTTTTGCTTGTTGTTGTTTTTTTCAGGAGGCACTGGGAACCAACTGCTTGAGCCACATCTGCTCCCATAACGGTTTTTTATTTTTACCCCATTTTATCTGATATTGGTGTAGGTACTCTCTAGCTCTCTTTTGGTTACTACCTGCTGATATTTTTTGCCTATTGTTTCACATTCAAACTACTTATAACTTTGAATTTAAGGGGAGTAAACCCAGCTGCATGCTTGTAAAAAGCATACAGTAGGGTCGTGCTTTTCTATCCGTTCTGCCAATCCTACTGCATTTTGAATAAAAAGTTTAACCTTTTTACTTTTAAAGTAACTACTGATAATGCAGGACTTTCTTTAGACATTTTTCTATTTGGTCTTAGTAAGACTTATTCCCTTTTTAACCCACAATTCTTCTGTTAATTCCTACTTCCATATTTTTTTCTTTGTCTGTGCTGTACGTATGAGTCACTTCTCATTTTTTACTAAATATATTTTTCATGTACTTTCTTTGTGGTTACCATGGGATTAAAATTTAATATACAAAACCTATAACAATCATAGTTAATTTGCTTTATCTTCAATAGCATACACATACACCTATACCCTTCCAACCCCCTTTTTGGTACTTGTTATAAATTATAACTTTAGGGAAACGGACTTTGGCCCAGTGGTTAGGGCGTCCGTCTACCATATGGGAGGTCCGCGGTTCAAACCCCGGGCCTCCTTGACCCGTGGGAGCTGGCCATGTGCAGCGCTGATGCGCGCAAGGAGTGCCGTGCCACGCAAGGGTGTCCCCCGCGTGGGGGAGCCCCACGCGCAAGGAGTGCACCCGTGAGGAAAAGCCGCCCAGCGTGAAAAGAAAGAGCAGCCTGCCCAGGAATGGCGCCGCCCACACTTCCCGTGCTGCTGACGACAACAGAAGCGGACAAAGAAACAAGACGCAGCAAATAGACACCAAGAACAGACAACCAGGGGAGGGGGGGGAATTAAATAAATAAATCTTTAAAAAAAAAAAAAAAAAAAAAAAAAAAAAAAAATTATAACTTTATACATTGTATATCCAAAAGCATCAATTTATCATTACTTTTTATGCATTTACATTTCAGCACTTATAAGAAATAAGAAGTGGAGTTACATAACAAAAATATAATAATACTGGCATTTATAATTACCCAAATGGTTACCTGTATCAGAGGTCTTTATTTCTTTATGCTATTTTGACCCAAGTATAGAGGGCTGTTCAACACAAAAAAAATAAATTTTTTTAAAGATTTATTTATTTATTTATTTCTCTCCCCTTCCCCACCCCCTCACCCCAGCTGTCTGTTCTCTGTGTCTATTTGCTGCATCTTCTTCTTTGTCCACTCTGTTGTCAGCGGCACGGGGATCTGTGTTTCTTTTCGTTGCGTCATCTTGCTGCGTCAGCTCTCCATGTGAGCAGCACCATTCCTGGGCAGGCTGCACTTTCTTTCGCACTGGGCGACTCTCCTTACAGGGTGCACTCCTTGCACGTGGGGCTCCCCTACGCGGGGGACAGCCCTGCGTGGCACGGCACTCCTTGCGTACATCAGCACTGCGCATGGGCCGGCTCCACACGGGTCAAGGAGGCCCGGGATTTGAACTGCGGACCTCCCATGTGGTAGGCAGATGCCCTAACCACTGGGCCAAGTCCACTTACAAAAAAAATCAATAAATTTAATAACTCAAATTAATAGGGAAAAAAGGGGAAAACTCATGACCACGTTATTGATACAAAAAAGGCATTTTACTAGATCCAGCAACATTTCTTGATAAAAACAAACAGAAAATGAGGAATAGAAGGAAACTACCTCAACATGATAAAGGACATCTATGAAAAACCCACAGCTAGCATCATACTCAATGGTGAAAGACTGAAAGTTTTCTAAGAACAGGAATAAGACAAGGATGCTGCCTGACAGAACTGTTAGTCAACATTGTGCTATAAATTCTAGCCAGGGCAATTAGGCAAGAGAAAGAAATAAAAGGTATCAAAACTGGAAAGGAAGAAGTACAACGTTCCCTAAAGGCAAAGGTTTGAAAAGTTCAAACTGAGTGGGAGTGGCTGTTCACATTCCAAAATGCTTAGCCACAAACTAAATTTCCAGGAATAGGCTTTAAAGAAATCACTGATGGAGGAAATGAAAAACAGGCAGAGCTGTCAATCATTTCTCCTGGTTCAAAGAATTTAAAAGGCAAAACAATTCTTAATAGTTCAAGCTACTTGAGCACAGAGTTAAAATAATTGCCTGCGCTCCTATGAGAATCCACCTTTCCAATACTTAAATGCTCTTAATCTGGATTTGTGAAATTCAGCAGATTAGAGGGTTTCATAATCTAGCAGAGGGATTAATCAGTTAATACCCTACATGAATGATGTATAAAAACATTTTTTAAAGCCAAAAGTAATTCAAGAATGTTTTTAAATAAAAATAGGCTAAAAATCTAGCACAAACATGGCTTTCTATGATTTATGAAAATGTACTGAATAAATATTCCTTTAAATACCCATGCCATTTAGAATTTTTAATACCAAAATGAAAAGAAGCAATAATGTAATAAAAATGTTCATGGAAAGCTGATATGTTTTTGTAAATGTTCTTAACTATCCCTGCCCAAGGGGAAACTTTTTAAGCAAATCAATTTTATTGATACATATTAATAATGCATATAATCCATCTGAAATGTACAATCAATGGTATTTGGTATAATCACATTCTTGTGCATTCAACCACTTCAATCATTCCTAGAGCATTTTTATTACTCCCATATAATAATAAACAACAAACCAAAAAAAACCCTTATCTCTCAATCTATTTATGCTTCCACTGCCATACATCGCTGCTATTCTGTTCCATCTCTGTAGTTTGTCTCTATAATTTGTAAAAACAATCTTATATATGCGATATTGCCCTTATTCATATTTCACGAGGTTTCACTATGTTATACAGTCCCATCTTACATTTTTTAGCTTCCTTTCTAGTTATATACCCATTCTTAGACTTTCCCTTTCAACCACTGTCATACCCATATAATAGCTCTGCTAATTATAAACACCATGATGTGTTTTTACCATTTCTTTTCATTTCCAAAGATTTACAAACTTTTTACCAATTTTGCATAGAGTAACCTTCAGCTTGCAATTAATTACCCTCATTCTATTTTCCAATAACCTATAGTCTAGCTAACTCCATGAGTTTTCTCATTATATTTAATTCATAATAGCACATAAAGTATTTGTCCTTGTGTCTGGCTTGTTTCACTCAACATAATATCCTCCAGGTTCATCCATATTATCATATGCTTCACGATTTCGTTTCTTCTTATGCTGCATAATATACCACAATTTGCTCATCCATTCATCAATTGATGGACACCTGGGTTGTTTCCAACTTTTGGCAATCGTGAATAATGCCGCTATGAACATCAGTGTGCAGATGTCTGTTCATGTCGCTGCTCTCACTTCTTCTGGGTATAAACCTAGTAGTGGTATTGCCAGGTCACATGGCAAGCCTATATTCAACTTCCTTACAGACTGTCAAACAGTCCTCCACAGTGGCAGTACCATTCTACATTCCCACCAACAGTGGAAACATTCCTCTCTCCAACATTTACAGTTTGCAAGTTTTAAATAGCAGCCAGTCCAATAGGTATTAAATGATATGTCATTATAGTTTTCATTTTCATTTCTCTAATTGCTAGTGATGTTAAACATCTTTTCATGTGTTTACTTGCCATTTGTATTTCTTCTTTGGACAAATGTCTATTCAAGTCTTTTGCCCATTTTTAAAAATAAGTTAATTTGTCTTTTTTATTGTTGAGTTGTAGTATCTCTTTATATATCATAGATATAAAACCCTTATTGGATATGTGATTTCCAAATATTTTCTCCCATTGAGTCCGCTGCCTTTTCACTCTTTTGGCAAAGTTCTTTGAGGTGCACAAGTATTTGAATTTTGAGAAGGTCCTATTTATCTTTCACTGCTCGTGCTTTGGGCACAAGGTTTAAGAACTATCACCTACCACAAGATCCTTAAGATGTTTTCCTACATTTTCTTCTGGGAGTTTTATGGTTGTCACTTTTATATTTCGGTCCTGGATCCATTTTGAGTTAAATTTTGTATAAGATATGAGGTAGGGGTCCTGTTTCTTTCTTTTGGATATGGCTATCCAGTTCTCCCAGCACCATTTCTTGAATAGATTGTTCTGGCTCAGCAGGGAGAGCTTGATATGCTTGTCAAAATTACTTACAAGTAGATGTGAGGGTCTATTTCTAGCTCTAGACTCAGTAACACTGGTCAATCTGTCTATCTTTATGCCAGTACCATGCTGTTTTTACCACCGTGCTAAGTAATATGCTTTAAAGTCAGGAAGTGAGAGTCCTCCATCTTCATACTTCTTTTTAACAGCATTTTTGGCTATTCAAGATCCCACACCCTTCCAAATAAATTTGATAATTGGGTTTTCCATTTCTGCAAAACAGGCTATTGGGATTTTTATTGGGATTATGCTGAATCTGTAAATCAGTTTGGGTAGAATTTACATCTTAAATTATATTTAGTCTTCCAATATATGAACAAAGAATGTCCTTCCATTCATTTAAGTCTTCTTTGGTTTCTTTTAGCAATGTTTTATAGTTTCCTGAATACAAGTTCTTTATGTCCTTGGTTAAGTTTATTCCTAAATATTTGATCCTTTTAGTTGCTATTATAAATGAAATTTTTTTCTGGTTTCCTCCTCAGATTGCTCATCAGTATCATATAGAAATGCTACTGATTTTGGTATATTGATCTTGCATCCTGCTACTTTGATGACTTGTTTATTAGTTCTAGTAGCTTTGTTGTAGATTTTTCAAGGTTTTCTAGATATAGGATCAACTCACCAGTGAACAGTACAAGTTTTACTACTTCCTTTACTATCTAGGTGCCTTTTATTTATTTATCTAGCCTAATTTCTCTTTAATGTGCTTTTGGATTTGTTTTGCAAGTAGTTGAGGATTTTTGCATCTATATTCATTAGAGATACTGGTATGTAATTTTATTTTTTTTCGTAGTACCTTTATCTGGTTTTGGTGTTAGGGTGATGACAGTTTCATAGAATGACTTGGTAGTGTTCTTTCCTGCTCAATTTTTTGGAGGAGCTTGAACAGGATGGTTTTAGATCGTCTTTTAATTACTGGTAGAATTCACCTGTGAAGCAATCTGGTCCTGGGTACTTTTCATTTTGGGGAGGTTTTTGATTACTTTTTCAGTCTCTTTATTTGTGACTGGTTTGTTGAGGTTTTCTATTTCTTCTAGGGTCAGTGTAGATGGTTCGTGGGCTTTTAGGAATTTGTCCATTTCTTCTACATTGTTTAGTTTTTTGGCATACAGTTGTTCATAGTTTCCTCTTATGATCTCTCTTAAATGTGCAGGTTCAGTGATAATGGCCTCCTTTCTTTTCTGATTTTATTTATTTGCATCTTCTAACTTTTTTCTTTGTCAGTCTAGCTAAGGGTTTGTCGATTTTTTTAATCTTTTGGAAGAACAAACTTTTGCTTTTGTTGATCCTCTCTTTTGCTTTCTGTTCTCAATTTTATTTATTTCTGCTCTGATCTTTGCTATTTCTTTTCCTTGGTTTTGTGTAGGATTAGTTTGCTGGTTTTTTTCCTGGTTCCTGTGCAGTTAGATCTTCCATTTTAGCTCTTCCTTCTTTTTAAATGTAAGTATTTAGGACTATAAATATCCCTCTCAGGATTACCTTTGCAGTGTCCAATAGGTTTTGATTTGTTGTGTTCTCATTTTCACTCACCTCAAGATATTTACTGAATTCTCTCACATTTTCTTCTTTGACTCACTGATTATTTAAAAGTGTGTTAATCTCCATATATTTATGAATTTTCCTTTTTCTTTTCATTATTGATTTCCAGCTTCATTCTGTTATGAACAGAGAAATTGTTTTGTATAATTTCAATCCTTTCGAATTTACTGAGGTCTGTCAAGTAATCAACATATGGTGTATCCCGGAGAAGGATCCAGGAGTGCTTGAAAAGAATGTATATCCAGCTGTTTTGGGGTGCAATGTTCTATAGATATCTGTTAGGTCTAGTTCATTGATCATATAATTCAAGCTCTCTGTTTCTTTATGCTCTGTCCAGATGATCTATCCAATATTGAGAGTGGAGAGAAGTCTCTCACTATTACTGTAGCGACATCTATTTCTCCTTTCAGTTTTGCCAATGCAAGCTGCATGTATCTTGGGACACCCAGGTTAAGTGTATAAATACTTACTATAGCCATTTCTTCTCAGTGAATTACCCCTTTTATTAATATTTAATGACTTCCTTCAACCCTTTTAATAAATTTGCATTTAAAATCTATTTTGACTGATATTAGTATCAATACTGCAGGTCTTTTCTGGTTACTATTTGTGTGAAATATCTTTTTCCAACCTTCCACTTTCAACCTGGTTGTGTTCTTATCTATGAAGTGAGTCTCTTGTAGACAGCATATAGATGGCTTATATTTTTTTATCCATTCTATCAGTCTATGTCTTTTGATTGGGCAGTTCAACCCATTAACATCCAATGTTATTACTGTAAAGGCTTTACTTACTTCATTCATTTTATCTTTTGTTCTTTTGTTGTCATAACTTACAATTGTGTGTCTTCATTTCTATACTCTTCTCCAAGTTTCTTGTTCTTGTGTTTTCCTTTCAGGGTGCAGCACTCCCTTAGTATATCTATTTTTGTTTTATTGTGTGTATGGTTTTTTTGTTCTTTTTTGTAACATACTTTCTAAGTTTTGTTTGTCTGTGAATATTTAAACTCGCCCTCAGTTTTGAAGGACTGCTTTGCTGGATACAAAATTCTTGACTGGCAATTTTTCTCTTTCAGTACATTAAATACATCATACCACTTTCTTCTTGCTGCCATAGTTCCTGATGAGAGGTTGGCACTTAATTTTTTTAATTTTATCTCTCCTCCCCTCCCCCCCCATCTGCCTGCTCTGTGTCCATTTGCTGTGTGTTCTTCTGTGACCACTTCTATCCTTATCAGCGGCACCAGGAATCTGTGTTTCTTTTTGTTGTGTCATCTTGCTGTGTCAGCTCTCCATGTGTGCGGCACCATTCTTGGGCAGGCTGCACTTTCTTTTCCACTGGGCAGCTCTCCTTATGGGGTGCACATCTTGTGCGTGGGGCTCCCCTACCGGGGGGGCCCCTGCAAGGCACGGCATTCTTTGTGAGCATCAGCACTGCACATGGGCCAGCTCCACATGGGTCAAGGAGGCCCGGGGTTTGAACCGCAGACCTCCCATGTGGTAGGTGGACGCCCCATCCATTGGGCCAAGTCCGCTTCCTGGAACTTAATCTTATTGAGGTTCTCTTGTATATGATGCTTTGCTTTTCTCTTGTTGCTTTCAGAATCCTTTCTTTATCTCTAATATCTGTCATTCTGAGTAGCAGGTGCTTGGAGTAGGTCTATTTGGATTTATTCTGTTTGGGGTTGGTTCTCCCTCTTGGATATTGATATTTATGTTTTTCACAATTGTTGGAAAGTTTTGTCAGTTAATTTGTCAGTTCTTATTTCCTCAAATACTCTTTCAGCCCCTTTTCCATTCTCTTCTCCTTCGGACACTGACTATGCTTATATTTGCGTGTTTCAAATTATCATTCAATTCCTTGAGACCCTGTTCCATTTTTTCCATTCTTTTCTCTTTCTGTTCTGCTTCCTTTTCCAGTTCAGATGTTCTGTCTTCAAAATCACTAATTCTGTCTTCCAGCAATTCACATTTGCTATTATGTGCCTCTAATGCATTTTTAACCTCATCCACTGTGGCTTTCATTACCATGAGACCAGTTACTTTTCCTTGCAGGCTTTCAGATCATTCTTTATTCTCACCAAGTGTATTCTTAATATCCTTTATCTTTTTAGTCATATTCTCCTTCAATTTTTTTAAATTGATTTAGGAGATTTGTGTGATTATCCTTTATTAGTTTCTTAAATCCTGTATTCTGTGAGGATATTGGCTTGTTCCTTTGGCTGGGCCATCTCTTCTGGTCTCTGAGTATGACTTGTAATTTTTTGTTTATATCTAGGGATCTGGATATGCTGATGAATTTACTCTGATGGTCAGTTTCTCTCTCTTGCCTAGTCCTTTACTTTTTTTCATGGCTTTTCTCTGATTTTTGGTTCAACTTATTCAAAGTTTTCAAAACTACCCATCTTAAGTTATCAAACCCAGGCCAGGGACTCACTAATGGAGAGCAGATTTCCTCCCAGGAGAAACCACTCCCTGCCCTCTGATGCACCCTCCCTCTATCCAAGGAGGGAAATGCTGTTCCCCTCTCAGCTGCAGCGAGCCAGGGGTTTTATCCAAGCTGCACATCTTGAGGGAGGGGATGGGTGCCCTTCCTGGCCACTATGGGGGTTTAGTAACTCACGTTTGTTGTTTTGGGTTCTTTGTCTCTCTCTCCCTTCCCCTCTTGGAGTTGCACAGCACTGTCCTGCTCTGCTGACCCCTGCAGCATGTCCCAAAGACAGCTTTTGGTCCATTCTACATTGTTTCTGTGAGAGTTGAGCCCTGCCTGCCTACTCCAGTGCCACCTTCCTGGAAATCCCAAGGGAAAATTTGAAGGCACACTTACACTCTCACACACACATACAAATACAACTTATGCAAAAAGACTAATGACATTTCATTTCATAAATGGTTAGTGAATGATCGCTATCTGCCAGGCCCTGTGGGAGATCCTAGGAATGCACTGTTAAAAAAATACACACCATGCCTGCTTTCACAAACCTTATGCTTAGTGGGAAATACAGAACAATTAGTAGACAAATTATAAGATAATATGACTGGTGGTAAGGGAGCATGAAGGGGAAACTGCACCTTGAAAGGTCAAGGAAGCAATCCTGGAAGAAGAGATGTCCTCCATACCTGAAAAAATGTTATCAGGGAATAAAAATGATTAGCCACTAACTAAACAAGAGAAGGAGAGGATGTGCAGAGAAGTATTCTAGGCAGAAGAAGGAGCATATTTAAGAGTCTAGAGGTGAGGACAAGTAAGAAGTAACTGGGGTGCCAGATTTAGCTCACTGTGGCTACAGCACAGACCTACCTGTGGAGGCAGATCAGAAAAGGCCTCCTGAGCCACCCAAAGGGTCAAGGGCAGATCTGAAATCAAAGAACCAATTAAGAGAGAAGGCAGACTAGTATTTCAGATGGAGACTCAGTCTTCAAAAGGCAACATGTTTGGAGAGGCCTAATGGAGAAAATGCTGAATTATTTGATCATTTCTATTTCACATTCTTGGGACACACACTCATATATATGCAGATAAATGTGAAATTCTCTTGAGAAGTTTGCCAGGAAGGGAAGAGACAGGGCTACAACCAGAGGGAAATACGAGATCAAAAACATTTCTAACTGATTTTTTAAAAAAGCGTATGACAGTGGGAATGAGAACAGGGAGGGAGAGACAATTTGAAGATGGGAGACTGCATGATAAATGTTAAATAGGGTCCCTGTGAATGGATGCTATTCAGGGGAAAGCTGGAAGTGATTTAGAACAGAGTCAGGGTATATGCACCATGGTAGATGCTGTGAATGGCTAAAGGGGCATTAAATAGATGCCAGTAATATTTGACACTGATTAGGAAGCTGAGGAATCCATTAGATGCTCTCTAGGTAGAGAGGATGAGGCTATCTGCTTTTCTGTTTTGAGTGATGAGGAAGATGGTTGGTCAGAAGCAGGGAAAAAAAAAAAAAAACAAAGAAAAAGTTTTGAAAACTAACTAATAAAATGTAAACTTATTTTGGGAGAACCTCTCAGGTTCCAGATGAGGTTGAAAAAATTGTCAATAAAAGGTCTGTGTGCGTGTATGTGTGTATCTGAAGTATGTGTACTTATAAAAGCCAAGAAAGAAACTGCTTGCATTATAACTCCTATTTTTAGTAACGATAATGAAGATAAGATGCTCCACAAATGTCCAGTAGTTTCTATGACAAGGACATATGAGGAAGGCACTATGGGAAATTAAGTCATTATAAGACTTTTCCTATTCTTTCCTATGAACAACACTATTTCTTTTTGCAAACACCCCCATGTGCCCTCACACATACACAGGCACAAGACAGGTTAAAAGGACCAAATGTGAAGCAGAAAGAAGTGATACTGCTTTGGGAATTCCAAGTAAGCATGATTCATCTTGAGACGAGACTTCAAAAAGTACAGAGCAGAGCTTATTCAAGGATGTCCATGAAATATACAGAAAGAAATTCTTTTTTAAGAGAAGAAGTGACTATGTAACCAGTTCTGTTTAAGGTAAAGAAAAAAACACTAGCAGATTCAGGGGAAATACCAGAAAGTACCTGGAAATAGGCAAAACCAGGATGAGGGTGACACCAGTGCTAGCCGCAGGCTGAGGCTCCAGATCCCAATAAAGCTACCCTAAATTGACTTCGCTGAAGGCGAGCAGTTACCACATCTCTTCTTAGTAGGTGGGGAAAGAGAGGAAACTACTGAGAAAGAGGCATCCCATTCCAGTGTCTCCCTCTCTCAAAGTCCTGCTCGTTACATTACAAAGTTTGGCATATGAAAGAAAGCTGTCAGGGTTGCAGTCAATGCAAAGGACAACAGGAAAACAACAACAACAACGACAAAACAGATAATTCCAAACTTCCATGTCATACTTTTAAATTAACGTGAGGATGTCATCAGCAGACAACATAAGACATCTCCTCAGAATCAACTAATAAAAGGACAAACCTCACTTGCCTAGTTCTGTAGGACAACAGAGACTGGAAAAGGACTCCACAAATGCTGAAAGAAATGAAAAGACAAAGAATCTCCAAGATCAGGTAGGACGTTTCCCTCCTGGACCAACCATTCCAGATCCCTCCCCCTCACTTAGTCCCAGTCAGCTTGGGAGACAAAGAAAGGCAGCAGGCTGGAGTGCCTTCTGCTACAGATGCAGACTATAGAGCAATTCACAAAGTCAGAACTCCACGCAAACCCACGCATACTAAGGCCAAAGAAGCCCAGGGCAGAACATAAGCCACTGAGGAACAAGCCACTGAGAAACATGAGCTACTGAGGATTGCCACATAGGAAAGGGCCCTTGGCAGTGGGCGGGCTGAAGACAGGCCACAGCAGTACTGTTGGCAAGAAGTGCACACGCTCAATCCAGACTCTATTCACTGACCACCTAAAAGCAAAATCAACCTTTCTGGATGGATCTACCTTTGTGGACTGACCCTATTTGGTCTCTGCGGCAGGTTACCCTATCCGGGAAGAAACTAGAGGCAGAGAAACCTCACGTAAAAAGGGCTGAGCTTCTGTAAGACAGGAAGGGTCTCAGAGCTAAAAGGTATAAGGAAGAGTGACAGAGAGAATTTAAACAAATCAAAGGAGCTAAGGAGAAAATTTTGCAAAACAGCAAACAGAGCAGATCAAGATTCGCAGAGAAGGAACAGAGGAAAGAAGCTTTCTCCTAGAGGTGAAACAATGCACAAAAGGTGCAATCTTAAAAATTGTACTGCATATCCAGAGCAAGACATAGATGAAGAAGAGCTGAGAGAATCTGAAAAGTTAAACACAGGCTATACTAAAGGTCCAGAATAAGTGTGACAAATGATCAAAGAGTCTTAACACAAAGCCAACCAATAATAATAATAATAATAATAATAATAATAAAAACACAGACAAGAGGGAAAAATTGACATTGAAAGTTAACACATCAAAATCAGATGCCTCGACATCAGGGAAAAATTATAAGCCATACTAAGAAATAGGATATATGGCTCAGTAACAGAAGCAAATTGAAACTTCAGAGGTGACAGAGAATTTAAAACAACTGAGAAAAGTTCAAACAAAATTCTGAATCAATTCAAGGAGATGAAGGAAAATATGTACACAGGCTAAACGATATTAGGAGGATAATACATGAGCTTAAGAAGAATCTGAAAGTTTAAAAATAAACCTAACAGAAATTATGAGGATGAAGGAGCAATAGTAGAGATTAATGATGGTGGAAATCAATAACAGCTAGAGAACTTGAAAATCAACAAATATACGGAAGTTAAATAACACACTCAAACAATCAATGGGTCAAAGAAAAAATTACAAGGGAAATCAGAAAATATTCTAGAGATGAATGCAAATGAGTACGCAACATGTCAAAAGTTATGGGATGTGGCAAAGTCAGTGCTGAGAAGGAAATGTATAGCCCTAAACACTTTCATTAAAAACAAGAGCTAAAATCAAAGACCTAACTGGAGAAACTAGAAAAACACCACCAAACTAAACCCAAAACAAACAAAAGGAAAGAAATAACAAATATCAGAGTTGAAATAAATGAAATTGAAAATTAAAAAATAGAGCATTAGTAAACAAAAGTTGGTTCATCAAGAAGATCAATAAAATTGACATACCCTTAGCTAGACTGACAAAGAAAGAGATAAGGCTCAAACAAATAAAATCAGAAATGAGAGGCGGAACATTACTACTGACCCCACAAATATTAAAAAGATCATAAAAGGATACTGTATGCGAATAAATTAGACAACCTAGAAGAAACGGGCTAATTCCTGGAAACCCATGAAGAACCTAAGCTGTCTGAAGAAGAAATAGAAATTTCAACAGACTAATTACAATAAAAGAGATTGAAATAGTCACCAAAAACGTCCCAACAAAAGAGAACCAAGACGCAGGTGGCTTCACACGTGAATTCTACCAATCATTCCAGGAAGAATTAATACCAATCCTGTGCAAACTCTTCCAAAAGTCTGAATAGGAGGGAACATTACCTAACTCAATCATGAGGCCAACACCATGCTCATGCCAAACTCATTCTAGGAAGCCAACATCACCCTAATACCAAAGACAGATATAGGTACTATGATAAAAGAAAATTACAAATCAATATCCCCTATGAATTTAGATGCAAAAATCCTCACCCGAATACTTGCAAATCGAATCTAACAGCATATTAAAAGAAATATATATCATATTGAAGTGAATTTTATCCCAGCTATGTAAGGGTGAGTCAACATAAGAAAATTAATGAATGTAATACATCACATTAATAAAACTATGTGATAATCTCCACTGATGCAGAAATGAGAAGATCTAGCACCCTGTCTTGATAAAAACAATTAGAAAAATAGGAACAGAAGGGAATTCCCTCAACATGATAAAGGGTATCTATGAAAAGTCCAGTGTTAACATCATACTCAAACTGTTAAAAGACTGAAAGCTTTATCTCTAACACCAGGAACAAGACAAGGATGCCCACTGTCACCCCTGTTATTCAGTATTGTGCGCTGGAAGTTTTAGCTAGAGCATTTAGGCAAGAAAAAGAAATAAAAGGCATGTAAACTGGAAAGAAGTAAAACTTTCACTATTTGCAGATGACCCGATCCTCTATATTCAAAGTCCTAAGAAATGTAGAACAAAGCTAATAGAGTTAATAAATCTAGCAAAATAGAAGGGTTTAAGATCAACATGCAAAAATCAATAGTTTCTATGCAATAGTAATGAGCAATCTGAGGAAATCAATTTAAAAAATTCACTTACAATACCAACGAAAAGAATCAAATATCTAGGAATAAATTTAACCAAGGATGTAAAGAACTTATACACATAAAACATAAAACTTTGCTAAAAGAATTCAAAGAAGATCTAAATAAATGGCAGGACATTCCATGCTCATGGATTAGAAGACTAAATATTGTTAAGATGTCAAATCTACCCAAAATGATTTACAGATGCAATACATTCCCATTCAAAATTCCAATAACCTACTTTGCAGAAATGGAAAAGACAATTATCAAAATTATTTGGAAGGGCAAGGGGACACAAATAGCTGAAACCTCTTGAAAAAGAAGAAGAATGTTGGAGGATTCACACTTCTTGACTTCAAAATCTATTGCAAAGCTACAGTGATCAAAACAGCACAATAATGGCACAAGGATAGACATATAGACCAATGGAATAGAATTGAGAGTTCAACTATATGCTCTTACATTTATGGCCAATTGATTTTTGACCAAATGCCAAGTCCACTCCATTGGGAAAGAATAGCCTCTTCAACAAATGGTGATGTTAGAACTGGATATTATATTATATTATAAGAATGGAGGACCCCTATCTCACACCATATAAAAAAAATCAACTCAAAATGGATCAAAGATTTAATACAATAAAAATCAGGACACTAAAACTCCTAGAAGAAAACAAAGGAAAGTATCTTCAGGATTTTATTTTAGGCAATGGTTTCTTATACTTTACACTCAAAGCACAAGCAACAAAAGAAAAAAATAGATAAATAGAACCTCATCAAAATGAAAAACATTTGGGCATTGAAGGACTTTACATGAAAGTAAAAAGACTGCCTACTCAATGGGAGAAAATATTTGGAAACCACATATCTAATAAAGGTTTGATACCCAGAATATATAAAGAAATCCTATAATTCAACAATGAAAAAGACAAACAACCCAGTTTCAGAATGGGCAAAGACTTGAAGAAGACATTTCTCCAAAAAGGATATGCAAATGGTTAAAAGGCACATGAAAAGATGCTTGGCATCAATAGCTATCAGGGAAATGCAAATCAAATCAATAAAGAGATAGCATTTTACAAACATTAGAATGGCTACTATTAAAAAACTGGAAAATTACAAATGTTAGAGAGGATGTGGAGAAATAGGAACACTCATTCATTGCTGGTGGAAAAGTAAAATGGTACAGCCACCACAGAAGGCAGTTTGGCAGGTCCTCAGGAAGACAATATAAAATTCCCATATGACCCAGCAATCCCACCACTAGGTATATACCCAAAAGAATTGAAAGCAGGGATTTGAACAGTTATTTGCAAGCCAATGTTCATAGCAGTATTATTCACAGTTGCCCAAAATGGAAAGTTCATAAATGATATTAAAGAAATAAAAATTCAAAGAACACAGCAATAGAAATTAGCTTGATTACTGATTTTTTAGGAGGTACTAGGGATTGAAGCCAGGGCCTCATACATTTCGGGAAGCAGGGGCTCAACCACTGAGCTATACCCGCTACCTTGATTAAAGATTTTTAACCCATAGATATAACATAATAATTGCATTACCTTAAGCAAAAATTATCTGAAATACATTTTATAGCAATGATAAGTATTCAAGGCAACTACCAGATATAATCAGTATAATACTTTTATATTTTTTTCATACTATTCTTTGTGCTCAAGGACAGTAAACTTATAACTAACTACAATGCCTGAAGTTTTGCCTTGGAGAATATAAGCATAGAATCAGAAGGCAGTACTTTCTACAGTAATCACCCTCAAAAGAAGCAAATATAATGAATGGTTCAGAGCATAGGTTCTAGAGACAACCAACAGGGTTTTAATCTTGTTTTAGAATTTGCTTGTCACTAACCTGAAGCTCGAAATTCCTAAAAATATAAAAAGTGGATGAAATGAGGATTAAATTATTTAAAAGGCAAAATGGCAAGAACATTGACACACTTTACATATTCAATAAGGGTACGCTATTAATTAGTACTGGTCTTAGGGTCTCAAGAACGTGAGGACTAACAAGTAGGGCAAGAAGAAACTAGGAGAGTAAATTTAAAATGACATGATGCGCAACAATTAAGAAAAACAGTATAAAAGATTGATTCCAGATGTTAGTAAATTTAAGTTTTTGAATTAGAGTACGGTAATTAAATGGTAACAAAATATTTTTTGGAATGCATTTCAGAATATAAACAATGTTTGGTATTATGCAAAAAATACTTTTTACGTGGTAGATATGATTGACTGTAATGCTTGAATGATAAATGCTTATTTTCATATGGAAGAACCAAATTTGAGATCCTTGATCTCTTGTATTTCAGTTAAAATTGAAATCCTTAATTCCTCCTTTAAGTTTTCATTTTTAAACTCAATGCATTATAGTCAGCAGAAGCCTCTTTAGGGAATTGGCATTTCAAACTAGTCGTTCATTCTTTTTTAAAAAAAGATTAATGTTGTCATTATTTGCATGGATTTAAAAAAGATAAATGAGTTCAAATTGTCCATAATTTAGCTTTTTGAATATAAATGACAAGTCATTTGCCAATACAGCTGCAGGTAATTTTACTGAAAAAGAAGGACTGCCAACATTTTACATTTTATGCTATGGCATTTACCCCCAAATGTTCTATGTTTCTCATCTGCTGTCAATTAAAAATCCCAGGTCTCTGTGGACTTACTTCACATCCATACATCAAGCAAACTGCCATATTGATCAAATATCTCCCAACATATAACTGTGACTACACAAATTCTAATGCACATATCACATAAAATATCGAGCAAAGAGAAAATTTTCAAGAGAAGAACTCTTTGAGATATTTTAAGGATAAATTAATCTCATATTACCGCTTATATTTCTTAATGTCCTCTTATTTTTTAATGTAACCTCTTATATTTTTTAATGTAACAGTTTTTGTGATCTATGTATCTTTAAAAAAAAGACAAAGTTAGAGTGAACAGGGGAAAAAAAGATAGTTCAAGGCACATTCACTTTATAAAAGCACATTCACTTTATAAAAAAAAGACAAAATAAATTGACAGATTCTCAATATAGAGAGGTTTTCTTTTGACTTAAGAGATGGATAGATCAAGCATTTTTTGACTGATGGTGTGCAACCATCTGCTGGAATCCTGTAATGCATTACATTTACTGGTAGAAGTACAACTCCTGGTTTGTGGGGTTTTTCCCCTCCGCAGCTATCTTAGTATTCTCGAGTTGCTATGACAAATGCCAAGAATAGACTGGCTGAAACAGCAGGAACTTAATGACTCATGGTCTCAGAGACCAGAAGGCTTGTTTCCTTCTGGAGATGGTAGCATTCAGATTTCCAGCAACCTCTGGGGTCCTTGTGGTGATGTCCTATCCTTTCTTTTCCAGGTTCCTGTTGACTTCTGGCTTCTAGCTCCTTTCTTGTGGCTTTCTCTCTCTGCCTGAATTTCCTTTGTTTATAAAGGACTCCAGGAATCTGCATTAGGACACAACTTCATTCAGTTGAGCCACAGCCAAGGTAAAAACAAGGCCTTCAAGAGATCTAATTTACAATGGGTTAGCACTCACAGGAACATGAATCAAGACCAAGAATATGTCTAAACTGGGATGCATCATTCAATTCACCAGACAAGGTGTGCTGTTGTTTCATAATAATGAATTTCAGCTTGGTTTTTGTTTGGTTTCCATATAGCTACTCGGTAGAAATACCTTAAGAATTATAGAAGAATTCTAAAAAAATATTCCATGACTGGGAAGCGGCTATGGCTCAATCAGTTGGGCTCCCATCTACCATATGGGAGGCCCTGGGTTCACGTCCCAGGGCCTCCTTGTGAAGGCAGACTCATCTGCACACCCAGCCCACAGGCACCACGGAATGCCAACTCAGTAATGTGATGCAACAACAAAAAAAAAGGGAGACAAGCAAAACCACAGATCCCACAGCAAATGGACACAGAGAGCAGACAGCATGCCAAAAACCACAAGGGGGGGATAAAAATATATATATATTCCATGACTGTAATGAATATTGTTACATTATCTAAAAAACTTGACACTTTTAATATTAAATTGAATTAGTAGTTAAACAAATTCTTTATTTCAAATGCTAAGGTATTGTGACATATGATATTTAAAATATATATTTATTAGTTGTTTATTAGTTTTCTCTGCAGATTTATGTCAGTGTTTACCACTAAGAAAAAAAATCTTAATTCCTCTTGACAAAATATTAAATCACATTTTTACAAGTGATACATTCATTTCAAATGCAGTATCTGCTATAAATTTGATTATTCTTCATTCAGAATAGAAAATACTATTCATAGATTTCTTAATTAAAAGCAGGCCTATCTTGTGCCCAACTCTTTAGTGCTAGGGTCTTTGCAGAGTTACCTAATAACAAAAACTAGTAATTAAGTCCACAAGGAATAAAAACATTGGTTCAAGTTTATTAAACACTAAGTAGAGTTAAAGATATAATTGAGGTGATCATACATCTTAGATAGTCCAATACAGTTCAGGTTACACTCTAATCCTGAATTATTTTCTGGTTACTTTTTCCTTTTCATTTCAAAAGGGTCAAGGTTTGGGTGATAAATTATTTAGCCACCTTATCTGTAATCTGAATTCTGCTATATTCAATTTTTGAAAACAGTAATAATTGATAAAGAAGGTTCTCAGCGAGTATTTGCAGACTGCATATTAATGTTACTTTTTATTTTCTCTAATACTTTAAAAAGACAACATATTTATTATTCAGTAATCAAATTATATTTAATAATCTTCCAGTAAGAGCCAACCCATTGTAATCATCTTTTAAGAAGCAGTATGGGGCGATCTCATAGAAAATGGCAAAGTAGGGAATTAACAAGGCTCCATCCCTCCACAAAAGCAACCAAAAAGCTGGAGAACACTATCAGAGTCAACTTTTAAAGAATTCTGGAAACTAGTTAAAAAATTTCCCATGAACAGTTGTAAGCTTAATAAAGAAAGGAATTGCTGCAGTGATGTAAAAGATGCGCACCTACCATCCCCTACTCCCCGGGTCAACAGTGGCTGTGAGGACAGCAGACCACTCTCCCAGGGCAGAAGGAGCTATCTGGACCTTATGTTCAAGGACCTGTGTATGCAGCAGCTCCCAGAAGGGAGGGTGCAAGGGCTTCCCTCTGTTTCTCCTGACTTGTGTTATTCTCAGCGCTGGGGTAGTTTCCAGGTGGGATTTGGCAAAAGCATCTAAAGGCACACGTATTAGTCTCATCAGCCTGTGGGAATGGATGGGATTTAGAATAAGCAAAAGACAGACCAAAAAGCTGAGAAAGAAAGAGACCTAGAAAAGAGATACATAAAGAAATAACAACTTCTAAAATCTCCTCTGTACTCTATCAGTAGACTTCAAGACAAAAATTATTACAAAATACAAAGGGGAACATTATAAATTGATAAAAGAATCAATCCATCAAGAAGGTATTAAAGTTATAAGCATGCACGCACATAACAGAATTCCAAAATACGTGAAGCAAAAACTGACAGAATTCTAGGGAGAAACAGGCAGTTCTACAATAATAGAGACTTTAGTACCCCATCTGAAAAAAAAGACAGAATTAAACAGAAAATCAATAATGAAAAAGACAATTGAACACTATAAACCAACTAGACCTAACCGACATACACAAACCACTTCCCCCCAAACCTACAGAATACACATTGTTCAATGGAACATTTTTCCAGGATATACCATATATTAGGTCACAAAACAAATCTCAATAAATATAAATTTAATCATATCAAGTCTTTTTTCCAATCACAATGAAATGAAATTATAGATCTAAACAAAAAGAACACTGTAAAATTCACAAATATGTGGAAATTAAACAACACACTCTTACACAGCCAATAGTAAAGAGGAAATACAGGAGAAATTAAAAAATACTCAGAGAGAACTGAAAACAAATACACATAATAAAACTTATGTGAAGCAGAGAAAGCAGTGCTATGAGGGAAAGTTGTAGCTGTAAATGCATACTTAAGAAAGAATAAAGATCTCAAATCAATAGCCTAATTCTAAAGCTTAAGGAACTAGGAAAAGTAGAGCAAGCTAAACTCAGAGCTAGGAGAAGGAATGAAATTATAAAACTAGAGTGGATATATATGTAAAGGAAAAAAGAAAAAGAACAGATAAGCAACAAAGGCAAAAGTAGGCTTTTTGAAAAGAAATCAACATGATCTATAAGCTTGTTTGACCAAGAAAAAAGAGAAATGATTCAATTTACTAAAATAAGAAATGAAAATGGGGACATTATTACACACCGTAAAGAAATAAAAAGGATTAGTAGGCAATATATGAACATTTGAATCCTCCCAAAATAGATAACCTAGATGAAATGTACAAATTCCTAGAAACATGCAAAATACCAATACTGACTCAAAAAGAAATAGAAAATCAGAACATATAGTCAGTAAAGAAACTGAATCAATAACCAGCCTCCCACCCAAAAAAAAGCACAGAACCAGATGGCTTCACTAGTGAATTTTACCAAATATTTTAAGAATTAATTCCTCCAAATACTTTCAACTCTTCCAAAAAAATAAAAGGGGAGGAACGTCCACTCTATGAACCAGAGTTATCCTAATGCCAAAAAACATTGCAAGGAAACAAAACCACAGACCAATAT
The DNA here is from genome assembly GCF_030445035.2 of Dasypus novemcinctus. Taxonomy (NCBI): domain Eukaryota; kingdom Metazoa; phylum Chordata; class Mammalia; order Cingulata; family Dasypodidae; genus Dasypus; species Dasypus novemcinctus. Next base: position 86,313,992 of record NC_080688.1, on the reverse strand, counting down.
CTCTCATGATTTTAGATGCAAAATCCGCAACAAAATACTAGCCAACTGAATCCAGCAATGTATTAAAATTATACACCATGAGCAAGTAAGATTTAACCCAGGAATGCCAAGGTGGCTCAACATATGAAAATCATTCAAGTAATAAACAACATTAAAAGAATGAAGCCAAAAAATCCACATGATCATTTGAATTTACGTAGGAAAACTATTTTATAACTCAATACCCTTTCATGATAAAAATACTTAATATACTAGGAATGGAAGGGAACTTCCTCAACCTGATAAAAAGCATCTATAAAAACCACCACTAACACTATACTTAATGGTTAAGCTTTCTCTCAAAGATCAAGAACAAGACAAGGATGACAATTTCACCAAAGCTACTCAACACTGTACTGAAAATACTAGATAGAACAATTATGCAAGAAAATGAAATAAAAGTCATCCAAAGTGGAAAAGAAGTTCTCTATTTGAAGAAGACATAATCTTTAAGTAGAAAATCCTAATGAAACAACTGAAAAACAAAACATAAAAAACCTACTAAATCTAATAAAGGGAATTCAGAAAAGTTGCAGGATACAAGTTCAACACAAAAAATCAGTTGTATTTCTATACACTAATAATCAATAAACCAAAAGTGAAATTAGAAAAACAATTTTATTTAAATAGCCTTGAAAATAATAATATGCTAAAGAGTGAATTTAACCAAGGAGGCACATGATACGTACATTGAAAACTACAAAACATTGTCAAAAGAAATTAAAACAAAACCTAATAAATACAAAATAATCTGGATGGAAGACAATGTTGTTAAAATGGTAATTCTCCTGTAAATGATACACAGAAACAATGCAATTCCTATCAAAATCCAATGGCCATTTTTGCAGAAATGGGAGAGCTGATTGTAAGATTCATATGGAATTGCAAGGGATCCTGAAAAAAAAAAAAAAAAAAACTCTTAAAAATATAAAAACAGGATTGGAGGACTCATCCTTCCAAATTTCAAATTTCTAAAGCTTAAAGCAATGAAAACAGTGTGGTGATGACATAAGAATAGATAAATGAACACAGGGAATAGAATTAAGAATGTAGAAATAAACCCAAGCTGCCAATACCATCCAATGAGGAAAGAATAGTCTCTTAAACAAATGGTGTTGGGAAAATTGTATTTCCATATGCAAAGAATGAATTTTTATCTCTACCTTACAACGTATAAAATAAACTCAAAACAGGTCAAAAACCTAAATGCAAGATCAGAAATCATAAGCTCTTAGAAGACAACATAGGAGTAAATCTTCATGACCTTGAATTTTACAATGGATTCTTAGATATGACTCCAAAAGCACAAGCAACAATAGAAAATTAGACTTTTTATCAAAATTTAAAACTCTTGTGAATTAAGAGATATTATGAAAGAGAAAAGACAAACTAGAGAATGGGAGAAAATATTTGCAAATTGTATACCTGATAAGGGACTAACATCCAAAGTATATATAAGGAACTCTCACAACCCAAGAACAAAAAAAGACAGTCTTCCAATTTTTAAAAGCTAGGCAAAAGACTTGAAGAGACATTTCTCCAAAGAAGATACACAAATGGCCACCAAGCCCATGAAAAGATGCTGAACATCTCTAGCCATTTGGGAAGTGCAAATGAAAACCGCAATGAGATACCACTTTACACTCACTAAAATTGTCATAATTTAAGTAAACAGAAAATAAGTGTTATGAAGGCTATGAGGAACCTTTGTACATTGTTGATGGAAATGTAAATTGGTGCCATCCGTGTGCAAAACAGTTTGGCTGTTCTTCAAGTAGTTAAACAGAGAATTAACATGATCCATCAATTCCATTCCTAGGTATATAGGGAAGAGAATTTAAAGCAGGCATCAGCAAAAACTTGTACGTAAATGTTCATAGCAAACTATTCACCACTGTCAAAAGTTGGTAACAATCCAAATGTCTATCAACTACATAGAGAGAAACAAACTGCAGTATATCCATACAATGGAATATTTTTCAGCCACAAATGAATAAAATACTATCCAAGATACAACATGGATGAACCTTGAAGGCATTAGGCTAAGTGAAAGGAGCCAGATACAAAAGGCACATGTTGTATGATTCCATTTACAGCTCATATCCAGAATGGGTAATTCATAGAAAGCATTTTGGTGGCTGCCAGGAGCTGGGACAGGGGTGGGGGTTGAGACTGACTGCTTAATGGGTATTTAATGGGTATGTGGTTTCCCTTTGGGGTGATGGAAATGTTTTAGAACTAGATAGAGGTCATGGTTGCACAATGTAACTATGAATGTACTAAATGCCTCTGAATTGTACACCTTAAAATGGTTAATCTTATGTTACTTGGATGTTACCTCAATTAGAAAATAGTGATTGTATGCAAACTTAAAAAAAATAAACAATATGGTATCAGGTACTTAGGAAATAGCAATAAAGATGGTGAATTCTTCCCTTTGAGGTTTCAGAATACACACACAGATAGCTGTACACACACCCAGGGGAACCATCCCATCCCAAGTCCTGTGCTGCGTGGAACAGCTTAGAGCACGTGGATTAGGGTTAGAACAAGAATAATGGTGCCCAGGAGATTAAAGGGGCAGAGAGAGTGACCTCTACCCCAGCCTTGGGGATCAGAAGACACTATCTGGAAGAAGGCTGATGATTTCTAAGGACTCGGCCTAACAAAATGCACGAAGAATGTCTAGGAACAGTATCAGCGACTCTCTGAAGTAAGGCAATCCACAGCAGGTAATTCTGTGTGGCTCCAGCATGGGGTTTACGGGAGAAAATACAGCACAGGAAAGGGCTAGAAGGGGAAATCAGGGCCAGAACCTGAATGGCTTCAGTCACAAAAAGTAGTTTAGTCTTGACCTTGAGTACAGCTATGTCGGGTAAACAGGGTCTGGAAACAAACACAATGAAGACTGTATCCTCAGTTACTTTCTTGCTTGCCTGGAGTGGGGTTATACATTCAGAAGGTCATCAAAACTTCATGTTCAGGCACTAAAATATTTAACAAATCTTGATCTTTTAAAATCAACACCACAGGAAAAATTATCTTCAGAAACCCACAGATTCTGCTTACTTTTATTTTTTTACATAGAAACATTGATTTGGGCCCAAATCTACTGTTGCATTCATTGTGGAGATAGACTGCCCTAATTGGACCCTTTCTAGACCAAATGAAAACTTTGAGTCATCTTCATTATTTATAGAATAAATGAGTAGGAGGTGACATTCATTTTATACCATTCACTTGTGCACTGATTCAAAAGTATTTCTTGAGGTCCTTCTATGGGTCAGCTTTGTGCTATACACAGAGAGTATAATAAGAAATTGTCCCTAATAGCATGGAACTCACCATAAGTGGGGGAGACAACACTAATTCAAATATTCACACAGATATACAACTGAAGACGAAATGCAAGTTATAAGAGGAAATTGCAAGTGACTTGAAGATAATACATGGCATGTGAAAAATAGCAATCAAAACTAAATTTGGGGGGAGCAGATGCAGCTCAAGTGGTTGAATGCCTGCTTCCCATGTATGAAGTCCTGGGTTCATTCCCCAGTACTTCCTAAAAAAAAACAAAAACAAAAAACAAAAAACCTAAATTTTGTTGAAAAGTAACTGACAAATTATATGAAGAATATAAAGTGCAACAAAGATAATTCCAAATCATTGATTATGTTCATACAATGAGAGAATTGGCCCTACTTTAAGTAGAGACTAAACCAAGTCAAAGTCACATTAAAGGAGAAATGGAAAAAAACAAAACAAAACAAAACATAGAACACAAAGTAAAAGAAAGTCTGGGTAACAGGTTCTGTAACAATTTAGGATTATCCAAATCCTCCGAGTCCTGTATTTTCTTCTCTTATCCCATCTCTGCATGTCCAGGGCAATGATATTTTTAATCCTCAGTTTAAATGTTATCTCTTTTCTAAAGTATTTTTCTGAACTCTGCCCTCCTTCCAACCAGAGCAATTTGTTCTTTTCTCTCAATATCCAAAATACTTTATCATGCTTCCTCAAGGCACTCACCGCTCTCTATGTTGCAGAATGTCTATCTGTGTTTTACCTTCACCACTGAGTCATGTTTATTTCACAGACACCTAGAGTGCTTTTTACAATGTAATAGCTGTTGAATGAAAAGTCGTTCTGTACAGCCCCTGGTTGTTAATATTTCTATTATTTAAAAGAATAATACATTCTTATCAGTGTTTGTCACTACAAGTTCAAATGTTCTGGTGCAACAAAGAATAAAACTATCTGATTTGGAAATTACTTGTAAATTTAATTTACCTCTGCTACCCGTGTTTGAATGAGTCATTGGGGGTAGGCTGGGTATGGCTTTGAAAGTGTTTCTTTTATGAGAAAAGCAGTTTAAAATAAGTAATTCACATTAGGTTGAATATGATGTTATATGCAGAAATGTCCTATTTAATTTTTCTCTTTTCAATGTCTTCAACTTTAAAAAATGTTTCAAAAGGCATGAAAGAATTGAAACCCTTCAAGGGAAAACGCCTACCACAAAACACAGCTAATCTTTGTGTGAAAGATGGACAGGGAAACAACAACCTAATTATTGGATTTCAAAAATTAAGCACTGCTATATTAGAATGCTTGTCAAACTTTTAGACTTATACTCCTTCAGCAATAGCACAGCAATTTAACTTCACCTGGTACTGATGGAAAGGGTAGGTTTTTAGTGGCTATTAGGATTGGCTTGATATGAATCACAAAAGAAAGCAAAATTTACCAGGAATAAGGAAGAATGGAGAATTAATTTGAAAGTTTAATTTTAGTGTCTTTCTTCCATTATAATTTAAAAAGCTTGAAGGAGTCAACTAATTTTTTAATTAGCCTATTGAGAATCAGATAGTAAAATTTGAAATACTTCAAGAAGCTGTCAAAATTTACTACCCACTAACTGAGTTAATTGTACATAAATTAAAAGTTAAATTAGACAATTTACAGTTGTTTTTCTCTTCAAAGATAGAGGTTGTGCATAAAGCCCATCTATTTTTTGTTTCATGTTGAATGTTTCTCATAGTCAAAGCTAAAATAACTCCAGTTTTTTTTTTTTAAGAAGAATAAAAGAATGGAAATCCAGGAAGAACAAACAAGTTATGAGAAGAGGGAGAGATAATTGAGAGAACAAAATTCTCCACAGAAACAGTAAATGCTAGAAGACCCTGGAATAAGGTTTACAAGAGGCTCAGTGAAAAAGACTGTAACCCAAGAAATATTCACACTGAAATATCCTTCAAGTACAGAAGCACCAGGAAGACATTCCCAAGGATGCAATAAATTAGAGATCGAGTATGCTCATCACTATTCTCTTAATATCTTCTACAAACAACTATTTAATGATAAAAACCATCTAATGCAGATAGGTATCAAAATCAAGAACTCCAGAATGGAGACTCAGTGGTGGTGAATCAGTGGTGAATATCACATGAAATTAAATTCAGAACGGAGATTTAAGAAAGTTGTAAGAACCCTAATTACAAAACAAGACTAAATATTTTCTAAAAACCAGAACAAATTAGAAAGAACAGTATGCAAAAAAAAAAAAAAATAGGAAGAAGGAAAGGAGAATTATAAATGTGCTAACTGTATCAGTCTTCATAGCAGGGAATAAAAAGACAGTATTTTAAATTATACTGAATATTATCTCTTTCCATCTAAATAAAAGCACATAAGAACAAAGAGAAAGAGTAGACATCTCCCAAGGGGATGAAACTGAAAGAGGGAGGGTAGAATATTCACTTAAAGGTATATCTATACAGTTTTCCTTCTATGCAAAGAATATATGGTCTTTAAAATAAAAAAAAAAATGAACTTGAAACATTTTAGGCAAGAACAAAAATAAGCAAATCAATAAAAAGATTAAAAATACATTCATTACAGTCCAAAGTAATATCAAATGCTTTCTTTCGAGGTGAACTGCTCTTTTACCATTTCATCATCCATCTAGACTTTATGGAACTAATGCCCCAGATCAAGGCACACATCCTTGCGGTATCCTTCCCCATTCCATGTCGACAATCTAATGGAAATGCCCTTTTCTGCCCCCCATAGAAGAAGCACAGAGCATATTGCTCTCTATTATGAGCTCAACAAGATTTTACAAAAATTCTTAGCTTACTAGTCCATCTCCACCAACTCAACGTATCCTCCTTAATGAAACAGTCCATGTCATATCTGCCTTAATATTGCCAAGGAATGCAGGGTATAAACAGATATTTGATGAATGAATGATGGCATGGACTTAAAAGTAATAGGCATTAAGAAGGAGCCAATGCAATAATATACAACCTGGCCCATGCCTCAATTTGTCACAACTTTGCAGAGCCATCTCAGCTTCTGAGCTCATGGAGGGTCAGATCAAGCCTCTGCTGCAACCCCATGTAGATCAGCTTCTTCCTCTGCCCAATCCTACCCTCTTCACCTCTTTACAGGTGTATCACTCAAGAGCAAGTGCAGTAAACTTCTGCATGTCAATCCCATGTTCATCCTATATGTGGGGCACATGCTACCTTGTTTTGTTCTACTTGAGCCTCACCTTAAGAGGAAGAAATAATTTCCTCATTTTTGTAGTGAGTGTTTTAAAGTTCAAAGTGTTTAAGTAGCTTGTCCAAGTTCATCCAGGACGTAAGTAGCAGAAACAGCAATCAACAAAAATGCCAGAACAAGAAGTCAACAGGTATTTGTAGAGTGAATGAATTATTGGAAAACATGTTTCAGACATAGCACTGCCTGACTAGGAAACATGTTTCCACTCTTTCCACTAGGATTCCCAAATCTTTCTGATACTTCCACATCCAACTGGATTTGACCTCTTATACTTAAGCTCAGAGAAGAAGTAAAAAAAGTAAGAAACAGGTTAAAGGAACAAAAAAAGGCAAGACTGATTATCCTCTGTGGAAAAATCAAGAGTGAACAGAACATCTTGCTCTAGCTGACAGTATAGAATTAGTGCAGAAACTATTCTTACACTGGCCATGCTTTGGAGAAAGCACAAACTATCAAAAACTCTGAGGTGGAAAAATGCATTAGAAGATATATGATGAAATTTCAAATGTGACATTCATATAGTTTTTCTCATCACTTGTGCTCTCTTGGTTATTTTAATGCCAGATGTTTAACCAGTTCCTGAAGAAGAGATAGCCTTAGTTTGCCAGCCTGCTACGACAAATACCACAAAATAGATTGGCTTAAACAATGGGGATTTACTGTTCATGGTTTTGAAGCCAAGAGAAGTTCAAAGATGTGGCATCAGGGAGATGATGACATATCCCTCAATCTGTAACATTTTAGTGCTGGCTATAGGTGATCCTTGGGGATCCTTGGGGATCCTTGGCTCTTGTGTCACATGATGATGCCCTCTCCTTTCTCTTCCAGTTCCACTGACTTCAGCTTCCAGCTCCTCCTGTGGCTTTCTCAACATCCATGTCTGAACTTCGGCTTATAAAGCACTCCTGTGATGCAGATTAAGAGACAACCTCATTCATTCTGGCCACATTTTAACTGAAATAACATCTTCAAGAGATCCTATGGACACAGGAATGTGGATTAAGATTAAGAACACAATTCCATCTACGAGAGAGAGACTCCACATTTCCTTCCAAACAAGACGGACTAAGCAAGCTTCTAACCATGCTCGCACGCTGGGCCAATCAGCCCCAGGCTCAGAGAATGGGGCACAACATGTTACATTTTCAATATAGCTTGAGACTTCAGCATACCCTTCCTCTATCTGGGTAATTTTTGGCTGCCCTGTTTTTGCTCAAATGTTTTGTTTTTTTAAAATTACATTATATTTAACCTGTAAATATTTGATGAAATAAAAAATTGTTGCTCACTTAAAAAACTGCTTATATTAGTCAGCCAAAGGGGTGCCGATGCAAAATACCAGAAATTGGTTAGTTTTTATAAACGGTATTTATTTGGGGTAGGAACTTACAGGTACCAGGCCATAAAGAGTAAGTTACTTCCTTCACCAGTCTATTTTCACAAGTTGGAGCAAGATGGCTGCCGACATCTGCGAGGGTTCAGGCTTCCTGGGTTCCTCTCTTCCCCAGGCTTGCTTCTTTCCAGACTTGGTGTTCCTGTCTTCCTGGGGCTCCAGCTTAAAGCTTCAGCATCCAACTCCAACATTAAAACTCCAAAAAACACTTAATTCTGTCCTTTGCCATGCCTTTTACCTGTGAGTTCCTACCCAGCAAAGGTTGGGGACTCAACGCCCTACTGGCACAGGAGGTTTATATAATTACTTAATCAAGTAAACCTATGAATCCAATATAATCTAATGTGCCCAGAAGTAAAGATCATTTACAAACATAATCCAATAATTCTTTTTGGAATTCATCAATAATCTCAAACTGCTACACCGCTAAAAATTTCCACCATTTCTATTACAATGTGCTGGTGGTTCTTGCAAAATATGAGTGAAGCTTTTGAGAACTTTTTGCCATAATATTTGAAAATGCTTAACTGAATTATTAAAAAGAAAGAAAATCAGGAAGGAAAATGCAAACCTGTGTTCTAAGGCTGCTTTAATACCTGCTCTTCAAACAGAAGCAGTGTTCAGTTAGCATTAATAAATATAGTGCTAACCAATCTCCAGGAAACCCTGGATGTGTGCTATTTAATTTTAAAGATTAAGTAAAATTTTATTAATATATTGACTTAAAGTAGATTTAAATTCATTAGCACATGCAGAAACAAACTGTTTAAATAAAATCAAATAAGGCAGAGGATGGCTTCTGTTTTTACTTAAGCACAGCTTTCACAAACAGCCACTTCCATGACTTTGCAATCATCAAAACCATTAGAACATTTGGTGAATACAACTTGGATGTACCGCAATGATGAAGGAGGTTGTAGATGTTGGAGAAGGGGGGGGGGGATGTGGGAACCTCATATTTTTTAATGTAACATTTTCTGTGATTTCTGTATCTTCAAAAAATACAATAAAGAAAATAAAAGAAAATGCTTATCAAAAAAAAAGAAAACCTAAAAAAACACAAAAAAGACAATAGACACTACTACTAAAACTACAACTTTCAGGGTTCCGCTCATGTCTTTCTTAAAGAAAAAAACTATTATAATAAATTAATGAAAGGCAAATTTTTGATTATTGGTTTATAAATGATGTCCAACTTGGGCAAGCCACAGTAAGATGTGATTAAGATATTGAAGTCAATTTTGCTTTTATAAACCTGGTTAATCTGTCTAGACAGGATTTAAGGTTAATTTGAATTTACTTTATGACATCTGTGTTCTCTATCTTAACCTACTTCTAAGCTTCCCCTGAGCATCAGTATAAACCCCTTCAAAAAATAAACCTAATGCACACTATAGACCACAGTTAGTGGTAATAGTCTGATGATAATATTTCATAATCTGTAACAAATGTTTCACAACAATGTAATGTCTTGGTGGAGGGGTGCTGTATGGGAATTTCACACATGTACATGATTATTTTTTAAGTTCACAACTTTTCTAATAAAAATACCTTTAAAAAAACTAAAACAAAAACCATTAGAACAAGCAAATCGTGTTTTAGGGTCCAACAGACATGTCAATAGCCAAAAATCCTTGAATTGGCCAGAAAATATCATGCACAATAACTTTGTGAAATCCTAGGGGGGTTATCTTTAGCTTATTTAATTGTTTTAATATTTCCTAAGCACAATTGTGTTTCCTAATGAAATACTGTTAAAATTATAGTAACTTATGTTCTGAGGAAAAATTATTTTCTTCCCTTAATAACTTTTCTTTTTTGGTTTAGATTTTAAACTTTGAATGCAAATTTCTAAGCATTACCACCATCAAATGTTTTACTGTCATAAGCATTACATATAATTAGCCCAAACTCTGAATAAAATTAATTTCATACACTCAAACCCTGTGGAAATCTAAGAACACACATACCTGTTCCCTTGTTTTTCTCAAAAAAGCATTGTTATGACCCATCAGAAAAACATATTTCTATGCTCACCCTTTTCACTCAGTCTATCTATGGGCTTGGAATCTTTTCCGCCATATCAGAAAGAATTAGGATGATAAACTTGTACAGTAGGTGAAGAGTCTTGAGAGAAAAATATTACATTAAAGAATTTTTCCATGTTTAATTCTCATCTCCTTTAAGTTTCTCTTTTTTGTTTTCTTTCCTTGGGTTATTAAAACAACATAGATTCCTATGACAAAGGGACAGTGGTTTTAAGAGATACAATGTTTAAATGTAGGAGGCTAACCAATTTTTAATACTTGAAGTAAAATATAAAATCAAGATAGGTAATTATTTTATGCTTAGGTAAAATATCAATATAAGGAAACACATGATGAAGGACATATGGAATTCTCTGTCCTATTTTTGCAACTTTTCTGTAAAACTAAAAGTATGTCAAAATACAAAGTAAAATATAAATTATATATCTTACACCGTAAGATATTATCCAAGAAAGAAAAGACCAGCAGAAGGAAATTTAGTTAAATAATAAAATTTCCATCAATCACAGCCATTGACATACGTGTACACCTGTATTTATTGTGAGACTACAAATCTGCCCTGCCACTCAGTGGGCTGGAATAAAAGACAAAAAGAGAAGCAGACACAAAATTACCAGGAAACATTTCTCCCAAGGATATGCAACTGAAAGCATACAAAGCCTTTTCACGGGCCACCACTGTTTTTCTACTCACTGAGAAACCCTGATTGCTTTCAGACATTTTCTGTTTGAAATTATATCAATAAGAATGAAGCCTCTCATTCTTGTCTGGAGGAGCCAGTCCAATTCAGACACAAAGCTTCAGATCAGGGTTCCCAGGACACAGACTAAATAACTATCTTGACTTTGTTATTTCCAGGGTAAAAGATCCCTCAGTCCACAACCCAGTTCAGACCTGATGCACCCTTAAAAACAGTCGTTTTGTTTTGAGACTATTAAAACCCTGCTTTATTTACATTTCCCCTATATGGCACCCTTTCCTAAAATAATGCAATAACTCCATCTTCTCCTTAGTTTGATAAGATGCCCCCCATTTCCTCTGGTCTGTGGTCTCCCTCATTGTAGCGAGTCAATAAACTTGAATTTGTCACAACATGTTTGTCAACAGGCTTGTCACTGGTAATCTTACTCTTTTTGAATTAGGACAATTGACATAGGGAAACATTAATCTATAATAATAATAACATAGTAATACAAACTATGAAAAAATGCACAGACCCTATTCTCTTTTTGTAAAACAAAAATATTTGTTTATATCTGTCATTAACTACCACCCTTTTTTGGAATACCTAGACAGGATTCAGGTTTAATGAATGTTCTACAATTGCATGCTAGAAAAATAAAAAGGATTCATGTAGAAAATCTAAGACTTTTTGGACAGGATGGTGTTTTCTCTCTTTTAATCAAACCAGTCTGAGACAATGAGAATTTACAGTTGCAATGGTGACTCAATAAGACTGCAAGCTTTCTAAGAACTAAAAGTTTTGGAAAGCAATGATGCAAAACGTCCACCTATCACTTACATATTATTTCCAAAGCAGTTTCCCAATTTTCTATGCACTCAGATTGGTTTTCTGGTTCTTTTTAAAGAAAGAAGTTTTATTAGAATAAAATGGTCACTATATCAGCATTTCATGCAAACAACAGTTTAATAAATTTGTTACTGAGCATATTGAGAAATCAGAGTTATATATTTCATACTTCACTTCTTAAGGAAACAGTATAATTTATCTCTACTTAACAGTCTTTAACTGTTACACTGAGACTTAGAAATTACAACTGTGAAAATGTAAAACCCAAGAGAAGTTACAGATATTGTTTGCTACGGGTTATAGGAGAGACAGTCATGTATTATATTAATAAGAGCACATGCCATTATTTTTCTTGTAAAAACTGTGGTTATAGTTGTGTTAGACATAATTTTGGTTGAAAGAATTGTGGTATTTAAGCAGGAAATCTCAAATACAAACAGAAATCTAAGAAAGTACTTCCGACAAATTTTTTGGTTAGGAATATAAACACATGCAATAAATAGAGAAAGGAATTCATTTTAAATTTCCAGGATTTTAAGTCAATTTAGCATTTAATAAAATAAAAGTATTCTAGTATACAATTAAACAGGGCAGGACCACATTTTTTAAAAAAATAAGGATTTTTGAATTAGAAGTTCTCATACTTCAATTAACAAGGATATTTTCATGCCACTGAAATGCTTTTATGAGTTTCTTTATATGTGCAGCCAGAGAGAAGTTTAGGTATATATTCCAACAATTTTTTTTCTTTCTTTTTTCTGTTTTGCAGCCTCTGCTACACATTCACATGATCCAGGCCAGATCAACTTCTTTCTGGGCCTCAGTTTCCCCATGTATCACATACAGTGACAGGATTAGATGGCTTTTTCTTTTGTTTGATGCCTTTTGTCCCACACCTTTGTAAATTATTGCCAAATCCATGGTCCACAGTTCTATGGTTAGACTTAATTTTGTTTTATGTTTTATTTTTGCTTTAAGAAAAAAATAGAAATTCCAGTTTAGCCCCATGTCTAAGGCTGCCCCTTTTTGTTTAAATTTATCAAATTCAGGGAGGAGGTGCTTGGCAGAGTGACACCAAACTAACCCTTCTCATTGAGGTGACCAGAAATACTTAGAGAATCAAAAGGAATATACTATGTGTGGAATATAGTAGCACTGGCCTCATGTGGCTATTTAAATGCAAATTGATTGAAATGAAACAAGCACTTTTGAAACAAAGGGGTAAAGCAAATAATTAAAACATACTGCCTATAGAAAATCTGATTCCAAAATGCTCAATGAATTCTCTGGTAGGTCCTTCGAATGGGCAAAACTTCCTGTCCCACATTAGACTTGCCAAGCAGCATCAGGCAATTCTTTCAAGAAAGCATCCCTTTGTGAAAACAAGAGATGAGAAAGCTAAACGTTCATTTTGCAGATTTCTTTCCTACACATAATTCTAGGTTCTCGGGTTACTATAAAGACACTATTTACAAATGTGAATGCTGATTCCACACTGAAAAACAATAATCCTGACAGTTATTCAACACTGAGGCAAAATTAAACACTAAACTGGCACTCTGGTACTGAGTTTGAGACAGCCCTTTTTATTTTTATTTTTAAAATTTATTAGAGCACAGCAAAGGAGAACAGGGAAGTTGTTGAAGAAAGCTGATTTGTTCTTGGATGTGGTACACAGTCCCAGTCAATTCATTTGGAGTTTTTTCTTTTATATTCTACCCAGCAAATGAGATATTGGAAGCTTACATTTTCTTCTCACTTGCATTCTCTTTGACTTACATAGCCCAGTTTTGTTTTGTTTTTTTTAACATGAGATGCTCCAGAGTTCTTGACTTACTCCTTATTGGACCCACCTTTATATTTTCGAATCAAGTATTTCTTTCTAAAATACAAATCTCAGGTAACAAAGTTGAACTACTACTTGAAAAGGGAAGAAAGATCAGCTGGGGCAAAAATTTAAATCACTAAGAGTGGTTACAATGCTGAAGGCAGGCAAAAAAATAAAAGGGTAATACTGGTTAAATATCATAGTTTGTATCTGGAGGTCTGTAATAGGAATCTCTGTAATTTCCAGTATGTTAAAATATTACCTAATTTTTAAAAAACTAAGTGAAACAAAGGTAGCTTAGAATTACACATTTAAGTTTAATTACTACTCTACTGAGAAACCATGGGAAATTTTAAGAGGGAGAATTATATATTTCAATTTGAAATTTAGGGAAACTAATCTAGCAGGAGTATATAGGATAGATTGTGCAGGCAGGAAAGAGAGGCATTGCAAAACTAGGGTATACTTGAGTCTTAAGTTAGAGAAGTAGAACTTCACCTGGAAAGTGGCACAGATGGCATAGACCTATCATGTAAATATCATGTGGCATTTGATTGGATGTGATGAGCAAGGGAAAAAGAAGAGGCCCTGTTGGCTCTGAGATCTGACACTGAAAATTTTTTAAAAACTGTAAAATGTTAATTAATAGAAATATCCACTTATACATGTTTATATTAATATGTGCCAAAGTGGCTGGTTCAGGAGGTACACAGGGATAGCAGGCAGGAAATCTTTTGTAGAAACTGGGGCATGCAAATCTGGAGTTTGAAAGAAAAATTCAAGTTTAAAATCTCCTCTTAGAGAAGTCTTCCAAGAAGTAGAAATAAAAGTGTGGGTCTCAGGGCTAAGTAAGAACCCTAGGGGAAGCATATGTGGCTCAACTGAAAGAGCATCCACCTACCATATAGGAGGTTCAGGGTTCGAACCCAGGACCTCCTGGCCTGTGTGGTGAGCTGGCCCATGCACACTGCTGCCGTGCAAGGAGTGCCGTGCCACACAAGGGTGTCCTGCCCACAAAGGAGCCCCATGTGCAAGGAGTGCGCCCCACAAGGAGAGGTGACCCACACACACAAAAAAAGCACAGCCTGCCCAGGAGTAGTGCTGCAAACGGAGAGCTGACGCAGCAAGAAAACGCAACAAAAGGATTCCTCGTGCTGCTGAGAATGCAAGTGGACACAGAAGAGCACACAGCGAACGGACACGAGAGAGAGCAGGCAATGGGAAGACAACATGATTTTTAAAACTGAGCATGGGGCTGCAGTGGTGGGGAGGGCAGAGAGGGAGAGCTAGTAAGAGATGCAGAGGGAAAGCAGGGCGAGGCACAAGCAGCACCTCTGCCCAGCATGGCAGAGCCGAAGGCAGTTAGGTCTTAGAAACAGAGGTAGTAAACTGAGGTCTGGGAATTGGTAAGGCATGCCCCGTGGAAGGTCTAGAAGAGGACGCCTGCCTGTACTTTTGGGGCTTGCCAAACTGAAGTGATATATTTTAAGAATCTCAGTGACAGAGAAGGGCTAGTCAGGCAAAGATGAGAAGGTCCAGCACTGCAGGGGGGGCACCCTCCGTGCTGGCTGCAGCCAAGGCGTCCTCCGCTGAGCAGCCTCCACCCTGGTCCTGTCGGCACCCATCAATCCAGGCACCTAACTGTGCCAGGCTCCCATGGCTAGCCACATTCAAGCAAATAACTGGTGGAGCGAGATCCTACGGTCGCCCCCACTTTTTATTACGTCGAATAAAAGACCCAACAGGTGCGTTGCCCACAGCAAGGAGACAAGTCTGTCCTCCAGCAGGGAAATTAAATTTAAAATACTGCAAAATGAGGATGTTCCTCCATTGGGGCAGGGAAAGAAAAGCAGTGTTTGTTGTCTGGAAAGATGATTCATGTTTAAAAATAAAGACTATGGAGAAAGCCTTAATTCTTGAACACATTTAAGTTGAGGCATGATCGGGGGGGGGGGGGGGGGGGGACTTTCAAACCAGCAGTCAGCACAGAGCGGGGACAGTGGCAGAGAGACAGAGGAGTCGCTCCCTGGAGATGAGGCGTTCAGACGCCCAGCAGAGATCCGGGATGGGCACAGAAGTGTTAAATGTTCCAAACTACACTGGTGCAAAATCTGCATAAAGTAGGAGCTTCACACAATACTACAGCTTATTAAGACAAAGTGCCCATGTTCTAGTCTAGGGGCCATTCCACTGGACACCCCCAGCCTCTACTGGGGTGCAGAGTGAACACCTTGCCTTAGGGATGAGCGTGGTAGTTAGAACAGGTATTCAGAGAAATACTCAAAATCAGAGTAAAATAACTGAGCCTTCTGCCTCAGGGTATGCTAGTTTACCTCACTCAATCTCAAGATCTCCTACATAAAAAGATGTCTGAGCACCCCCGCCCACTGAACAGTGTTGTTAGAGGTGAACTATGGTGTAAACAAAATGTTTGAAGGCAGACTTTGAAACAAATATTTTAAACTGTAAAATACTATAAAATATAAGTTTTGGTATGATTCTTAACGGCAAATTCTTCCTCCAGGAAGGGTTATCACCAAGATTATTATTTATGTACTATTTGAAATTTCACAATAAATGTTGAAAATAAACATGTACAGAAATGGTCAATATAGTACTAAAAACAAATAAAACATCACAATTTAAGAAAAACCTCTAAAAACCATGTTGCAGTACTTAATTTTTTTTTTCTTTAAGTGGCCTTCACAGTACATGTAATTTCATTTTAGGGTTTTTTTTTCGTATGCATTGATCTTAATAAAGCCAACTTTTCTGCTGACTTGCATAATCTTTAAAAACTGTTTCAGATGAAATTTTAAAATACATTTGGGAAAAAAATTCAACATTGAATAGCACCTTCTGAATAAGGCATAAGACATTTTCTAGCTGAATATTTCTAGTTACAATCTTTCATTGCAATTCAGGGAATATTGTTAAAAGCTAATTACAAGGGTAGAAATTACAAAATGCCTTGATGAAAGTAGTGCCAATACTCCTGCAAGTCAAAAATACGGAAGCACAGTTTTGAATGTGAACTTACTAAACAACTTAGCAAACGTTTATTGCTAGACTAGTATGTCCTGGGTCCTATGCATCACTAAACTGCTTGTGCAGGTACCTTCTGCATCTGATCCTTTTTTTTGCTTCCCATGACTCCTCTTCCCTTAATACATTTAATATTCATTTATCCGTAACTAATATAAATTACATATATATTAATATATCCTTTACATTTTTAATTTAAAAATGTTATCAACTATGTTATAGCTTCTAATGGCACAGAAAAACAATTATTTCCTATACCTTTTGATTCTGAAACTTAGATAAATCATAGATATTCAAATACTTCAGGTTTTTATGTGCTATCTTTAATTTTTTTCCCACTCTATATGCAGGTAGTGAAATTGATGTGTCAACAGAAAACATATAATCAAAACACCTTAGCTGTTTTATTGGGGACTTTATTTACTTTGTATTCTGGGCAGTTTTCACTATCATTAAAAGAGAAGCAGTGATGAAATATCACTTTGAGTATCAGGAAAGCTACCCACTCTTTTCCATGGGAATGTAGCCCAGTGTTTCATCTTTCACTTCTCTCACTGGAGATAGAAAATGAAATTTCATTGAAAAGCAGCTGAACTTTATCTTCTTCTAAGTAATGATGTTTTCTAGAATTCAGCCAAAATGGCTCATTTAAAGCTCAAAATCAAAGGCTGAGAAGTTTTATACTGCTGTTTGTTTCTGGAGTCAATGAAGTGTTCAAAGCACTTGGCTCCTGGTAATTAAGGTGTTCTCTGGGCAAATGTAGCTTATATAAACCTCATTTCAAAGAGAACACTAAATTGCAACTGCAAAATGATTAACATTTATATTTTCCTCAATTAAGAGAAAGAGCAAGCACTAAGAAAACTCCAGCTACTAATTGAAACATTTGTACTTAAGGCAGGATGAGCCTCAGCCTTCCTAAATTCAAGCAGCATTTTTTTTTTTGGACTGGGGTTAAGAAATCATCCTCATTGTATTTATTTTAAAGGCCTTTAATATTTAATACAAGTCCTACTTGATGACAAAAGTTCTAAAACTCACTGAGAAAAGCTGTTTTCATCAAGCTTCAATTTTAGAAACTATGGAATTTATTAGTTATGATAATAAAAAATCACCCATTTACCGTAACATAACATGAAGTGAAATAGTCCCCAAAGTGCATAAACACAAATTTTATCTTTTCCATGTTACTGTTGCCTGGATTTCAGAGTACTTACTGCACCATTAGGATTGTTCAGTTAGAGCATATCCATTCATCATGAGGACATGCTTGTTTCCATTTCCTTCCTTCCTCCCTCCCTTCTTTCCTTCCTGCCTTCTTGCCTGCTGAAAAACTTGTCTTGAGATCTAGAGAACATGGGGAACTGGAGTAGTTACAGGCAAGGGCAATGAGATATTATATTTTGATGTGTTAATGAAATCAACCATGTGCGAGGTTTTAGCATATTACATTGCCAAACGGATTACCCCATTTTATAGGCACTTTGTAAATGAGGACTGTAGTCACTGGAAATTAATATAAATGTGCATTCAATCCCAAAACCCTAAAAATCTATAATATCTAAATCAGTCCTTTAACATGTTTAGCAACCTTAGTTTTAATAAACAAGCTTATACATAAGGTAAAATTTTTTTTTACCTGTTATCTTTGGTGACCCTCAAAATATTGCCATCATTTAATTTTAGAAGTATCTTTTTTTCCAAAACCAGAATCTGCCTTGAAAATAATTTGCCTTTAGGTGTTAAAATTAAATAATGCATGTGTTTACAAGTGTTTCTTAAAACTTACTTAAAACCATTATATAAATACCACTATCTACTGAACTCACCATACCAGACTTCAAGTTTTGCTACTGACTCAAAGCTTTGGCCAAATAGATAATGGTGGCTACCTATATTATAGTAATAATCATTAAAAAATTACATAGGGGGGAACAGATATATTCAAATGGCTGAGTGCCTGCTTGCCATGAACAAGGTCTGAGTTTGATCCCCGGTACCTCCTAAACAAACAAACGAAATAAACAGCTCATTATTTAAGTCCATCTTTCTCAAGACGAGTTGCATGATAGAATTAAGTCTTCCACAGTTATTTATTTTTCTCTTTTTTTTTTTGAAGGACTCTAAATAATCATTGCCATTCTACATACAGAAGAGAAGTTAACACATTACCTACTTTGCAAGTCTAGGGACATCAGGACTTCTTCTCTCATGGAATCCCGGCTAGGAAGAGCTGCATAGACACGCCTCTTTTGTAAAGGACTGTTGCAGAAGGTTTGGCATATCTAAGTTCTTTCTGAGCACCACATATCAAGCACTGTTTTAGACCTTTTAAAATATTATTTTTACTTAACATTCATAAAACATGATGAGATTGATATTATCACCATTTACAATTAAGAAAAGTGAGGCTCATAGGAATTTTAAACATACCCAAGGTTACACTACTCATAATTAGCAGAACTGAGAATTAAATTCATGCTTTTAATTTTCTAACTACCTCCATTATAACTGTACAATTAGCTTCTTTCAGTCAACCAAAAAGTGCAGAATAGCCTTCATTAGATAATGAAATAAGTATATGCGTATGTACAGAAACCACTAACATCCCACATTAACTGGTGATTCAATAATAATGAATATTGATTTGAGGTAAATTTAACCAGTATCAATAACCAATCCCAACATTTTTTTCTTAAGTAGAATCGTCCCTCCTTTCCTGGAATGGTGACTAAGGCTCAAAGCTGAAAGCAAAAGGCCTAACACCTCTACTTGAACCAAGACTGTGGGCAGCTACCTCTGCAAGGCTCATGAAAGCAGAACCAGCTCTGAGATACCAGTCATCTCCAGTTCCCCAGGCAGAATAAAAACAGGACGGGGGAGGAAAAGGACAAATTCTACATCCCTGGTCTTACAGCACTTCTGCAGGTCCACCCACCCAGCCCCCACAGTTACGAGTCCTGTCTGGTTCCAGAGCTAAGGGGGTAGGTGTGCGAGTGTGACTGCTGAAGGAAGGTCCTCTGTGAGAACAACTGGACACATTTGGGGGGCCTGGAAAATGAGGGGCTAGGGTATTTTGTCCCAGAGGTGGGCCTCAGGCAGCACCTTCTGGAAGGGGAAAGGGAATTGGAGAGATGGCAGGGCTGAAGAGGGCAAAGGAGGAGTGACCTGGATCCGGCTCTTGCGTTCACTGGCATTTATTTTAAACCATAGGTATTGCGATAGACACAGGTTTAAAACCTGCCTGCTAGTGTTTATTAGCATGAATCTGTATCCTACGCAGTCCACTAGTACTTGTTGGAAACACCCCTGGAGAAAGGAGCGGGCGGTGTTCACTCCGCGGCATATCCCTCTGCTCTCCTAGGCACTGGGCACCCGTGGGGTGAGCCCTGCAGCCTCGCCACCACAGGGCTCTGGGAAAGATGCCCTTCGATCCTGACCCTCGCTGCTCAGGGGAGGACTCTGGCATCTCCTCTGACTGGAATGTTGGCCTCCTCTGTGGCTTCCCTGGTCCTGCTCATTTCTAGCTGCACTGATTCTATCTATCCCAAATGCTCCCCTCTGTGGGAATAACCTCCAAGATGGCGGTAGGGGGTGGGAAGGGAGGATTTCACGGCAGGGTAGGCGGCAGTGACTGTGGAGAAGCTAACCTGTTTCAGGTACACACCACAGCTGAGCTGGCATTCCCCAATAAGCCATATATCTCAAGGTCTTCTCTTCCTGGTAGTAAATTACAGACTATGTTTTAAAAGGTCACAGAAACATTGGGGAATTCCAGCGATGACATAGTGTTTAGAAGTTGTGGGGAACTGTGAGGGTCTGTAAGAAGCACTGACTGTCAATGGAGTTGGAGTTTGAGAAGTTCCTCATTGGCCTGTTTTGAGATTTAAATGAAATGATGCCTGTCAAAGTTCTCTGTAGACCCTAAAATGTCATTTCCAAATCGAAACACGATGAGGCCTTCATGAGATCATGATGGCAACCTCTGCCCAGTCCAAGACATGTGACATAAGATAAGTCACATCATCTCCAAGCCAGTTTGTTTTGACACCTATGTACCCACTTCATATAAAACTCACCCAGCATAAGTATTCATATATGTTTTTTAAACTTAGTATATTAAGAAGATGACATGGTTTAGTTTTGCTGAGAATGACTAAAGCCAGGCTCTGTCCCTGCCAGGTTTGCATTTAATTAAGCAGTTGTTCCAATTTTTAAAAAAAATATTTACAAGATTTTAAAATTACATTTCCAGGTTTTTGCTTTTGTTCAGAAAGTATATTTCTATTTATTCCATGGTTCTGATGCCCAGAATGATTTAAAAAAACAACAACACAAGGCAAGCATCCATAAAAGTTATCTGTCCTATTTTATTCAAGAATTGTTATTCTTTTCCTTCCTCTATAAGATTCAATAACATAAGTGAGTAAAATGCACCTGCTGAACATCTGGTGAAAAATATTTTAAAGTATATCTCACCTGCTAAATTCACTAATTCCCTTCATTTTAAAAGCAAAGACTATAAGCTAAAACATTCTTTAAGATTTTTCAGCAAAACATACCTAGTGGGAAAAAAAAAAGGCAGGTGGGAATTAAAAGACAAAGCATTTACATTATTCATAAAAGTATATTTTTCATTTGTTTCACAAAATAAAACATGTGCATTACTATTGCAAAATAAGCATTTTCAAGACTGAGGGATGACTCCCCCAAAAGCAAATCTTACATTCAAAACCTTAAAGTTTTTCATGTGTGGTTATGAAATGCTAGTTTGTGGTTATCCTAACTTTAATGTCAATTTTAATTTTAACCTGTTTTCTTCATTTATGAAGAGGAAATATAGTCTAAGAAGTGGAGAATAAAGCAAAACAAAAGCAAAAGCAAACAAGCAAAAATGGAATTTTAGTAGCATACCACCTGACTTCTTCTATATCCCCAAATATTTATCACCTTTGTAAAATGGGACTATATTTTGATGCCCCTTATATTTAAATTAAACTTTTCATTTTGAAATCATTGTAGATGATTTCACACGTACTTCTAGGAAATAATAGAGAGAGATCCAATGAACCCTTTACCATTCCCCTCAATGGTAATACTGTACAAAACCACTGTCCAATATCACAGCAAGGTATTGCCATCAATTCAGTTATGGACCAGAGCAGCTCTATCACCACCAGGGATAAATGCCCAGGAGTGCAATTTTGGGGTCACAGAGTAGGTGAATATTTAGTTTATTTAAGAAACTGCCAAATTGTTTTCCAGAGTGTCTGAACCATTTTCCACTTTACCTTGAATGTAAATGATCCAGTTTCTCTGTATTCTTACCAGCAACTGCTGTTACTGTTTTTCATTTTAGCCATTTTGATGGGGGTATACAGATATCTTGTTGTAGTTTTAATTTGTATTTCCCTAATGCCTAGTGACATTGAACATCTGTTCATGTACTTTTCTGCCTTCTGTGTATCAGCTTCAGTGAAATGTCTGTTCATGTTATTCACCCATTTTCTACTTAAACTGTTTGTTTTTTTATTGCTAACTTTTGAAATACTTGTCCTTTGTCAGATAAGTAGTTTGCAAATATCTTTTCCCAGTCTCAAGCTTGTTTTTCATCTTCTTCCCATAGTCTTTCACAGAGACTTTTTTTTTTTTTTCGGATGAGGTCAATTAATCAATGATTCCTTTTATGGACAGGTCTTTTGATGTGAAGTCTAAGATCTCTTGGCCTAGTCCTAAGTCCCAAAGATTTTCTCCCATATTTTTTTTCTAAAAATTTTATAGTTTTACATTTTACCTTGAAGCCTGAGATTTATTTTCAATAACAAGTTGTGAGGTTTAGGCTGAGGTCCATTTCTTTTGACTACCAATGCCCAGTTACTCCAGCACCGTTTGTTGAAAGGCTAGCCTCCTTTAATCTAATTGTTCTTGCACCTTTGTAAAATAATCTGTTGTGTATATTTGTGTGGGTCACTCAACTTTAAAACAAAATTTGTCTTAATTGCTTGACACCACTGATCTGAGCATATGTTTCCATTAAAGCTCCTACACTTCTCCAGGAGTGAACAGAATTAATGGTATTTTTTGTGTCCAAACTAGGATTGACTAGAACAGAAAATGAGTTCTAGTATCTATATATAGTTAAGGAGAACTGTTTAAATATGCATTACTCTAAAATTAATTTTTTTTAGTATATTGCTTCTGAAATTTAATGGTCACCTGAATAATGCCATTTTATCAATGATCTATGTTGGTTACAAGCAATAGAAGTTGACACTAGCTGATAGTGGCAGAAAGAACTTCATTAAAATTTTCATTGATTCAAATTTATTAAAATATATTAGGGATGATGGAGGGCTGAGAACCAGTTTCAAGACTAAGCAGCCACAGTTGAACCCTCAAATTGTTAAGTTGGCTTGGTGAGGATATTGCTACCTTGGCCTAGGGAAATAGATGCAAGAATGTGCACTGCTTCTACTTTTGGGCCAATGTGTTGAGCTAGTAGAAACTGCTATCCCGCCATCCCCTGCAGTGATCCCTCCAAAGGATTCTCTCTTTTGTCACTAACTCTAAGAGTGCTAGCTTCATGGATTTGGCAAAAGCCAGCTCATGCGCTCGTGCCACTGCTACAAGGGAGAAAAGAAAAGACTATTTCTGGCATTTCATCTTTAGTGTGAGGCATTATTTGATACCTTCAAAACCCATAGTGGGAGTACTCTCTAAATATTAGATGGAGAATCACATGCTGTGTGCAAAAGTAAAAGGTAAATGTCTGATAGAGCTATATGTATAGTTATTTGGCTCGTTTATTTACAGAGACATGTTGGAACCTATTAATCCTAGTTCACTAAGTTGCCATGATCATATGTGGTGATAAATTGCTTTGAAAAGTTTTTCTAGTGAAAAGTACTTTAGTTATTATAGAATCACATGGAGAGATTAAAATCAAACCAAACAAAAGCAAGCAAACAAATCAAAGGCCATTCATTGGCCACAGATCAATTAAGTGAGAATCTTTGGGAGCAGACTGGATTTTGTCATTGCTGTTTACTAAAACAAGAGAAAAAATAAAAAACAAAAGAAACTTCTCAAATGCTTTTAATGTGCCCCCAAATCTGAGAGCCACTCCTGTACAGGGAAGAACTTCCATCTTACTTACTGAGTTTACTGAAGCAGGCTAATAGCTCCTTTTTGCCTCAATACTACCCCCCCATTTTTTATAGAGGTGCAAGTTAGACACTTTTCCCACATATACTCTACCTGCAACAGCTGTGGTTAGGCCCATAAAATCTCTGCATTTTCTTCAACTTCACTGTCACGAAACCTGCTATGGAGGTTTACAACATGCTTTGAAAATAGTCTAGGTCAAAGTCATCTCAGAGAGAGGGTGGCACAGTAAGAGAAGAGCTGTAGCCTAGGTCTTGCCTCTCAGTGAAGTTCTGAAGGACCAAGTAGCCTCTAGCACCCCGTGAAGAACTCACTGTTAAACTCAACCAGCTGAGAAAGGTCCACTCATGCTAATGGTGCCCGAGCTAACTCAGGTCAGCTGACAATGATTAGACGTGCTGGGCAAAGACAAAACTCAGGTGTCTGAAGGCACTGAAGACTACCACAGACTACACTGAGGATTAGTTTTTACAGGAAATTAAAAAAACAAACGAAAATTCTAGATCTGAGAATAACTGAAATTAATGACGCAGGATAGTCTCAACAGTAGATTACACCCAGCTGAATAGGCAATTAATTGAACTGGAAGATATCTCAGAAGAAGATATCAATCCTCAGGCTTAGAGAGTCAAAGAGATGCAAAAGAAAAGAGCACAGGGACCTGGGCGACATGGTAGAAATTATCTCACACACACAGAGAAAGAATGACAGAAACGGTATTTGAAGAGGTAATGCTGAATAATTTTTTAAAACTTAAGCCATAGATTCTCAAGCCATAGAATCAAGAAGCACTATAAGCCCCAAGAAAGAGGAATAAAATGAAAAGCACATTTATACATATCTTACTCAAGTGGGTTAAATGCAAAGACAAAATGTTAAAACCAGTCAGGGGGAAAAAGATTGATATTTTCAAAAGGCAACAATAAGAATTGATAGCTGACTTCTCAGTGCAAGCAAGAGAAGGTAGAAGATTCATTTCTTCCCAGTGCTGCCAAGGGGGAAAAGCCTACTGTATAGCTAATACTTACATATTTCAAAGTATAATGAAGCCTAAAAAAGCATCAGTAAAATGACATTGATTCTTTCTACTGTGTAGCCCCAGGATCCTTAAAGGACTCTTTCTTTCTTTAAATGATCTTCCTTTTTATTATGTTAATATAAACATAGTTTTTATAGCACTAACTTAAATTTTAAAAGATTATTTTCCATATACAAATATGTTAAAATAAATATAACAGATTTAATATGAAAAAAAAATGTTAGTAAATTCTACCTATGCTGTCAGCTGAAATTTGGAGCATACTCTCCCTTTCTAAAAGAGAGATTAGCTCGTTTAGAATGGTATTAACAAAAATAAATTGTGTCCATGCAAAGTGGTCTGGATGGAAATCTGTAATGTACCTCCTTATTGTTGCCATCCACTAAATAGCAATTTTATTAGTAATCTAAATAAAAGTTGAATGAAAGTAATGATCATTACTAGCTTTCTACCACTTATCAATCAAAGGAAAGTTATTTACTTTGGAGAGTTCATATAACTGAGTTGCTACTTGACTACATATATTGCAAAGTGGTAGGCCTCACATGGTACATTCAACATTGAACTTACAGTTATAAAATGTAGATTTGAATGTGCACACCCCCTGTGGCTCTGTAACTCCAGCTGATTAACTTTATTGTTTCAATTTCAGTTTTTTGGGAGAATTACATATGTGAAAATTCTTCATAAACTGCAAAATGTATGGTACACAGAAAAATTCAATATGATTATGTTGCTACTAGCAAGTCCCAAATTAAACTAAGCTTCAATGTATTTGAGCTTCCAGTACTTTACTGGTGAGCCAATCAACTAGCCAAGCCTTCTGCAGTCTTTAGTAAAGCAGCAGGGAAAACGACTTACACATTTGAAGATTGCAACTGCCATTAATGATTTCAAGCAACATGAAAATAACAGTTTTCTTTATTAAATGAGTTTCTGTTCTCTGCTAATAACAAAGTATTTATTATCCATCCAATCTGAGTGATAGGTTCAATATTCTCATTGAGGAATAGTGTTATAATATAAAAATAAATTACCCAAAGAATAATCTTGTTCTATATCTTAAAATAAAACTAACAGTAAGTTAATAAAAATATTCTCTACCTGGAATTTGTCTGTTCTCTGGTCAATCAAAGTTAGAAGATCTTGAAGAAAAAATATTGTGAGTAAAGTGGGGCAAAAATAAATTGAAGCTAAAGAATTATATTCCGTTTTAATTACTTTGCCTCATTTTATAGAAATTACTTTTCCCTTAAGACGAGCACTTCAAAATATATGAAATCTAGAGATTATCTACAAGTGGTGAGAATATAGCTTATTTGTATTTTGTTCATAATGCTTATTTTTATCTTCTAAAGTTTCTAAAGTGAATTTGTGTTAATCATATTATGAGTAAATGATTTTTAAAATGAAAGGATGAAATCCAATCAGCTAAGGTCAAGAGAAAAAATCTAATTCAATTCTCTTACAAAGAAAGGTGATTTAACATGTAAACATTATGGTGTAAATTTATACAATCTAGACTTTTAATGTGATTCAATAGGAAGAGTGCAAAGATAAAAATACTTAATCCTATTCAACAGTGTTTAAATGGCTTAATAAGATCCAAACAGAACAACATATTATTTAAAACAAAAAAAAAACCTTTAAAAGAATGGCATTTATGTCAACATAGGCTTTAGATTAAACTATTCATGCTATTTTATACTGATCTAAAATCGCAATCATTATTGTGCTTTCCTCAAAGATATTTAAGGCAATTGGGAAAGTAGACTTTACCAAAATGTTTGACCACTATATGACCACTCTGTTTACAGTTTATTAATTTTAGTCATTTAGGTAGCTTTGAGAGATTTCTCTAAGCACTCACTATAAACCATGATATCTGAGAAAACGAATGCCATTTTGAAGGTTCACCTTGCCAGCAGTCATCTTCAAATCTATCACAATAAAAAATTAAGATGGGAACTCTTATATCCACCCTGATTTAATAGCTTCCCCCCAGGTATTCACAGGCATAATCATTTAATATCAAAATCCAGCAAAATGTCTGGTTTGGTTTTTACAGTAAGGTCTATTTTGGTTTTGGTTTTTCTTTAAGTTTTGAAAATCCAAAGAATATCAGACATGCCTATATGCACAACTAAGAATAAAAAAGAAAAATAAATTACTAATATGAATAAGTTTCTAAGCACACTGAAATGTCACATAAACAAACATACAGATGCAAATAATGCTTCATATAGGGAATGAATTGACACTTATAAAAGTCTTTTCCCCACCCTAAAATCCTAAGGAACTGCAGTATTTGTAGACATAGATGCAGAAAGAAATACTTGGTACACATACACATAAAGATAAGCATATATATAACAGTATATCTAAAAAATCTGAAAGATCAAATAATTGAAATGTTCATACATTGTAAAAATTTAATGAAAAAGACATAAATGACAAATAAACACGGGCATCATGGATCCACTTCAAAGGCCACTGCCCAGGAAATAAAATATTTTAGAATGAGTAAAGATTTAAACACATACTTCCAATACAAATTCTACATCTTGACTGCACATTTTGGGAACTGATATGTGAAATAAAGGTCCTGAAAGTTCTTGATATGTCTTTTGAATGTTCAAAATTATTGTTGTCTTATGTTTTTCTTAAATATATTTATTGCATCTAATTCTTGGAAAATTGGTGATGCATGTCATGCAAGATATCTCTCTCTATTCACAAGATTGTTTCTAACTTTTGGGGGACCAGAAAATTTTAAAATGTCCTAATGGCCAAATAATATGCAAATGATGCATGCAAATTAAGGAATACACATCTATAAAGGGATAAACTTTCATAACATCTCTTAAGAACAACTATACTCTTCCTCTCTTTAAACCAGGGGAATGGTGCTTGCTAGATAGAGGAAAACTCAGAGTTCACAGAAAAGAGGTTACCATCAATCCAGAAATGAAAGTGTCTTAAAGTTTTCGCCAAGGAGGGAGTAGGGAAGAAGAGGTTGACAAATCTACAGTAAGCTGGTAAAAGAAATGGAGAAAATGCAAAAGAGAAAATCCTGAATAGATGTTTAGCTCATAAAGTCAATGCTCACCAAATACTCCATATTTTCCTCTACATTTCCCTGTTTTCCTCGCAGTGAGCTTGAGGCCACGTGACTAATACTGGCCCAGCATACTGTGAGCAGAAGAGATGAAGGATTTATTATTAATTACCCTGATTAATACAACAAAAGTCTGGAAATATTCACACACATACACCAGTGTACACTGCTGATAAACAGCAGGTACTTCTTCCTGATCAACTGGTGAATGTTTAAATGAAGGAAGGAAGGAAAATATTAGTTATGCTATCTTGAGACTCTTTTTGACACCCATCATACCAATCCCTCACCCTGAATTTGATAAAGGAATAGAGAGAAAATCTATGTAAAATATTTTTTTCACCTTTGAATATTCAAATTGATATAGTTGAAAGAAACTCCTTGTAAACAATTATCTTAGGACTGAATCCAGCTTTAATCAAATTGTGGTTGTCTGGAATTTGTATGACGACATTGATGGTGGTGGTGATGAAGATGATGATAATCATGATGTCACTTCATAATGTATTAGGTTGTTAATGGTTTCTGTAAATGATTTCTTAGTTCAGCTGCAAAGAACAGGTTGGTATGTTGCAAAATATGCCTTGATGCCTGTATTATTCAGTCAAAGGGGTGCTGATGCAAAATACCAGATATCAGTTAGTTTTTATAAAGGGTATTTATTTAGGGTAGAAGTTTAGTTACCAGGCCATAAAAGCCTAAGTCAATTCCCTCACCAAAGTCTGTTGCCACGTTTTGGAGCAAGATGGCTGCCAACATCTGCCAGGGTTCAGGCTTCCTGAGTTCCTGTCTTCCCAGGTTTCAACAGAGGGCTCAGCTCCTCTGTTTTCTCCACAAGGTCAGCTGTAGACCATGAGGCTCTCTAGGCTTTGCCTCACTCCACAAGGCCAGCTGTAGACTATTAGGCAAATGGCTTGTTTCTCTTCCCAGGGCCTGCCTTTCTTTCCTCACCACCAAACTCCTCTGTGGCCTTACTTCCCGGGGCTCCAGCTCAAGACTCCAACAGCAAAACTCCAACATCAAAACTCCAACTCTGTCCTCTGCCAAGCCTCCTATCTATGGGTCCCCACCCACCCACCAAAAGGTGAGGACTCAACACCCTACTTACTAGCCCAATCAAAGCCCTAATCATAATTTAATCACACCCAGGTACAGCTCAGTTTACAAACATAACCCAATATCTATTTTTGGATTTCATGAACCATATCAAACTGCTACAATGAATAAACTGAACCCGTCAAAAGTCAGAAAAAAAAATACTCAAGTGGAGATAAAAATGTTGATCAACATATTTAAGCTTTCTTTTATTTTTAATAGTATTTCTAAGCCCCCTTTCTTTAAAACTTGGAAGCCATAGGTGACCTATGAACTATCCTACCAATCACACAAGAGATAAGTAGGAGTCGACTACTTCAAGGTTTCTTAAATCCTGCAAAAGAAAAGTAAGGTATTCATATAGACACAATGACATATAATAATGAAAATGTATAGTCATGCCACTTACAGAATTATATCATTACATTTTTAATGATTGAATAAACATTTTTAGAGAATAAAAGTAAAATTTATGAAAATGATTCTGTGTTTCTCAAAATTATTTTTCTAAATAGAAGAAAAGCCAATTACTGAATCAAGACAAACTGCACACTTGACAGAAGTTTTTTCACACTTACTCCTTGCCCCAAATGGTTGCCTAACCAACTTTACTCAACAGGTGTTGAGGTTTGCTAATAAGACACAAAGCAAGAGCCCTTTCAATCATTCAGCCTGGAAGCACCTCTCTAAAGGGTTGGCCCACCGCCTAGAAGAAATGCTTTACTGTCCTTATACAATGTTGTACTGAGCACCAACTTGTGAGGAGAAAAAGGTACATTAGAACATTTCACAATAAAGTATGTTTTCATGTCATAATTCTCTCTGACACAAACATCAATGATATTTTCCCTCATAATTATCTCTGATACCCAGGCCTTTTTTTCCATAGAATATTATAAAATCAGATTTTTAAAAGCATGAGTTCTCAGCCCATAATTAATCAAATATCTATGCATATTTAGAATTATTTTGTTTGAAATTTAGTTTTGTACATAGATCATAAAAGAATCATTAGGTATCCTTAAAACTAAAAATGACATTTTCTTTGGAAAAGTTCAGAGTTTGAGCTCTTATGATCAGTAATATGTATTAAGTATGAAAATGAAATATTAATATTTAGATAATATCAATTTCTATGAGTTTGGGGTATGATGGTATGTTTTTGTTTTTTAAGGCCCACAAGTTTACAAAAATAATTACACATTATGGCTTTACTATCTAATGAGACCCACTTAAGTTTCCCAGAACCACAGACGTGAAGTTTTTCTATTTGAATTCACCCTTCTGAATATTAGAATCTTCTAAATAGAAATGTCTCTAAAGTTTAAAAAAAAATTATATTCGAGGTAGATTTATTTTAAAATTTTGACTTAATATTAAAGCAAAACTCTTTCAACAGTCAAACTTGGAAGTTTGCATTTCTCTTGCAGAAATGGAAGACAAAAGCCATTAGGCCATCTATAAACATGCTTTTATTGTTTCTGTGAAGGTGTCCTCTTAAAAGGTATATCTCTAACAGTGAGTATACAAAAAGACGTTTTGGAAGTGGGACCACACACTGACACACATAATTAGTGAGTGGGAATGGTGTTCCAAAATGACATTTCAAAGGGTGTCAGTGTATGGTTATGCCAGAGAAGCAGTCGGTGTCTTTCCCTTGGATCCTATATTATAATTAGGCTACATACTGGGGTTTTTTTTGTTTTGTTTTTAATGAAATCCTGGATAGCTGGAATAGGGAGAAATCCTAAGGATCCCCCATTTGTGCAGAAGGGAGTCCTGGGGGGTTATCCCTTAGTCTCATTTTCACTTATCCGGGGCCTCTGTGGCAGCAGACACACACCTCCCCTGGGCACTTAACTCATCCCTCAGCTTCTAACCACGGAGGTGTCAGACGCAACTGGGATTTCAAGAGAAGAGGGAGAAGGGCGAGCAAGCACTCCGTCGGGGAGCAAAGGCCTGCAAAGGTCAAGTTAAGAGGCGAGCTCTCCCCTGGAGCTCTAGGACCGCACTTCCTCCCTTGACTTATAACCGTGGGGGGGACAGAGTCTGGCACCGCGTCCCGGCTGCGAGAAGCCACCTGCCTCCTGGACAAGCGCAGCTTTTCACGTGGGTGCCTCCTTCAGTTCCCTGGAGGAGAAGGGGGCGCCTCGCTCTATCCAAGAAGAGCCCTAGAAACCCCACGTAGGATCTGAACTTGGCGCCTGCTCTCTAGCCCCGGCGGGGCGGAGACTCTCGACTGGGGCCCGGCGACGGAGTGGGAGGCGGGGGTTGTCACCCAGCTGTGTTGTCACCCAGCTCTCGGCCTCCCGCCTCCTACAGATCTGCGGAAATTCAAGAGCGGGTCCCTCGTGCGTCCTTGGGCTCCCGTGCACCTTCAACGCGAAAGCGAGCAGAGGTGGCAAGAAAAGGCACGCCGGCGTTCCCGCGGCTCGCATCCCCAAGCCCTGCTCCACCAACTCCCAACAGAGGTCCTCAGGGCGCGGGGCGGGCGTGCCTCTTCAGGGAACTCCGCCGTGTACCTGTGCTATTCTCTACAGATATATTTACTTTCCTTTTTTTAAAAAAATCAGTGAGTAAATTAACCGAGTTCTCCCTCCCCGCTCCCCTCTCCAAGTTGGAATTTTCACCCATTCAGCTTGAATGCGGGAAACCTTCCCACGCAGGGCCACTTCGCCCCAGGAGCTTCGCAGAGCTGGGAACTTTGAGAAACGTGGGCTAGACAGCCAGCCAGGGAGGCCGCACAACGAACACCTTCTCCCCCAAGTCGAGTTTCCCTTCCTCCTGGGGCCCCGCCCGCCGCTGGGGGTCTCGGGGACCTGGATCCAGCCGCGCGGTCCTCCGGGGCCTCCCGTTTCCCGTGCGTCCGCCCTTCCTCGCCTGCTCGGTCCAGCCCGCCCCCCAGGTCCACTAGGACCCTCGGGCGCCTCTCTTACCTCCTCATTTGTACACTAGAGAAGTTTGGAACCCCCAGGGTTCTCTCCCAAATCAGGCAGCGCTTCCCAAGAAGAAACTAGGAAGAGGTGTCCGTAAACTTTGGTGTGGCGCGCTTGGGTGCGTGAGCACACACCTGCCAGCACACGGGCGCACGCACCCAGGCCGGGAGCAGACACCGGGCGAGGGGGCGACCGTCACCGGCGCCCGAAACTCGTCCGCAGTCGTCAGCAGAGACGCGAGGCGCTGACAGGGTTGGGGAAGGAGCATCTCCACACGGCCTTGGAGAGCGGGGGCTCCCCACACACACGCGTCGAGCAGGTCTGCCGAACGGCGCCCACTGTGGAGACCCGGCCACTGTCGCCGGCAGGCTCCTCAGTCCCCTCCCGGGTACCCTCGCCGCCGGGACTGACGACCCTCCGCGGCGGCTGGACTTGCCCGGCCGGGTGCGCAGCCGGCGAGGCGCGCGCGGGGCCGGGGGCGCGGGGCTCCAGGCGCCCACCCGGTGCCAGGGCCCCCGGGGCACGCCCGCGCCCCCGGCCCCGCCGAGCCACCCGCAGGCGGTGCGCCTGGGGACGGGTGGCCGTCGCCCGGCTCCCCGCGCGGGTCCCCTCTCCCCACCCCCCGCCGCGTCGGAGGAGCGCGCCGCGCGGCCACTCACCCCCAGCTTCCTGCTGCGAAGCTTCACGTAGCCCTGCTTGACTATGTCGTTAAAGTTGGAGGCCATGGCCGGGGCGGCCGCGTCGCCCGCCGCCGTCCGCCGCGCGGCGCGGGAAGGGCTCGCATCCAGCCGGCCGCCGCCGCGCCGCCGCCCGCTCCTCCCGAGCCGCCGCCGCCGCCGCCGGGGACGCGGGGGGCAGGGCCGCCGCGGGCGGGGAGCGGGCCCGGCGCCGCCAGCAGCCCCCGCCTCCCCGCGCCGCCGCCCCCGCCGCGAGCCGAGCGGGCCGCCGGCTGCGGGCACCCCTCCGCGCCGCCGCCCCCGGCAGCACCCAGCGGCGGGCGCCCAGCTGCCCGGCGCGCACCCTCGCGGCTCCCCGGCGCGGGGGAGGAGGGGCGGGGGCGGGCCGAGCCGCCGGGCCCCCTCCCCCCCGGCCCCGCGGGCGGCGGGATGCGGGCGAGACGCGCGGCCCGGGCGCGGGAGGGCGCGGGAGCTCCGCCCGCCGCGCACCCCGCGCCTCCAACGCCCTCCCGGGGTGCGGGGGTCCTCTGGAGACGCCGCTCCTCCTCCCGGGGCTCCTGGCCCCCGTCCCCAAGCTGGGCAGGAGGGGCGGGGCGGGGGGGGGGACCTGGCCGCCAGAAGGCTCACGCGAGCGAGACAATGGCCTTGGCCCGTGGCCGCGCTCCCTGGGCTGTTAGACTCCGACGAGGACGCCGAAGCAGCGCCGCCGCGCCAGGGCTGTGCCCCGAGAGCCACCGGCAGCGCCGCCGAGCCCGGCCCGGAGCACACAAAGAGGCCGGGCGCGCGCAGGTCCTCCGCCCGCCGCCGCCCGAGGGCCCGGGGGGCGCGTCCCGCCCGAGCGGCCGCCCGGCCCCGACTTCTCCGCTGGCTGCGCGCGGGTGGCCCAGGGTGGCTGGTGGCTTTTCATCTTCTCGGGAACGGGGAGACCATCGCGAGGCCAACGGTTTGTTGAAACGTTCAACTTGCGAAAACAAAAGAATGAAGAACTTAACTCCCTTTCTGCGGGAAAGCCTGACATTTAAAAGACATTTTCTCTTTGGTAAAGAAATTCTACTTTTCAGTATATCGGGTTTTGTAAGAGTCACGGAAATATCGGGAGCACCGAATGTGTGGGCTTGGAGGCAATTATATATATACATATACATGTACATGTACATATACAGATAGAGTGACAAATCAATTTCAAGATCCCCTGATGGGTTTTAGCTATAGGCAAGAACGTTTAGTGCTTAGTAGCTAAGGGTGATCCTAGTGGGGGGAGAAAATGTATGGATTGAAGATTTTGTAAGTGACTCCCTTATTTATGAAGAATTTATATTTAATAAAAGTTCTAAAGTTCATTTTTTTCCCCCTGCTTATTATAGCAAGCAGTATTCTTTCCTGTTCTTGGCTACAAATTCTTAGTCATATATATTGGGATCATAATAATATTAAGAGCAAAAGGAAACCGAACTTGCGGGGGCGGGCAGATAATATAAAGCTTTGAAGGGCACATCAGCATGTCCCATCACCCCAATCAAAAGGGCATCCCAGTGATTATTTTTGTCCTGTCATTAGCAAGAGTCTCCATCTAGAGCCCATAGAACACAATGGAAACTCTAACTTGCCTCAGAAGTACACTCTTCCAATCCATTCATTTACACAGCAAATACTTTTTTGGACACCAGGATGCAAAGTGCAGATTACTTCGAATAACATGACCCAGTCTCTAGAATGAGCCAAGTTCTGAACTCCCCAGGGAATTTGTATGAACCCCCTTGTAGCTGGACGGGAGTGCCCTCCTCTAACTATCTGCTCTCATTTATCACTTTTTGACACACTGCATGGCTTTTTTTTTTTCTTTTTAATATGAAAGACTGTTTATGATTTTAAAATACTTTAGCTACATCACTTCTCACTCCCTGCTCTTTGCAACCACACCCATTAATCAAATAAAATATTTAATAACTAGATGAGGAAACTGAGGTTCAGAAATGATCAGTTGCAAAGCCACAATATCAAGATTGGCTATTTGTCTACAATAATTTCCATGACCACTAGTTTCTACCCTCTTTTGTATAATAGCCTGTTGCCAAAAATCAATTACAAGGTCTTAGAAGGCAGGGATTAGTTTTTGTCTCCACAAAAACTTTACTGCTGGCTTAACCATCTGGTGTGGTAGTATGTGAACTGTGGCTTTTAATGATTATAGAAAACTGAGTGTACATTTGTTCATATGCTTATGAAGGCCTTTAACACCCTAATATGATTTAAACATTCACCTATAATTACCTTTTTCTTTTCCTCTCTTCCCCTTCCTCTTTGTTTTTCTTTCTTTCTCCCATCCCTCCTTCCCTCCTTTCTTCTCTTCCTTTTTTTCTTTCATTTTTCTCTTTCTTTCTTTCCTTTTGCCTATAATAAGCACCCTCTCCCTCTTATCCCTCTGCAGCAGATTGATATTATTGATGAATTCCAAAAAGAAATACTGGGTTATGTTTGTAAACTGGTCTTTTCCCTTTTCTTCTGGGCATATTAGATTATGTGAGATTCAGAGATTTACTTAAATAAATCATAATCAAGGCTTTCATTGAGCCGCATCTGTAGGACGTGCATCCCCGCCTACCAAGAGGGCTCACAGAGAAAATGACATGGCAGAAGAGAGAGTGGGAGTTTTTGAGCTGGAGCCCAGGAAGTGAGCACACAGGAGAAGAACAGAAGTATAGATACGACTCCTTAGATGTGGCAGAAGTCCCAGGGACTTCTGATAGTCTACGGCTGGCCTTGTGGAGAGACACAAAGCCTAGAGAACCTCATAGTCCACAGCTGACCTTGTGGAGAAAACAGAGGAGCTGAGCCCAGAGAGAAATGAACTCCGGGAAGTGAGGAACCGAGGATGCCTGAACCCTGGCAGATGTCGGCAGCCGTCTTGCTCCAACATTGGCAAAAGACTTTGGTGAGGGAAATGACTTACGCCTGGTAACCAAGCTTCTACCCCAAATAAATACCCTTAATAAAAGCCAATAGATTTCTGGTATTTTGCATCAGCACCCCTTTGGCTGACTAACACACTCTCTTCCTTAGGCTGTTTGGAAATACTTGCTATTTGTCATGTAAATTTTCCCAATTCTGGATTTGGTTGATTGTATCTTCTGAGTGGTGTCATTTAATGTACTCACCTAAGCTGCAAATGTCCTGTTAACTAGTAATGACTTAGAAGTTTAATTATATTCTCCCTCTCCCTCTCCTTCTCTCTCTGCCCCCCTCTCCTTCCCCCTCCCTCTTCCCCTCTCCCTCTCATTGCAAGAATCATTCACAGGAGGTACCGTGCATATCCTACTGCATCATATCAAAAGGAACAACATGGCTGGTGTCCCACGGATGAGAGTATTCATGGATTGTCAGTCTGACCTATCCATTATAAAATTCTCCATCAACCTTTCACGACTGGTCTTGCAGCCACCATGATCAATGTTTAGATGCATTCTTTCAACAGAGGTAGCAAAATTGTCCTATTGCAATTTAACCTTTCTGGATTTCTGAGCTGTTACAAAAATACTCAAAACTTTCCTCACAAGCTAACTGATTGCCCTAAAAGAGGTTACCTATGAGAAAGAGGGGATATACGACTGATTCTTAACCTTCATCTATCATTTTTCAGAAATATTGAATGAGTGCGAGCAAACTCAAGGGAACCCCTGCTCCCTTTGGAATCTCATTGTAAAAATGGATGTTTGTATATCTGATACATTGTAATGCAACAATTTGGTATTCAAATAGTCTCACCGTTACCCAGCAAGAGCGGCCTCATATCGACATTTGTGTGATCCTACCATGTCCCCCCGGGTTCTTAGTTGATCAGTAACAAGGTGTTCTAGGCTCATCCTGGACATTTCCAGCTCCAGACCTGGACTCAGCTGTTTCTCCAAGAAACTCTGTTCCTTTTAGTGGGAAATGAAATTTAGTTACCAAAATCTAGTTGCTAGTTATGCTTTTTGTGAATGGGTCTAAGCTTTTCAGCTACAAAGCAAGGAAATACTTTTAGATATATATTTAGAAAGAAAAAATTCTATTTTTGCCGATATTTCCAAGTCAAGTTAATGTGAACAGATTCCATTTTTAAAGACTGCATCTTTTCATTAAAGCTGTTCATAATGTGAAATATTTCCATAGTCCCAAAGTCAACTTATAAAAAAGGCACATTTTTAGAGATATAATTCTGATTTCTGTCCCTTCCTCTCTGTTTATTACTTTTCTTTATAGAAAACCATTTTTATTAGTTTTTGGTTTATCCTTCTATTGTTTCTTTTTTAAAATATAAGGAAAACCATATAAGTGCTCCTGTTTCCTTGTCTTTCTTATCCAAAAAATTAGTAGGTACTTCACACTTTTCATCACTTTGGCAGGCAGCCTCTAAAGTGGGTCCCACAAATTCCTTTCTCTTCGGATTATGCCCTGTGCAATCCCTCCTTCTGCGCATGAGCTGGGCTTATCCCCCAACTTCTAATAAATGGCAGAAGTGGTGGAAGTCCTTCCTCAATTTGGTTATAAAAACATGGTGGCTGCCATCTTGGGTGACCTCTGTGGGACTGCTTGCTCCGGGGGCAGCCGCCATAACATGAGCCTGTCCTGTGGAGAGGCCCAGGTG
Source organism: Dasypus novemcinctus (assembly GCF_030445035.2). Lineage (NCBI taxonomy): Eukaryota > Metazoa > Chordata > Mammalia > Cingulata > Dasypodidae > Dasypus > Dasypus novemcinctus. Next base: position 86,276,888 of record NC_080688.1, on the reverse strand, counting down.
AATAAGCTTGGAAGGGGATCTTCTGTGGCTTATGAATTGTCATGTGAGAAACTCAGATATACAGCTCCCTACTCAAGCCTTTTGATGACTGCACTGTGGACAAACTTTGAGACCCTGAGCCATAACCACTTAGCTGAGGTGCATCTAGATTCCCAAACAACAAAAATTGTAAAATAATACATGTCGGTGGTTTCCATCTGCCAAGTTTTGGGATAATTTGTTATGCAGAAATGGATTAACTAAAACAGATTTTGGATCTGGAAATGGGGTGCTACCTTAACAAAGACTTAAAATATGGGAATGACTTTGAAAGCCATTGGTGGGCCTGGAGAAAGGTAGTAGTGAAAGCTTTAAGTTTCTTGAACGCACTGTCAAACTTTTAAATTTGAGGACACTCTGAGTGAGATCTTAGAAGAAAGAAAAGAATACTATTGGAAGAAGGAGGGCACTGGTTTTTTGTGGCAGGAAGCTTTGCAATACTGTTACCTGCAGGTATATGGCACTTATAAAACATTCTAATAATTATGTATAATATATGTAATATATATGGTAATAAAGTGCATGATCTAGGTAAGATTTACAAAACAAGTGTTGTCAGGGAAGACTGTTTTTCGTGCTGCTTAGTAAAATGTGAGAGGAGTGAGAGATATTGAAGGGAAGGGCCATTAAACAAAGCAGCCAGGAACTGATGATTTTGAAAATTCTCAGTCTCTCTAGACAGCAAAAAAATGCTAAAGTTAAGAAAGGACTTCTACACTAAGATCTAATTCAGGCACTGCCATGGATTTTAGGGCTAAAGTTAAACTAAAAGATGTGACTGTAAAGTGGTTTAAGATTTCAGAAAGATTAAAGATTTTGTAGTCACATCCTCAGCTTTATCTTCACCAAAAGACTGACCCGGGATGACTTCCCTAGCTCTCTCTGGATCTACCACTCCTTCCTTTCATATGCAGAATGCACATACTTTCTCCAAAAGGTGCTCTCTGAGGGTATTATCAGGGCATTGGTCAAGCTCAAAATACAAGATATAGAACACTAAACTTTACACTAGGGCTGGATGTTGTTTCTCTTGCTTCAGAGATTTTAAAACTAGAAATACAAGTTCTCTAGTGTGTGCGTGTCCCAAATGTACCCAATATATAGAAATTAAGGATGGACAGGGTAAACATTCCATTTGGAAGGTGGGCAAATTAAATAAATAGAAGATCCTGAAATCCAGTAGGACATGTTATCAGCACTGCCTACTTAGGGTTGAAAGTGTGACTGGACCTCCTTTGACACAGCATTCTGCCTAGTCTTAGATGCACTATTTTCCTGACTTTCTGGGAAATTTTTAAAGTTCACTACATTTTTAAAGTTCTCCTCCACTCTTTGAATTATGGGTTTTATCGGTTTCTACTTCCTCTGTTTCGGTTTGTCTGTTTAATCTTGGTCTTCCTAGTTCATGCTGGAGGTAATTTTCAGCTGATTAGTGACACTCGGTGGGTTCCTGAGAGGAAGGCAGACTGGCAGTTCCCCACACGTAAGCAGGGCTTCGCTTTAAGATGAGGGCTTGGAGAGCCGTCCATTCTGGGGGCAGCATCACCTAGCATGCACACTGGCACTTGTCTTTTTTCAGCCCCTTCAGTTAGTTCAATGTCTTGAGAGAGGTGCCCTCTGATTTTTTGCTCTGGAGAAATAAGAGATTGCCTGTGCCTGAGACTCTTCAATGGAATACATTTCTTGATGGGCAAGGAAGATTACTGTCCTGTCTAGTTTTTCCATTTTTTTTCTGTCCTCAGTTTCGTTTTCCACTCTCCCTCTGCTCTGCGGACTAACTCTGGAGTCTCTTCTGGGCTGTGGCAAGCAGATTTGCTTTCTCCTCCAATGCACCAATTTCATTGTCCATTTCCCACTGCAACTTCTTCTGCATTATTTTATTCATCAGCTCTTTTCCATCCATTCCTTTTTTTTTTTTTATTGACTTTGTAATAATATTACATTAAAAATATATATGTGAGGTCCCATTCAACCCCACCCCCCCACCTCCCCTCTCCCCCCCCAACAACACTCATTCCCATCATCATGACACATCCATTGGATTTGGTAAGTACATCTTTGGGCACCTCTACACCTCATATACAATGGTCCACATCATGGCCCATACTCTCCTCCATTCCATCCAGTGGGCCCTGTGAGGATCCACGATGTCTGGTGATTACCCCCGAGGCGCCATCCAGGGCAGCTCCACGTCCCAAATACGCCCCCACCTCTCATCTCTTCCTGCCCTTCCCCATACCCATCGTCCACCATGTCCACTTTTCCCAATCCAATGCCACCTCTTCTATGTGGACATTGGATTGGTTGTGTCCATTGCACCTCTATGTCAAGAGGAGGCTCAGATTCCACATGGATGCTGGCTGCCATCCTCCCATTTTCAGTTGTAATCACTCTAGGCTCCATGGTGTGGTGATTGTCCTTCTTCAACTCCATCTTAGCTGAGTGTGGTAAGTCCAATAAATCAGATTGTAGGTGCTGGAGTCTGTTGAGGCTCAGGACCTGGCTATCACATTATCAGTCCAGAGATTCAAATCCCCTAACTATATCTTAAACCCCAACGTTAACTGCACCTCCATCCATTCTTTATTCCAGATGGTGGTGGTCAAATAACATCTCTTTATAATTCCCCTTCCATTTTCTTCACTACTGTGGTTATATCATTTTAAGCAATTTTGTTTACTTTTTTTTTTTAATTTCTCTCCGCCCCCCCCCCCCCACCCCACCTCCGGTCGTCTGCTCTCTGTGTACATTCGCTGTGTGTTCTTCTGTGACTGCTTCTATCCTTATCAGCGGCACGGGAATCTGTATGTCTTCTTGTTGCGTCATCTTGCTGTGTCAGCTCTCCGTGTGAGCGGCGGCATTCCTGGGCAGGCTGCACTTTCTTTCACGCTGGGCAGCTCTCCTTACAGGGTGCACTCCTTGTGCGTGGGGCTCCCCTACGCGGGGGACACCCCTGCCTGGCAGGGCACTCCTTGCGCGCATCAGCACTGTGCATGGGCCAGCTCCACACGGGTCAAGGAGGCCCAGGGTTTGAACCGCGGACCTCCCATGTGGTAGGCGGACGCCCTAACCATTGGCCCAAGTCCACCGCCCCATTAATGAATTTTATCATTTTGCAAAGGAAGCCCTTTTCCCCTCTATTTATGTTTCCTAAATATATGCTTTAGATTTATTATTTTTATTTTTAATTTTTTTACCTTTTTAGATGCTTCATTAATATATTGTCCTTTTTAAGTGATAAAAACATTTAAAGCTTTGAGATTTCTTCTAAGATCAATTTTGAATATATTCTCTATGTTTTATGTGATACTCTTATAATTAATTGCTTAACAGTCAGGAATTGAAATTTTTATTTTTTGGTTCAAGAGCTATTTAGGAAACAAAAAACAAAAAAACAACAACCCTAAGTAAGCCCCAGATAACACTTTGCTATTAATTTTAAATTAAGTCAGAGAATGAACTTTATATAATTGTTTTAATAATATTTGATATTTTCTCCTTAGAAAAATATGGTTAGTTTTTCAATGTATTCCAATGAGTATGGAAAATAAACTCTCACATGCAAATGTGACAAGCTGATCATAATTATATTAAATCTGATATTGTATTATTTTCTTATATATATTTTGTATAAATTTGTCTACTTTGACAAAAACAGTTGAGTATGTTAAACTCTCTTACTATTCTTTCAATTTTTCAATTTATTATTGTCACATGAATTTTATCTTAATAAGATATTCTTATGGAGAAAAGAACATGAACATTGGAGTTAGAGATGGTTGTAACTTTCTTGAACCTCACATGTTTTTGATACAGAGCTTGTTCTTGTTAATAACTTAGAGTTGTTTATGATAGAAAATTCATAGTTCCAAGCCCATCACTATGTTCACTCAATAAATACCATGTATGCTTTTGTCTTAGCAAATTTTATTTTGCCTATACATCTTGATGCAATGATATACAGCACATAAAATTTTATCTATTTTATCCTTATTTAAAAAGACACCCTATGGTCAAGGCAGATGGAGTTCAGGGCCATGTCAGTTGGCCCTACTTTGGAGTTTGTGTTCCTGAGTGTTTTGGAGTTGAACTCAGATGTGCTCTTTGTTCACAAGCCTCTCCTGTTACTTTTACTGAACCTGTGGTTGGCGTTGGGGTTTGGTGTATGCTCAGAGGACCTGAATCTCTGGACTGTCCATGTGATAACCAGGCAGGCCCTGAGCCTAAACAGACCTGCAACTCCTACCCTCTGATTTAATGAATTTACTCCAGCCAGCTAACAGGGAGGTGAAGAAGGTGAACCACCACACCCGGGAGCTAAGAGTGCCTGCAACTGCAAGCAGGAGAATTGCATCCATCATCCATGTGGACTCTTAAACCCCCTCTCGATATAGAGGTGGAGTGGACATAACCATCCCAGGGTCCACAGGATGGAGGAATAGAGTATGGATTAGAGTGGACTTACCAATAATCTATTCTGGAACTATTGTGATTAGTAATGGAAGAAAATGTAACGTTAATGTGGAGAAAGTGGCCATGGTAGCTGCTGAGGTAGGGAGATGGAAGAAGAGATATGATGTGGGGCATTTTCAGGACTTGGAGTTGTCCTGGGTGGTACTGCAGGGACAGTTGCTGGACATTGTAGGTCCTGCCACAGCCCACTGGGTGGACTAGGTGAGAGTGTAAACTACAATGCAAACCGCTCTCTATGTGGTACAGCAGTGCTCCAAAATGTATTTACCAAATGCAATGAATGTGCCACGATGATCAAAGAGGTCACTGATGTAGGAGGAGTGGGGTGAGGGGGTGGGGGCTATATGGGGACCTCATTTTTTTAATGTAACATTTTTTTAAAAATTAATGAATAAATAAAAAATTAAAAGTTAATATGTCTCACACACACACACACAAAAGACACCCTTGGTAACATAAAATTATCTCCTGCTATTTTAACACATTTCACCTGGATTTCTTTTGCCTGGCACTTTATTAGAACTTTTACTTTCTTATTTGTATTGTAAGGATGTCTGAATTTATCCTTTCAGTTTTATTTGTATTTGCATGTGACATTTTTTGGGTCAATGCCTTAAATAAGCTTTCTGTGTATGGTTAGATTTTCCTTCTTGATCTAATCCAAGAATCCTTTTCTTTTATTACTGGTATATTTATCACCCTTATTTTCTACCATAATGTTTTCCATTTTCATGTTGTTTCTTTTGTTTTCTATATTTTGTTATAGGAACTGGTTTTCTTTCCTTTTACCCTCAGAAGTATATTGGAAGGCATATATTCTCTTTTAATATTGCCACTTATCATTTTAAATATTTTAACAACTGAATGAGTTAAAGTGAAACACTGTCTTTTGATTTTCTCTCACTTAAGATAGAGATGCCAGCTCCATCTAAATAAGATTTAAATTATAATTTTGTGTGAGTTGGCTATACTCAACATAGTTTTTCCCTTTCAAAAATATATTTGATGTTTCATTCAAATTAATGATCTGGTTTATTATCAAAATTTAAATGTAGCAATTCATTCTTCAAAAATCATGGGAGAAAATATTTGTAAATCTCATTTCCAGTTCCTATTTAAACAAGTAAGCTCAAGACATTCACTGGTAATGTTTTGTTGTAAAACTTAATTTGGAATTCTAAAACCTGATTATTAACTGATATAATCACTGATTTAGAGTACTAATGGACATAACTACAAGACATATGATTCAGGAAAAATAAATATTCTTTAGCCAGCTGGCATTGCAGACATTTAGTCAGATATGTCCAATTTTATTAAACCAGTCATCATTTCAAAATTCACTCTGGCCTTTTATTTTAATCCCTATATTTTTCTATAATGAAATAACACAAGGAAACCAAAAAAAAAGGGAACATTATTTTTCACTTAGGAAGCAGAGTGCTCATCCTGTCTTTGAACAGGAGCCCCTGACAGAGAATGATGGTTGGGGACGCTCCTATCTGTGGGCCCCACACCCCCAGGGCTGACGGCCCGTTAGGACTCTGTGGAACCCACATTGCAGATCTGGCTTGTCCGTGATGAACTTCTTACACCCCTATTCTCCGTCTCTAATAGCTCCTTAGAAAATCTTTGGTGCTAATGCTTACATATGTTTAGCTGCTTCCGGTTTTCAAGGATGTTGTCAATCTGACACATTTCATCTCTGAAAACTTTTTTGTGGCAGAGATATCATGTGCATCAAAATGACATAAAACATAATTTCCATTAGCTTCCATTTTTGCCAACTAAAGAAGGTGAATAATAATTCTAAGATGTGTATTAATATTAGGTGTATAACACACAGTGCCTATGGCATAGTTTCTATAGAAAAAATATCAGTTATCTTCTTCTGTCTTCAAGAATATTTTCAGTCTACATTGATCCTCTCCAAATTTGATCCTCTCCAAATTTCAAGGATATTATCTCTTGATGCAAACAAACGATGCCATGCATGTGGAACCACAGTTCTCATTCTTTTTCAACTCAGGGCAACAGATGAATTGTTTTGCTCAAGTTGTTTAGTTATTTCAATCTAATGCCCAGTCTAAGAAATATTTTTATTGTTGTAGAGGCAAACTATAAACTTAATAATTTCACTCAAAATGGTTGTTTCATTTGATTTGTAGGTAGTGTATAATCAAATTTTTAATATTATATAAACAATCTTTACCAACATTATTTTAATAAACAACATTTGAAAAATGATAGCCCGTTATAGAGCTACATTATGCTTAAAATGATAGTGTATCCAACTGAGAGGCAGCTTGACACTGAATAAGGACTGTAGGATGTGAAGTCGCATGCTCTCATTTAAGGTCTTATTTCTGCAATTAACAAGCTCTGTGAACTGGGAAGATTTGCAAAGTAATTTATCTTTTCTGATCTTAAGTTTCTTTGGTAAAATTAAAGTGGGTATCCATTACAGACAAGATGCTCTATAAAACAGACATGATGATCAAATGACATTGGAATGAAAGCACCATAATCTTATAAATATAAGCTATATGAATATAAGCTGAATTACCTATACCTTCAATTATCACAAATATTTGAAAATGATTTAGAGGAGAGAGAAAAGAAACACTCATCTCACCAAAGACTACATTTAACTCTCTGTTAGCAGACTCAGAAAAATATTATTGATACTTTCTTTCCATGTGAGGAAAAATTCAACATAGCCCCTATGGAACCCTGAACGTAGATAACCAGCTAAATAAACAGAAATAATTCTTGAAGGAAAGTATGAAAAAAGCAACTGATAGTGGATATTTACAATTTACTACACATTATGTTAAAACTGAATAAAATAAAGGGGGAAAAAGTACAGATGGCAACTTAAAATTATTCATCTGAAAGAATAAAAATCAGAATCACCAAAACAGAAAATCAAATCAGTGACAGGAAGTTCACACTTGAGGAGTTTTGGGGACTGACCCATGTCCCACAAAGGCATGTTGGGGTCCCACCCCCTGGTCCTGTGGGTGTGAACCCATTTGTATAGAGGATCTTTGAAGATGTTATTAGTTAAGGTGTGTCCAGAATGAATAACCTTGGGCCTTCATCCAATATGGCTGAGGTCCTTATAAGCAAAGGAATTTGGACACAGAAGGAGAAGCACAAGAAATCACAGGAGCAGCCAGAAGCTGGAAGTCTACAGAACATGGGTCAGAAAGGAAAAGATGCTGCCATGTGCATTGTCATGTGATGGAAAAGCCACAGAGCCCCAAAGATACTGACTCTGGGAAGAAGCAAGCCTTCTAGACTCTGAAACTGTGGTCCAATAAATCCCTGTTGTTAAGCCAACTCATTGTAGGATATTTGTTTTAGCAGCCGGAAACCAAAGCAAGACCATTCTAAGAGTGAACAGGAAAAAGGCAATGGTGGGCTTTCTTTTTCTTCTGAGGCTATCCCAACATATGCTAAGGCTGAATGGCACAGACTCTCTGGCTTGATGCACCACAGGAGATTTTATAGACCACACGACAGGGGCCAGACAAGGCCCTGGGTCCATCATGATTCAAGTGAGGCAACTTCTTGCCAAGGTTTCAAGGGCCCCAGTGACTCCTCAGTGTTTCCCCTGTTCAATTGCTCTGACTGCCACAGCAACTCATACAACTAAAGGGAGTCAGAGAAGGTGTGCGGGCTTATCTCACTCCTGTCGCCTGAATTTTAAACATCACTTGGAAGAGGTTTCTATCAGAAGGCAGGTAAATGTCAAGTGCGTTATGTAACAATTAATTTAGGCAACAGAAAGGTAAAGGGGACACTTGGAAAACAACTGCGGAGGTATCTGGCCATGCAAAAATATTCTGCACTTATGGCATAACATCAAATCTATGGCAGATAGTTAGGGAAATATCGAGTTCAATTTTCTTTTGCTTTTCTGTACTATGTGAGTATTAGATCACCTTAAGATGAATTTTAGGTCTCTATCATATAAGTTCTTTGAAAATAATAGGAGGTTAGAAATAGTCCATAAGCAAGGATATAAGCTAAAGTAAGAGACAAGGGATCACAAAAAGGGAAATCATTTCTAAAAGGTTTTGAAAAATGTATGCCAAAAATATAAATAATTGCTTTAAAAGCGAGCTTTAGGATTGTTTCCGTCTATATGTCATACTTCATACCTTACTGACCTATAATATAGCCCTATATTTACAAATTTGAATGTGATCATAATTCTAGGTAAGGTTAAATGTCTTACTATATGCAAAACAGCAAACATGCAATAACAAAATATGACATAAAACTATAAACATTCCAGTAAACTTGTAAAAAACGTACAAGTAACATTTTACAATAATTAGTAACAAAACTAAATACTGATAGTAAAATACTAAATAAAATAAAATACTAAATAAATCCAGGCCACTCATTTTTTGCTTCAGTGGTTTGATTAAAAACCATGTTAGTCAGAGACTCTAAATTTAACTCCAAGCATAAGGAGGCAAGGCACTCAAAACATTTCTTCCAGTGTCTTTATAGGTTGTGCTCCATTGTTCTTCTTGCTGGAGACACAAAGTAGATAATGTTACCATACAGATGAGAAATTAGACTGAGAGATGACATGGCTGCGGAAGGATAAACAACCAGTTTGTGAGTAGGTGGTGTTTCAGGATTCAAAACCAGGGATCTGATAGCAAAGCCTAAATCATATTCTCATTAAAACACACTTAGTATCCCATAGACGGTGAATTTGAATTGTGATAACAGCTTCTTAAAGTGTACAGGACAAGGAGGAACAACTGACTTTAAGGACTATGTGGAAATTTTACTTAGGCCCATAGGAGCACGAAATACAGTATATTGCATATCGTGATGGTTGAAGGATGATTATCGAAGGATATGGGAAGTGGCTGTGTATAAAAATGACATGTCCTGTTCAGTGACATGCCTTCTTTCTAGATGGCAGATCTAAAATACTATAGAAAACCTAACTTCTACCCCTTCTAAACTAAAATGATGCATCTTCTTGAGGTTGTTTCTAGCATCTCTATGCCTTCAGACAAAAAACGGTGATTTCTTTATCCTGAAAAAGATAATGCTATAATTGAGAAATGCATAGACTTAGTATGTTCCATTGGTTTACATGCTCAGCTAAACACTATTTGAGTGCTCATTAGGACAAAAACAATATCTAATTTGCTTTTTCATATGCACAGTTTAGCACAGTGACTTTGGATATAATAAATACTCAAAATAAGTTACAGACTGAGTTAATGTGGGAACAAATTTTATACTTAAGAAAATTTGAAATATCAAATATGATAGGAAGAAATATCAAATATGGTTCTGAAACTAAAAGCCAGAATGATCTGAAGATAAATGTTGGAGTTTACTTTCTCATTAATAAGTAAGATTCAGATTTTTAAAAGTTTTGAATATATGATGAATAACAGGATTAGTCTATCTGGTACGTAGTTTAGTCTAGGATACCATGGATTCTGCTCTAGGACTAAAATACCTCCCTTGATGGTGGGAAAAAAAGACGCATTTTCCTTGAGTTTTACTGATATCATGACAAGTAATTTAAGTTTAATATGGAGGGGAAGAAAAAAGGTCCGATATGGCTGTAATATTGGTAGAGTGCAGTATATCATGTCTGCCAAAGGATAAAGAAAATCGGTAGGAAGGAGTTGCAGCAGTGTCCTGGGGCAATTATTGCAAAGTGTATCAGAAATCATATTCACATGGGTTAGTGAGAACATGAGATGCCAATCCAAGTAAAAGACATAATCACGCAGGCATCACTAAGTCCTGATATCTAAAATAGGCCTGTAGAAATGTACATGGTTCAAAGGGAACATACATGACAGGAAACATGGCAGTATTGACTGCCTAGTACAAGGATGGCACCTAACTAGGCACATTCTCCCACTTGAAGGTATATACTTGTGTATGTGTAAGTAAGTGCAAATAAGAGAGAGGGAGTCAGAGAGAGAGACAGAAAACAAGGGCCAATGAGAAGGAGGGAGGCTGGGGGCAGGGGACAAGAGAGAAAAGGAGGGTTAGGGCAAGAGAAAGGGAATGGGGTGGAGAGAGAGAGAAAGGGAGAGAGAGATTCTAAAGCTCTTCAAGACAGGCAGAAAAGAATACATGATGCGAATAGACAATATGTCTCTGATAGCTGCAATATGGAAAAGTATTTAAATAAATAAATAAAATAATAAAATAATTTAACAAATATGCTTGGATGAGGTTCTTGTACTAACGAAAGAATTGTAATTTTCTTTAAGTATTTCAAGACAATGTTTGAAAAAGAGATTGGGTTTTTTGAGTGTTGTCTTAGAGGATAGAACTGGGATACATGGAGAGCAGGTAGAGGAAGGAATTTTCTTATCAATTTACTATAAGCATTTACAGTTCAAGCTATTTTAAAAAAACAGCCTATAGTATCTCACAAGAGAGTATTTCCCTACCACTAGAAATATGCAAGAAGAAACACTCTGATTTGTTTTTCTTCTGAATGTTGTTAGAAGTGCCATTGGTCAGAAGATCATTTTTAGATTCTTTGAAGTCCCTTACAACTCATGAATTTGCAAATCACCATTACTAAAGCCAAAGAAATTTCTGTTTTCTCCAATCTCTTTGATTACATCTTATACCTTAATCTTCCATCCTTCGTTACAACCCACCTTCTGGAGGGCATGAGTTGGTGAGGCTGCTAGACTAAGGAACACACCTGGCATTTAGTTAAGCAAAAGCTTTATTGGGATTTATGGACAGGAGAGAATCTTTAACAGTGACCAGTGAATGAATGAAGTTAGTGCTCCACAGAGAGATAGGAAAATGAGGGTTGATATAAGAGGTAACAAGGACATTCCACAGGGTATGAGAACAGAGGTCCTGCTAGGGTCCCGTGACAGCACACCTGGGATTCGGTGATGTTTTTACTATGCCCATAGGAAGGACATTTACCAAGGGTGTTTACTGTTTTTGTAAGATTATAGTTTACGATACCATCTATACATTCTCTTCCTTCTGGGGAGAGTTGTTGACCTTTAACTTATGCCTAGGTCACCACATGGCTACGTGCTGAGGACGTGGGGAGGGGCCTGGGCTCCCACATCGTTCAAGCATTCCCTCCTAAGCCAAGGTCCCTTCTGCTTATCAGAGCTTTCTCCTCCTCCTGTACTCTTCATTTATCCTCTCCATCTACCTCCAGTTCCTCACCCCATCCCTAGAAACTTCGTCTCATTCACTTAAAAATACACTGACTTCTACCACCTTAAAAACATTCTCTGAGATTGGTCACAGCCTCAAGCTAGTAGGTCATTTCTCTCTTCCTTTATTAATTACTTTTACTCCCTCCCAAATCTACACCACTCTCTCACTCCAATTCTTTGAAATTTGGCTTTTGCCTCAGGAGTTCAATGACATCTGTTTTCATAAGTCACAAATGACCTGTTCATTTCAGCTCTTTATAATTTCTTACTGATCATGGCATGAGAGGGAGAGAAGATTCAGTATAAAACTGGGAAGAGAGATTTAAAAATTAGATAAATTCAGACATAAAATTGACTTCATCATGAGGCAGTATTTTCCAATCACTGATGTTTCCCATAACTTACAGGGACCCTTTCTCAATGTACCTGCTTTCCACTGTCCATTGCAGGTGATGCATCGGATGAAGTATCCAGGAGGCAAGCAGCATGAACTCTTTCTTGCTAACTCAAGCAAATTATAATTCCTTAGAAAGATGTGGAGGGCTCATGGAATTTCAGCAGTTTTGACAGTGAATAGGACCACAGGTGGACAGAGAAGATGTGGGAGGATGGGGAATAGCTATGCTCTCCTCAGGAGAACAGGTTCATCTGTCCTGCTCCTCAGGTTGATAACACTTCCTTCGGTCTCAGCACTACCATTTCAAGATCCAAAGTCCTGCTAGAGGTCATCCAGATAGCTGAGATTATGCCATGGCTGCCCCCTCCCTTTTTCCAGCTTAACTGGGATGAAGGGATGAAAAGTCTGAATCCTTCAGCTTTTACAGAGGGAGAGAAGCACTTGCATATGATAGATTTGCATTGATAGGGGAGAGCTAATTTCCATCACAGAAAGCTTGCTTGCTGTTATGAAGGGCAATGAATGCTGGGCTGGAAAAGAGAACAAACACCCCCTTCAGAAACAAAAGATGTCTTAAAATCTTTTCCCAGTTAAATGCGGGGCCCAGTGAAGGCAGTGTCACAGAATGCTTTGTAAACGACTTCTAAGAAATTTGGATTGCTTCATAAAACTCACCATTAACAGCTTAGAAAGGTTGAAAGCTTAAATACCCTTTGCAGTTGCAGAGGTTGGGGGAATGATCATGCCAATGACCAGGTCTTTGGAGAAAGCTCACCAGTGGTAGCAAACATCCTTCACTGCTGCAGCCCCCACGCTGATATGTGTTCAGCTCTGCTCCCCTGGATTGACACTCCCTGCCTTCAGTACTGTGACGTGTCACTCCGTCCTTGCTTGGCCAGTTTTTGCCACGAGCACTATTAATGCTAATTCTCAACTGCTTGGACACCTGTCTATCCAGAGCATGCGGCCTGGCGGTGGCTGCCCTACCTGCTTCTCGGCATCTAGCTTCACTGGAGAGCCACATCCCTAACCATTGGCCTTTGCCCTGCCTCAAACTATCCCCACTCCCACCCCTGCCCCAAATGTCTCAGTGGTTTTGTTTTTTTCCTCTTCTTCATTCCCTTTTTTTTGCCACCATGATAAAAATTCAGTCCATTCACATCAAACAAAGGATGGTCTTAGTATTACTTCCCTAAGGAAATGAGGAAAGGGAGAAACATCATTCATCGATCACCTACTTTTCCAGATACATCATATATGCCTTCTCATTTAATTTTCCCACCAGTCTTGTAAGAAAGTTATTATTATTCTAAACAAGTTGATAGGAAAGCTGAATTCAGGTGAAGTAACTCGGCCAAGAGCTCAACTCGTTTATCTCGCTACCTGTCCTGTAACTTCTTTGATGCCAAACTGCCTCTCTAAGCAGAACAACAGAAGGAAAGGTGGTCTGTATGGACTCCTCCCACGTGGCTCAGGATAATCCAGAGCTCTGCCAAGGACTGGTGCAGGGAGACTACCAGAAGGACTGTCCTCTGTCCTGTTTGCTCTCCTCTCCCTGGGATGAGCCACTAAGATGCCTGCATCCACTAGACTCTGGTGCACACACCTGTGAACGTGACGTCTGTACACCTCCTCCACCAGCGGTACTTACCTCCACTTTCTTGCGTACTTGCACCCTTTAGTTCTTGTGAGACATCATCAAGTTCATTGTCCTCTTCTTAATTTTCATTTATCATAATCCATCAGCAGCACTTGTTTCAAAAACTAATTTTAATTATAAGAACCATGTAAGTATAGCATGAATATTTGAAACCACAAAAAGAAAGAGAAGTCATTAATAATTGCACATCTGGGAAAACAATATCTGGGTTTGGTGATTATTGTGACAGGCACCAAATCACCGGGTCAAGGTTGTCTGATCAGAGCAAGACTGGAAGATGCTATGTTCAGGTTGTCAGAGATGAAGATTGGAGGCTCCAACGTGAAGAAGTAGAGCAGCAGTGAGCTAGGAGTTTAACTGGAAGGTTTGGTAGTGGTGATGGTGGAGGAAAATTGGTATGCCTTCCTCCTGCTATGTGTTTCATTGTCTTTTATGAACTTCAATGTTTGTAATGGATTTTATGCATTTTAATTAGCACTTGGAATATTCTGTCATGTGATAGGAGCTCTATAAGCCTTTATTTCATTGAACCTGTATTCAAAGACTAATCCAGAGGAATTCAGCATTTAAGCATTTGTATATGGATAATCCTTATATATGAGAGGCATTAAATTATAGTGGAAAAAACAGAGTAATTTAACATTGCCAAATATTTAAGTGTGCTCTGAAGGTTGTTTCTGAAAGTCTCTTAAAGAGAGCAGTAAATTGTGAATGCATTTATCCTGTTGTTCTTCCAAATGAAAATATGATAAGAAGGACTAAGGCATTCCATCTTTTAATTTTATAATGAAGATCAAGATTTGTCCTTTGGCTAGAGGGAATGCAGAAAATAAATTCAACATCACGTTGCTTTAAAACAAATATACAAAATCCTTTCTCATGCTATTCTGACTCTGTAGGAAATGGAAGAGGCCTGTTAAGATAAAGAACGTTGTGTGCAGGCTGCGTGGTGGAAAGGCTGGGATTATTGAGCTAAGGGCTCAGGAGAGGGGTTACAAAAATATTGCCTGGTTCATATGTGACCAAAATGGTGAAGTAGGTATTTATGCTCACAGCAGTATTGAAATTATGTACCTGCTTCAACCATATCTCCACCTGTCTCTAATCCATGCTCTTTTAATCTTTCTAAAGCTCCTCACAACAGGGACCCAAAGGAACAAATGCCCCCCCACCCCGCCCCCATGCAGGGTAACAAAGTCCAGGTATTTGTTACAGGAAAAATATTGGGGTATTAGAAATTCTTCCCGATAGTCTTTAAATCATGAGGCTGACCATACTGCATAACGAGCATTATTTCCTAATTTGATTGCTCTTTACATACTCTGAATGCCTACAGAAATATTCTCATAGGTGGACAGATATGTTGAATGAAAGTCCCGAGACCAAGATTCATTGGAAAAACTAAACTTATCACCTTGAGCCTTGGAGAAATGCTTGAAGGGGAAGTCAAGAGAAAAGACATCTATTTTAGCATAAGCTATCTTGAGTATTCTCCAAAGAATGAAGCAGGAAAATATGAAGAAAACCTAGAGATATTGTGAATGTAATGTATATACAAAGGAACTATAATTTAAACTTATTGCACACTTAATTAACAAAAAGAGGTGAAAGGTTATGAGTGCATCACTCCCCTAGAAAATTTCTGTATTGTTATGTAAAGGCAGACATATTAGAACTAAAAAGTGGAGGCGTGGTGGAGGAGGAGATCAGGTGTTACAGCAGCCCTGAAATTGTAACTAAGCATCCAAATCATCTTTCCAAAGAGCTACAGGCTGAAAGTATATCAGCTGCACTTCTAATATTTGAAATTTTATGATCATCATTTGTTACAGTTTATTGGATGAGATTTTATGTTTTTACTTGAAATTTAAAAGCTCAGTCCAGTGTGATTCATATGTATGTATGTTGTGTGTATAAGTATGTAGAATGAAAGTCTGAATTAATTTCGAAAGATAATTTTAGCATAGAGAAAACTTGAAAAATGTATTTCAAATGTAAAAATACATGCACCGGTAACAGAGTATGGGCAAGCTATCTTCATTCTGGTGCTATAACACAAACATGGTTTCAATAAACACAGGGGCATCTCAGTTCCAAGCATCCCATTCTCTCATAACCGTGGGCTCTTCTTACAGCTCACCTCAATAATCTACTGACACTACCAAGTCCTACATTTCAAACATTCTAGTCCCCTTTCAGGGTCCCTTACCCTTCCCACTCTGCCCTGCTCACGTTCTCATATACCACCTCCTCCCCACCAGCACCCATTCTCACCCTTCCCCACCTTGATCTCAACCCAGGGAGGCTTTTGGCTTGGTTTAGCCAATGGCGATGTGAAGAAAGTGGAGGGAAGTCCAGTTGTTTATCTCTTGGTTCACCTCCTGGGATGTCATATGTGCCTGGCCTTGTTCCTTAGCTGAAGATCCCTGCTCCTCTCAAGCAGAAAACTCTATGGAAAAATGGATTCTAGTATTCTCTCTTGCCATCATTCTTCCTGAGCTAGACATAGACATTTTTTTCATATACATTTTTATTAAAGAAGTTGTAGGTTTACAGAAAAGTCGTGTAGAAGGTACAGTTTCCATACATGCAGTTCCTTAAACATGTAGTTTTTCCCTATTATCAATGTTTTGGAATAGTGTGGTACCTATGCTATAACTGATAAAACAACATTCTCATAATTGTATTATCTATTGTTCATAGTTTACATAAAAGTTCACTCTTTTATTTTTCTTTGCTTCTTTTTTAATATATATCTTTTATTAGAGAAATTGTATATTTACAGAAAAATCACACAGAAAATACAGATTTCCCATATAATCCCTCTATTATTAACTGCTTGCATTAGTGTGATATATTTGTTACAAGTGAAAGAATATTATTATAATTATACTAACTATAGTCCATAGTTTACATCAGAGTTCACTGTTTGTGTTGTATAGTCCTATGTTGTTTTTTAAAAAAATTTATTTTAGTCACATATATACAACTTAAAATTCCTCCCTTAAACCATATTCAAATATATAATTTAGTGCTGTTAATTACATTTGTGATGTTGTGCTACCATTACCACCATCCATTCCTGGAATTTTTACATCACCTCAAATAGAATTCTATGCCAATTAAGCATTTACTTCCCATTCCCTACCCCCACCCTGGCCCATGGTAAGCTGTATGCTACTTTCTGACAATATGAATTTGCCTATTCTAATTATTTCATATCAGTGGAATCATACAATATTTGTCTTTTTGTGTCTGGCTTATTTCACTCAACACGATGTCTTCAAGGTTCATCCATCTTTTCACGTGTGTCAGAACTTCATTCCCTTTTATGGCTGAATACTATTTCACTGTGTATACACCACACTTTATTCATCAGCTGATGGACACTTAGTTGCTTCCATATTTTGGCTATTGTGAATAATGCCACCTTGAACATCAGGGTGCAAATATCTGTTTGAGTCCCTACATTTGATGCTTTCAGGTATATACTTGAACGAGGGATTGCCAGGTCATATGGTAATTTGATGCTTACATCCATACATTTTTAAATAGCCCCTTTAATAACAATCTTTCTTTCTTGGGAAGTGTTTTGACAGAGTAGGCATAACCATTCCAAAATCCTCAAGATTGAGGAATGAACAAACATAAGGGGGAATGCAAATATGGACTAACATAGACTTATTATTATTCCAACAATAGAAGAACTTTTAACATTGATATAAAGGCAGAGGCCACCAGAGGTTCTGAGGGGAGGGAAAGGGAAGAAGTGGTGTAACATGGGGTATTTTGGGGACATTAGAACTGTCCAGCATGACATAGCAGTGATGGCTACAGGCCATTATACATTCTCTCAAAACCTATAAAATTGGGTGGTGCAAAGTGTAAGCCATATTGTAAACTATATTCCATGGTTAGTAGCCATGCTTCAATATGTGTTCATCAATTGTAATAAATGTACCACACTAATGAAAAATGTTGTTAATGTGGAAAGTGTAGGAGGGTGAAGGAGTGGGGTATATGGGAATCTTCCTATATTTTTGATGTAACATTTATGTAATCTAAAACTTTCAAAATAAAACTTTAAAAAAGCATTTTGACATATCACCTGTTTTTCTATTGGGACCAAATCTGCTTGCCACATTTCTTTACCCAGGAATAATCTCAAAGTAAACCATTTAATACACTCCTTTGCATACACCATCAATCCCTTTTCCCATCCCTGTTTAAATCCAAATGTTTGCCTTCTCTGTATTTTTACTTTTGTGGATGAAAGCTGCTGGAGAAAAATACATAATCGTGCTGACTAGATGAGGCAGATAGAATGTTCCCAAAGATGTTCAACTTCTAGTCCCAGAAATCTGGGAACTTTTGCAGATGTGAGACCTTGAGATGGGGATGCTATCTTTAATTATCTTGGGGGTGGGGACAATCTAATCAGGTGTCTGTGGAAGCAGAGAACATTTCCTGCCTGTGCTCAGAGAGACATGATGATACAGGAAGGACTTTGCCCACAATTGCTGACTTGGAAGACAGAGGAAGGGGGCCACAAACTAAGGAGGTGGGGACCTCTAGAAACCGGAAACGGACTTCCATTTCCAGCTAGCAAGATAACCAGGACGTTGACCCTGTAACTGCAAGGAACTGAATTCTGCCCACCACCCCAGTGAGTAGGCCACATCCTCCTTAGAGCCCCCAGGAAGGCAACAAAACCTTTGCCATGTTGGTTTGGGTCTGTTTAGTGCATGCAGAGAAAGTCTCAGACTTTGCCATTGGCTCAAATATCAGTTCTTAAACCTTTGCTATTTTGGCTTGGTCTGTTCTATATATGCACAATCCAGGGATAAATCTGAAACTTGGCATGTGGTTCAAATCCCCATCAGTTCTCAAAGCCTTTGCTATGCTAATTTGTGCCTGGATGTGCGTGTGCAGTGCAGGGATAAGCCTGAGACTTGATCATGTTCATCGACGAAATTAGGACCCCCGATCTGTGCTTCTCACTGCTCTGGGACTCCCCCTACACCTGCCGCCGTGCAGGGGGCTCTCTTTTCTGACTTCTGAAGTTTTAGAATTCACCACTGCCCTGCTACTCTTTTTTTTTTTTTTTTTTTTTTTTTTTTCCTTTTTTTTTTTCTTTTCTTTTTTTTTTTTATTGACTTTGTAATAATATTACATTAAAAATATATATGTGAGGTCCCATTCATCCCCACCCCCCCCCTCCCTCTCCCCCCCCAACAACACTCGTTCCCATCATCATGACACATCCATCGGATTTGGTAAGTACATCTTTGGGCACCTCTGCACCTCATAGACAATGGTCCACATCATGGTCCATACTCGCCTCCATTCCATCCAGTGGGCCCTGTGAGGATTTACAATGTCCGGTGATTACCTCTGAGGCACCATCCAGGGCAGCTCCATGACCCAAAGACGCCTCCACCTCTCATCTCTTCCTGCCTTTCCCCACACCCATCGTCCACCATGTCCACTTTTCCCAATCCAATGCCACCTCTTCTTTGTGGACATTGGATTGGTAGTGTCCATTGCACCTCTATGTCAAGAGGAGGCTCAGATTCCACATGGATGCTGGATGCAATCCTCCCATTTTCGGTTGTAATCACTCTAGGCTCCATGGTGTGGTGATTGTCCTTCTTCAACTCCATCTTAGCTGAGTGTGGTAAGTCCAATAAATCAGATTGTAGGTGCTGGAGTCTGTTGAGGCTCAGGACCTGGTTATCACATTGTCGGTCCAGAGATTCAAATCCCCTAAATCTATCTTAAACCCCAACGTTAACTGCACCTCTATCACATTAGCATGAAAGCCTTATGAAGGGAGATCCCATCTGAGTCCAGATTCATCACACATAAACACCGTTTCCAAAGAGGGGCCATCTGCCCTGGTAGTCAACCCCATCGGCCATGACCATAACTCTCATGGGTCTCTTTAGCCTTCATAGGAACCAATATCTGGGGGTTGTATCTGCTTTATCTGTCTCTCTGACTCTGCTCAGTTGTGCATGAGGGCAATCCTTCTGCCAGCCTCCAGACTCTTTTTTAGAAACTCGTAGCCATATAAACTCATTTCTCCTTTCCATTTCCCCCTTACTTTAGGTCAAACAGCATTTTAAAGTCATGTTATTTTATGTAGACATTGATATTCTGCTGATCCGCATTGAATCTTCCATATAAGGTCCTTTTCCAGTTACCCTGCTACTCTTTTAACTGCACTCATCTTCAGGACAGAATTGTGAGGGAAAAACAAACAAACAAAAGAAGCTAAGAAAAAAACCCACATTCTTGCCAGCAGTTCCCCAAGGTCTGACCCTGCTCCACTGTCTGCTCTTGTTTAGTTTCAGAGTCCTTAGGTGGTTGGATTGTTTAGCATTTTGTCCATTGCATTTACCTGTAATCAGCAGGAGGGATGAACTCAGGCGTTTGCACCAGAAGTGATCGTTATAACCAATATATTGTGTTGGAGTAGGAACAAGCCAGTGTCTATCCAGAAGGAAAAAGAATGGGGAAAAGTCCCCACTGCCCAGCGATCATATAACAGTGCTTCCATGGCTAGTGCCTCCTCCCTCTCCTTTCGCTATCTGGGTGTAGTTCTCTTCTCTGTGAAGTCCGTAGACTCTGGAACTTCTTCCTTCTTCTTTTTCCTCAGTAGCCACAATGGACGGTTGTGACAGAGAGACGCCTCATGCGGGCTGGCTCAGGCATGGGGCAGAGGGTACCTTTAAGAACTGAACAATTACAGCTTTTTGTAAAGGTTTGCAGTATCTGTAGCAATGCAACTTCCTCAAACTTTGGCTGGCAATGTCTGTTTCCTTCTAGTAGGCTCCACGTGAAGTTCATCATATCTGCAGTTTTAAATCTGATGAACCTCCTCTTTCATTTCCGGGGATTTGTGTTTCTTCTCTCTCTCCCTCAATTTAATGGCAATTACCCTGAGGTCACGTGAAACCAGCAGCAGGCAAGAAGCACCTCCTTTAATTAGGTAGATCAGTGCAATCAGACTAGCTCGTAGAAAATCGTGTATTTCGCTCTGTGGGTCACACGTATACAGTGGGCTCCTCAAGCCCTGTGAAGCTGCAAAGCACTGGACTCTCAGACATTTTAAAGAGCAGTCCACAGCAGAAAGAGCCTCCTGCAGTAAGTCACGCTTCCCTTTATTTGTCTTGGTTTTTGGCCAAGTCTCGCCCCAGCCTATCTCATGGTACAGCAAGAAGCCTGTATGGGAAACTTTTTCAACCTATTAGCTACAGATTTAGTCGGCATCATTTCTACTGCTGGATTCTTTATTTTATCTCTTCCTATGAAGATGCATTTACCCTCATAATCAACCATATAGCAAGTCCAACATATTTTAATTTCTAATTACTTAAGCTACAGAGCTAGTAGGCATCATTTCTACTGTTAAAGTCTCTATTTTATCTTTTCTTATGAAGATGCATTCAGATCTCTCCCTTACCCTCATTGTCAATCATACAGCAAGTCCAACATATTTTAATTTCTAATTACTTCTCAGATGCAATAATAATTTCCTATCTCCTCATAACTACTTGGACAAGCTGTTTAGAAGACTGCTGAGTGGTAGGCATAAGCCATTTAAAAAATAAATTACTTTTTGATATATAAACTATATTGAAATAATACTTAAGGAATGCCTGCCATAAATACGTTGTCAGTTTAAAATACATCTGCACCAGTAATTTCCCAAGGCTAATATTAAAGTGTAATGAAATAGAAGAAGGATACATAAATTTGCTAAACTCTATTCCTAAATGTATAGATTCTGTCATTTCTTTCATGTAAATACTAAAAGTGCCAGCCAGTATCTTCCTCAATGGGCTACGGAAATTAAGAGACATGGATTTGACTCTCTGGCCTTTTAGATATGAACATTAATTTATTTACAGTTGCACTGTGCTACCTCCTGGTATGATGGGACTCGCCCTGGGGGTAGGGTCTAAGGGGAGGGTGGACCTGGAACTAGTAATGAAAACACAAAAGAATACGTACTTAGGAAATCAGATACGTGCCATGATAAAAAGAAAAACACCGTGATGGACATGAGCAACCATAATGGGAGCAGCCCTGTTTCAGACTGATTAGCAGTGTAGACTTCTCTGAGCAAGCACCGTTAACTGCATTTTATTTACTTATTTAACATTTAACATCTTTATATTTTATAGGCATTTACTTAGGAATCCAACTCTTGGAAACAAGCATGCAGATATATTCTAAAAGGTTAAATCAGAAGTTTTAGTGTGACTGATTCCAATAATAAGTATCAGAACTGTAAAATTATAAATTCATTTCAAAATATGCTCATAATCCAACTAATTGAAAAATACCTTTTATTATTTTCCATTGTATTCTTCTCTCTGCTTCTACCCTTGTCTTCCCCAAACTACACCCCACAAGTCAAATGAGAATACATTTTTTTTTAATATTTAAAAAATTATTTCACTCCCCTACTTAAAGGCCTCCAATATTTCATAGTAAACTTAGAATAAACCCTAAATTTCTTCTTTGGACCTTCACAGCCTTTTGCATGATTTGGGGCTCCTTCCCTCTCCCCACCCCACCCCACTTCCTCTCATACACTCTTAGAGGAAATGTGTTTAACTTTCACATTTGGAGAAAGCAGTTTGGTAGCCTACTTTATAAACTAAAAATACACAATCACTGTGACCGTCATTTCATTTCTGGAGATGTTGAAGAAATGGCACCGATAATGTAGGATTTGTACAAAGATGCTTAACGCAAAACATTCTTAGTTGTAGTAAAAAATCAATTAACGAACAAAAGAAAAGCTGTAAACAATCTATTAGTTTGCAAAAGACTCTGGAAAGTACTTCTAAGGAGATCATAGTTGCCCACTATTAAAAGGTATTTGGTACTGGTTTTAGTTTGCATTTTTATGTGTTATCAGAGCGTTAATTTGTTACAGCGAAGATCTGATGGAGGAAGGTGGCGCGGTCACCCTGGAGCTGATCCATACCAACTGGAAGCATGGTGAGCCTCCTCCGTTTTCTGAGGGCTTTCCTGCTGGTCAAGTGGAGTTTGAGCTGGTATAGGCAGTGACATTCACTCAAGGGTCAGCTCACTCGAGACTCATCATGGATGAGCAGCACCGGCTGCTACTAAGGTCCCGAGACAAGAAGGAAAAAGGTAGCAAGAGCGACAAAAAGACAGGGAGAAGAGTTAAGAGAAAAGAAAGAGAGAAACCACAAAAAAAATAACCTGAATCAGAGAAGGAATGTTCATTGAGCAAGAAAGACTTGCATATATAAACAAAGGGGTTTAAAGATTTATTTTTTGGGAAGTGGATTTAGCTCAACTGAAAGAACATCCACCTACCATATGGGAAGTCCAGGGTTCAAACCCAGGACCTCCTGACCCATGTGGTGAACTGGCCTTGCTGCCACGCGCAAGGAGTGCCATGCCACGCAGGGGTGTCCCCCGTATAGGGGAGCCCCATGTGCAAGGAGTGCGCTCTGCAAGGAGAGCCGCCCCTTGCGAAAAAAGCACAGCCTGCCCAGGAATGGTGCCGCACACACGGAGAGCTGACACAACAAGATGACGCAGCAAAAAGAGACATAGATTCCTAGTGCTGCTGATAAGAATACAAGCAGACACAGAAGAACACACAGTGAATGTACACAGAGAACAGACAATGGGGGTAGGGGGGGAAGGGGAGAGAAATAAAACAAAAAATAAATCTTTAAAAAAAAGATTTATTGCTTACTAAGAATCTCCAAAGGAGAGAGGAAATTCAAAGAAGGTATAAAACTCTTCATGTGGTAAATCAGAAATAACTATATGAAGCCACGATAATAATTTAGATCAGAGGTTTTCTCCCTGAGGGTCCATGGACCCTCAAAAAGTCCATGGAAAGATTTTAGGGGGTCCATGAGCTTGATTTGAAAATTCAAAAAAACATTATTCTTGTGGGGACATGTTGATGCAGGTGCGATATGTTTATTAAATAATATACAGTATAGTGTAGACGTGGTAAGGGGTTTTACCTGATTGGCAAAGGGATCTGTGGAACAAAAAATTTAAGAATCCCTGCTTTAGATGGACTTTAGATCGGAGTAGATTATGCTCTAGTATATAGGTAGCCCAGTCTACATCATGGGTAGACTTGCTCTTCTCTTCAGGGTTGGAGTATCCATTATTCTGCCTGAGGGCTATACAGTCTCAAATTCAATATTAATACTTTGTAGAATGGCAGGCTAAGTACCAGGATTAAAATTAGAGTTTGGAAGTTCACTATAGCAATTCTGAAGACAAATTAAAGAAAGAAGTAAGGCAAAAATTTTTTTTTATTATGTATGTGGGTTCAACTGAGTTTAGAAAGTCATGTTAGGAATGTGGCTAAGAGAGGCAGAATTTTACAATAGAGTTCTCTGTCAGTTTTGTTTGCAAGCTAGGAAAGGCCTGTGGAAATATTTGTTCTGATAATTTTTAATATATCAGCTGCTTTTTTTAAACAGGAAAGGTTCAAGTCTCTTCAGACTTTTCAAACATCACCCTCATCTGTGCTTACAGTTCTTCCTCTATATTTCACAATCATGTTCGATGCCATTGTTAAAAGTTCTAGTTTTCAGAATTCCAAGATGAAGGATGAAACGTTGGTTGCTTTTTTTTAAAATTACAATTGCTGTTTGAATAACTTGATTTTTTAACAGTAATTTCTCTACATAAAATAAACCAAACTTTATCGTGTAGCTAACTATAGTTAGCACCAGCCCCCATTCTGAAACTACATTTTTTTGACTCACTGATTTGATAGGTGACTTACATTTCTAAAAAAAGGGAACACTAAGAAGAAAATTGGCATTAAGATGGTGAAAACAAATCAATGGGGTAATATATTTGGGAGAAATTCCAACACATTGGGAATCCTGGCAATAAATAGGAATAAATGGACTTGGGGACATCACTGGTAGCAAACTGTGTAGTTTGGAGCAGGGGCCATTAGGGCATTTTACAGCTGGCAAGAGAAACCAAGTCACTCTGGTGAACTCTGTCGCCAGCTCTATCTGTGTCTTTCCTACTAGCCTTGTACAAGAAGAGCTCCTTTTTTTCTTTTTCAGTCCAAACTGAGCTTCCCTCTTTCCATTTTTGGAGAGGATTTTACTTTTTTCAATGAAAATCATAAAATGAGAATATATATATTTTTTTACAACTTGCCACATGACAGAAGCAATATGTAGAGGAAAGTATATTACAATAAATGTGTGTTTTTAGAAAATAAATAAGAAAATACAAATAAGCACTTAGCTCAAGATCTTTGGGAAAGAATACCAAAACCAATATGTGAAGGAATGAAATGAAATAATTAATAAAGACAGGGCAGGTAGTAATAAAGAAAAGAGCAATAAACAACAGAATACGTGAATGGATAGACCTGAAGCTATTTCTTTGTAACACTTCTCAAAAAAAAACATAGTGAAACCTCTGTTTGTTCCAATCATGCCTTTGAAAGTCTAAAGTAGATGATTGTCTAAGAAACTACCTAGTTGTCTCAGGAAAAGGCAAAATCTTGAAGAGATGGTATCTATTTGTGGAACTAAAAGGGAAGCAATGATAGACCTGAAGGTCACAGTAAGCCAAAGTAATTTTACTTGGAGTGATTTTTAATCTTTCCAAGAACAGAAAGTGCCAATATTTTGTGAGATGCTTGGGAACACAGAAACAAACAACAATACTAATGAACATACTTTACTGAGTGCTTTCTATGTATCAGGAACTCCTCTAAATAAATCCATTGTGTCTTCTAATCCTTGCCACGACTGTGTCAGGTGGGGTTAGGCCCCACCTGGCAATACTCTTCTCCTACTTCTCGTTTCTAGGAGAAGGCATTTCTCAGTGGACACACAGGCCTTCCCTCTGCCCACTCGTTCTCCTACCAGGGAAGTGTGAGAAGACTAATTGAGTGCGGATGCTTGAGCTCCATCTCGTCCTCTCTGAAGTGAATTGTCTGCTCTAGTCCAGAGTTGCCTGTACCCAGGAGGGTGACTCAGCCGAATTCCCACTCTCAAACTGCCTCTGCCAACTTAACCTCCTGCAGAAAAGAGTGAGAATTTTTTGGTCTCCACCTTTATTTCAATATTTAAATTTGTACAATATACTGATAATGAAGAATGGTGCTATTTGGGGAAAGCTCTTTTGGAGACCCCCAATATCTGATATATTGGATAGAATGTTAAAAATTAAAAAAAAAAATTGTGCATTTTTAGTACTCAAAAATCATGCCTAGTGGCTTTTGGGTATGGCCAGAGGTTGAGCTGTGAGCTTGCAGCCTTGGATTTCAGAGTGAGGGGAGGGCACGTTGAGCTGCATGGTACTGTGTAGAACTTACACAGGCTAGGTGAGGCTTTATAGTTGAGAAGTTGGCGTTTCGTGGCTGTGGCCTGGTGGAAATGATTTAAACCAGCCACACTGTTTGATCTGGGCCAGTGATGGCAGTTTATGGTCTTGTTTTTTTTCCAGGGCAGACATCCTCTTAGGGCTTCTCGCTATGTCCTCAGTGACAACAGCAGCCCCAGAGGCAGTGCAGGGTCTGGTCTCCCTGGGGCCTGGGCCTTGGCTACAGTGACCACATCCCAGGAGACCACTAACAAGGGGAGCCCTTGCACCCTGTTTTGACCTACATTTGGCATTACATGCTTGGATGGCTCAGACACACCCAGACACCTACACACCACAGGGAGGTTACAAACGAGGTCCCCTGATTTAGGTATTAGAGCAGCTCTGACCCAAGCTTCAGATTTTCATGATTTCAATTATACTCACTGATGGAAAGATAATGGATTTTATGAACAAATAGAAAGAAATGAAGATCCTTCCCATACACATTTAAATTAGAGAAAGGATTTAAAGACTTGCAAGTGTGTGTGTAGCTTGAGAAGTGTTCTTGCTGTCAGAACAAGAGGAGTGGAACAACATAAACAATATAAATAATAGAAGATACACTGGGGAGAGAGAGATTCCTTTGCAAAAACGGAGGAAATTCTATGGTACAGACATGACAGATGAAAAGGAAAATGCGATATGATATCGGAGGTCAGAAGAGACAACGGAAATGCAAGAAAGCGAAGGCCCCGTATTCAACTTTACTTCTACAGAACTTTAGTAAAGGGCATGTTTTATTTATGTGACACATAAATCTAGTCTGTAGCTCAAAGAAATCTAGCAATTCACATAGAACAGGTGATAATCACTCCCCTCCCTCCCACATCCCAAAAGAAACACAGAATTTAGGACGTCATTAAAAAATGGCCTTAACACAGAGATTTCATCAGAAAAAACAAATGAAGAACCACCCGTCAAAGGTTGGAACAGCTTTACCAAGCAGTTACCAAAAATGATCTGTGCAGATCTGAGAGTAGAAATTCAGAGATGTCAGTGATGTAAGTAAAGTCAATGACTTAATAGGTAATTACAAGGTGCTATAGCCATTAAAGGTGGACACATAGTTTTGCCCAATAAATTTAAGGAATTAATATTCTAAAGAAGATAGTGAGACATCTTAAAGGGAAGACAGGCAGTGGCAGGTGGACTCCATGCTTGGTTAGAGGATGATGTGATAAGGAAATGCTTCCTTGTGGGATTTTCTAACTCAGAGACATGGGGGAAGACAAGATTTCATTGCACAAAGGTATACCACCCACACATTTGGAAGTTCCAGAACAATTAGCTGTGAGGACAAAATGTGAAAGGATTATGTTAGTAAAAACAAATTTCTGGACCATAAGATAAAGGAAATATTAAAGGAAGTATTCAATCCCAGCAAAACAAAGAGACAAAAACCTTATATTTATTAGAGAAGGAAAAAAAAGTTAAAAATAAGGCTAAACTCTTGGGAATTCTGCTGAGTCCTCCTGAAAGGAGTAAGGCCATGGCAAAACGGATGAAGCATGAGAAGCACATCCATGACTGTAGGAAAAAATATACACAACATAAAGTCTACAAAGCTTGGTCATTCAAAAAGTGGGTGAAAGGATGGTGTCTTAAAGAGAGCATGCAGAGCTATCAGTTCTCATTAGATTCCGTTTGATAGTGGTTTCAAATGCATCTAATCGCAGCCCCTGATAGGAACTGGTTGAGGAGATTTTCCAGCTGAAAAAAGTGAAGGGATGAAGGAAGATGAATTTTAGGAGGCAGGTTTTACAAAACTCATGTTATTCCATAAGAAGAGGCAGGGAACCAGGCCCTGTTGTCCAGGAATGAGAAAGTCCGCTCAGTAAAACAAGGGTAAAATGCAGAATGGGGCAGAAATACCGGAGTCAAGAGAATAACAATAACTGATTTGGAGTGTAATAAGAAAGACACCTCAAACACCTGTTGACTGGTTTCCTTTTCATTAGAATGTTCTAGACTTTCAAGAAGCTCATAATATTTCAGTGTCAACGTATGAGAGAACACCGATTATTTTAGTTTGCTTAAGGCTCCCAGAGCAATATACAGAAATGGGTTGGCTTTTACAATGGAGAATTATTAGGTTGCAAGCTTCCCTGTATGATCTTCCCCAGGAGACTCCGAGCAGTGAGGACTGTTATCTACATTTTAAAGATAAGAAAGCAGAAGCACAGAGTTGATGTTATGAAGTGTAGCTCACACAGGTGGTAATTAGATGGACAATTAGTTGTATCCATTTTATCCTTTTCTAGAGACTGCATACTTAAGTTTTATAGTGCCCGATAAGGTGGCACACGTACAAACCAGCCAACAAACACAACACCAGTCTCAGAGCACACACGCTGAAGCCCAGGCTGCACAAAACCAGCACTATGGGGCTACGGTGGCCTGCAGAGCCTTCCTGCCCGTGCACTCTCAACTCGCATCTCTCATCTTCTGAGCTAAGCTCTGTCCAAGACCTCGGGGGCTGCTGGAGGTACCTGAAGCACTGAGGGCCTTCCTGTGGTTTACTTGGAGAGAGCTGGGGTTGGGCTATTGCTGTGCTCCTGTGGAGAAGCTCTTGGGGAGGAAAGGAAAGCTACAGACCTTGGGAAAGTTTGAGTCACAACGATCTGTGTCTGAATAAAAAAGTCGAAGTCAATCCCTTGTGTGTACACCTGACCTTGCTGGTCCCCAAGCTCCTGAGAAGGAGCTTATGGGAGCATAGCCTGAGAAAATATAAAGGGCCCCAAATCAGGGAAGTGCTAAAAATAAAGATAACCCCTAGTGGATGGACCTTGCCCAAAACCTTGTGTGGTTTTCTATCACTGAGGAATTGCTGCCTCTTGGGGTACAGATTTCAGCTGTAATGAGGCAACAAAGAAAGAGAAATTCTCTGAGGCAGTCTGAGGGCAAGGCATAAGGAAACCATAAATGGCAAAATAAGGCTATTGAAATAAATATATGACTTGAGAGAAATAGTAAGTGTACCTAGGGAAATTTAAATAGAACTGATATACTTACACTTACATATAAGAATAATTTCTAGAGAGTAATAAAGAAATGATTTCCAAATTAACCAATTTGGTTGATGAATTCAAGTATGGTCACTGTTTTCTCCTGTAGTAGGAGCTTGGCAGATAAAATGCAAACATTGTTTTAAGGCACAGAGCAAAAATATACATATATACATAACTATACTTATACATTTATGTGGATATATACACATATACATAAATATATACACACACGTATTTTCCTATATATAACTAGAAGACTAAACAAAGAAACACAAAGGAGAAACTAATCTCATCTCATACTAAAAGGAAGAATGAGTGACATGAATTTCATTATATAACAATACTTTCTAGCAAAAAAAGCAAAACCAAAACGTTTGTCTCCATGGAAACATTTCAAGCCCTGAGGTTTTTCTTACCTTGGATTTCCCTAAGAAGAGACTTGACTTTAACAAGATCTTCAACCATCCTATTTGCAAGTGGGTTCATTCCCACAGACCCGGGGTTAGAACTTGAACATGTCTTTGTGGGGAATATGATTCAATCCAAAGGTATCTATCTCTAGCTCTCTGTTTCTAATTACATGAGCTTGAAAAACACTGAAATATGGAAGGATACATAGTAAGGGTACATTTTGGTTTACCTGGAGGTAGCAACTTGTCTTTTCAGTCTGTATGTAGGAGATAAAAACAAGGTGTAGAAGAAGTAGAAAAATGAAAAGAGAAAGATTATGCACCCTCTCCATAACTACTATATGTGCTATGATTATACTTTTTGCATTTATGTAAAATAATGTGTACCCATATTAAAACATTATATAGCTCTATAACACAAAGGAACCTTTAATATAAAATGTACTTAAAATACTTTTTAAAAAGTTTTTTGCTAAGTCCAAGGCCCATAATAAGTATGCAATCAATTTCAATTTACCAGTTTTTGTTTACATTAAATTACTATGAAATCTTTATTATTTAGAAATAACACCTCTCTAAGTGAAGACACGGGAGTAAGGCAAATTGTATTAGATTGAGTTTATGCATCTCTGCAGAGTCTATCAGTGCCCCCAGGCCTTGGCCACCGCCAATTTAGCCTCATTTTCTATTTCAATTGACCTACCCCCCCCAAGGCCTGAGGGCTGGACACCTTCACAGTGGAAGCTATGGCAGGTTGAGTCACCAGTTCACACCACATGGACCCAGAGGGGCTCTAACTTTCCCATTGTCTCACTCCAGCTCTGGGTGACCCAAGCCCATTGTAAACATCCTACACACTCCTCCGCTGTTCTGTGGCTGAGTGTTTCCATAAAGCTCCTTTGGAGGTGGCCCGAGTGATCAAGCCCTGAACTCTGTTTCCTTTGGGGCTGTGACTGTCCTGTAATAGATCCCTGTGTCTGTTTTTTCTTTTTCCTTGACTTACTTCCCTTTCCCCGTCTCTGGTGGCAAAGGGATTTGGTCCTTCCAAAATGTGTTAGTACGTGTGCTTCCCCCCAAGGCTCTGTTTCCTGTGGTACCTGAGCTAAGACAGGAAGGAGGAGAGCTGCTGTAGTCAATAAAGAGAGGAGGCTGTGGCCATCTGTGGTCCTTATCTTGTCCATGGCAAGGCAAATGTCATCACCTCCTGATTTCTCCCTTCTCTTTCCCAGTTCCGTTGATGTTTGCGTCTAGCTTCCTGTGCCTTTCTCTCCCTCCCTGTCTCTGTCTCTCTCCTTTCTCTCTCTGTACTCATTCCATTTATAAAGGACTTTTGTAACAGGAGTAAGATCCGTCCCGACTGAGGAGGGCCCCACCTTACTTGAAGCAGCCTCATTCAAGAGGTTCTACTAACCATGGGTTCACACCTACAGGAATGGATAAATTTAGGAACACCTTTTTTTTTCTGGGGTACATACAGTTTCAAACCACCACCACCATGTATATCAGAGTTTTCCCAAAAGAGAAACAAAGGAAATGGGTTATTTTTTCAACAAATTCAATCAGTTATTTTGGACAGCCCATCCTGGGAGCGTAAATTCTCAGAATGTCTCTGCTGTTGGATCAGAGCAGGTGCCAGTGGCCAGTGAAAGTCCCAGAGGAAAGAGGCAGAGGGAGGAGCAGTAGAGCTGGCGAGCACGGGAGGCTGTGGATGGGCACCAGTGGCCTTGCTCTACCAATGCAGTGTCGGTGGGAGTGATGTGTGTGACCTTCCGGTTGAACCACTATGAGTCAGTGCCCAGGTCATGCTATTGCCCCTTTACCAACATAAAACACTGCCCAGGCCATCCTACTGCCCTTTTATCAACATTTGGATGGGGTCTCTTCCATCAGCCTGTTTCTGGTGAGCATAGGTTGAATCAGATTCCCAGACGCCTGGTGTTGGACGGTAGGTGGGGTAAGAAATAAAGCACTGAGATTTGGAGTTACTTTTTCAGCACACAAAACAGTCTGTCACGAATAGCATAGAACTTGGTTACTTGAGGGAGGGTGCTACAGACTAGAAAATGTCTAAAAATGTCTAAGACATATGGCCTTTACTGAAGGGAGGAAGGTGGCAGCAGGTGTTTGTGTCTGATTTTGGAGACAAGGACATTGCACAGTTAGAGACCAAGCATTAGCAGTCACCCATAATGTTAAATTCTCTAAGTCTCATTGGTTTATACCCTGTTTTTCTTCTAGGGTGAGAAGTATCTCTAAAAATTTTAGTAGATCATGTAAATTTATCACTTTTAATTTGACCATTGAGAACCTATTTCTAATACTCATTATGCTAATAAACAAGCCAGTAATTTGTCCCTTGAAAATACTCCCCTAACATTTCCCTTGTGTCCAGCTATCAGTGGGTTCAGGAGGAAAATTGTTTCCCTGATGTAGAAAATCCTGCCACTCCCATGCCATTTGGTCTGCCTTGAGTAAAACATTTACAAACAGTTAAAGTCACTAAATATTTTCTGAACACCCACTACATTCCAGGGACATAAAATAATAGGAAATAGGCACAATCATAATCACTGCTTTATGAAGCTTAAGTGTCTATTAAGGGAGACTGATATAAAACAACACAAATAAAGATATAACAACAAATTATGGCTAATGTGACAGAAGTGTTATTTTCAAACCATTGGAATCAGTCAATTCAGCTTTTTCCCCAGGGTGGCACTTTGGTTCCAGGTGCCTTATGGAACATTCTGTCATTTTGGGGAGAGCATCTGGGCTTCAGTTGGCAACTGTCCATGCTGTGAGCAGCTAAGATGTACATGAAATATCATCCCAGTTGGGGCTTTAGTTTTCAAAATTGCTCCATGCTGGAATACCCTAAGATATTTGGATGGACTATAAGTGGCAGAGTGTGCATATATGAGAAGTGCAGTGTAGACTGAGATGGGCTGTGGCAAGGTTGCAAGCTAACTTGACTTCACAAACCTTTCCTCGGCATTCATGTGTATGTTTCCTGACTCTAACACTTGGTAAATGTGTGCTCTTGGGCAAGTGACTTTACCTACCAGTGCTTCAGTGGCCACTCTGAAAATAAGGGTATAAGTTGCATACACTTCATAGGGTTAACTAGGAGGATTAGATGGAATAAGATATAAAAATGCTCAGCACAGTGTCTGACATAAAAGAATTTTCAACAAATAAAAGTATCTATTAAGAGTAGCAAGAGGATTAGTCGTGTGATCGCCATTCTGCAGAATAACTTGAGGTAGAGGTTGACCAGCTTGCCCAAGGCCATGCAGCAGTCAGGTGGGGAAACTGGAATTCAAACGTTGTCTGATTCTCAAAGTGGTGCTTAAAAACTCTGCCAGTATTATTGCTTCTCCATTAACATATCTGTTCTTGTCTTCAGTTTCCTGGTATCAGTCTTCATGAGGGAATGAAAGAAAACTTGTGCAACTCTACGTGAACAGTTTCTCCATGTTAATTATTCATTGCCTTATGTTTATGAAGTACGTGTGTGTATGCATGTATGTGTGTGTGTATTCTCTAGCAAAGAAGTCACCTGTGGTCCATTATAACCCCTAACTCATTTACATATGTAGCCTAAGGAGATCTTCATAGTTCAAATTCTTAGTGATTAAATTATGAGATGAGGTTGAGAAAGGCCACTGCTGTCTAGGCCCTACATGAACAAAGTATAAGGAATGGTATTAATGTTGCAAATGTCAAATCGTCTTCTGCAATTAACTTAAAAGAATGGAATATTTTATAAGTTAAATGTATTGAAAATATCTTTTCTTGTAGTTAAAGTGGTAATTACAATTTTCAGAGGCAGATTTCTTTTTTTTGTAATTTTGAAGTTTGAAGAGTACTTGATCACTCTGTCATAGTTTTAATTACAGCAAGAAAAAGTGATAAATATCTAAATCATTACCATGCCCTGTTGTCACTTTACATAGAATTTGATTGATTTCTAAATAATTTTTTTCTAATACCCTTTTAAAATCAAATTCAAATTACTAACCTCTGGGAGTATATTGAAATTATTTTGCACACACATATCTTTTATCTTTGATTGAATATATCATTTACATCTGAAAGCATAAAGAAAACAAGTGAAACACTCGTCTGTTTACTGTTTGAAATAAAATATCTTCATTTACATAGCAGCAATATAAGTTTTTTTCCTCAGTTGCTTCAATAATTTGCATGAAAAATATATGACAGCAGGTATACTTTTTCTGTAGCAAGTTTCTTTTATCTCTTTACTCATGTGGAAAAAGGTAAGATATCATGTAACATGACCAGTGGGCATCAATAAGAAGGTTAATTTGACCAAATAAGAAAAAGTTGTTAGTAATATCTTGCATTTTCAGTGAATTCACTATGTACTAAGCATCTTACATAACTTAAAACGAACACCCCTCCATTCAAATCATAATAGCCACAAATAATGCCAAACTATTAATTTACCAAGCTTGTGCAATAGACCAACTATCTTCCCATGATCAATCTACTTGAAAAGACAATTTACACTAGCACAGTTACATTGACATATAGAGTAAAAAATATGTCAATAATACAATAATCCCTCAGGAGGAAACATGAGAGATCTTTCCACTAGTTTTGATAATGCAACTGAACACTCGAAATCCTTTAGCCAAAGTTGCCTTCTGCTCTATTAGATGTACATGGAGCAATGCCTTTCACTGCGCCCCACATTTCTAAAGGTTGTGCTGACTATTCACCATTTTATAAAGTTCATAAGGAAGATGATGACTTTTGCAATAGCTTTAAAATGTTAATGCACACTGTTAGTGTAAGAGATAATTTACAAGTTACTCTTTAGGCATTCTTTTATATTTGACCAACTTTTACTTTTTTTTTTTACATTCATTTTGAAATTTAAAGCCTAAAAGGCCATCCTATTTATTTCCAAGCTCTTGGAAGGATATAGGTTTTCATGCTATAATAAAGTTCAAAAGTAGCAACATTTTGGATAATGTTTCAGAATTATCTAATGACAAGTTTAAAGACTGTATTTTCACATCAGCTGTGGCTTAAGTTTTACATTCTTTAAATTTGTAATTTAGCATCTAGTTCAACATGCCTTTCTGAACATAATTATGAATTCCTTTTCCCATAATTCCATTAAAATATCAAAAAATAAAAACAAAAAACAAAAATAAATATTTGTACTTGAAAACCAAGCTGAATGCCAGCAGCAGGCCTACAAATGAGAAGAGGAAGTTATAATATAAAGCATATGGACCTAGAATGGCAGCATCTGCCAGTGGTGGGAAGAACTCACAATCCCTTATGCAGCCCACACTGATAGAACCATAAAAAAAGAGCCAGTGGGGGATACAAAGAATAATCCAAAAGAAGTCAGTGGAGGAATTCGTTAGAGTTGATCATTTCAGCTATTCCACAGAAGGTCAATTCTATTGTTCATCCCCAGAAAACTAATGTACTGATCTTTGAGCCTTGCTTCTTTTGAAACCAAGCCGTACCAGGATAAGGAACTTTAAGTCCTGCTAGGCCCTCCCACACTTCAGTAAAGTTTGCTTTGAACTTTATAGAAAGTCTAATAATATGTTCACAGAACCTCTCAGTCACTGGGGTCTGAGCGCTACGAAGTAGAATCTGTATTTAGTACGAGATATCAGAGATTCATATATGAACTAAGAAGTATATCACTTACCAACACTGATCAATCTAGACCTCATCAATGGAGAGGAAGAGACAAGTTAGAAAATTTCCATCATGTATGATTTCTGAAAAAATAAGTGACGGAGGATGTATTCTGTCATCATGAAAAATAAATCCAAGAAAGAGATACAGGATATAAGAAAAATTGGAAAATCATATATCTAAGTAACTGTTGAAAAACAGATTTTAACTTACAGCAAATTAAAGAAACCTGAAACTTTAAACAAGAAAGAAACAACAAAAGTAAACATTTCACGGTGAAATGAGGAATCACAACTGTGGAAATATTTTACCCCTCTGCTTTTTTTGTGTGGAAAGACAAGTGCTCTTATCAGCTTTGTTTAAAAATGAAAAACAGTAAAGAATAGCAATTAACTGTATATTGTCGTAAGTGTCACGGAATACTTGTAAAAAAGGAACAAAATAGTATTAAATATTGTAAA
Source organism: Dasypus novemcinctus (assembly GCF_030445035.2). NCBI lineage: Eukaryota > Metazoa > Chordata > Mammalia > Cingulata > Dasypodidae > Dasypus > Dasypus novemcinctus. The sequence continues at coordinate 86,241,118 of NC_080688.1, read as the reverse complement.
ACAAAGGAATAATGCAGTATCATCTTATGGAAAATAATTCAGTGAAAATTCTTAAGTGGAAAATAAAATAAGAATACTTCATAGACAAATATTATAATCCACCAAAAAGGACAGCCATGAGCCCTTATCCAGGTAAACCGGAGTGCACGGTTCATGACGTTCAGCGCTCCCGTGTGTGAAACAGCAACTCCCTTGCCTTCTGTGCACTTAGTTAGTGAATTTCCAGCACTGTTAACCCAAATATCTGCTTTCTTTGAGGTTGAACCCAAGTGGCCAAATACTTCTTCAGGTGAAACAAAACGAAACCGGATGACTGGTTACAGTTGAAATGAATAATCAGAAGTCTCAACAGCCTGGTACTCCTGCTTGTTCTTCCTAAATAGGGGTTTTCTGAAGCTCAGTTATTTGCATACTTCCTTTATGATTTTTCTCCAAATGAGGATATCTTTAATTTTTCTTAAAATTAAGTATTGACATATATGAACCTAATTAAAAAGGAAATTTTATTTCACATCATAAATTAAAAACCGGAATCACTTGCCATAAGTGTAAGGTGATCATGAAGGTAAACACACACAAATAATACAATTAAAAACAAAGAGATCTCTGATGGGGGTCTATTTCAGATTCAAGGAAAGAAATGTCTTCCTGAAAATGGAGTGATATTTTTCTAATTTGCCACCTTTGATCTGCCATCTCCTTTATGCTTTAAATCCTCCATCAATAATTTAATATTTTGTATTTTTTCCTTTGATTTATTACTTTTAACTACCATCTCCTGCCTCTCTGCAATTTTTAATACTCTAGGAATTCATTCAATAAAGAATGATCATGTAGTGCTATGTGCGATGCATTGTCCTATGTAATGTGGATGATAAACAGTATATCAAGAACTCCCAAGAAAAGAAAAAGCTCCCCTCCTCCAAGAACAAATAAGAAAGAGAATCTTAGCCTCAGTGGGTTTATCAATTCCTGCCTAGAGTTTTACAATTTCTTCACTCCCTGTGCGGCAGGCCACCTTAGTCCTTACCTCCCCTTCTGGCCTTTTTCTCTTGTAGTCAGTTCACACAAATATAAGCTCCCTCGAGACTGGGTTTCAGCTGGACTCACTCCCTGGCCCTTCAGGCAACAGCCTCTGGTAGCCTCTGGGAAGCATTCAGTAGGTATTTTTTTCTGAAAGACTGAAAGATCCAATCATGGAAACCTGAGCTCATCTTACTGAACAAAGAAAGGGTAACATGTAAGTTCAACTTCCGTAAGTATTTCAGGTAATTATTGGATCGTCCTAGCAACATTTATTATTATTAATTGTATTTATTTATTTATTTATTATTAATACTACAGTCACTGGACATAAAGGATTAATTTGCTATCAACTCTTTATTGTGACTGCCAAATTTGTCCCAGAACAGGAAAAGTATTGCTTCATTAAAACACTTGTGTTGTGTGTCCTCATTTCATTCCATGTATTTCAAGATAGAAAATTCCAAGGAAGGTACAGTCACCTATGGGCAAATTTATTTTCATTTCAGTGGGTCTTGATGCCACTAGATACTAAACTATATTTCTGTATTTCCTAAGCAGTGAACTTAAAAATAAAATCAGAAACATTTTGTACGTGTATAAATGGTTATACTTTTCTTACTGAAATGGAAGTGCTTTGGGTTAGCTGAGAAGCTGAGTGTGAAATTTTATTTCTTCTTAGTAATGCAAAAGCATGTAACGTGCCTCATGTATTTAACATTATATTATATAACTCTCACTCTGGTTGTTCTTTCCTTATTTAAATGATATTTTCTTGATGGAAAGGGAAACATCTCCTTTTTGTGCAGGAAAAATAAAAAATACTAGTGATCACTAATATTTGTGGAATTCTTACTATGGATGGATGCAGTGCTCAGCAAGTTAAATTTGGCATTTCATTTCATAATTTGACTCTGTGTATACAGTTCCTTTATTTCCATGTCAGAGATGAGACTATCTACGTGTGTATGTGTACATAGTTATAGATCTATGATACATACGTTATGTGGTAAGTAACGTGCAAAGAAGAGTCACAGCAATTGTCCTGTGGTGCCTTTCTTTTCCCCATAACTCAGGACATGGAGTGCTCTTGGGAAGAAAAAGGAAGCAGGTAGATTGGTCTAATCTTCTTCTGAATCCACTGCTAACTGGACCATCTTACGAATAGACTAATGATATTTTCTGGGAGGAGAGCCCCTAACCACATGATGTTTTATTATGTTCTCCATAGTTTAGGATCACTATGGAGAACAAAATTGTAGTGTATAGATCCATGAGGTATGGTCCTGTGGAAAATGTCACATAAGGTGATCATCTATCTGGGTATAAAATAAAGATGCTTCTGGTGCAAGAGGTACCACTTCATTTAAAAGCCTCATCACCTACTCTAGGTTAAAGAGTGCTTATCCCATGTAGAATAAAAGGACCAGAGGAGAACCCTTGATATCCCTGCTTCATACATGGCTCTCGGTTGTTCGCATCCTTGATCTTATTAGAAAAGCGTGGTACTGGGTAAGACCTCTGATGTGTGAGTTTGATTTGACAAATTTGGTTCTCTACACTAGTGTAGCAAGTAATTGCAGAACTAGATTCTCCACTCTTAAAGATGACACCAAAGCACGTCTTTCCTTGATATTTTGCCTTGTTATATTTTCTATTTTCAGTCCAATTATTCCTTTCAATATGGCACAGTGAAACCACCAGAAACTACTATTCTGCTAAGATCCTAAAGAGAATCTCTATTCTTTTTATTTCTTTAGCTTCTTAAAAGTTTAGTCTACATTTTACAATGCCTATTACAATTGAGATTCTTGTTTCCAATGAAGACGTTCTACAAATTGTATTTACATATACATTTAGCCACTAAGAAACATTTAAAATATATTAACTTTTAGTAAAATACAAATATTTTATACCAGATTTACAAATTTTTCTTTTTAGTAGTCCCCAGACAAAATAATAATTAACATTTCTGTGGTAATTTAGAATTTATAAATAATTTGTATATAAACTGCCTCAGTGATAAAAAGAAATATTGCATAAAATTCCTACAAATTATTGAATAATGTTCTAATCAATTGATTTAAGTGTGACTTTTAAAAATCTAAGATTTACCTATGCTAGGAGCTAAATGTTATTTCCTAATTCAAGATTTATATAAATATGCACATGAAAAGTTAAAACATTTTTCTTTTTTCTTTTCATGAATATTTGCCCACTTAAATGCTGTTTTGTGCAATGCCCATAAAGATTCTAGGAAAACACCAATAAAGAAATCCACAGTTTCACCCCTAATAATTCACCTAAAGAATCAATAAAATCATTTTTGAAAGGTACAGGGGATAAGACTGTAATAAAAATATTCTGCTTGCTCCAGTTAAATTTATGAACTCTTTACCTAGAGGACTTATCACATGCTTTCTTTCATTAGTTCAAAAGAACTAATTGAAAACTATAAATGATGAATTACTTTATTATCTTGGTAAGAAGGAAACATTAGGGAGCAGGAGAGAAGCAAAATGAAGAAAACATTTTTCGTTGCTAAGGTTCTCACCATGTACCTTAACATGTCTCTAAAAGCATGCCAAATAAGTCTAAAACGAGGATAAGCACGAATGTACAATGCATTGGAGTACAGTTATTTGTGGTTCAAAATGAATATAATAATGTATTAAATGAAATAAAAATTAGGGCAATAGGAAGCTATTCTATTTAAACCGTGTGTAAAGGTGACGGACATTTGAAATTAAAGCCCTGTGGAACGGGCGCCATAGTATCCCACTTACCTCACTCCTAATTATTTCTCTGTCTCCATCTACCCCAGCCACACCTTGGTCCCCATTTCAATAAATAGATATAGACAAGTGGGTTTGATACTTGAGATGCTCTTCTCTTCTTGAATTGAGGAGATTCAAGAAACCAATAATAATTTCATTCATCTCTGGGAGAATGTATTACTATTTTTTGCTGGGTTATGGTAATTATTCTTAAAATGCAGTCAAAGTCCCAACCTGAATATTCTGTTACATAAAAACTAAATTGCTCAGTTAACCTCCAAGAACAGTATAAAAATTAAATATTAGCCAGAAGGAGGAGAAAGCAGAAGACAGATTATGCATACCTACATGACATTCAAGGAGGAAACTATGCATATCTGCTACAGTCCTCATTTCTATAATTCTGATGACACTGTAGTTGATGTTTGTGACATTTTTCTTACACTACATTTCCATGATTGCTTTGCCTTTAATAGGGATATCAAGGTATAGTGACCCTTCATTCCTGAAGGGTCTCGATCCTCAGTGTTTCTGCCTTTATTTGTTAGTTGTAGAAGTTAGTAATTAACTTTCAAAATAGTTTTTCCTGTCCCCATTGATGTAGTAGTAGAAACTTAATTTTATGTTGTTTTTTGGGAAATGACCAAGCTAGTGGTTGAACCTCTTTCTTTGCTTGTTTGTTCATTAGTTAGAAAAGTTCCAAAGAACCAGTAGGAAGTTTAATAAAATCATTATTATATGAGCAAAAATATTTTTCCTTTGAAAACTAAGACCTCCAAGTCAGCAGAGCTCAAAGTTGGAGTGACTGGAAAAAAATCATATTTGTATAGATTACTGCATATAGTACTGAGATTATCCTCTTCCATATCCACTTCTTGATCTACAGACCCCTATATTTGACTATGAGAAGGCCATATCACAACTTAGTTACTGATTCAAAGCATATACTTCATCCTATAAGACAGAACCCCATACTTTGATAGTGTTTTTCCCAGCTAGCCCCATGAATCAATTTTCAGTTGGCCATTCTTCCATTTTATGAGGCCAGCTTCTTCTGAGTTAGGGGGTCTATAGTCATATCCACTATAATATCTATTTTGTTGTTGTTGTTGTTGTGAGATAGGATTCCTTTACAGAAGCAATGCTATGTGGAATATCATTTGGTAAACAAGACATTCCTAAGTCTAGAAATGATAGTATTTGTGGAGGCATTACTTTCAGGTAGTGTTCATGGATGCATGTCCAAAATATATGTCATTTCAAGGAAACAATTATTTATTCCCTCTATAATAGGAGAGGCCCAATGTAACCAACCTGTCATCAAATGGCTAGTTTTCCTGCAAACATGATTCTATAAGAGATTTCAGTATTGGTCTCTGCTGTTAGCAAGTTAAGCACTCATCAGTTACAGCAGTCAGATAGCTTTTGTGAAGGTAAATCAATGTTGCTGAAACCATGCATGGTCTCGGTCCCTGCCATAGTAGTGACTTGGTCCCATTGAGCAAACACAGGGATGGCAATGTAAGAGAATGATGTTCACAGAACATGTCATTTTGGCACTGCTGCAAGTAAGTGTTGTAAAGGATGTGGATAAATATGAACAGTTGTATCTTGTTGGTAAGAATGTAAAATGGTAAAGACATTGTAGAAAACAGTTTGGCAAGTCCTCAGAAAGTGAAGTACAGAATTTCCATTATGACCTGCAACCCCACTTCTCCATATACACCTCAAAACCATGGACAGGAACAGATATTTGCACATCAATGTTTACAGCAGAAATACATTTGCTAAAAGATGCAAATAACCCAATTGTCCATCAACAGAGTAATGGCTAAACAACGTGAAGGAATGACGCTCTGAGTCATGCTACAATATGGATGAACCTTTAAGACATAATGTTGAGTGAAATAAAGTAGATACAAAGGGACAAATCCTGTATGATCTCATTTATATGAAATAAATAGAATTTGTGAATTCATAAGCTCAGAAACTAGAATATTGCTTACTAGGGGCTGGTTGGGGGAGAGCAATAGGGAGTTCATGTTTAATTGGTATGGAGTTTCTGTTTGGGGTGATAGAAATGTTTTGGCAATGTATGATGGTCATGGAGGCATAACTTTGTAATTAATACCACTGAACTGTGTGTGTAAAAAGGAACAGTCTTTCACTGGGAGTGTTTACCTTCCCTTCTACATAGTAATATATTGTAAAGGTTCTACAAATCCATATTCAAGGTTGAAGATTGCCCATATTTATACAGGACTTTATAATTTTAAAATAACCTAAATGAAATGGCTGAAAGAAAGACAACAATGGACTCAGTAGAAATAGAAAATATGAGTAGATCTATAACTAATAAAGAGATTGAGTAGTAGTGAAAAAAATAAACTTCCCAAAAAGAAAAGCTCAAGCTCAGATATTTTCCCTGATGAATTCTGTTAAAGTTTCAAAAAGAATTAGTAGTGATCTTTTAGAGGCTTGACAAATATTAGAAGTGGAAAGAGTCCCACCTCATTCTATGAGGATAGTATGACTCTGAAACCTAGACCAGACAAAGTTCTCATAACTAAAGAAAACTAAAGATTAATATCCCTTATAAATATAGGTACAAAAATCCTTAACAAAATACTAGGAAACTTAAACCAGCAACATATAAAAAAAATCAGAGCCCAGGAACAAACGTAATTTATCTAATTAATGCAAGATTTAAAAAATATATGCAAATTAATCATTGTAAAATAGCACATAAATAGAATAAAGGCCAAAAAAATATGATCATCTCAATAGTTTTTAAGGAAAATCATTTGACAAAATCCTACACAGATTTATCATAAAAATTCCAAGAAAGTAGGAACAGAAGAGAATATTCCCAACCTGATAAAAGGTGTCTATGAAAATCACCAACTAGCATGATACTTGTTGAAAGATAAAATTTTCTTCCCAAGATCAGAAACATTCTAAGGATGTATGGTATGCTTTTGCCACTTCTAGTCAACATTGTACTAGAGGTTCTAGACAAGATTAGGCAAGAAATATAAACTAAAGGCATCGAGATTGAAAAGGAAGAAGTAAGACTATATTTGCAGATGACATAATTTTGCATATGGATATAACATGGCTGTTCAAGTGCTGAGGATTCATCAGTGAAATAAGGAGCTGAGTCTTTGATTTGAAGAACTAGGGGGCTACTTGGACTTTTTACATCATGACCACTATTGATTATTTATTTAAACCACCAATGCCAATTGGGCCTATTAGAAGTTATCTATAGTGCACTGAGAGCTCCCTAAAGATTTCTGGTGAAATTATCTTCACATATAAAATTTGTAAACTATTTTTAAACTTATTTTCTGTAGGCTAAAGAGTATTACCTTTCTAATACTATATCTAATAGTTTTGATAAATGCTTATTTCCTACTTTATCCCTTGTTAATGAGTACTAAATTAAGAAATGGGAGTTAAGGACAAAATAACAAACATTGAAATGAAGCATTCATCTGGAATTAGTTACAGTCAAATCATAGGATTAGTGATTGTACACCATATTTTGTCATAGTCTGCTGAGCCCAATAAAAGCTTGAAAAATAATTTATATTATTAAAAATCATGAGGCTTAATAAAACCCTTAATTTTTACCTTATCACAAGTGAGAAGTATTCTACACTATTAATAAAATACCAACATCATTGACCTGTGTAATTGGCACTCACAAATTTATTTTGATTGGGATTAATAGTTACTAATATTAAAACCTATAAATAGGTTATATGTCAATGCTAATGTAATTAAAAATGCTTTTTTTCAGTGATATATAAATTCATTTTGTCACCTTTGGACTCTAATAAAATGGTACCAGATATGAAGGCTGAATACTTCTAGGCATATTAAAATAGTTATTAATTAATTCCTTACAATTACTCATTCTAGCTTAATCTGTAAATCAAGCATTAAAAAGTGATTCCAAGGTGATTTTTAATTGATATGCATATTCAATAGCTGCAAGCTTCAGGTTAGACAGGTTTAAATTTTGTACATTTTTAAATTTCTAATTTAAAGACTTTGAAATCTACATTAATGACAAAAAGTATAATAAAAATATGCATAATGGAGAACTGAGTCAATATTTTAATAAAGTGCTTAAAGTTTCAGTAGATTCTAGTGTATTAACACCACTTTAATTTTTCTTTCTTGCCATGAAATCCACTAGATTTGTCAGAATATGAAAAATCCTTTCAAGGATGATCCTTGGTTAGTAATCTCCAACTATAACCAAAAGAAATAGGTGAATTACTTGTCATTATATTTCTTCTTAATCAAGGTAAATTTTACATATGTGAAACAGATCATAAATGTACAAATAAATGAGATTTTACAAATATATTTTTTTTCATAACAACAGCCTCCCTTTTACCCACTTCTAGTCTTTCCCTTCCTACAGATGCCAACTGTTCTTATTTCTAACACAAAAGATTTGTTTTAGTTATTCTAGAACTTAATGAAAAAGGAATCATATAATATTAGAGCATGTGGTATTTTATGTCTTTGTTCATTTGCTGAACATAGTGTTTTGAGATTTATCAGTTGTGTGGACCAGTCATTTATTCTTTATACTTATATTATTGTGTGAATACACCAGCATTTATTTACTAATTCCCATGCTAATAGGCATTTTGGTTTTCAGATTTGAGGTATCATGTACAGGCCTTTGGGGTTCATGTTTAACTTTATAAGTGGTTCATTCTTTCTGAATGCTTATGAGGAAGTATAAAATTTCCAGTCATTTCACATCCTAGTTAAAACTTGGTATTGTCAGGCTTTTTAATTATAACCACTCTAGTGGTTGTGAAGTTGTTGAAATTGTGATTTTAATTCACATTTCCCTAAAGTCTAATGAGGCTGTATAATAGTTTATGTGCATATTGGCCACGTACACCTCCTTTTTTTTGGAATTATCGTTTCACATCTTTTTCCTTTAGTTGTTTTGTCATTTTTTATTTACCTTTAAAAAACTTCATATGTTATATACAAATCTTCTGTCAAATATATGTACTATAAACATTCCTTCTCAGACCATGGTTTGCCTTTTAATTTTCCTAAGTGCCTTTTGATGTACAGAAGTGTCAGGTTCTAAAGAAATCGAATTTCTACTTTTTCTTTTGTGATTACTGGTTTGAGTCCTCTAAAATAACTTCTTGCCTCATCCAATTTGATGAAGATATTCCTACAGGTTGTCTTCTAGAAGTTTTACAGATTTATCTTTTATATTTATATATTTGATTTTTCATGAGTTACTTTTTTCTATGGTATGAGGAATGGGTCCAGTTTACTTCTTATCTGTTTATCTAGTTGTTCCAGCACCATTTGTAGAAAGATTGTCCCTTCTCACATCTAGTTGCTTTGATTCCATTTTAAAAATCACTTGACTGTGTATGTGAGGGTCTACTTATGAACTTTCTATTATGATGCATTGAATAATTTGCTGTATATAAATACAATACTCTTCATTTACTGTAGCTATATACAAAGTCTTGAAATGACATAGTGTGGGTCCTTCAACTTTGCCCTAATTTTTCAAGATTGCTCTTGTTATTTTAGGTTCTTTGCATTTCCATATAAATGTTATAATCAGCTTATAAATTTCTTCAACAGTAAGAAATAAGTATGTTATTGATTGGAATTTATATGAATTCATAGATCATTTGGGGAAAATTGGCATCTTAAAATTCCAGTCTATTAACATGGTATATTTCTCCATCTATATGGATTTTCTTTAATTTCACTCATGAGTGATTTTTAGTTTTCCATGCAGTGTAGTTTCTTTTTCTTTCTTCTTTTTGCAGTGTCGTTTTCAAAACAGTTTTTCAAATCTTGTCAATTTTTTTGTTAATTTCTGTCAGTGTATGTATTACATTTATTTGATGCTGTTATAATAGTATGGATTTTAAAACTAATTTCAATAGTTTTCTGGTAATACATAGAAATATAAATATTTTAGTAAAATTAATATTGATCTCATATATTGTAACCCTAATAAATTAATTTATTAAATTCACTACTAGGTTTATTTTGGTAAACTACTAAGGATTTCTATGTGCACATTCATTTGGTCTGCATTAGGAGAGTTTTGCTGTTTTTCTTCTCAATCTTTATACATTTTGAATTCCTGCTCTTGGCATATAAGCCTAGATAAGAAATCCAGTATAACCCTAAAAACAAATGGTTTGTTGTATATGCTTATCTTGTGTTTCAGTATGTCAAAGGTTTGCTAATGCAAAATATCACAAATGGGTTGGCTTTTATAAAGGAGATTTATTTGCCATAAAACCTTACATTTCCAAGGCCATAGAAAGTCCAACTCAAGGCACCATAAGAGGGGCAGAGGTGCTTTCTGTCCAAAATCAGCTGCCACTTGGTGACACAAGATGCTGCCAATCTCTGCTAAGTTCTCTGTCTTCCCCTCCAGAATCTACCACGGTCTCCTGGAGCTCAGTTGTGAGCAACAACGCACAGGACTTGTCTCTTACTGTGCCTTCTCTCTCCTGCTTGGCTGCTTCCACTTTCTTCCTGAGTTTAGTTGCAAGCTATCAGGCACCATGGTTCCTCTCTCCCTGGGCCTCAGCTATTTGAGCCCCTCCTTTCTCTCACATGACAGGATCAAATATGGTGTATCCCTTTTTTCTATGTGTGTCTCATTTTTATCAGACCCAACAAGAGGGCAGAGACTCAATATAAATCACTCCTCATTGACATAGGCCAATTGAAAATGTCTCACACCCACAGCAATGGATTAGCTCACTGATAAAATCTTTCTCTTTTGGGGATTCATAAAATAATTTCAAACTGTTGCAACTTAAATCTGATCTAATGGGAAATCAATGAATATTTTACTAAAAGGATGTTACTAGCTGTAGGTGTTTTTGTGTTATTCATGATCAGAATAATGAATTTCACTTCTACTTATTTTTGTTGAATTATTTTGTCATCAATGAGTAATGCATGTTTTCAAATGCTTTTCTATGTGTATATCATCTTCTATACCATATTATAATATCAATGTGGCTTTTCTCCTGTATTTTGCTAATATGCTAAATTATAATAGTTCCAGCTGGTTATAAATGTTTTTTATAGCCTTACTAGTCTTTGTTTTCATCTTTATTAATTTCTGAGAGAGGAGCATTAAAATCTCCAACTTTGTTTGAGGATTTGTGAATTTCCACTTTTTATAATGTAAGATTTTGTGCCATGTATTTTGAACTCTTTTAGGAGATGCATTCATACTGAGGTTGACATAGCTTGCCAATGAGCTGACATGGTTACATCTTCCCCTCTATCAAGATTCCTTGTTTTGGAAATGATGATGGACAATGCCCATCCCAAGGAACAGAGAGTTTCTGTAACTGCAAACAAGACAGTTGCCTCCATCTGCACCTGGGGTCTAAGCCCCCTCTCAGCACAGTGGGCATCACCATCCCCAAATCCTCAAGATTGGGGAAGGAACAATGGATTAAAGTAGACTTCTTATTACAATGGAGGAACTTGTTTCATTAATATGAAGGCAGTGGCGACCAGAGATTCTGAGGGGAGGAAGAAGAAAGAATAGGTATAATATGGGGCATTTTGGGGACTTTGGAATTGTTCCGCATGACATTGCAATGATGAATACAGGCCATTATGCATTTTGTCAAAATCTATAAAATTGTGAGAGACAGTGTAAACTATAATTTAAACTATATTTCATGGTTAAGAGCAATGCTTCAATATGTATTCATCAATTGTAACAAATGTATCACATTAATGAAAGATGTTGTTCATGTGGGAAAGTATGGGAAGGGGAGGGGGAGGAGTGGGGCATATGGGAATCTCCTATATTTTTGATGTAACATTTATGTAATCTAAAGCTTCTTTAAAAAAAAGCATAAAAAAAGCAAACATAATAACAATAAAAAAAGACTCTGTTTTGAAGTAAACTTTTCTGATATTAATATAGACATAGCAGTTTTCTCATGCTAACAACTTGCATCTTTTCTTGGACTTTTACTTTCATTATATCCTTTCAATATATGTCCTTCAATACATACTTTGAAAATTTCTTTATACTGAAACTGAGTATTTTGCAATTAGAATTATTAAGGCTTACATTTTCCTATTCCATTGACATGCTTTGCTTTTTCATTGGAGTGTTTAGTCCACTTACATCCAATTAATTATGGATTGGGACTTTGGTTGGTGGAGGTTAAGCATTTATTTGTTATGTGTGTGTCTATTCTCTTATTATCATTTTATTTGTCCTATCATTTAAAAAAATTCCTCTTTTGCTGCTTTCTGATTAATTTTGAATAAAAATATTTTTAGTATTTTATTTTATTTCCTCCCCAGGATTTTTAGCAATAGCTATGTGTATTATATGTATAATGGTTGCTCTGGTGATTACACAATGCATTCTTTTTAAAATCTCTAATCTATATTTATTGTGAATTTTTTACACTGAATTTTACATTTTTATGCAATCACATCTACCAATATTTCCTTTATACTTTCCAAGTTTCACATTATGCTTGACAGAATGAAGTTCCCCCACCTCTAGATTTTAAAAATAAAATTACAAATTTCTGCAGGTAATATTTGTGAGTGTGTGCACTTATGTCTTCATTCAGCTGGCATTCATATTTATGTATATTTGTCTATTTAGGAAATAAGTAATTTTTTATAAGTAAGAAATGCAAAGGAACAGGTATATTTTTGAGGTGCTTTAGTTGAATTTCAACTGCTACATGTCTAACCAATATACCTGTATGTTTTATTTCTTTGGCTGCTCACACAAATACCACACAATTGGTTGTCTTAAACAATGAGATTTTATTATCTTGCAGTTTTAGGGCTAGGAAAATCCAGATCAAGGCATTATCCAGGTGATGCTTTCTTTCCAAAAACTTGGCATTCTGGGACTTGCTGCCAGTGATCCTTGGTCCTGGGTTCCTTTGTCACATGTCAATGCATGTGGTGGCCTCTCTTGGACTCTCCCTTCTCTTCCACATTTTATTCACCTTAAGCCTCTTGCTTCCCATGCCTTCCTATCTCTATCCGCATTTTATTCTGCTTTTAAAAATATTTATTTTAAAGAAACTTTAGATTACATAAATGTTACATAAAAATATAGGGGATTCCCAATGCCCCGTTCCCTCCCCCTCCCACACTTTACCACATTAACAACATTCTTTAGTGTGATACACTTGTTACAATTGAGGAACACATGTTGAAGCATTGCCACTAACTGTGGGTTAGAGTTGATATTATACTTTACACTGTCCCATGCAATTTTGTAAGTTATAACAAAATATATAATAGCCTGCATCCTTCATTGCTATGTCATGCAGGACAATTCCCATGTCCTGAAAATGCCCCCGCATTACATCTATTTTTTCCTCTTCCTCCCCTCAGAACCTCCAGGGGCCACTGCCTCCACACCAATGATAAAAGTTCTTCCATTGCTAGAATACTAATAAGTATATAGTAGAACAGCATTAAGTCTACTTTAGTTCGTTGTTCTTTTCCCACTCTTGAGGATTTTGAGATGGTGATGCCCAACCTGCGTCTTACACAATACATTCTTAACTTATCGCAATCACTTATAATTAATATTATAACACTACATTTAAAATGTTAGATCTTCATAAAAGTCTAATTCATTTTGTAAATTGATATAAAATTATAATAGTGGATTATAATATAATGGATTAATTTACATACAATTCATATAAAAATAATATAATTCCATAATGCTATTTTTAATTTTTCCTTTATACATATATTACAAACCTCCAAGTACAGTAGAATAAAGATCTTGTTCTATTGTTTTCTTGTATCTATTATTTTTTCTAATGAGATTAGCTGTCATTTTCATCATTGTTCCCCTGTATTTTATGTGGCATCTGCTCTGGCTGCTTTTTGGACTATATTTTTAGTTTTGATACTCAGAGGTTGATTATGATATGCCTAGATGAGTTTTACTTTGGGTTTATCTTGCTTGGGTTTAACAAATTGTATTGGATCCTTAGGCTAATATTTCACTAGATTTGGAACATGTTTGGGTATTATTTCTTCAAATATTGTTTTCTCATTGTCTCTATCCTGTCTTACTGGGAGTCTAAGTACATGTATGTTAGACTACTAAATTGAGTGTCTACATTTTTCCTCAATACTTTTTTTTTGAGATTGCATGTCTATATATATTTTCAAATTCATTGACCCTTTCTTCTGTCTTCTTAAATCTGTTCTTAGGCCAAACCAATGAGTTCTTATTTTCAAATAGCCTAATTTTTAGTTCTGTAATTTCAGTAGGGTTTTTTTTGGGGGGGTGGGGTTCTAATTCTCTGCTGAGATTTCCTATCTGTACATTTTTTTCTGCTTGTCTTTTCATTTACATCATTACATATATTTAAAGAGTTATTTTGAGCTTTGACCTGTTGTCATCTCAGTTTTTCTTTTTCTTGATTATGGGTTATGTCTTCCAGTTCCCTGTATCTAATAATTTTAATTGACTATATTTTGTGAATAAGTCACTATTGGGATTTTGTATTTTGTTATTCTTTTCTTCAATGGGTATTGGATTTTGTTATAGCTGATATTTAAATCTTTGTTAGATCCTCTTGATCTTGTCAGACTTATTATTTTAGGTACTTTGAAGAGTATTTTTGCCCTATTCCTTCAGCATGGATCATTCTCTAGAGTGTGATATTAACTCTTATGATATAACCTTTCTGAGATCTTGGGTGAATACTGAAGGTGTTCAGCAGTGGACTTTTGCTGGCCACAAACATCACCACCGCCCCTCCCTTGAATATCTCACATCCCACTCCCAGTATTCCCATTCATATGTCAGCCTGCAAGTAGCTGCTTCCTGATAGGACCCAAACCCCTAATAATTTACAGTCCAGCCAAGAAAACTCCTAGGGTCCCTGTCCATGAATCTCTTTTCTCTCTAGTAGGCTGGCTCACAAATTTCCTTTATTTCAGTGCCCTCAAACTCCTATTCTATCTCTTCAACCTCGCAAGACCAAGAGAATCAACTGACTCCTCCCTTAACTATGGCTTAGAAACGTCTCCAGGGAGAAATCCATGGGAAAATTGTGCCCCATCTCATGTCATATATTTTCCTTCTCTCAAAAAACACATCCTAAACTCCCTATTGTCCAATGACTGAATACAAACAGTTGTTGACTAACAGAGAGCAAATCTGATGACAATCATATTTTTTTCATAAAAATTATCCTTCCTCCAAATTCTTTTTGAAAAAATAAGTTCTAAAATATAAACCATTTTTGTTTTCTTCTATATCCTTTTAATTTTTAAAAACATTAACAAGAAATGTTACATTCAAAGAATGGACCTTAATTTGTATTTATGAACTGTGTAAGCTTAGCACAATAGGGATAACAAGCATTTTATACTTATGCACCACTACTATAAAGTTATTTAGTATCTAATAAGATGTTGTTGATTTTCAGATTTTATTTCAAGGAAACTCCAGCATTCTGAAAAATACTTTAACTTGTTCTGTAAATGAGCACTTGGTTGTTCACTGAAGATTCTGGAGGTTCATGCATCAGAATTGCATTACAGAAGGTGGTTAACTTAGCAAGAGAAACATTTGCCTTGTAGATAATCCACATTGAAGAATCAGAAACAGTTAAGCTTATTTCCAAGAATTATTTCAAGAATATATGAAATGTGCATATCTGCTATTGTATTTCTAGAATATATCGAAGAGAAATATGATGAGTAGGAGTTTTTCCTGGACATCCAATGTATACTAATTTTTAAGGACTCCCAATAAATCTTATTTTTAAAGATACAGGTATTTTATACATCCTTTGGATCCTATGTATTAATGATTGTCTCATAGCTTTGTTTTGGGTAATGGTCCATATATACAGGGACTGCCAGGTATAAGGTGATGGCTTAGCTAAAATGCAGGAGTCAATTAGCAACTTTTAAACTCTGCATACTCAAATCAAATAGTTTATTTTTAATACATAGGAATAATGCAATTTAATTTGCACTTCAGTTGAATTAAATTTTACACAGATTTTTAACTTAAACCTGCTTAAATTAATACATGTTGAGTAAAATAAGCCAGCAAAAATAAGACAAATATTTTATGCTTTTTTTCTAAAAATTTATTTCTCTCCTTCCCTTTCCCCCTCACCCCCCCAAGTTGTCTGCTCCCTGTGTCCATTCGCTGTGTGTTCTTCTGTGTCCACTTGTATTCTTGTCAGCAGCACTCGAAATCTGTGTCTCTCTTTGTTGCATCATCTTGCTGCGTCAGCTCTCCGTGTGTGTGGTACCACTCCTGGGCAGGCTGCACTTATTTCGTGCTGGGCGGCTCACCTTACAGAGAGGTAAGGTGCGCGTGGGCTCCTCTATGCGGGGGACACCCATGCATGGCATGGCACTCCTTGCGCGCATCAGCACTGCGTGTGGGCCAGCTCATCATATGGGTCATGAGGCCCTGGGTTTGAACCTTGGAACTCCTGTGTGGTAGGCAGATGCCCTATCCATTGGGCCAAATCCGCTTCCATATTTTATGCTTTCAATGATCTGAAATAATTGGAAGCAAATTCAAAGAGTCAGAAATTAGAATGTAGGTTACCATGGCCTGGGGTGGTGGCAAGGAATGGGGAGATGCTTAAATTGTACAGAGCTTCTGTTTGGGGTGATGTTTTGGGATTGGATGGTGGTAACAGCAGTGCAGCACTGCAAATATAATCAACAGAAACCAATTTTATATTTGCATGTGGTTAAAAGGGGACATTTTAGGTTATATATATGTTACTAGAATAAAAATAAAAAATACATAGGACTGTATGACACAAATAGGGAACCCTAATACAAACCATGGACTATAGTTAACAGTACAATTATAGTAACAGTCTTTCATCATTGTAACAAATGTACCACACTAATGCAAGGTGGTATTAATAACAGGGTATATGGGCAAAGTATATTTTTGCCTGATTTTTATGTAAAACCTACAATATCAGTACATAAAAAGTAGTATTATTTTTAAGTAATATTCTAACAAGGCAAATTGCAAATTAGGACTATTTTAATGTTCACTATAACAATAAATACATAGTAGGTGCTAAGAATTATATATTACTCAAATTTTATTTCATTATGCCATTTGAATATTCTTCCTCTTTTATTAATAACCTTAAGTAAATAAAATAATTTTGAGTTTTTATCAAATAAATGTATACTTATAAATCACTATTCTCTGATAAGGTTATAAGTCAGGTGTTGTTTGTTAAGTTTTTGGAAATTGTAAGTGTGGACCTTCATCTTATTTACATTTGTCAGGATATTTAAACTCATAATTGAAGCTTGATGTCCTAAATCATGCAAAAATACACAGTTCCCATACTCTACCTTTTAATACTACCTTGCATTTGTGTGGTACATTTTTTTCTCACTGTGAGTATTGGATTTAGGTATCATTCTATTTTAAAAAGGATTTCATTAAAAGTGAAACAACTCTCTAGTTTTATTTTAATAAATGAAACTGATTAAACAGATGGAATCTAAAATTTTAAATTAAATAAGCAATATAAATCTGTTTCATCTTCTCTTAAATACATGGATTTCACTTAGAAATGAGAACAGAATTGTTGCTTTAAGAGAATAAAGTAATAACACTTCTACCAAATGTAATTATCAGTTTGTCTTCTGTAACAAGATAAAGTGATGCATCTGTATGAAGATAATCTTACATTAAGAATGAAGAAATGAACATGCAGACTCAAATGAATAACCTGGGTAATTGAAATCGAGTAGTGAAACAATACTTTCTTTATGGTGAGTGAGTGGAATAGCTTGAATTGAAGTTGTGCAGAAAGAAAAGATTAAGTATTATTTTATTTGCTTTGTTTAGAAATAGTTATTTAGGAATAAGCTTTATGTCCCTAATAGAATCAGACTGCATATACACATTTGATTAATATCTGACTAAATCTTTTTTTTTAATATAGTGATGTTCTAAGAAATTTGCAATTTTTTACTAATTTAAATCTCATTACAAAACCATGAGGCAAGGAAGATTATTACTATATTTTACAGACGGGGAAGCAGAGGCTTGGAGAGAATTTTATTGACTCATCTAACATCACATAGCTACTAAGTAGCAGAACAGGATTAAAACAAGAGTCTGTGCACTAAATCAGAGGTTGTAAACTATGGTCAGTGAGCCAAATTTAGCCTACCACCTGTTTTGTAAATAAAGTTTTATTGGAACACAGCCACACTCACTTATGCACCATTTAGGTCTTCTTTCCCTCTGTAAAGAAGGTGCTACAGGGTTGAGTCGCTGCAGCAGGGATTGTATGGCTCTCAAAACCTAAAATATATACTAGCTGACCCTTTACAGGACAAATTTGCAACTCTTGCTTTAAATCTTATATTCTTTCAATTCCTTTTGGCTAAGCTGTTTTTAGTGTGCTACCTGTTTCCTGTCAGGACCTTATTTTATAGCGTAGCCTAATCAAATTCTAATGAGACAGCAGGCTTGATATTATTTTAGTCCTTTGATCTTTGCTGAGACTTGCATAAAGGCACATTTCTGAAAATATCTATAGTATGCTTGAGAAGTTTCTAAATTTAAAGCTTTGGGTTGAAAGATAAAATTTATGGCAAGCTTTTTGTTTTGTTGAATTTTTCTATATTATTATTCATTTGTTTTCTGTGATTTTTCTGTAAATTCCCTTTTTTCCCCATCTTGATTTCAGCTTTGAATTCACTGAACTTTTTGAACACATTAATTACTTTCCCTTTATTTTTGGAAAATTATCAATCATTAATTTTAAAATTCTGCTTCTAGCCAATCCCTTTTTCCTTTTTCTGTAAAGCTGCCATCCATTTTTCCTTAATTTGCTTTCCTATTTTCCATCTCCTTACTTTTCTGAATCCAGGGTAATCTATTCTACTTTTCCTACCCACTAATTTCAACTATCTTATTTCTAGAATTTCTATTTTTATCTTTTCTGTCCCTTATAAATACTTTAAACCATTTCAATAATCATAGTTATTATTTATTCAATATCTGAAGTCTTTTTTGGTTTTCTCCACTGATTCCTACCATTATGTCCAATACTTTTGACTATGAGATAGCTACCTTTTCCTAAAAGTTATTTGTGTGAATTTTTGGAACCCTCCGATGATGGTAGATGTGTTCAGAATTGACTTGCATTTGCTTTAATATACAACAAGTTCACTTCTAGCCTGGAGCCTCTTTAAATTTATAGTTTAAAGTTTTATGGATGATGATGATGCAGTTGGAAAAAATGAGACGGGCCAGCTTGTATTGTGATATTCCCCAGCTGCCTGCAATACACTTCAGGGCTGAAAGTGACCTTGTATTATCTCGGTGTTGTGAAGCCAGTTTACATCTCCTGCTCTGTTTCTTTTTACTTTCGAATATTGTCTTTCAAACTAATATGTCTTCAGGTTTTCCAGTCCTGAGAAAGACCTGCCTTTGGTGTACTTTTGCTTTTACCAATCCGTGAACTCTCTACCATTATCCATCTCTCCTTTATTTGATATTTTGCCTTCTAATCATTTATGTAGCCATCACTTAATTACTTAATTACTGAAAAAAATGTTATTTTGTAATTTTTACGTTAAGAAGTTCTCAATCTGGAAAATTAGAAAGGTTTAAAACTCACTTTGTAATATGATCTTAAGTATATATATATATTTGTAGCAGTTCGATATAGTTATGAATTCCAAAAATAGGTATTACATTATGTTTGTAAACTGGTCTGTACCTGGGCATGATTAACTTACGATTAGGACTTTGATTGGGCCATGTCAGTAGGGTGTTGAGTCCCAGCCCTTTGGTGAGTGGGGACTCAAACAGATAAAAGGCATGGCAAAGGAGAGTTGGAGCATTTTGATGTTGGGGTTTTTAATGTTGGGGTTTTGATGTTGGAGTTTGATGCTGAAGTCTTAAACTTGAGCCCCAGAAAGTAAGCACACAGAGGAAAGTAAAGCAAGCCCTGGGAAGAGAGGAACCCTGAGCCTGGAAAGAAGCAAGACCCAGGAAGAGAGGAACCCAGGAAGCCTGAACCCTCCCAGATGTCGGCAGCCATCTTGCTCCAACACAGGCAAAAAGACTTTGGTGAGGGAAGTAACATGATTTATGGCCTGATAATGTAAGCTCCTCCCCCAAATAAGTACCCTTTATAAAAGCCAACAGATTTCTGGTACTTTGCATCAGCACCCCTTTGGCTGACTAACAGAGTATTGAAATAGAAATATTAGTAAAGTGTCTAGGGACCATTAGGAAAAATCAAGATTATTTTTGTTTGGAACACTTGAAAAAATGTTACTTGAATGAGTATGTCCTCTAGTTTCTGTTGGATTTCTCACTTTCCATTTTAGTCAATTTTATACACATTGAGATATTGTTCTACTGTGTTGTTTCATTTTAATCATCCAGTTTCTGTCTTCCACCTTTATGCTTTCTGCCCTTCAGCAAATATTCAGTATCATTTAATGCAAATGATCCTCAAATCTATATCTCTGCTACAGAACTTTGTCCTACACTATAGCCTTGCATTTCTACATACTTTGCTTGCATTTCTACCTGTATGTTTTCCAGTTAACTTGAATTTAACATGAGTGAAACCAAATTTATTTTCACCTGCAAAGTGTCCTCTTCAGTTTTTAAAGTTTCTCTTCATAATGCTGTCATTCTCCCAAAGACATTTATAATTTTTAAAGTCACCTTCCACCCTTCTCTCGATTGGCCCTCCCATGGTTAATCAGACATAAATTTGGACTCTATTGTATTTCTCTGTCACTTGTATCTTTCTTTGCCTTTGTAGTAACTACGTTATTTCCCAGTTCCAGGCCTTATCTCCTCATGCTAAAACTGCTACAAAAAGCTCCTCACCACATTTACAGCAATGAGGTTAGGGGAAGGGAAAAGAAAACTTGCTTAAGAACAGCACACTCTAGCATTTTCTTGTAGCCAACTGACTATTGTCAGCTGTCAATTATTTCTTGCAGAAATCACACTCACCCATTCTGCTGCATAACAAGATACTCTTGCCTTTCAACTGTGGATGGTAATCAACTGCTTTAGCTTTAATGTTTTCCATGCTTTTATAAAACATAACGACTGTCAAACAACAGTTTGACATTCATCTGTTAAGGAACTTCTCCTGCCATACTTATTTTTTTGTGTGTATTTCTTGCCAAAATATCTGTACGCTATTGATATAAACATCTCCAGAATCCATGAACATATATGAGAGATAACAAGCAATGTATGAATATCATACTACCATTTCATATGGTAGGACAATTTTCCAATGATGTTTTATTTTTTGTCTACCATAAAAACAATTTTATAGTCTAATATTTGCAGACTATTAAATACTTTTTTATTTAAGTGGGTTTCCAATAGTTGGTTCTTTCTGGTAATTAATCCAGATTGACCTTTTTTTTTTTTTCTCTTAACTGAAATGTTTAGGCCATTTAATTTAATGTAACTTTCAATAAGTTTTTTGTTTAAATGTACCATCTCCTACTTATTTCTATTTTTCCCATATGTTCTTTCTTCCTCTGTTTCTACAACCTTGTTTTATATTACATTTTAGGTTTCCACTTCATTCCTGGTATTCACTTATTAGCCACAGCTATGTGTTTCATGTATATTAGTAGTTCCTGAATTGTATAAAATACATCTTTAAATTATTAGAGTAAACCTCTGAATAATATCACAATTACACTTCTCTTTCCCAAATAACTTGTCCTTTGTGCCACTGTTGTCATATATTTTGTTTCTTTGTATGCTGTAAACCTCATAATACAGCGACATTATTTTGTGCAATTAATAAATGGTCTTAAAAGTCATTAAAATGTAGGGTAAAAGCCATATAATATATTTATCCACATATTGACCTTTTCTGTACCTCTTGATTTCTTTCCTAGATCCAATTTCCATCTGGTATCATTTTCCATCTTCCTGAAAGAAATCCTTCAACATTATTTATAGTTAAAGTATGCTTGTGATAGATAGTTTTTCTGAAAATGTGTCATTATTTTGCCTATGTTTTCAAAAGATATTTTCACTAGGTAAAAAATTCTAGGTTGAAAATTTCAGTTTTCTCTCAGAAATCTTAAGGATGTTGCCTACATGCCTGAATTTCAGTTACCATGGTTTAAATAGCACCAGTCTCTCAGCAACATGGTTAAAATTTCAGTTACCATGGTATATTAACTGAGTAATTGCGTAAGTATAAATTTTGCTCCTGGCTCTTTGGGATACAGATCACTAAGAAAATAACAGATGCATGTGATGATCAATGACCAATCCTGCACTTCTTGAAAATTCTGTAGGTGACTGCACCCTGTCCATCTGTTACTCATTTCATGCACAGGAAGCAAAGTGTGCCATTCCTGTGTTCCCAGTGATGAACCTAAGTGATACTTTATAAAAATGATCATCAGAAGAGGGAACTGGTTGGTAAAGATGAAAGTGCAGGAAAGAAGTGAAAAATGATAATACTGGAAGTACAATTCAAAAGAAAAGTAAATGGGGTTATGGAAGAAATTGTGGGATTGTTGACATTGCTGCCATTAGAAAAACTCTAGGTATACAGTCAGAAGAACTTACCAAAAGCTAATATATTGGCATAACTGAAAACAGTGTTTTGATATAAAAACATAGCTGTCCCACAGGAAGTGACCCTGGCACTGCCTTTCGTTTATTTTCATCCATAGTTCTATATAGATAGTAGGTGCTCAATATATATTTACATAATTTATTCAAAATTTAATTTCTCTATCACTAACTAGAATCCTATAATTCATTTTATTTATCTCCACTATCCTCTCTTTTAGAGGAAATTCATTTCCATACATCATGCAACAAATGTATTTTGGTGGGAACTGTGATGCTTTTTATGTGTGAAATATGAGCCTTTCAGTTAATTTCTTTATGTGACTAAAGCAATCTTTCTAACACCCTCCAAGCAGAACCAGCTACCTTTTCCCCTTCATGGTTTTCAGCAAATGTCAGACCTCATTCATAAATCTTTTGCTGTAATAACTGCTTATCAATCAGGGTTCAACTGAACCTGGTAACTATGTCTGGTTTGGTCAGGGAATCTTCTGTACATTATCAGCTCACCTTTGACATAATGTATTTTCTAAATGCTTTCTTTGTGATGTGCTTTTTCTGTATGAAAATTCAGTTTCCTGTGAACCTGTGCATTTTCTTGTACAAAATGTACTATGGTACATTTTGTTTTGTTAATTTTACTTAGAATTAAGCATTACTGTAAAAGTTTGTATGTTTCATTATCACTTGAAGCATAAATAAACAAATGGGTTGTTCCTTCTTTCAGAATCTTCTGAGAGATAAATATGATGGAACTTTTCCTTTTTTAGTAAATATTTATCATAGATAGGTAAAGACATGTTTTAATTAAAAACACCTATAATATAAGTTTAGGGTAGTGTGGCAGTTTGATGCTGGATAGTCCCCATAAAATCATGTTCTTAGAGCTAATCCATTCCTGTTGGTGTTACCTATTGTAGATGGGATCTTTTGATTAGGTCCCTTCAGTTAAAGGCCTTTTGATTAGATTACTTCATTAAGCATGACCCAAGGTAGGTCTTACTGAAGTCCTATATAAATGGGATGAATATCAAGAGAGATACAGAGAGAAACCTCCAGAAGCGATAGAGAAAGCCCTGGAATCCAGAAGGTGAAATCAATGGAACACAGAAGCAGAGAGGAACACACAGAAAACCAGAGAAAAAGCCACCGAAGCAGAGAGAGAGAGCCTTGAGAACAGGGAAATGAAATCAACGGAACCCAGGAAACAAGAAGCCAGAAGTTGAAGCAACAAAACCCAGAAGAGAAGGGAAAGACCCGCAGATGCCACCATCTGCCTTGCCAAGTCTCAGAGGAGTCCAGGATCCCAGCAGCCAGTCTTCAGGAAGAAAGCATTGCCTTGATCATGCCTAGATTTCGACATTTTTCTTAGCCTCAAAACTGTAAGCTAATAAATTCCCATTGTTAAGCCAACCCATTTCTGGTGTATTGCTTTTGACAGCTTTTAGCAAACTAAAACAAGTATCAAAAGATACATTTTTGTAAGTTAAAAACGTGCTTTCTGTAAGAATTGTGGCTTTGCAATTCACGTCCTTGGAAAGGGATTCAATTATTATTTTCCTAAAGATTCATGTAAACTTTACATTTTTCTTTCATTATATCCTCATAACAAATATTTTTGGCTTCCAGAAATATTTATCTTTAAAGTGACTTCCTAGCTTTGATTAAACTAAGTCACATGTCTAATGGGAGCAGGGGACCATCTCAAGCATATTAGTTACTTTGATGGGCTTTTCATACAAATTCAGTGAGAGGTACTGCAGTTGAACATATTAACGAAAAAATTCATGTGACTTAGTTTAATCAAACCTAGGAAAAGCCAAATTATATAATGGTGATGACAATTCTGTTTTAACTATGGAGTATGAAATAAAAGATAATAGCTATAAGCTCCAGTGTGCTTACCTTGAAGAGTGAAAACTTAACACTGAAATTTTCCAACATTTATTTACTTATTCATGTTTATTTTATAAGGTCATGGAGAATCAAAGTGGATGTCAATAAAATTTTGATTGTATTAATGGGCAAGGTTTAAAGTAATGTTTCGCAGGGCGGGGCAAGATGGTGGCTGAGTGAGCTTACCTGATAATCTCTCCTGCAAAGAAGTGGCTGGGCAGCGTTGGAGGTTCTTTGGGACCAGGCTGTTCCGGGATTTTTGCAGGGCAGGAGGTGTCTGGACATCGATTTGGTGGGAAGGTAACAAAAAAAATTCATCTATAAGATATAATTGAGACTCTATTACATGGAGATGGGAGCTGCGCGTGGGACGCTCCCTCCTGGGGTGGGTGGAGCCGCGGCACCGGCGCTGTGGCGATGATTTCTGGAGGCTCTGCGGTACTTGGGAATTCATAAGCCCTGAGCAGGCTATTGGGGGGTTAACAGGACAGGAGGCCTTTGCACACCTATTTGGGGAGACAAACGGGAGTTTTATTGCGAAGCGGGGAATTTTTGATTGCGGACACAAATAATAGCGCTTCTGCCTAGAGCCCCGCCCTCCCAAGCCCAGCTGCTGATCTGCAGCAGACTTAAATTGCTAGCAATAAAGAGACGTCACCAGGAGGCTGTTACAGGGTCTGGCAGGGTGGGAGATGTCTGGAAGCCGATTAGGGGAATATTTTGTGAAGCGTGGGAATTTCGGTTTTGGACTCTGTTATCGATGTTTCTGGCTGGAGCCCCACCCCCGGGCCTGGCTACTGATCTACGTCATTAAATTGGCTGCAGTGTAGAGGCGCCCCCAGTTCTGGGGGCTTACAGGGTGGGAGGTGTCCTGAAGTCGAATTGGTGATACATCCACAGAATAGATCCCAGTGAGTGAGTGAATTGTGGGGTTCAGACACATAAGATAGAGTTTGTGGATGTGACCTCACCCATAGGGCTGGCACCCAGCTGCGGGGATCCCTGAAGGCTGTGATGCACTGTGGTGCTCCCAGGCTTCCTGTTAACCGGACTTGAGGTTGCCAGGTCTGAGTCCCCTAAACCCTGGTGGCCCACACCCCAGAGACTCACACCTTTTGAGTCTTCAATATCTCAGACTTTCCATCCCTGAATCCATCATGCCCTGAGGTCCATCTGAGGTCCTTGAATGTCCTAGCCCTCAACATTTGTGTTTTTTCTTTTTTGTTTTGTTTTGTTTTTATTTTTATTTTATTTTTTATTTTTTTTAATGTCCTGATTGCTAACATTGCATTATCTCCTAGTCTTTTCTCCCAGCGTATCCCCCAAAGTCTTTTTTTGTTTTTTTTTTCAGTTATTTAGGTTTTTGTTGTTGTTGTTGTTGTTGTTGTTGTTGTTGCTGTTGTGGTTGTTCTATATATTTTTTTCTTTTCCATACTTGTTCCCCTCCCTATACCCACCCCTTTTTCTTTCTTCCTTTCTTCTCTTCTTTTTTTCGTCTCTCTCTCATCCCCCATCTTCTTCTTATTCTATTTTATCTTAACTATACAATAGGTGCTGCAGGGAACACCTCGCATTTGCTGGGTTTCCTCATCCTCCGCTGCCTCATTTCTGTGTGAATTGATTTTGGCTACCTACACTATCCCCTTTCCCCTACATCTTGATATCCCCCATCATCTACTGTCTCTCCTATATTCCACCTCCCTTTCTTTGATCCTCAAAGTGTCTAACTCTTAATTTCTAATACCTTTGTTTTGTTTTCTGTCTTTTATCCACTCTTGAAACTATTGCCTTTCTTTTCTCTTTCTCTCTCTCACGAAAACAATAGCTTTTTAATTCATACCATATTCTTCCCATATTCAGTCTACTACCTCATTATAGGTACTCTACTTACTGCTATAACTCTACACAACTTACATGAATCTAATATACATCCTCCCAGATCTCATATTGTTGCTCCGTTAACATTTATCACCAATACTACTTTACACTTTTTCCTTGCTTACACAACTGCCTTTCCCTGGCCCTAATATTTTCCTTTAAAGTGAACTCAACCAGCAATAAGAAATTAGAATAAGAAGAACAAAGTGACAAAGAGAAGATATAACACTTATGCAAAAACAACAGCTAATTAATCCCCAAGACTAGACAAAGAAGCTAAGGAACTGATTAAACCCATCAAGATAAAATGATGACCAGACAGCAACAAAAATCTACAAACCAAACCAGTAATCAGGAAAACATGGCTGAATCCAATGAACAAACTAAAAACCAGGAAGGGGAGCAGAACTTCGCACAAGTAATGAAAGATTCAGAACATTTATCACTGACAAATTTAATGAAGTAAAGGAAGAGGTTAACAACATGAAGACAATACTTGGAGAGGAAATTGCAGACATACACAAAAAGATAACAGATCTGATGGGAATGAACACCACATTTCAAGAAATCAAAAATACACTTGCAGCAAATATCAGCAGACTAGAAGAGGCAGAGCAGAGAATTAGTGATGTGGAAGACAGTACATCGGAAATCAAACAGATAGTAGAATTGATCGATAAAAAGATAGAAAAAATCCAGCTAGGACTTAGGGACCTGAAGGACAATGCAAAATGCTCAAACATACATATTATAGGCATCCCAGAAGGAGAAAAGAAGGGAAAGCGGTCAGAAGGAGTGTTGCAGGAAATAATGGCTGAAAACTTCCCAAATCTACTGAAAGAGACAGATGTACATATCCAAGAAGCACAGTGCACCCCAATTGTCATAAACCCCAACAGGCCCACCCCAAGACATATACTTGTCAAATTATCCAACGCTCAAGACAAAGAGAAAACTCTAAAAGCAGCAAGAGAAAAGAAAACCATCACATACGAGGGAAGCTCCATAAGATTAAGTGCTGATTTCTTATCTGAAACCATGGAGTCAAGAAGGCAGTGGTATGATATAGTCAAGGTACTAAAAGAAATAAATTTCCAGCCAAGAATACCCTATCCAGCTAAACTAGCATTCAAAAATGATGGAGAGTTCAAAATATTCACAGATAACAGAAACTGAAAGAGTATGCCAACAAGAAACCTCCCCTTCAAGAAATTCTAAAGGGAGTTCTGCAGGAAGAAAGGAAAAAACAGGAAAGGCAGAATTGGAGGAGAGTGTAAGAGCAACAAAAAAGACAAAAAGAGAAGTGAAAAAAACAAACAAAATATGACAAACACAAGTCCAATCAAAATATGGCTAACACAAATAATTCCTTGAAAGTAATAACACTGAATGTCAACAGATTAAACTCACCTATCAAAAGATTCAGACTGGGACATTGGATAAGGAAATATGACCCATCTATATGCTGTCTACAAGAGACACATCTTAGACCCAGAGACTCATGGAGGCTGAAAGTGAATGGTTGGAAAACAATCATAAAGCAAACAATAACCAAAAAAATGCAGGAGTAGCTATATTAATATCAGACAAAGTAGACTTTAAATGTGAAACAATTGTGAGAGACAAAGAAGGATACTACATATTAGTGAAAGGGACAATCTGTCAAGAAGATCGAACGATCATAAATATTTATGCTCCTAACAAGGGCACCTCTAAATACGTGAGGCAAACACTGGAAAAACTAAGTGAAAGAATAGATGCATCTACAATTATAGTGGGGGATTTTAATACACCACTATCAACTCTGGATGGAACATCTCAAAAGAGAATCACAAAAGAAACAAAATATTTGAACAGTATATTAGAGGAGTTGGATCTAATAGACATATATAGATCATTACACCCAAACACAGGAGGATATACATTTTTCTCAAGTGCACATGGATCATTCTCCAAGATAGACCATATGCTAGGCCACAAAGAAAGGCTTAATGAATTCAGAAAGATCGAAATCATACAAAATAATATCTCTGACCACAGTGGAGTGAAGCTGGAAATTTGCAAGGGCCAGAGGCCCAGATTTCACACCACGATTTGGAAATTAAACAGCACACTCTTAGAAAAACAGTGGGTCAAAGAGGAAATCTCAAAAGAAATCAATGACTACCTTGAAACAAATGATAATGATAACACAACATACCAAAATTTGTGGGATGCAGCAAAAGCAGTACTGAGAGGGAAATTTATAGCCATAAATTCATATATCAAAAAAGAAGAAAGAGCAAAAATTGAAGAACTAACTGCACATTTGGAGGAATTAGGAAAAAAACAACAAAGTAATCCAACAGGAAGAAGAAGGAAGGAAATAACAAAGATAAGAGCAGAACTAAATGAAATAGAAAATAAGAATGCACTTGAAAAGATAAACAAGACCAAGAGCTGGTTTTTAGAGAAGGTCAACAAAATTGACAAACCTTTAGCAAGACTAACAAAGAAAAAAAGAGAGAAGTTGCAAATACACAAAATAAGAAATGAGAAAGGAGATATCACCACAGAAATAAAGACTATCATAAGAGGATACTTTGAAAAACTATATTCTAACAAAAATGACAATTCAGAGGAAATGGACAAATTCCTAGAAACACATAAGCAGCCCATAGTGACGAAAGAAGAAATGGATGATCTCAACAAACCAATCACAAGTAAAGAGATAGAATCAGTCATTAAAAACCTCCCAACTAAGAAGAGCCCAGGGTCAGATGGCTTCACAGGTGAATTCTACAAAACATTCCAGAAAGAACTAACACCAATCCTGCTGAAACTATTCCAAAAAATCGAAACAGAATGAACATTGCCTAACTCCTCCTATGATGCCAACATTACCCTAGTACCAAAGCCAAACAAAGACACCACAAGAAAGGAAAATTACAGACCAATTTCTCTAATGAACCTAGACGCAAAAATACTTAACAAAATACTTGTCAGTCGTATTCAACAACACATTAAATGAATTATACATCACAACCAAGTGGGATTCATTCCAGGTATGCAAGGATGGTTCAACATAAGAAAATCAATCAATGTAATACATCATATAAACAGACTGAAGGAAAAAAATCACATGATTATATCTATAGATGCAGAAAAAGCATTTGACAAAATACAGCACCCTTTCTTGATAAAAACACTCCAAAAGATCGGAATACAAGGAAATTTTTTGAACATGATGAAAGAGTATATATGAAAAACCTACAGCCAACATTGTTTACAATGGAGAAATCCTAAAATCCTTTCCTCTAAAATCAGGAACAAGACAAGGGTGCCAACTGTCTCCCCTTCTATTTAACATTGTCTTAGAAGTACTTGCTCGAGCACTGAGGCAAGAACCAGATATAAAAGGCATTCAAATTGGAAAGGAAGAAGTCAAAATTTCATTATTTGCAGATGACATGATCCTATACATAGAAAACCCTGAGAGATCTACAACAAAGCTTCTAGAACTCATAAATGAGTTCAGTAAAGTCGCAGGTTATAAGATCAATGAGCAAAAATCAGTAGCATTTCTGTACACCAATAATGAGCAAGGTCAGGAGGAAATCAAGAAACAAATACCATTTACAATAGTAAATTAAAAAATCAAATATTTAGGAATAAATTTAACTAAAGATGTAAAAAACTTATACACTGAGAACTATACAAGACTGTTCAAGGAAATCAAAGAAGACCTAAATAAATGGAAGGATATTCCCTGTTCATGGATATGAAGACTAAATATTATTAAGATGTCTATCCTACCAAAACTGATCTACACATTCAATGCAATCTCAATAAAAATCAACACAGCCTTCTTTAAGGAACTAGAAAAACTAACTATGAAATTTATTTGGAAAGGAAAGAGGCCCCGAATAGCCAAAGACATATTGAAAAAGAAAAACGAAATTGGAGGAATCATACTACCTGACTTCAAAACATACTACAAAGCTACAGTAGTGAAAACAGCATGGTATTGGCATAAGGAGAGACACACAGACCAATGGAATCGAATTGAAAGTTCTGATATAGAACCTCATATATATATAGCCATATAATATTCAATAAAACCACCAAACCCTCTCAACTGGGAGAGAATGGCCTATTCAACAAATGGTGTCTGGAGACCTGGATATCCATATGTAGAAGAATGAAAGAGGATTACCATCTCACACCTTATACGAAGATCAACTCAAGATGGATCAAAGACCTAAATATACGAGCCAAGACCATAAACCTTGGAAAGCAGTGTAGGGAAACATATACAGGACCTTGTAATAGGAAATGGCTTCACGAATATCACACCAAAAGCACGAGCAGCAAAAGAACAAATAGATAAATGGGACTTCCTCAAAATTAAAGCCTTCTGTACCTCAAAGGAGTTTGTCAAGAAAGTAAAAAGGGAACCCACACAATGGGAGAAAATATTTGGCAACCATATATCTGATAAGAGACTTATAATTTGCATATATAAAGAACTCATATATCTTGAAAATAAAAAGATAAACAACCCATTTAAAAAATGGGAAAAAGATTTAAACAGACACTTCTCCAAAGAAGAAATACAAATGGCTAAAAAGCACATGAAAAAATGCTCCAAATCTCTAGCTATCAGGGAAATGCAAATCAAAACTACAATGAGATACCATCTTACTCCCATAAGATTGGCAGCTATGAAAAAAACAGAAGAATACAAATGCTGGAGAGGATGTGAAGAAATGGGAACGCTCATCCACTGCTGGTGGGAATGCAGAAGGATCCAACCATTCTGGAGGAGAGTTTGGTGGTTTCTCAAAAAACTAACCATAGATTTGCCATATGACCCAGCAATACCACTGCTGGGTATATACCCAGCAGAACTGAAAACAAGGACACAAACCTATATATGTACACCAATGTTCATAGCAGCACTGTTCACTATCGCCAAAAGTTGGAATCAACCCAAATGCCCATCAACAGATGAGTGGATCAATAAAATGTGGTATATACATACAATGGAATACTACTCGGCTTTAAGAACAAATACACTACAAATGCACATCATAACATGGATGAATCTTGAGAACCTTATGTTGAGTGAAGCAACCCAGGCATTGAAGGACAAATACTACATGACCTCAATGATATGAAATAAGCAAGCTGCCTCAGAGAGCTAGAGACTGGAAGATAGGCTTACAGGAAATCGGGGGGGGGGAGGAAGGATGTGAGCTGACATCTGCAGGGGTGGAATCTATGATGAGCTGGCGGTAAGTATGAGCACAAAGAAGAGATAAAATGGGGGCTAAGGGTTGCCTTTGGGGGGCTTTTTGGGTTTGAGGGGGGCTGGGGATGGACGGGGGGTAATATTGCCCAAAAAATGGGGGGGGGGGGCAGAGGGGCAACATACGAACATAGGAGAGTGTCAGGGGTTGGTTGAGAGTAAAATGCTGAGAAAACCATATCAAAATATAATTAGGAGGGTTACCTGTTTAGGATGCTCGGAGGGGATGGTCTGAAGTGGGACGGACTCCTGGGGAATGTCTGAATGCTCATTTTGCCAGGGTGGGTTGTATCACTGGGTAGAGACCCAAGTAGTGAGAGTGGGGGTGGACCCACATCCTGGGGAGGACTAATGCCATCAAATAGAGGGAACTGTATCTCTCGAGAAAAAGGGTGGCTCCCAGGGCATTAGGGCAGTTGAGCAAGTCAGGCCCTGAACACTGTTGCAAGTATCTCTGGACGTGGCTCCTTGGGAAATGGAGATTGGCAGTTGCTGTGAGCCCCAAAGAGGAGGGGAAAATGTATGTTGAATGGATGGAACCAAGGTAAATGTGGGGGCAAGAGAGGAGTTTTGCGAGAGCACACAATGATGAATATAAAACATGTAATATTACACCAAAAACATATAGGGGATGACAGACTAATAATGTAAACCATAATGTAAAACATAGGATAACTAAAAACTTTAGAAAACTGTATATCCTAAAGTATGGACCACAATGTAAGCACAGATGTTACCTTGTTTGAAAGCTATTGTCTCGGAGTCTTTACATCAGTTTCAGTAAATATGATATGAAAAAGTTAAAAGATTATCGCAGTGGAAGGGAAAAGGTTTTATGGTGGATGTGTGGGAGTACTGTATATTGTATATATGAATTACTGTGATCTAGGGCTCCTGTGAAGAGAAGCTCAATAATTAGGAAAAAAGAAAAGAAAAAGATAGGATGTAGAATTTTTTCAAATAAATATGTATTCTATATCTAACCTTTAAACTCATCGCTATATTCCATTTTACTAGTAAGGGATCCTGACATTATATTGGGCTTCACTTTTCAGGAAGTTTTGGATCACAGAGTGGTTCAACAATGGCAGTGGAGGAATACTGATATGGGATGTTAGGGACAGGCGATATGTGGTTGACAGGGGGTTATACAGGGCATATGTCCATGGGGCATGGAAATGTTTGGATATACTCATAGTGGAAACAATTAAAAACAACAGCTGGGGGGGGTACTGGTTTACTGGCGGGGGGGGGGGGGGCTCTGTCATGGTCCCTAGGGGCGCAGCAGCAGTCCCCCAGGTGCAATGGTAAGGATCAGGAAGGAATGTGGGTCCAACAGTGAGCCCCTGATACTAATGACTATGCTTGTGAGCCTATACACCTGAAATAAGAACAAGGCCTAGAGCAGCACTGTGCCTAGGAGTTCCCTCCTGACAGCCTCCGTGTTACTCAAATGTGGCCAGTCTTGAAGCCAAACTCAGCATGTAAATGCAATGTCTTCCCCCCAGCATGGGACATGACACCCGGGGATGAGCCTCCCTGGCACTGAGGGATCACTACCAAGTACCAGCTGATGATGCAACTAGAAAATGACCTTGAATTAAAGGTTCAACACGGACCAGCAGAATAGCCCTGTCTACATATAATAACAGGAGTTAAAAATGCTGTTTGACCTAAATTAAGGGGGAAATGGAAAGGACAAATGAGTTCATATGGCTATGAGTCTCTAAAAAAACGTCTGGAGGCTGTCAGAAGGATTGCCCTTATGCACACCTGAGCAGAGTCTCAGAGACAGATAAAGTAGATACAACCCCAGGTATTGGTCCTTTTGAGGGCTAAAGAGACCCACAGGTTCTATCGTCATGGCAGATGGGGTTCACTGCCATGTCATTTGGCCCTTCTTTGGAGCTGTTGTTTCTGCGTGATGGAGCTGGACTCAGATGGGATCTCTTTTCACAAGCCTTTCATGCTACTTTACTGGAATTGTAGTTGGTGCTGGGGCTTAAGATATATCTAGGGGATTTGAATCTCTGGATTGACAATATGATAGCCAGGCCCTGACCTCAACCAGACTTCAGCTCCTACACTCTGATTTACTGGACTTACTCCACTCAGGCAACATGGAGTTGAAGAATGTCAACCACCACACCATGGAGCCTATGTGCCTACAACTGAAAGCAGGAGAATTGCATCCAATATCCATGTGGAATCTAAACCCCCTCTTGACATAGATGTGGAATGGACACAACCAAGCCAAGGTCCACAGGAAGGAGGAATACAGTAAAGATCAGAGTGGACTTAATGATATTCTATTCATGAACTATTGTGGTTAATAATCGAGAAAATGTGGCATTGATGTGGAAAAAGTGGCCATGGTGGCTGCTGGGTGTGGGCAAGGGAGGGAAGAGAAGAGATGTGGAGGCATTCTCAGGACTTGGAGTTGTCCTGGGTGGTGCCCCAGGGATAATTGCTGGATGTTGTATGTCCTCCCATGGCCCACTGGATGGAACGTGGGAAAGTGTGGGCTATGGTGTGGAACACGGGACATGGGGTGCAGCGATGCCAGAGATGTACTCACCAGATGCAATGGATGTGACATGATGATGGGGGAGAGTGTTATTGTGGGGGGAGTGGTGGGGTGGGGGCGGTGGGGGCGAATGGGGACCTCATATTTTTTTAATGTAATATCTTTTAAAAAAATGAATAAATTGAGTAGAATTTGAAAAAAAAATAAAGTAATGTTTCGTGAAAGGCATATTATAAAGTAGTACAGAAAATTGGAAAAAATAAGTGGGGTCTGATGATTAGTAAATAAGAAAGGCTTCACGGAGAAGATGTTTGAACATCTTCCAAATGGTAAAGAGGGAGCATGATAAAATGCAGAAAAAATAAATCTTCATGTTTTAGAAATCAATGTAGAAATAGGAAAGAAAGAAAATAAGCCAAAGTATGTATAGGTATCAGACAACAGATCACTATGTCAAAAAATTGTATTAAGGGGAAAAAAGAATATTACCCTAACAAGTTAGGAAGAAAGCAATTGTGGAAGAACTTGATCTTTTAGAGGATTTTATTGAGATGTAAGCTTCATTCAAGAGGGAGCAGAAGATCAGCTGGCTTTTGAGTTGGGAAGTGCCATTGTATGGGATACAGTTTCTGAGCTCACTACCAGGTTACCAGATGCCACTTACATCTTTTGGGCCTTGACTCTATCACTGATATTCTGACTTTTTATTTTAATGTTCATAGGGTATACTCCATCAGAATACAACTTTGCTCACAATTAAACTGCTGGGGTTTTTTTTCCTTAATAACTTCTTTGACTAAATAAAACAAATGAACTTTACTTGCTTTGACAGGTGAGTAAATCACATACAAGAGACCACAGAAGCTCGAAAGTTTCCCCTTCTCCCTCCCACCAGCGCTGCCATTGAACTTAGTAGATCTCTGCATGAACAGCAATCTGATCTTTAAGAACATAGAGGTAAGAGAGGAAATAGATGGGAATATGAACCCTATAATCAAAGCAGACAAATTTCAAGTCCCATTTCAGTAGCCTGCAATGTCTTTGTTTAGCTACTGGCTAGAAGGCTATTTTTGCTGTCAAGATGATAAATGAGCCTCAAGTTCCACATATTTATCATATCTAGATTCAGCTATTATAATGTGCTTTATCTGAATATGAACACAACAGGCAAATAAAATGCAGTAAGCACAAAATAGATCCGCTCACTGAGTGATCAGAGCAAATTCCTCATAAACATGAAGACCGTCCACACCGCCACTTTCACCACCGCCATCATTGCCTCCACCAAAACCACCACCTATGCGAGTCTTATCTATTCACAGGACTCCACAGGTTCTTTCCTGAGTGCCTCCAAATTCATTATCTCTCTTCTCATTATAAGCCAGATTTTATCAGGTGCAGAATCATTTACCCAAATACCATTTTTAATTTGATCATTGTGTGAAATGATGGTAATCTTGGAAAGGAAACATACATCATTTTAATCTTAAAGAACTTGACTCATGACAGGAATTAAATAAACATCTGACAGCCATTTTCCTCTTCTCTCATAAAGTACTAAGTGCAAAATTTTCTCTAAGTTTTTGTATCAGTTAAAAAGGTTCTCATAAAATGGATCAACATTTCTTCCTTATTGCAAATCACATGCATAGGTTTAAGGTATTATATTTTTCCTGTGAATAAAATCATTTACCAACCTGTAAGTCAAAAGAGGCTCTTTATTTTGGGGGAAAAGCTATACTGAACTTCACTGGTTCTATATTAGAGTTCAACAAAGTCTTCATGGGGTGTACTTCTACTTATCTTGAACCAAACTTTAAGTACTGAGGTAGTAACATCATTTTCTGGCTGACGAGAGAACAGGCTTTCACACATCTCATTTTTTTGTGGTGCAAGTTCACATATATTAGAAGATTGTGTTGGAGTGAAATTTCGTATAGAGAAGCCTATGGTGAGGGAGAAGCCATATCTGATCCAGGAAATAAAATATTAATAGTACCTTCATGCACCAGTAATGACCAGGGAACTATGAGGAAATTCTTAAAGTTTACCTTGTCTTAATGTACAACTCTTAGAAGGAAGTCCATAAGTTAATGCCTAGTGAAACAAGAATAGGGATTCAGTTCTGAGTAGAATCAAAGTGAGTCTTTCTCAGAGTTTCTCAAGTCATTAGTCTGTTTCAGTTTATAAAGATTTTTTTCCTCCTTAATATTCAGTATGCAAAAAAAGTCTGTTATATCAAAATAGCTTCTTGTACTTTAACCTTATCATTTCCTTGGTTTTCTAAGAAGTAAGTCTCATCACTTTTAAAGGAACATAATATTCAAACCTGCTTTCTCAAAGTCAAATCCTGAAAAGTATCTTTTTATTTCAAAATATTGCAAAAGATTTTTCTTTTACCTTGAAAAAATTAAAGTAATAAAATATTTAAGTTTCTTTAATATGTTATCAGTTGAATGGAAAGTATTTAAAAGCATTATAAAATTAAAAGTGATGCCTTAACCTTCTGTTGATTAAAATTGTATGAGTAAAAATTTCATATGAATAAAAAAAACAGTCTTCTCAATAGTGAGAATGATAATGCAGTGCCTCAGTAGATATGTTGTTAACAAACTTGCTATTAAACGTATATTCCATATCATACAGCAAATGTTAAAATATGAGTTAGGACTTTGTGAAATATCTTTATATAAAAACACCTCCAACCTATTAATATACATATAGGATATTTATGCCATTACCAAGAATTTCATAACACATATATTTTCCATTGGAATGTGTAAATTATTCAGTTTAATGATATTATAAAATACAGGGAGATAAAGTGCTTTCGCAAAGGTCTCACTGAATATTAATCACAGAGACAGATATAGAACTTATTTTCTGACTCAAAACAAAATAGTACCACATAATTTATTGTTCTTTTTATTTTTCTTGTATAGGAAATGTATTTGTATGCAGCCTACAAATGCAAATGTTTTTATAAACTTT
This sequence comes from Dasypus novemcinctus, assembly GCF_030445035.2. Classification (NCBI taxonomy): domain Eukaryota; kingdom Metazoa; phylum Chordata; class Mammalia; order Cingulata; family Dasypodidae; genus Dasypus; species Dasypus novemcinctus. Next base: position 86,204,054 of record NC_080688.1, on the reverse strand, counting down.
GAGAAACTCATCCCTGATCTCCTACATTGTAGTGCTTGGCAAAAATAATTTTACTTTAATTTCTGGTTATAGTGGGAAAAAGAAACAGGATTACCTAGTCCCCACAAACATGCAAAAAAAAATGGACAAAATGGATTAAACAACTTTTTTTCCTCCAGATAATGGACAACAAACTGTTCAGTACCACCATCAGGGGGAAGGGATATAAATAGAAAAAATGTCTTACTAGTTTCTTCACTTTCTGCCTGGAGGCACATTCTGGACTATCAGGCAGAGGATGATCCCAAGCAGAGCACATCAGTCTCATGGAATAGAGACAGAGACAGAGGTTCAGGATGGCTGAGGTTGCTTAAATTCCTGTGCAGGAAAAAAGCTATGGAGTTCTATATATGGGTTACAGTGAATCTAGACTGAATTACAAGATTTGTATATCTAAGATACAACTCCAAGAGGCTGAATAAGAACTCACAGAAAACTGTAAGCAGAATATTTTGCAAAGTTAAAAGGGAACTGGGAGGCATTTGAATTCCAATAGCCATATTGGTACTGGGGAGTCTTTTTTGATTGCTCAAGTTATTCAATAGATACTCCAGAAGAACTAACCCTTAGTGATGTGGTTGTATCTTCCCTAGAGTAAAGATTACTCTATATGCACCCAAAGCTTTAAAAAAGCACCACTTAAGTGGTCAATCAGCATAGTATTGGCACAAGGATAGATATATAGACCAATGGAATCAAACTGAGAGTTCAGAAACATACCCTCATGTCCATTGCCAATTGATTTTTGATAAGGCAGCCAAGTCCACTAAATTTGTAAAGAATAATATCTTCAACAAAAGGTACCAAAACTGGATATCCACATGCAAAAGAATGTGGGGGAAAGGGTATCTCATACCATATACAAAAATGAAACCAAAATGAATCAGACTTAATTTATAAGAACCAGGACAATAAAACTCCTAGAAGAAAACAAAGGGAAACATCTTCAGGACCTTGTGTTAGACAATAGTTTCTTAGACTTTACACTCAAAGCACAAGAAACCAAAGAAAAAATAGATAAATGGGACCTCATCAAAATTTAAAATCTTTGTGCATCAAATTTTATCACAAAAGTGAAAAGACACTATACTTAATGGAAGAAAATATTTGGAAATCAGATATCTGATAAGGATTTAATATCTAGACTATATAAGGAAATCCTACAACTCAATGAAAAAAAAAACACAATTTAAAAATGGGCAAAAAACTTGAATAGACATTTCTCCAAAGAAGACATACAAATTCCACCCCCCCCCAAAAAAAAAACCCACATGAAAACATGCTCAACATCATTAACTATTGGGGAAAAGAAAATCATAACCACAATGAGATACCACTTCACACCCACTAAAATGGCTACTATTTAAAAAAACAAAAACAAAAATATTACACTTTTTGGAGAGAAAATAGAGAAATAGGAACATTCCCTCATTGTTGATGGAAATGTAAAGTAGTCTGACTGCTGTAGAAGACAGTTCAGCAGGTCCTCGGAAAGTTAAGTATAGAATTGCTACATGACCCCACAATCCCACTTCTAGGTATATACCCAAAAGAATTGAAAGCAGGGATTCAGACAAATATTTGTATCCCAAATGCCCTACTTTGCCAAAGGCTGCCAAATGCTAAAATACCAGAAATGGTTGGCTTTTACAAAGGGGATTTACTTGGGGTAAAAGCTTACAGTTCTGAAGTTGCAAAGATGTCCAAATCAAGGCATCATCACAGATGCTTTCTCATCAAAGGTTGGTTGCGCACAGATTCTGGATCTGGTTACATGATGAAGCATGACTGCAGATAGGCTGGTCTTTCTCTGCTTTCTCCTGGAGCTCAGCTGTGGGCAATTGGTCATCTCTCCCTGGGCCTCATCTACTTGAGCCTCTCAGAGCTTCTTTGTCTTTCTGCAGCTGTGGGTGAACCTGAAGTCCTCTCTCTCACATGAACTGGGTCAAAATGCAGAGCTCCCTCCTCTGTCTCTGTTCATGGAAGGCTTTAGTGAGAGGGTGGAGACTCTCCCTGTCTCACTGACATAGTCCAGTCAAAAGTGATCTTATTACGTGTCCCTTAACAGAATCTAATGCAATCAAAGGGTCTCATTCCCACAGTAATGGATTAGTTCAAAAACAGTCTTTTCTGGGACTTACCAAATTCAGACTGTCACACTGATGGTCATAGTGGCATTATTCACAATTGCCAAAAGATGGAAGCAACCGAAATGTCCATCAACCAATGAATGGATAAACAAAATGTGGTATATACATGCAATAGAATATTATTCAGCTGTAAAAAGGGATGAAGTCCTGATACATTGAAGACACCATGGAGAGCTAAATAGGCCAGATACCAGAGGACAAATATTGGATGATCTCATTGATATGAAATAAAGTAAGGAAACACATAGAGTCAGAATCTGGAGTAAAGATTACTAGGGGCTGAGCTGTGGGGTAGGGAATGGGAACTTAATGCTTGAGTTGTGCAGAGAGTCTATTTGGTTGGATGGTAATGTAATGTGTTAGTAATGCATAGTGATGAGGATAGCAGAACATTGTGAATGTAATCAACAGCACAAAATTATATATGCTAATATGGTTAAAGGTGGGAAATTTTAGGTAGTATATACTAGAATATTAATTTTAAAAAACAATATAGAAATGTACAACACAAACAGTGAAACCTATTGTAAGTGATGGACTATAGTTAATAATATAAAAATATATTTCATGAATTGTAACTAATATACCACACTAATGCATTGCATTAATATTAGGGTGGTATACGGGAACTCTGTATGTTATGTATTTTTTGTATGGTTTTTCTGTAAACCTACAACATCTCTAAATAACAGAAAGCTTCAAAATGATCAAAGTAAATCAGAAGTAATCCAGTTGCTTACCATAAAAAGGTCCAAACTCTTTAAAGAAGAAAATTAAAATGTATACCCCCAACAAAATAAAAATTACAATGCCCAGCAATCATTAAAAATTTACTAGAAATGGTGAGTGTCAGTAAAATATGACTCACAAGCATAAGAAAATCAGTCAATAATATAACCCAGAAATAAAACAAATGATAGAATCAGTAGACATAGATATTAAAACTGATATTAAATATCAGCTTAATCAATGAAAGGAAAATATGATCATAGTGAGGAAATATATAAAAGATAAAACAAAAGGTTCAAGTCATATTAATTTTAAATATGGATTGATCAGAAGATTAGACATTGCACAAAATTGAAGTTGAAGATTAAATTAGAGAAACTAGCACAAATGAAGCAGAGTAAAAATAAAGGACTGCACACAAGGATTCAGTGACCTCTGGGAAAGGATAACTTGTTCTTTAAAATATTTAAAGAAATAATGACCATGAGTACCCCAAATTTAATAGAATCAATAAACCTAAATATTCAAGAATCTCTATGAACCACAGCAGGATAACTACAAACGAAATGACATGAAAATTGATCAAAACCAAATTCCTACTGCCTATTTATAAAAAGGAAGTCTTTAAAGCACCAGAAAAAATGGAATATTACATAGAGAGACAAAAAGAAGTTTATAGGCTACTGTTCAGAAACTATATAAACCAGAAGACAATTTAAGATGTTTAAAATGCCAAATGATAATTCTAACAATCTAGAATTATATACTCATTGAAAATACCTTTAAAAAATGGCAGCCATATAAAAACTCTATCAGGCAAACAAAATATGAAAAATTATTCCCCAGCAGACAAGCACTCCAAGAACTATGAAAGGAAGTTTATGAAGCAGAAGAAAATTTTATCAGATGGAAATTTGCATCCCTAGACAAAGAAATAAAAAGCACTGGAAAGGCTAAAACTGGGGATCAATATAAAGATATATTATATTGTTTAATAAGCTCTTTAGAGTTAATAACTTTTGTTTAAATTTCATGTAAATTCTACCTCAATAAAATTGATGTGAAAATTATTTTCTTAACAGGTTTAAGTCATCTTTGCTTTCTTTTTTTCTTTAAAGATTTATTTTATTTATTTCTCTCCCCTTCTCCACCCCCCCCATTGTCTGCTCTCTGTCCATTCGCTGTGTGTTCTTCTTTGTCCACTTGCATTCTTGTCATGCGGCACCAGGAAACTGTTGCTTTTTTTGTTGTGTCATCTTGCTGCGTCAGCTCTCCATGTGTGCGGAGCCACTCCTGGGTGGGCTGTGCTTTTTTTGCGTGGGGTGGCTGTGTGGGGCACACTCCTTGTGCAGGGGGCACCCCTACACGGGGGACACCCCTGCATGGCACGGCACTCCTTGTGTGCATCAGCACTGCGCATGTGCCAGATCAGGAAACCCTGAGTTTGAACCCTGGACCTTCCACGTGGTAGGCAGACGTTCTATCAGTTGAGCCACAACTGCTTTCCCATCTTTGCATTCTTGATTGTCAAAAAATTCTTAAATAAATTTATTATATCACCAAGCTAATGATGACCGTATATGCTTACATCAAATTTTATTATATAATAAATTGTTTCTGAATCTAGTAATAAAAACTAATATACAAAATGTTTTAGGTAAATAATAAAATTACTATTTGCCATTAGTGGAAGAACATTTGTGAAATACATGTATAACATTATTATTATGGCGAATTCTATGTATTAATATTTGCAAAATACATCCATTTGCAGTATAAAGGTGTACGGATTTTGACAGAATATTTATAAAGTCTTTATTTATCCTCGTTCAAATGTTCTATCCAATAATGAGAATAGTGTATTGAAGTCTCCAACTATTATTGTAGAGATATCTATTTTTCCCTTCCGTTTTGCTAGTGTGTGTCTCATATATCTTGGAGCACTCAGGTTAGGTATATAAATATTATTTCTTTTCGCTGAGCTGCCCCTTTTATTAATATATAGTGACCTTCTTCATTCCTTCCGACAGTTTTGCATTTGAAATCTATTTTGTCCAATATTAGTATTGCTACTCCAGCTCTTTCTTGGTTATGATTTGCATGGAATATCTTTTTCCAACCTTTCACTTTTAACCTGGTTGTGTCCCTATGTCTAGTAGACAATATAAAGATGGCTAATATTTTTTTATCCATTCTCTCTATGTCTTTTGATTGGTGAGTTCAAGCCATTAAAATTCAGTGTTACTACTGTAAAGGCATTACCTACTTCATCCATTTTGTCCTTCAGCTCTCTGTTTCATATTGTTCTACTGTCTGTCTTACCCTTTGGTTTAACCTTCCTAAAAATCTTCATTTCTTCACTCTTCTCCAAATTTCTCACTCTTTGTATTAGTCAGTGTATTAGTCAGGGTTCTCTAAGGAAACAGAATATTATTTGATTTTATAAAAATCTCTCATGCTGCCATGGGGATGCACAAGTCCAGGTTCCACAGGCAGGCTGCAACCAGTGGCTCTGATGAAAGTCCAGTGAAGGTTCCTGATGAGTTCTGGGAGATGCTGGCTGTCCAAAGATGAGCTGGAAAATCCTCTCTCAATGCTGGAATCACTTTCCCTTTTAAGGCATTGAACTTATTGGGTTAAGCATCACTCATTGCTGATGGCAATCTCCCAGATTGATGTAACTGTAGTCAGCTATCTATGTTTTACCACTGCAGTAAAGTTCAATGGTGACTAAAGTCCATTAATGACCTTGTATTACAGTTAGCCCAGTACTTGGCTTGACCATACAATTGGGCACAATTACCTGGTGGAGCTTACACAATAGTCTAACCATCACAATCAGCCAAAGGGGTGCTGATGCAAAAGTACTAGAAATTGGTTGGTTTTTATAAAGGATATTTATTTGGGGTAGAAGCTTACAGTTATCAGGCCATAAAGTGTAAGTTACTTCCTCACCAAAGTCTTTTGCCATGTATTGGAGCAAGATGGCTGCCAACGTCTGACAGGGTTCAGGCTTCCTGGGTTCTTCTCTTCCTGGGGCTTGCTTCTCTGTAGGATTAGGGTTGCTATCTTCCCAGGCCTGGCTTCTCTCTGGGCTCAGGGTTCTTCCCTTCCTGGGCTTGCTTCTCTTTCCTCACAACCAAGGTCCTCTGTGTGCTTACTTCCCGGACCTCCACCTTAAGACTCCAGCATCAAAACTCCAACATCAAAATCTCTAATTCCCTTCTCTGTGGTGGGTGTGGTTTCTCTTTGAGTCCCTGTCCACCAAGGGGGTGGGGGCTCTACATCCTACTGACATTGCTCAAGTAAAGCCTTAGTCATTATTTAATCAAGTAAAAGCAAAACCTCTGAGTCCAATATACTCTAATTTGCCTAGAATAAAAATGAGTTCACAAACATAATCCAATAACTAGTTTTGGAATTCAGAAATAATGCCAAACTGCTACACCCTTGTGTTTTAACTTTCAGGGTGCAGCACTCCTTTTAGTATCTCTCGTATTCTAGTCTTTTGGTAACATATTCTATCAGTTTTTATTTGTCTGTGAAGACTGAATTCACCCTCAGTTTTGAAGGATAGTTTTGCCAGATACAGAATTCTTGGCTGGAAGCTTTTCTCTTTCAGCATCTTAAATACATCATATCACTTTTTTTTTCTCCTTCATGGTTTCTATGAAAGGTTGGTACTTAATCTTATTGAGTTTCCCTTGTATGTGATACCTTCCCAATTACTTCCATCACCACCAACATGACTTTTCACAGTACATATAAATGCTACACAATACACAGAAGTCGCACCAAACTTTTAAGATCATATTGGACAACGTTTATTTATTTACTATCTATTTATTTATTATCTGTGCAAACTTCCTCTGAGAATGAGCCTTCACCTATTGTGTATATATTTCACTGAATGTCAGGTATCTTCTTATCTGCTCTCACCACTTTGGTTTAGTTGGATATAACTTGACTCATGTTGTATCATAGCGCACCTCCCTTGATATTTTTGATATGGATATCTGTGGATATGCAAATGACTTGCATAATATACTACAGCCAGATCATGTGAAGATGGAGAGCCATGAGAATGTCTTTTCCTATAAGCTTTCTTTTTATCCTTGTAAAACTGTAGATAAACTTAGGCTATAAATTAATATCCCCTATAAGAAGCATTAAATGGGTATTGTCTTCTTCTGTCTTTACTCTGTTTTCACTGATGTAGTTGACATTTAAATATATTATTTATTACACTACACAAGTACACAATTAAAGGAAGAAAGGACATCACCAAAGGAGCTTTACATCATGTCTGGTGGTAGTAGTTGGATATGATTTTGGTTTTATTCAATTTTTAATGTGGTGAGTACACTTTTAGTTTTAAGAGATCACTTACTTAAGCTTTGCTCATTATATTTTTTATTCCTGTTTTGCATTGGCTCACATCTATTTTTCCAGTTGCTATTTATCATTAATTTCCATGCAGTATAGTTACCTCATCCATGGAGCACTATTTTCCTTAATCCTATTTCACACTAATTCTGCTTACTTTTTGTAAACTAGTAGCTTATAAGGGTAGGGTTGTTATTTTAGAATAAAAACTTACTTAAATGATCTCTTATTTAATCATTGATTTTACTACCAACATTCATATTTTAATTAATTAATTTTATAATAGAAGTCTTTTTAAAATGTTTCATTATTTCATTTAATTTCATATCAGTATTCTATTTTTTTCAAATACTATCTCACATGAAACTTTGGTATTAAAAATAAATAAAACACAGATATGATTTTATTGAAGAATGCGGGAGGCCCATATCTGTTCTCACACTCAACACACTCTCTATGACAACTGGTATTAGAAATCTAGGCAAAACAGTTGGAAAATTATAAGAAAATAATTTTGTCCTAGCATATTTTAGCCAGATCATAAAATCTTGGTAGCAGACTTTATATTTTCTTTCTATCAATTATTCCAAGTTAATTTATAAAATTTAATAAGTTAATATAGATTTGAAAATATATACTTTTAACTATATGATCTAGGTTATTTCCTCATTACCATGGGGATTTGATACAGATTTAACATTTGGTCAATCTGGGTTAGCACACTTAGCCTTATTGTTGGAGTAACATGACTTATCCTTTGACAATAAGGGTTCTGTAGGGGATAATTTAACTACTGTTAAATTAAGCTTACCATTTGGGAGTGAAGAGTAGTTTCTCCACCCTAATTTGGTTGTCCTACAAATACTATCTTCATTGTTGATGTTTATTTTTAGTCTGTATTATAATAATAACTATGTGAGCAATCAGGTTTCAGTAGGTGATTAATGTAGAATCTATTTAATATGATGGATTAGGGTGCTCAATAATGAGTCTTTTATCACCATGATTTATCACTTCTTTCCACAAAGATAGTCAACCTTTTAAAAACATATAACTTTTGGACAAAAAGTATGTGCTTTAATTATTTTTAAAGGAGGAAAGCATCACTTAAAAAGTAAGTACATATTTTAAGCTATGCAAAAATGACGATGGTTTGTTTTGCATGGAATTTTCAACAGTTGAATCTTTTTTCCTTCTTTACTGGGATATACAATTTTTATTTATCTTGAGACGTTAGTAAGAAATAAGAAGGCTTATGAGTTAATTTTCATTATATATATTTATATAGTAATTCTTAAATTAAAATTATTGGTGTGACCCTTTCTATTTTTTCTAAAATGTCTTTTAAAACCAGAGTAGATATTATCTATTTATTGTAATCATAAATTACATAATGATTTAACATTTTTAAGAGCACTAACTTATATAGACTATATCCAATAATCTCTTTGTGTGCCTTTGATAGGAGAAAAGGAAAATATTAAATTCAAAAGTAGTGTTCACTGCATTCACTTCAGTACCCGCATCTCTTCTAAATTTTAGTCCTATTTATTGGGAAGTATATTCACTTCTTGGTATATTGGGACTTTTATTTATTAATTGATGTGAATCCCAAAGTGCCTAACTCTTCAAAAGAAAGTCATACTGAAATGTAATTGACTGAGAATTATCCTAATACCCTGAATATACTAATGTTTATCCTTATGACAGTAAATTATTCATGGAGCTAGATTTGAAAAGGAGGGAATAATAGTTTAGTCAAAAATATTCTGGTAACTTTCTCTTCCAGACATAACAAAGTTACTGAAAACACTAACTCTCCAATTACAAACTACTTAAACATTGGACAAAACCTATTATATGAAGCAATGTTTTCTGATGATGAACTACAAACAGGACAGGACTGTCATTCATGACAAAGGGGAAAGACACAAAGTGACACACAAATCCCCTTAGAGGGCACTTTCTGAACCATGGCATGGAGAGGTGGAGACTAAGGAGAACACAGAAGCTCACTGAGCTTAGGAGGCTGAATTTAAGTTCAGGGATAAGGCAGTTGGAATTCACAGCAAAGGATAACAGAAAAAAAAGGATATACACATAGAAGTAGTTTGAACAATATGCATAATGAATCCCCTAAGTTATGGGTGAAATATAAGATGTGCACAGTTCAGTGCAAGACTCCACAAGGCTGAACATAGAACACTTTCTAGGGCACAATGAGCTGAAAGAGATGTTGGAGGTCACACAGTGCTTGAACAAAATGGGCATTCCAACAAGCCAGCCATGGGAACTCAGTCAACAACTGAGAAAAGCCATATCCTTGCATAAGAATACTGTAGATATGTCCTAACAAAGGCAAGTTTTGGAAGGATCAATGTGATATAGGAGGAAATGAGCTATCTGCCCTAAATAAAACCCAACACTCCATAAAGAAAGACAAAAAAATCCCAGTTCCCCAAAATGTAGCATTTGCAATGACCAGTATACAATACAATTACTAGACTTGTAAAGAGGTATAGCTGGAGGAGGGAGCAATTAAAAATCATCAACAAGATGATCCGGATATTGGAATTAACAGGGAAGGAGTCTAGTAACTTACTACAAATATGTTCAAGGACTTAAAGAAAAGTATAGTTATAATAATACAGAAAGTGAAATCTCAGCAGAGCAATGAAAAGTACAAAAATAAGTAAATGAAAAATTACAATATGTAGAAAAAAATTTCACTGGTTGGGCTAAACATCAGACTAGGAATGGCAAAAGAAAGGGTAAATGAGCTTGAAGAAAGATGATTAGAAATTAGACTATTTGAAGAACAGAAAGCAAAGAGCTGAACAGAGAATAATTTGAAGAGAATAATAAGTTGTCTTATAGATATATAAGTTGGGACCTCTGAGTAAAAGAGAGAGGGAGAGAAAGGGGCAGAAAAATATATTTGAAAACAAAATATTTTTTGAAAATTTCCCAAATCTGGTGAAAAGTAAATTTATAGATACAAGAATCTCAGGAGTTTCTGAGCTGAATAAACACAGAGAGAACCTCATCTAGAAACACCATAGTCAATGTGCTGAAAATCATCAATAAAGATCAAAGCCTGAAAACAACCAGAGGAAGAGAAATATATTATGTTCAAGGAAGCAATGATGCAAATTTTGGCTGACCTAATCTGAAACAGTTGAGCCCAGTTGTAAAAGGATCAGTACTCATTACTATGCTAAAATTAAAAACAAACTGCCAACCCAAAATTCTGTGTCCCAGAAAATATCCTATACATTAGAAGGCAAAGTAAAGAATTTTTTTACACAATTGAGCATATCTGTCACCAGCAGAAATGTAATACCAGAAATGTTGAAGGAATAAAGGTTTTTCTTTTTTAAACTAAATTGAATTGACCAGATGAAAACTCAGAATTACAAAGAAAAGTACCTATAATAGTAAATATGTTGATAACTCTGGGTACATATGTATGTATATGTATACACAGATACAAGCACACACATATTTTACACCCTCAAATATTTATATAGAAATATGTACATATATACATATACATATAAATGTTTTTCTTCTCTTAATTTTTTAAAGGCACATTATTTTAAAAGTAAATACAACATTATATTGTGGGTTTATAATATATAGATGTAAATCTTTAAAAAATATAGTGACTATGCCACAAGAACATCAAACTCTGCAAGAACTTCAATTCTTGGTACAACCTGTATTACAAACATTCTAATGCTTAGGCAAAATCCCTATCTACCAGAAATTTTAAAGATAAAATTAAATTAAAATAAGGCTATAGTTCAATCCATTATTGTGTGTATGTGTCTTTGCATGTGTTTTCAGGTTTTTCTCTTCTTGTACTTTTCTGAATCCATGTTGTTCCTACTTTGCAAAATGATCAAGATTTAGTGTTAGTGAATTTAGTTATTTCTAATGAGTTTTCTTATAAATTGAGATGACAGAAACATCAAGTGAAGGGTTAATTTTAATAATATTTTAAAAACATTCATTGGTATTGAAACTATTTAAAAATGCATGGGGAAAAGTATGAGTAGATATTTTAGTTTGCTAAAAGCTGCTGGGAGCAATGTACCAGAAATGTGTTGGCTTTTATATGGGAATTTATTAGGTTAAAAGCTGACAGTTCTGAGGCCATGAAAGTGTCCAAATCAAGGTATCAGGTGAAGCTCACCCCTGAAGTTTGGCCGCTGGTGATCCTGGACTCCTGCCATGTGGCAAGGCACAATGGTGGCTCTGCAGGTGTCTGCCCTCTTCTGCAGAGTCACTTTCTCCCCATGCTCAGCTGTGGGTGAGCAGGTGCCTTGCAGGGCACAATGCCAACTCCAATCCTCAATGCTTTCAGCTCTGGGCTGCTCCATCTGTGGAATTTTCTCTCCCAGATTCATAGATTTCAACTTCTGGAGGCTTCACTCGGTCACGCTGCTTTTTTCTTTTGGCTGTAACTTTTTCCCTACAGTTTATAAAGGACTCCAGTAAGAGGATTAAGACCCACCCAGGGCCACACCTACTGGAGCAATCTAACTAATGGCCCTTAACTGATCTAATCTAATCAAAGGTGCACAATAGGTTCAATTTAAGAACATGATTTTCTAGGGTCCTCCAAAGACTAAAGCCAACACAGATGTGAATTATTTTCCCACTTGTCAGATACAAATCTAGATGAGGGGTGTTGTGATGCAGTTTATCACTGACAGAATGCATAAAGCCAGAATTGATTTTTCCAAATTCTCATCCAAAAGTATTCCATGATATCCATCCATTATAGGACAGGTTTGAAAATGTATTTCCTTACTTCTACAACAAAACAACCTATGTCGTTTTCAATTACATTTCCTCTCCAGGTAACTAATGGGCTAATCAATAAGTGGATACATTAGAATTTTAATAAAAGTCATAAATACACCATATTTATTTATTTTACCCAGTAATTTTCATGCTCTCTCTAAAAAATCATGACTCCTAAGGATAGGTCAGAATCTGATAGAATATTAGAGAAGGTATTGTGTATAGATTGACTTACACTTTTTTTCTGAAAAACAATGCTTATCTATAGAAATAGCTGAGTACTTTATTGTGCCTCAAACACCACCAAATATGTTACTATTTCTTTTGTGGTTTTAAAATGTCTGCAAATTCTTTGCCACTTCTTTCAATAAACAGAATCTACTATCCCTCCCTGTGAGGATGAGCCAGATTGAGTAACTCATCTCTAAACAATAGAATGTGACCTCTGAAGCTAGGTAGTAAAACACCTCCCTCTGCTGCCTTGCTCTCCTGTCATTACCTTCTCTGGGAAAGGCAGCCATTGTGTCATGGGGACACTCAAGCAGCCAGTGGAGAGGCCTATGTTGGGAGTAACTAAGGGTCCCAAACAATAACTACTACCATCTGTCAAGCACGTGAGCGAGTGACGTTGGAAGCAGAATCAAGCCCAGGCAAGCCTTCAGATGACTGAAGTCCCCACCATCTTGAATGCAATGACACAAGAGGAAGCAACAGAACTGCACAGCCAATTGGACCCTTAATTCCTGACCCACAGAAAATGAGGAGAATAAGAACCTATGATATTTTTTAGCTCCTAAGTTTTGAGGTAAATTTGTTAGGGGAGTATAGCAGTTTGCTACGGTTATGAATTCCAAAAATAGATATTGGATTAGGTTTGTAATCTGGTCTGTACCCTGGTGTGATTAAGTTATGATTAGGGTCACACCATAATGGGCCACACCATTAGGAAGAGAGGAACCCACGGAGCCTGAATCCTTGCAGATGGCAGCCTTCTTGATCCAACACGTGAAAATAGACTTTGGTGAGGGAAGTAACATACTTATGGCTTGATATTTGCAAGCTCCTTCCCCAAATAAATACCCTTTATAAAAACCAACCAATTTCTGATATTTTGCATCGGCACCCCTTTTACTGACTAATACAGTGGGATTATATACCTGACTCTGTGTGTGTGTGTGTTTGAACCATATGACCATAGAGAAGACTGTATAAACTTCTAAGTTCATTGAAAATATATACAACTCAGACACTTAAAGGTTAAGACAGAACATGAGCAGTATCGTAGAAAGTCTCCCTCCTGCACATATTTCTCTATTCGGTCACATTCCCTTCCATTCTTGAATAGGAAACCACTATTCTGAATTTTGTAAGAATCCCTTTCTTTTCTTCTATTTCTACCATGAATTTATATTTTTAGGTAACACTTTGAATTATTTAACCTGCTTTTAAATTCTATATAAATGGAATTATACTCCATTTTTCTGTGATTTTTTTCGCACAACATAATCTTAATAAAATTTATTCACCTGAGTGAGTATAGCTGTAGTTATTAATAATTAATTTTAATTGTCAAAGAGCTGCTATGACAAATATCATACAATGGGTAGGCAAAAACAACATGGATTTATTGTCTCATGATTTCAGGGCTAGAAGTCCTACATCAAAATATCAGCAAAGCTGCACTTTCTCTCCAAATTCTGTAGCTTTCTGGTGTTGGTTTTTGTGCTCCTTGGAGTTCCTTGACTCATCTGTGTGCCTCAGTCATATGGTGATGTCCATAATCTCCTCATATGTCTTCCTGTGACTTCTGGCTTTTTATAAGACCTCCAGGAATAAGGATTAAGGCCCTCCTCCCAAACCAGTTGGCCACACCTTAAGTAATAATTATATCTCAAAGTGTTCTGCAGCAGTTTGATATGGTTATGAATTCCAAAAATAGATATTGGATTATGTTTGTAATCTGGGCTGTACCTGGGAGTGATTAAGTTGTGATTAGGGCTTTGATTGGGCCACGTCATTAGGGTGTTGAGTCCCTACCCCTCGGTGGGTGGGGACACACAGATGAAAGCCATAGCAAAGGACAGAGTTGAGGTTTTTAATGTTAGAGTTTTAATGTTGGAGTTTGATGCTGAAGCCTTATGGGGGAGCCCTGGGAAGTAAGCTCACAGAGGAAAGAGAAGCAAGCCCCAGGAAGAGAGGAACTCTGAGCCCAAGAAGAAGCAAGCCCTGGGAAGAGAGGAACCCTAAACTCAGAGAGAAGAAAGACCCTGGAAGAGAGGAACCCAGGAAGTCTAAACCCTCACTGATTCTGGCAGCCATCTTGCTCCAACATGTGAAAATAGACTTTGGTGGGGGAAGTAACTTATGCTTATGGCTTGGTATCTGTAAGCTCCTACTCCAAATAAATACCCTTTATAATGGCCAGCAGATTTCTGGTATTTTGCATCAGCACCCCTTTGGCTGACTAATACAGGTTCTATTTACAATGGGATCACACCAGCAGGCATGTGCATTCAGAGTAAGGACATATCTTTTGAGGGCGGCATAATTCAATCTACCAAATAGATTAAACCATTTTATGATTCTTCCGGGAATTATCCAATCTATTGTTAGCAGATACTTGTTTTCTTTCCTGTCTGGTGGCTGTGGTGAATACCGCCGTTGTTTACATTCTTGTACGTGTTTCTTGCTATAAATGTGCAAGGATGTTTCTAATATGCTTGTGCTGCATCCCACCAGTTCTGTTATGCTATATCCTTTTCTTGATCATGCAAGTCAATATACCCTTGGCCTGCCAATTATTAGCTGTGGCATTGACCAAATCTCAAGCTTTCCTGCTTTAGTTGCTTTAACTGTAAACTAGGGAAACATTTATCTTGTTTCTTGGGGTTTTTGTGAGCATTAAATGTAAAGGGTTTAGAACCAAACCTGCTGTACGATTGATGGCTACTATGGAATGAAAGTCCTATGCAGCAGGGACTTTTGACTTTTTGGTTCTCTTGTCATTCATGCTGAACACAGTGTCCACCTCAAAGTAAGGATATGCTCATATTTACATGCCATTGCTTTTTCCATACATGGGTAATTCAGAGTAGGGTTTTTACATTCAATTTCCAAACATAAATATGTTTTCCCTCTTCCTAGTTCTCTTTTTGGCTATTGATTTCTAGTTTGATTGCATTGTGATATTTGTACTACCTATATTTTTAATATTTCAAAATGTATTGATGATATTTGTTCCATTTTAGTCTCTCAGTCCTAATTTTTTATTCCATAGGTAGTTGTTCATTCTTTATAGCTTTTCATCCACACATATATTTGAAAGTAGGTATCTTATTTCTTTTATTCATTGAGCATCAGTATAAACTGCCTGATAATGTGAAAACCTGGAAATATAGGTAGGTTTTGTTTATATAGTCACATATGCAAAGATATGAATAGACATAATTTTCCTGTCATTTTTGCTTTAAAAACAGTACAATATTATACACACTGATTTATATCTTTTTTATACATAAATAATAGCTTTCAAGGCCCCTTTCAAATTCCTTGGTAAAACTATAATTCATTCCTTTTACTAACTGCACAATACTTCACTGTGTAGTCATACCAAAGTACAGCAATAACTGCCCAACTGTTCCCAATTTTGTCACCACAGGTAAAACCCCACTACATATCCTGATGGTTGGGTGGATAGATAGATAGATAGACAGACAGACACACAGATAGACAGGTAGATAAATAAAGGATATAGTTAGGTAGGTAGATAGATTTAACATACTATTTACCTTTTTTCCCCTCTATGAAACAAATTTTAAGGAGTATAAGTTTTGTGTAAAGGGTAAGGGGTGATGAATAAATATATTTTAGTTTTAACATGTACTTTTCTATGAATTTCTTTTTCATATACTTCATCCATGCTCTTATTAGAGTATTGCTATTTTAAAATTAATTTTATTGAATGTTATATAAGTAATAGCCAGCATGTGAGTAGAAAATAATTTTCCTGATAATTTTAAAAATTTCACGGCAGTGTCTATGAAAAATTATGTTTTTTGTGTATGTTATAGAAAAATAAGTCTGTCTCATCTTACATAATTGATAGGTGTTGAGTCTTTGTAAAGAATTTCTTCTCTATTCCTAGAGTGTGTATATATTTTTCAAGATTTTTTCTTACAATATTATATCTTATAATTCTTATAATTAATTCCTTAAACATCTGAATTTATTTATTTATTTATTTTCTCTCCCCACCACCCCCCGCAGCTTTTTGCTTGCTGTTTGCTCTCTGTGTCCATTCGCTGTGCATTCATCTGTGTCTGTATTATTTATTCCCCCTGTACCCTTTGCAGCTTGCTTGTTGTCTGCTCTTTGTGTCCATTTGCTGCGTGTTCTTTTGTGTTTTTGTTTGTCTCCTTTTTTGTTGCGTCCCCTTGCTGAGTCAGCACTGCCCCGCACTTGTGGGCTGGTGGCAGTCCACGGTGCTTGCGGGTGAACCTGCTTTCACAAGGAGGTCCTGGGTTCTCTCCCATATGGTAGACAGGAGCCCAACTGACTGAGCCACAGCCACTTCCCTGGAATTTATTTTTAATAATATATGAGAGAGATCCAAATCATACATTTCCAGAAGGGTATCTGATTGTTTCAGCACATTGTATTAAGTGTACCACAGTTTTCACACTTGTAATGCCATGTTTATCATATAATAAATTCTCATGTTTAAGGAGTGCTATTTCTGGTTCTGTATGATGATCCATTTGTCTATATGTTTAATGACATGCCAGTAAAGTATTTATTTCATTGGGTTAGTTTTTCAGTAAGTTCTGATATCTAGTTCAGTGAAAAGTACAGCATTTTTCTAACTCATTTTTTTGTCCCCTGGATATTCTTTTTTTTTTTCTTTTAAACATAAGACCCATTATGTCTTATTAGTACCTTAATTTTAAAAAAGCAGGGAAAAAAGTAGTTCCAATACAGTGTGATAAATGTTACAATGGCATGATTACAGTGAGTGATGCACACTTATATCAGGGCACCTGACCAGTTTTGGGGATTCAGAGAAGGCTTCCCCCAAACAGAGCAGAGCCACTACCTAGAGGTATATTTGGAGTTATCCAGGTGAAGAAGTGAAGAAGAGCTGTAGAGGAACTGCAGGTGAAAAGGCGCAGAGGCAGGAGACAGTGTGACTCATTTGAGGCACTGCAAGCATTTCAGTATGCTTAGAATGGAGGTTGTAGAGGTTGGTGGCCAATGGGGTTGGAGGGATGAGCTGGGAACAGAGCCTGAAAGATCCTGAAAAGCTAGTTTAATGAGTTTGGATTTTATGAGGTCACTGGGAAGCCAACAAAGATTTTAAGCAGGAAAACACAAGATCATATTTATGTTTTAGAAATATGATTTGTCCTCAGGGTAGAGGATGGGTTAGAAGTGGACAAGATTAACAGCAGGGAGACAAGTTATGAGACCATCAGATCCCTGAGACACTTCAGTTTTTTCTATTCTTTTCTCTATCTGCTCTTCTATGATTTTGATTGTCCTGTCTTCTAGTTCATTGATTCTTTCTTCTGCCTGTTCAAATCTGCTGTTGTATGCATCTAGTGTAGTTTTAATCTCTATCACTGTGTATTTCATCCGCATAATTTCTGTTTCTTCTTGTACTTTCAAATTCTTCTTTATGCTCATTCATTGTCCTAACATTGTTTAGCTCTTTATGCATATTTCCTTTCATCTCCTTGAACTGATTTAGGAGATTTGTTTGAACTTCTTTGATTACTTATTCCAAATTCTGTGTTTTCTCTGAAGTTTTAATTTGTTCCCTTGATTAAGCCATATATTCCTGTTTCTTAGTATTGCTTGTAATTTTCTGCTGATGTCTGGGCATCTGCTTAACTCTGAAGGGCTGTCTGTTTCTTTCCTTGTCTAGGGTCCTATTGTTGACTGACTTTATGTTAAGGCTCTTCTTTGATGATTGGTCCAACTTATTCTAGACTGTTAGAATAGCCAGTATATCAATGATCAGATTTTCTCAGCTCTTCATCTAATTTTTGCCTGTGTATTAGTCAGCCAAAGGGATGCTAATGCAAAGTACCATAACTCTGCTGGGCTTTATAAAGGGTATATATTTGGGGGTAGAAGCTTACAGTTACAGGGCCATAAAGTTTAAGTTACTTCCCTCACCACAGTCTTTTGCCATGTGTTGGAACAAGATGGCTGCTGGTCTCTGTGAAGGTTCTGCCTTCCTTTTTCTCCTAACGTTCATGGCCCCAGCTCCTTCTTTCCTCAGCTGTAGGTTAGCATAAGGCTTGTCTCTCTTCCTGGGAGTAGTTCCTCTCTGGGCTCAGCTGCTCTGCTCTCTCACCAAGGTCAGCTGTAAATTATCAGACAAATGGCTCAGCTCTCTTCCTGGGGCATCTGCCATGTCTAATGGAGCCTTCACTCTTTCCTTACATATCTGCTTCTCTGTGTGTTTACTTCTCAGAGCTCCAGCATCAAAAACTTCAACTAACTCCTCTGCTGTGTTGTTTTCTCTGTGAGTCCCCACCCACCTAGGGGACAGGGACTTAGTATCCTACTGACATAGCCCAATCAAAGCCCTAATCATAATTCAATCAAGTAACAGTGAAACCTCTGAAGTTAATACAATCTAATACACCCAGAGGAACAGACCAGTTTACAAACATAATCCAATATCTATTTTTGGAATTCATAAAAAATATCAAATGGCTACATCCTGGGTAAGTGGAACAATTTTTAAGATTGTACTTTTTGTGTAATTCTTTAACCTCCAGGAGAAAGCTTTCTTCCCTCTTTTCCTTTTCTGGGAATCTCGACCTTTTCTTCTTGTGTTTGTGTAGAATTTTCTTCCTGGCTCCTGTGATTTGTTTAAATTCTCTCCCTCACATGGTGCCCATTTTTCCTTACTCTTTTCAGTTCTGGGACCCTTTTGCCTTACAGCAGTTCAGTTTAAACACCCCACTTTTTTCCCCCTCCCCATTCTGGCCAATCCAGAAATGTAGGTCACTCTGGAAGACTCTTTTGGTGTTTAGGTGATCTAGTCAACGGAACCTGGATTGACTGAGTGGAGCACTTTCCAGCCACAGTTTTACCATTGACTATCTCTTTTTCGTCCTGGGGTTCTTTTGTACATGGCACTCCTCAACAGCTTGAGTTCTGTCTGGATTCTCTGTGGACTTGGGTCCCTGTGCTTGGGTATGCGTGAGGTTCTGACTTGCTGCTGTGGACTCTGTAGCCTTTGTCCCAGGTGGGAGGTCAGGGGACCCAGGTCCTGTCTCTGATCCCCTCCCAAGCTTTGCGGGACCAAGTTAGGAAGAGGGAGTGGACTAACGGTCTGGGTTGGAAGTCTTCTACTTGATATTTTTCTCTCTTAATTCAGCATTTTGCAGTCCTTTGTCAGTCTCTACTATCCTCTAGAGTTCTTAGCAAGTGGGATTGTCCTTTTATTCACTTACTCTCTGGGAAGGTTTTTTCAGGGGATGTCTTGTGTCACCATGTTGATGATGTCACTCTTGCCTGGTTTTTAAACCTCCAAATACAATAGATATTTACCCAATTGCTCAGATCATAAACAGTAAGTCAATCTTGACTTCTCCATTTTACCTACAACCAAGATACACTCCATAAACCATGTCTGCTGGATTTACCTTCAAAATATTTCCTAAATCAAACTAATTTCCCCTGCTTCCATCAACCACTTCTCAACGCTAAGCCAAACTCATCTTTGACTTGAATTGCTTAATGAATTTCTCACTGGTCCTTCTGCTTTCACCTTTGTCCTCCTACTGGCATTTCCCACAAACTTGCAAGATTTGGTTTGGTATGTACATCAGGTCTTCCCACTCTCCTGCCCTCAACTCTACAATTCCTCTCCATCACATGTGGAATAAAACTCAACATCTTCATCATAACATATCAGGCTTTATGAGGTCTGGCATTTGGCCATCTTTGAACCCCAATTCCTACCACTCTCCCCCTCATTCACCCTACTTTCACCACTGTGACCTCCTCGCTGTTCTTCAGACACACCAATTTTTACCTCAAGCCTTCATGCTTCCAGCCTTAGAATTCTTCTCCTCCACTTATTTATAGAACTTAATAGCTAAATACACTTCATGGTTTTTACTTAAATACCACTTCCTCAGAGAGGTATTTCCTTATCACCATGTGTAAAATAAAATCTCTATTTTTTTATACTTCGTTTCTCCCTATAGCATTTATCCCTACCTGATATTATATTATGTATTTTTAAAGTGAATTTCTCCTCTAATAGAATATAAACACTATGAGGTGGAGTGTGTGTCCGCTTGGTTTTCACTGTCATCATTAACAGCTAAAATAATGCTTGGTGTAGTCTCGATGGTTAGTAAATACCTAGGGAATAAATGAATTATTTTCCTATCCAAAGAAAACACTCTTGGGATTTTAACTCAAATTGCAATGAAAATAATTATAGAGTTTTGGAAATTTGATTTTTATATGATTTTAAGTTTTCACATACATGGAATCTTTGCCATCTGTTCATATCTTTTGAAAATAGTTTTCACTCTCATATGGGTTCATTGACACTATTTTTCTAAGTACACCATAATTTCTGTTGTCAATGTGATATTTTCTTATTTCTATTTTGTAATTTGTCATTTTATCAAAATATTTACATCTAATAAATTTTACTTATCACTCAGATTTCTAAAATAAAAATCATAATGGAAAAATAATTTTATCTTGTCTTCTGGTATTTATAGTTATTTTATTTTCTTATATGATTATGTTTCTTTGGATCTCCCCAATAATTTTTAATATTAATGGCAATCTACTTCTGGTGGTCTCAATTCTTCTATTTTGTCTTTATATTTTTCAATGGTTTATATTTTTCCCACTTAATATTCTAAGCCTTGGTTTTGAGTTTTATAGGTAGCTTTGGCACCACAAGTATTTAATAGAGTTTTAAGATTATTTTTAAAATTTCAAATATCAAAAAATTTATTCCAGTTGCTTCCCTCGTCTTTCATACCTGCCTTCTTAGAGACCTGAGTGAAGTGTCCACCCTGCATTATCTTCCGACGGGCCAAAGCGCTCGGAGCTGTGGGGTCAGGCCCACAGGTGGGGCAAGGGCAGTGGTCTTCCCTCAGGCCGGCAGCTTAGCAGGTAGAGGGTGGAGGGATGTGAGGGCGCCCCTTGCCTCTGCGAGCTTGAGAGTAGACCTGATGCCCCGATGTGGGCAGAGCTGAGGGAGGCCCCGCTTGGCAGTGGGCAGTGCGGCCTTCCTCCTGCGTGGGGCGGGCTCCCGCATCTCCGGATCCCCGAGGGCCCATCTCACAAGGCTTCAGCTCCAAACTAGCCTCCACGCTTGCCGTGACTGCTTCCTAGATCCTCTCTCGTCCTACGATCTGCAGCTGCCCTCTCAGAGGGAGCTACAGTTTGACCATCAGGGCCTTTTGTCCCGTAGCTCCACCAGTGGCTTGACGTGTGATTGGCAGATAGATCTCAGATTCTCTTCAAAAGGCAGTCTTTTCTAACACTAATTTAAACTGTGTAGGAGAAAGCTGTTTTTAAAGCTTTTTTATAATTAAAAGTAAGATATTTAGGTTTAAGTTCATTTGTGGTTATATTATTTGACAGAGGGTGATACTATAATTTCCCAAATGCCCTTCATTATTTGCATCTTAGATGATTTCCTTTTAGGTTTAAAACCCAATACTGGTTTAATAAATGCTAAGAGCAGTACTTAGAATACTTCATGTGCAGAAAATCACCAAATTATCATTTTTATACCTGATAAATGAATTTATATTAAAAATTTAAAGATAAAAAATTTATTTTTCTAAAGTGTTCAATAATCAGAGTACTGAGAAAAACTTCAAACATCAGCTAGTCCCCAATAAGTTTTAAGATGCAGCTATAACCAAGCTACCAGATGGCACGATTACAAGAAGTAATCAAAATTTTATGAGCATGTAGTTGGAACTTTAGGAGCTGTTCCATTGCTATAATGGTGTTGGAGATTTTAGTGAACTGTTAATTATAGTTTTGAAAATAAATTAATTTTAGAGAATCATGGAATTTATCCCTAAGGGTTAGAGCTTAATCTCATACTAGAGAACAACTTTAAAATTTCATTCTGCATGATATCAATAATGTCTTTAAGAAAAAGGAGTAATATAAAGAATTTAAAGGCTCAAGATAATCTAAGGAGCCATCTCTCTTTGAAATGGTGTGCTGGTCCCTAAATGCTTGTTGAATCATGATATATGTTGGTCTCACTGTTCATTTTCAAGGCATTTAAGGGAGATGGGCCTAGAGAAATGAGTCATGTCTTATGTGAGAACTCACTGTCCCCAGGCTGTCCGTTCCTTCTCAGGGGCCAGATATTCTACCCTGTTACATGTGTGGCCTCAGGCAGCGCAGCCGAGTGCTGAGCTTACAGGAAGGGTTAAGCGTCCTCACTTGTGCCCAGCCAATGCCATCAGCTGCTGTGAGCAACCCAATTAGTTAATGCTGTCATTGTTCAGTGCCTCACTTTGGAATAAAATCCTTAAATCTGATCTAGAGATAGGAAACACCTCTCTGCTTTCAAAAACTTAGCAAATCAGGGTAAAGGCCCCATACCAATATAAAGAACCATTGGAGTAGTATTCTTTATGCATCAGAACACTCACATTTCCCTATTTAAGAATTTATGTAATTCTCTTGCAAAATATCTCCATTCCGGTGAACTGAGGAAATTTCTGGGAACAAAATTCTAAGGCCTACTTTTCAACTACGATAGCTATTAATAACTCAATCTCAAGAGTACATAAATTTTTTTGTTAAAATTTAATTTCTCCCTATTTTCTCCCTAATTGAAAACAGTTAGAAAGCAAGAAAGAAAGGGGTGGGGGGGAAGGAAGGGAAGGGAAGGGGTGAAAAAAAAACATACCTGGGAAGCGGCTGTGGCTCAATCAGTTGGGCTCCTGTCTACCATATGGGAGGCTCCGTGTTCGAGTTCGGAGCCTCGGTGTGAAGGCAGGCTCACGCACACGCTGTGGAGTGCTGCCTGGCCCGCAAGCACTGCGGAGAACCACCCAGCTGCAAGTGCCATGGAGAGCTGACTCAGCAAGGTGACGCAACACAAAAGGGAGACAAGCAAAAACAAAGAAGAGCACGCAGTGAATGGACACAGAGAGCAGACAGCAAGCAAGCCACAAAGGGGGGGGATAATTAAAAAAAAATGGAGATACTTTAAAAAAAAGTACATGCATCTGCACACTCAGAAATGGCAGCAACACAAAGCTGGCCTCTTGGTTTCTTTACCTTAAAATGTCTGACGTAAAGATGTTTTACCTCAGAATTTTTTTCTACCCTAGTTCTGTTGCATATACCCAAGTTCATACCGTTGACTTTGACTTTAGTAATAATTAAACCACTTCTAATTTCTAATTTCAATTATCCTACAGTCTATTTCTTATCCTTCACAATTCCTTACTCTAGAATTGTCCACTTCAAGAATTCTTAAATCACTTTAAGGCCTTAAGACTGTCATGTTATAATAGTTGTTTGTGTCTTCTCACTTCTTTTTTACCCAGCTGAGGTATAATTGTCCACAATGCTAAACATTCTCTTGTTAACTCTCAAGTAACTTGTTCCTCATATTTGGTTAACCCAAATATCCACCTACTGATTCCACCATGTGAAATCCAACGGGGAAAATATACAACATTGAATAGTCACCTTGAATTCATCATTTCAAACCTACCCTAATTAACTCACTCTCCCACTTGCCAAAGTACTGTTTTGTACTTTGTTTCTTTAAACTTCCAACCTCTCTTCTTCCCTGATCATTGTGCATTTTCCAACCACTAAATATGCTATTCTACCTATGTTTGCCCTGTCTTCTTTCTTATTGGAATGGATGAATGTGGCTGGCAGGCAAAATAATGGCTCACAACAATGTCACGTCCTAATCCCTGGAACCTGTGAATATGTTATCTCACATGGAAAAATGGACCATGCAGACATGATCAAGTCAAGGACCTTGAGATGAGGAGATTATCCTGGATTATCTGGGGAGCACAATGCCATCACAAGGTTCCTTAAAAGTGGAAGAGTGAGGCAGAAGTATGTCAGAGGAAGATGTGACTATCAAGAAATGGTTAGAGTGCTGTGATATGGGAATGTCACAACCTTCTATTACTCACTTTGAAGACAGAGGAAGGGGCCACAAGCTAAGGCAAAGGCAGGGAAACAGACACTCCCTAGAGCCACTAGAAAGGAAAATAGGCCTGCTCACACCTTGACCTTAACCTAGTAAAAGTGATTTTGGCCTTTTCACCTACAAATTGCAAATTAATAAATTTGTATTGTTTGAAGCCACTAAATTTGTGGTGATATGTTACGTCAGGAATAGAAAATTAATACAACGAACTCTACCTATTTCTATCAAAAGTCAGACCTTACACTGCATTCTCTCCACTCTGGTTTAATGGATTTGTTTTTCCTTCTTTTTTCATGTATTATCGAATTCTCTCTCTACCAATAGGAGGATGTACAGATATAGGTGTAACATCCTATTTATCATGCTATATATACCTCCATATTTTTAAAAAACAGAAAAGTAATATCAAAATTATGTAGACTACATGGCCCCACTATTTACCACCTATCTTCTCTTTTCCTATATAGCAACTCAAAAACAGTACGGCATAATTGGTATTTTAATCTCACATGTCACATTCTCTTCTCAAACTACTCTCTTTACCTATTTTTCTTTGAAACTCTACTTATTAGTCATCCAAAAACTTCCATATAGTTAAAATCATGCTCCTTTCTCAGTCTTCATCTTTCTTAGTTTCTGAGCAGCATTTACCCCAGTTGAAATCTTTTTCATTTGACTGGTGAGGACAACCTCACTAAATTGCTCCTTTGCCTCTTTTCCTTTCTCCTTCTCTTATTCCTAACTTTTAATAGATGAGCCTCCCCAGGGATCAGTCTTTGGAACTCAATTCTTCTCTCTTCACACAGAATCCCTAAGTGATTCAATCCAATTCTATGGCTTTAAGTATTGCCTCCATGCTAATGATTCAAGTAGATATTCATGGCCCCTATATTTCCCTGAATTTTAGATCAGTGTGTCTGATCTCACCTAATATCCACCTAAGGATGCTTTTAGAAATTTTAGTGTTCAATTCAGATACTGAAATATTCCTCCTGATTCTCCCCTTCGGTTTATCTTTCTCCACACAAGTCTTACCATTTCAATAAGTTGCACCATCATTTAACCATTTGCTTATATCAAAAAGCTTGTCACCCATAATTGCTATCCTCTCTTCAAACTATACATAAAATCCTCAGCAAATCCTTACCAGTTTTGGCTTCAAAATGTATCCAAAATACTACCATTTGCAAATACCTACTTCTGGTTTTAATGATTGTCCAAGCCATCATCAGAACTTGCCTAGAGTTTTGCCATAGCCTGCTAAATGTTACCCTGCTTATACTCTTGCATTTCCAGAGTTAATTCTCCATTGTCTTTATTTCCTGGCTGGTATCAAAGATACTACACAAAGGGTTGGATTGAACAATGGAAATTTATTGGCTCACAGCCAGGAGTAGTCCAAAATTGAGGTGTCAACAAAGCGATGCTTCCTCTCCACATTCAGTAACATACTGGTGGTGGCAGTTGGCAATCCTTAGGGTTCCTTGGCTGTATTCCTACCTCAATTCAGGAATGAATTGGCCATGTCTTCTACTTTCTTTTCCAGGTTCCAGTGACTGGTTTCAGTCTTTTCCCGATCTTCACACTCATGACTTTATTTCTTAATTTCTTCTGCTTATAAAGGACTTCAGTTATCTAGATTACTAGAGGTTTTATAAAGAGAAGTCTACAGGGAGAAGCCAGAAGTCAGCTGAAGAGAAAGGAGAGGATATCTCCATGTGATGGGAAAGTCAAGGAACCCAAGGATTGTCAGCCCATCTGAAACCTACCGACCCTGGGAGGAAAAAAGTTATCCAGTCTCTAAAATCATATGTCAATAAATTCCAATTATTTAAGCTAACACTTTGTGTATTATTTGCCATAGAAGCCTGGAAAATTGAGACATCCTCCTACCATAATGGATCTTAATCCAAGGTAAGGAAACAAAAGTGCAAATTCTTCCAGCTGATGAACATCTCTCTACTGAATATACTCTTGGATATGGGTAAATAACCCACA
The DNA here is from genome assembly GCF_030445035.2 of Dasypus novemcinctus. Taxonomy (NCBI): domain Eukaryota; kingdom Metazoa; phylum Chordata; class Mammalia; order Cingulata; family Dasypodidae; genus Dasypus; species Dasypus novemcinctus. The sequence goes on along the minus strand of NC_080688.1, from coordinate 86,177,732 downwards.
ATTAGGTCTATGTACCCATTAGACCCATTTGGCCAGTTCTCCATTTACCTTCTGGATTCCATAAGCCTTCACAGAGCCCCATGATGGAATGTCTGGTTCTCTGGTACCAGCTTAAACCCTGTATCTGACATTCAAAATACCTGGGTGCTCCCTTTCCCCACTGCACATTTACTCTGGTAAATTGTAGCTCTCTTTGGAGAGGGATCAGGGCAAGGCTTATACATAATTAATGTGGCATAAAGAGTTCATTCTAAATGGATTTTGACCTTCCCTTCAATCAATGGCTCTGGGTCCTTGAACTTATTTTTATTTGGAAGGGGAAGACATTGATATCCATGTCTGGCTGACAATAGCCTTCTACTTTTCAGTGTTCAATTTTTTTTCTGGTTATACTTGAGGAATCCATCATCTCATGGCTGCTGAAAAATAAGTGCCATTATGGTGACTTTATCATTCTAAATTCTACCATCTCTCTGTATTTCTGAGATGCTGGTGCTCTCCCTCTCCTCCGCTCTTGACTGTGCTAATGGATTTGTCATGGTCTCAATGAAGAGGATGCCTATTGGGACTTTCCTAGGAACACTGTGTGTGTATGTGTGGGTGCTTCTCTAGGCACACATGTCATTCTAACGTCCCCACCTCTAGAGTCCTCTTATCTCTTCTTCAATGTGTAAGATAGTTCTACCTCACTTATTGTAGGCCATCAATACCACCAAGCTTCCCAGAGGTAGAATAAGAACAGCCAAAATATATCCATGTCAAAATTAAAACTCAAGTCATAAGAGAGTGTAATTCTTTTGCTTTTGTAAGTTTCTGTTTTATTTTTTGGCAGGAGGCCTTAAGGATTTTTACCCTTGTATTTGAATCTAATAGTTTTACTGGGAAAAATTTCAGGGTCGATTATTCTGGGTTAACCCGCCAATGTACCATGTAAGCTCTTCCAAAATGTAATTTCAAGTTTTCAGGTTTTTTTTTTTTTCTTTAATTTTTGAAGTCTTTCTTAAAAGTATAGTTTTAAATATTGTGTCCTCTGCATTGCTTTTCCTTCTTCAGTGACTCTGACAATATGTATATTATTCCTTCTTTGCCTGTCTTCCATTTGTTTCTCTTTCATTTCCCTCTGATTCTTACTTCCCTTTTAATGTCATTTCATGGTTGTTTTCTTCCCTTTCTTCAGTGACCCTTATTAAAATTTCATTTGTCTATTCTCTCTTGCACAGCTCATAATTTATGCAATGTTGATGAGAAATTTTTGCCTTTCTCTCTGATTTGTTTCCTAAATCTCTTTTTTGCACATTTCTATTTTTGAATTTCTGATTCAAATTGATTTTTCATGTTCTCAAATACTTGAATGTATTGCCTTCTGTTTAGAGTATTGATGTATAATTTTTAAAAAAGATTTACTTATTTATTTCTCCCCCCTCCCTCCATTGTCTGCTCTCTGTGTCCATTCACTGTGTGTTATTCTATGTCAGCTTGTATTCTCATTAGGCGGCTCTGGGAACTGCTTGTGGGATGTTCTGGAGTGGGAGAGGTGTTCATTTTCTCACGTCACCTTAGCTCCCTGGTCTGCTGTGTCTCTTATTGTCTCTCCTCTGTGTCTCTTTCTAGTGTGTCATTTTGCTGTGTCAGTGCTCTGCATGGGCCAGCACTCCTGCACGGGGCAGCACTTTTGCGTGAGGCAGCAGCCCTGAGTGGGGCAGCACTCTGCGTGGGCCAGCTCTCTGCTTGGGTCAGCTTGCCACATGGGCCAGCTTGCCTTCACCAGGAGGCCCTGGGTATTAAACCCTGGATCCCCTATGTAGTAGATGGGAGCCCAACTGCTTGAGCCACATCTGCTTCCCTTGATGTATAATTTTATTTATTATATTTTTGCAATTTCTTTAGTATCTCCTTAAGGACTTGCCTTTTAGTTCATTTTTATGGTATTTGGGGTATGTTGAAAGTTTCCTAATTTAATGGCATCCTCTTTTATCAGTATAGTAAAGACACAGTATTTTGGCCAGAGTGCTTTGTTCATTTGGGTGGGATGGGTTTTATGAGTACTCTGATTTTACAGTCTTTTTTTATCTTGCAAAGCCCCTTTTTCTTCTTTTACTCTTAAAAACCAAATTTCTGAAGGTCATTTTTCCTTTGCTTTTTGCTTTTATTTTGCCCTCCAGACCACAAAGAGTGATCCTTTAACTCATAAATGTATTTCAAAATCATGAATGCTCCTTTAAATCACCCATCCATTGAAGTTTTCTCCCTTGTAATACATGATCTGCCAAGACACTTTTTAACATATTTTGAGACTTGGGTGGACTGAAACTTTCTTGCGGTCACCCCTCGGGCTGAAGTGTGGTTTGCTGGCCTGGCGGGGGAGCAGCCGCGGCAGGCCAAGCCGCTGCCCCCATAATAGGGTGGCTGGTCGGACTCACCGCCACCCCTGAAGGGAGCTCGGCATGGGCGCAGAGTGCCCTCGGTTCTCCCCTTCTCAGCAGCCATGCTTCCGCGGCCGCCCCTCCTCCCGGATGGCGCCACACGATGCCTGTGGGGCGGCACCCTTCTTCTTCTTTCTCCCTGCGCAGGCGCAGGGCGGAAAATTCCAGTCTGCCCTTTTCCCCTCCCCCGACAACAGCAACAGCCAGGCGCGGGCGGAAAAATCCAGTCTGCCCTTTTCCCTTCCCCGGACAGCAGCAACAGCCAGGCGTGGGCGGAAAACTCAAGTCTGCCCTCCACCCCAGCAACAGCAGCCACCAATCCCTAAACCCTGCCCCTTCCCCCAGCAACAGCGACAGCCAATCCCTAACCACCACCCCTCCCCCGTCCGGTACCGCCCACTGACCTTTCACCGGCAACCAATCAGAACAGGGCGTGGCTTCAACCAATCAGCCTTCCCCAGCCCCTATAAAACTGTTGCCTCTCCCTCAGTAAAGTGGACTTGCGTGTTTACCTTGTCTCTGCGGTAGTTCTTCTGCCGTGCGCCCTCCAGTCCTGAGAGCCTCCGACAAGGGCCTGGCCTCCCTTGTCCCCAGTTCATCGCCTGCTTCTCCGGGCGACCCCCTCATCGCCGGCTTCGCTGGGCGGCCCCGTCAGCCGAACCGCGCAACCCCTTGTGAGACCGATCCCTCGTCTGCTGCCGGACCGACCCCTCGTCCCGAGTGGGACCGACCCCTCGTCCCAAGCGGGACCGACCCCTCGTCCAGAGCTGGACCGACCCCTCGTCCGCAGCCAGACCCCACCTCTACCAACCGAGCAAACTGTCGCACTTTCTAATGGTAGTTTTTGGTCATACTCAGGTCCCTTTGCTAGCTTCCTTCTGTATTCCCGGAAGTTTCCGTCTGACTCTGCTCACCACACAGCCTTATGGAGGGTGATATGACATTGATATGGTAGGAGTGTGAGCGATTGCCTACTGAGATCTGATGATTTTTCTCTTTTTACCAACAATTGTTTTAAAATTTTAGCATATTCTCTTTCAAGATATTTTGAGGGAATTGTTTTGTTTTTAACAAATCAGTTGTATTGATGCATATTAATAAAGAATTCACCTAACCAATGTGTATAATCAATGGTATTCCATTTAATCACATACTTGTGCATTCATCACTTCAATCATTTTAGAGCATTTTCATTATTCCAATAATAATAGTAATACTAAACAACAAACAAACAAATAAATGAGACCCATTACCGCTCTGTCTCTCTATGCTTCTCCTGCTGGGTGTCGCTGTTTCTTTTCTCTAGTGTATTTGTATATATAGTTTGTAAAAATAATCTTATGTATGAAATGTTACCCATATTTGTATCTTACATGAGGTTTCACTATGTTTTACAGTCCCATGTTACATTTTTTAGCTTTCCTTCTAGTAATATACCTTACACTTACCCTTTCAACAACTGTCAGACCTATAGAGCTACTTACAGTGTGATGTGCTTTCACCATTTCCGTTCATTTCCAAATATTTACAAACTACCTTTAAACCGGTTCTGTACAGATTAGCCCCTAGCTTTCCATTTTCTACCTTCGTTCTATTTTATATTGATTCTATATTCTAATTATTAACTCCATGAGTTTACATATTATATTTATTTCATACAGTATTTGTCCTTCTTGCTTCACTCAAAATAATGTCCTCCAGGTTCATTCATGTTGTCATATGCATCATGACTTCATTTCTTCTTACTGCTGCATAATATTCCATCATGTGTATACACCACAATTTGTTTATCCATTCCTCAGTTGATGGACACCTGTTTTTTTCCACAACTTTTGTCTATCATGAATAAAGCCGCTATGAACAAAGGTGTGTAGATGTCTGTTCATGGCACTACTCTCAGTACTTCAGGGTATATACCTAGAAATTGTATTGCAGGGTCACATAGCAAAGCTATCGTCAACTTCCTTAGGAACTGCCAAACAGTTTTCCACAGTGCCTGTACTATTCTACTTTCCTACCAAGAATGAATAAGCATTCCTGTCTCTCCACATCCTCCTCAAGGTTTACAGTTTTCTGACTTTTTAATAGTGGCCAGTCTAATAGGTGTGAAATGATATAGCATTGTAGTTTTGATTTGCATTTTCCTAGTCACTAGGGATGTTGAATATTTTTTCATGTGTTTCTTCACCATTTGTAATTTTTCTTTGGACACTTGTTTTTAAGTCTTTTGCCCATTTTTAAATCAGGTAGTTTATCTTTTCATTGTTAAGTTGTATGATCCCTTGATATATCATGGATATTAAACGCTTATTGAATATGTGATTGCTGATAGTCAGCTGCCTTTTCACCCTTTTGACAAAGTCTTTTTAGGTGCAAAAGTGTTGAATTTTGAGGATGCCCCATTTGTCTATTTTTTCTTTTGTTGCTAATGCTTTGGGTGTAAGGTTTAAGAAACTACCACCTACCAAAAAATCTTGAGATGTTTTCCTACATTTTTTTCTAGGAGTTTTATGGTTGTCACTTTTATATTTAGGTCCTTGATCCATTTTTAGTTAATTTTTGTATAGGGTGTAAGATGGGTCCTCTTTTTTTCTTTTGGATATGGCTACCCAGTTTTTCCAGCGCCATTTGTTGAACAGACTGTTCTCACCCAGTAGGGAGGGCTTGATAGCCTTGTCAAAAATCACTTGACTATAGATGTGAAGGTCTATTTCTGCAATCTCAGTTCAGTTCCATTGATCAAATTGTCTGTTTTTATGCCAGTACCATGCTGTTTTTACCACTATAGCTAAGTAATATGTTTTAAAGTCCAGAAGTGAGCGTCTTTAAACATCAGTCTTCTTTTTAAAATCATTTTGGACTGTTTGGGACTCTTTGCTCATCCAAATAATTTTGATAATTGGCTTTTCCATTTCTGCAAAAAAGGCTGTTGAGGTTTTTATTGGGATTGTGTTGAATCTGTAAATCAGTTTGTCTAGAATTGACATTTTAACAATATTCAGTCTTTCAATCCATGAACACAGAATGTCTTTCCATTTATTTAAGTCTTCTTCAGTTTCTTTAGCAATATTTTATAGTTTTCTGAATACAGGTTCTTTATGTCCTTGGTTAAGTTTATTCCTAAATATTTCATTCTTTTAGTCACCATTATAAATGGAATTTTTTTCTGATTTCTTCCTCAGATTGCACATCAGTAGTATATAGAAACAGTATTGGTATTTGCATATTGCTCATTGTTTGCTTTTTTTCTCTCTCCTTATCTGCTCAGTGTCTGTTTGCTTTTTCTTTAGGAGGCACCAGGAACAAAATCCAGGACCTTCCATGTGGGAGGTGGGTGCTCAACTGCTTGAGCCACAGCATTTCTGTACTCATTTTTTTTTTTTGCTCATTGTCTACTTGTTGTTTGCTTGTTGTCTTGTTTATTGTTTTTGCTCCTTCTTTGCTCATTTTTTTCTCATTGCCTGCTCATTATCTTTTTTGATATCAGCTCATTATTTTAGCTCATTGTTTTCTTTAGGAGGCACCAGGAACTGAACCTGGGACCTCCAGTGTGGGAGGTGGGCACCCAACTGCTTGAGCCACATCTGCTCCCCTTCTAATGTATTTTTTTTAAGATTTATTTTTATTTATTTCTTCCCTCCACTCCCCCTATTGTCTGCTCTCTGTGTCCATTTGCTGTGTATTCTTCTGTGTTTGCTTGTATTCTCATTAGGCAGCTCTGGGAACTGTTTCTAGGACCTTCTGGAATGAGAGAGAGGCAATTACTCTTCTGTGCCACCTCTGCTCCCTGTTCCACTACATCTTCTTATTTTCTCTCCTCTGTGTGTCTTGTTGCATCATCTTGTTGCTCCAGCTCTCTATGTCGGCTGGCACTCCTGTGTGGGGCAGCTTTTTTGTGTGGGATGGCATTCCCCCACTGGGCAGCACTCCTGCATGGGGTGACATTCCCTGCATGGGCCGGCACTCTGTGTGGGCCAGCTCGCTGCATGGGCCAGCTTGCCTTCACCAGGAGGCCCTAGGCATCAAACCATGGACCTTCTATATGGAAGATGGGAACCCAATTGTTTGAGCCACATCTGTTTCTCCTAATATATTTTTAATCTCACCCATTTTGTCCTTTATTCTCATATGGTCTGTTATTTTTTTTTGCAGTCTTTCAAATTGTTCTTTTTTTTTTTAAGATTTATTTTATTTATTTCTCTCCCCTTCCCCTCTCCCCCCAGTTGTCTGTTCTCTGTGTCTATTTGCTGTGTGTTCTTCTTTGTCCACTTCTGTTGTTGTCAGCAGCACGGGAATCTGTGTTTCTTTTTGTTACGTCATCTTGTTGTGTCAGCTCTCTGTGTGTGCGGTACCATTCCTGGGCAGGCTGAACTTTCTTTCGCTCTGGGTGGCTCTCCTTACAGGGCACACTCCTTGCACGTGGGGCTCCCCTACGCAGGGGGCACCCCTGCATGGCACAGCACTTCTTGCACACATCAACACTGTGCATGGACCAGCTCCACATGGGTCAAGGAGGCCCGGGGTTTGAACCGGGGACCTCCCATGTGGTAGACAGACACCCTATCCATTGGGCCAAATCCGCTTCCCTCAAATTGTTCTTTATGCTCACCCAGTGTCTTCTTACTATCCTTTATCTCTTTAGTCATATTTTCTTTCAAATCTTGAATTGATTTAGGAGAATTATATAATTATCATTGATGAATTGTCTTAAATCCTGTATCTGGATACTTGGTTTGTTCCTTTGCCTGCACTATTTCTTCCTGTTTCCTAGTATGGCTTATAATGTTTTGCTGGTGACTAGGCATCTAAATATGGTGGTGCGTTTACTCTAATGGCCAATTTCCCTCTCTTGCTTATGGTTTTATTTTTCCATAGCTTTATTCTGATATTTGGTTCAATTCATTCTAAGTCCTTACAATTGCCCAGTTTAAGTTTTCAAAATTGGGCCAGTCACTGTCTAATGCAGCACAGATTTTCTCCCAGGAATTTGGGTTAAGAATGACCAAAAGCAGTTTTTCTCTGTGCAGTTTCCAGGCTGGCCAGTAGAAGGTGACTGTTGGCACATCTTTCCATGGAGGTGTTTTTTCATCTTAGCTTTCCTGTGGTTTTGGTCTGGCCAGAGCCAAGATCTGAAGTGGGTTCTGCTAGCCATTTTCAATGAGGAAAAGATTCCTGGCACTCCCTTCCTTTTCTCTTGTAATAGGTTGCAAGGAAGACGATGTCTGTTGCCCTCCCAGTCAGCTGCAGTGAGCCAGGGGTTTTACTGTAGCTTTACATCTTGGGGGTGGGGGTTGGGAACCTTTTCCTGCCACCATGGGGGTTTGGTCACTCATGTTTGTTGTTTGGGGTTTTTCATCTCTCTGTCCCTCATCCTTCTGAGAGCTGTGTAGTACTGTCCTGGTTTTGTGACCCCAAAGCAGGCCTCTTGAATAGCTTTTGGCCTTTTCCCCATCATTTTTCCATGTAAGAGTTTTGAACCCTGCTTGCCTACTTGGATGCCATATACTCAGAACTCCAGAGCATTGTTATGTATGTTCAATTTCAGTTATTATGCAAACTCCTTAAGCCCTAGGGATCTTAGTTGAAGAAGACATTCAGAGGGACATGACCTTTGATTGATATTGGATATCGATGATGTTCTTGTATAGCTTAAATTGCTGTCCCCTGAAGGTGAGAGTTGATAGGATATTTGGAGAAATTGGCCAAGACTGTATCTCTGATGCCCAGTGGCCAATTTCCCTGGGAGCATATCACCAAGAAGACTTCCAAGGCACAGTTGGGGAAGGGAGCACCAGTCCTCATTATGTGAAGAAACCAAACTAGTTTTTGGCAACTCCACCGCCATGTTTTCCCCCTCTCTTATCAGCATTCCCTTCCCTCCAGGCAAACCTAGAGTAGGCCTTTTAATGAATCGACAGAAGCCAAAAAAGGATTTCATTCAAGTGATTTCAGCTTTTGGGTCTGCAACAGATAAAGGCCTAATTCAAGTAACTGCCAAAGACTGGAAACTAATTTATTGGGGATGGGAAACAGTCAGTGTGCACAAAACACAGATTGGCATCTTGATAAACTGGCCTAGCACAATTATTTGGTAAAGATTATGGAGTAAAAGGAAGCTTAATAAAATATATTTTGTTTTCCAATGTGATCAAATTTAAAAATTTTTAAACAATACAATTTAAATATTTTTAATTTTACTTATAAAAATTTATTATTTTGATGAATATGATAGAATTTTTTAAAATATAGGATTCTAACGTATTTTTGAGTGAGCAAAGTACTCAAATTGGTGACTTCAGAAATCAAATATTGATAGTGGATTTACATTTGTAAGATGAATTCACAGGTGGCCGTGAGTAGGGCACAAAGAGAAGGGTTAGATCTTAGAAAAATCAGGGACAAAGTGACTCAAGTCTTTGATTCCATAATTGGGAGGGTTATTTAACTTTGTGTTCTGTTGTTCTTATTTTAAGCAAGGCTTTCATCAATGAAAACCCAGTATTAAATTTATGTTACTTAATGCTTATTTCTATACAGATGTCCAAACTATTGTGGATAACTTTTCCTCATATTCAAAAAGAGATCTTTTTATTAGTCTTATCAGAAGATACCCATTGCATTTTATTTATTTTATTAAATCTGAACATTGCTAATATTTAATTAATTAATCATTGTGACATTTCAATCTGTTTGCAGAACTCCTTTGGCAATGTCAAGAGTAAAAAGTAATCTGCATTAATGTTTTATTGTTAACCTCAATTTCTGTGGCTAATGTTGAGACAAATATCTTTCTGAACATTTAAATACGTTTTTTTCCCCATGCAAAGTTCGAGTTCTAGTTTATAGAAAGGAAAGCCATAATAGTTTGCTAAGTTACAAATTGCAGTTTTGTATCTCACGGTGAAACACCACTTTGCTTTGTTTTTGTTTAGATTTGTTTTTTACAAAAATGATTATCTAGAAAAGTTTAATATTTACTTTTATTAGGTCATAGTAATAATGTTTCTTTTTTATTAATCAAATGTGTCCTTTTAATCTACTCTTCAGTGAAACTGTTTTCTTGAAATTACTACAAAGTTTTTTTTTCATTAAACTGTAATTATACTTCCTTTAGTTTTCAGAGTAAACCACTATGTTAATATAAGTTAGTTCTTAAACAATTTGTAATGCCATGTATATAAGTGTGTGATCCATTGAAACTAATATTGGAATGCCATTATACAAAACCAGAAGGACCTCATTACAAACTGATTCTAGCATTCTAATTGCACAATTTACTAAAAAATATAGCCTGTAACACAGACTACAAGATATAAGAGAATTTTTCAACCATAATAAAAGCGTAAAGATAATAATTTTACAATACCAAATATTAACTTCAGTCCACAACAATTATTAAACATGAGTCTGCCTGATATTGTATTAAGTGCTGGAGAAACAAACAATAAAATTTCAATGCCCCGGATTGTGATTCCAACAGGAGGAAACACCAGTGTGTATGAATTTGAAATGAGAAATATGTGCCCATTTACTACACAAGTACAGGAGATGGTGTCTTAGTTCATTATGAAGACTGGGGTGAGGCAAAATGATAACACCTAAAAGACTCTTTCCTAGCCGGTGAAAAAAAAAAAGACCACAAAGGCAAAGAGAAACGGAGTAGTCATAATATTTAATTTCTGCTAATTTGGATTTGGAGGTGACATGCGAGGATATTTGATGGCTAGACGGAGGCCAGTTCCCAAAGTCACATAAAGGGTCTGGATTTGTTCTTTCTGGCAAACTAGCCAAGCATATTTAGCAGCTAATCAACTTGATAATAGCTCATTTCGTTCAGTCACACTGGGTAGCACTTTGGAGTCTAGTGGCTCAGATTTATCCTGGAGGCCATTGCAAAGAGGTAGTAAGAGACTGTGAGCCCCTGAACAAATGCTGTGGAATTAGGGATGGAAGAGACAGAGTCAAATAACTCTTCACACTCCATAAAGATGATTCTATAACATTGACCCTCACAGAAACCTTGGGATATACTCAGACATTATCATCAAGTTTTAGGTAAGAAAAGAAAGATGGAGAGGTCAAAGTTATGGGCATATGTCACTTGGTTAATAAGTGAAGGAACCGGTCCAAGGGAAAGACTCAGGGAAGCCGAGCCGTGCGTCTGTCCGTTGTCCATAATGCGCTGTCTCTCTTATTCACAGCATGGTGTTGTTTAAACACATATTTCAAATTTTATAACTACCCCTCAACATTATATACTGATTTAGTTCATATGAAGTTGATAAATCAACTTCCTTCCCACCCGCTTATATTTAGTAAAATTCAGATAATGAATATACTACTTAGAAAGTCTTTTAATATGGTTAAAGAATCCAGGGCTGTCTGTTTTCTAGAAGTCAGCTCTGCTCTTGTGTTACACATTTTACTCGCACATTTTTAAATTTACAACTACAGAACTGGAATCAGTCACAGATGTTTCTGGGCAGAATATTAAGGCAATCTTTGCTAAAGTGTCACAGATAAAGGTATCACTATTTACTTCTCCTGGCTTTTCTCCATTTATTCAGGCTACCAGACAAAAGTGCATTTGCCACCTTCTATTTTTGATATATATCCTTACTCAGGGTTGGTCTCACAACTTGCTGGAAAGCATGAGGCAATTACTCAAATGGTGTCAGTCTGTCAGGAAGGAAACCAATGAGCAATGCGTTTTCTATAACAAGAGCAGATGTGATTCTGAGAATACACCTATTGATAAAAGCACTAGGAAAATGAAGAAATAATAGATAAGGTTACCCTTACCCACTCTTCAAAAATTATGAAATCCAAGCAATTTAAGACAAGCTGGAAAAATATTAGAAAATGAGTAATTTCAGAGCATTATTTCTCCCACAAATGTCAAAGAATAAAACATTTCCTAAAAATGCACTTATCCCTACAGGGAATATTGTTGTTTCTGTCTAAACAGCGAACAGAGATCTTTAAGAAAATTAAATTTTTAATTTTAGAATATGTTTAGATTTACAGGAAAGCTGCAAAGAGAGTGCAGAGAATTCCTGCACACCCCACACCCTGTACTCCCTTTATTTATCCATATATCATATTATGGTGCATTTGTCACACTATGGAACTAACATCAGTACATTACTACTAACTATGCTCCTTAATTTATTCAGATCACCTTAGTTTTCATCCAAAGTCCACCGTCTGTCCCAGGATCCCATCCAAGTTAGCACATCTCATTGAGTCCATGTTTCCTCTGGTCAGTGAGAGTCTCTCAGATTTTCCTGGCTTTTGATGACTGTGGCAATTTTGACATGTACTAAAGCATTTTGTAGACTGTCCTTCAGTTTTGGGTTATCTGACCGTTTGCTCATGGGTAGACAGAAATTTCGTGTTTTAAAGAGGAAGTCCACAGGACATTAAAGAGCTATTTTCACCCCATCCTGCCAAGGGCACATCTTGTCCACAAGAGCTGTCACTGCTGAGGTTGACCTTCATCACCTGGCTGACATAGCGTTTGTCAGAGTTCTCCACTGTGAGGATATTTTCCACCTTTGTGTCTCTCCTCTTTGGACGCAGAGAGATTATTTTTGACATTCTTGGTACTACGTGATGGAAAGCATCGAGCATCACAGGATCCAAGGAGTGCACACGAACCCAGAAACCAAGCTTTCAGTGTGTTGCATGCACTTGAGCTGGCTTCCTCGAAAAACCTCAGTAAACGAGCTGGTAGACGCCCATGTGACCTGGAGTTAAAGGTGTCCTTTATTGCCAAGGAGAAAAAATGGAGAAATTTCTTCATAGTTCTCACTGTCTTTTGCCAGAAAATAGTTACATATTCTGTTTTCTATACATGCTTTCCCTTTCTAAACTCTTTTAGAACATTTCTTTTCAAACTGTGGTTCATAGAACACTGAAGAACACTGCAAGAAACAGACATTCCATGAGAAAAATAGTTTCATGTCCATGTAAGTTTGGGAGGGTCTGGCTTAGCAAGACACAACAGGAGCCTTTACCACCAGACTTTTCACAGTACTTAAAACGGCAATAGGCATTTTACAATGGTAGATTATATTGTGTTTCCCCAACTACCCTTAGAACACTGAAATTTTTATAAAGTAGCACCGCCAGAGAGCATAATTTTGGATCTTTAAACAATTCAGAGCAGTTGTAGGTTTATGAAAAAATCATGCAGAAAGTACAAAATTCCCATATACACTCCTCTCACACATTCAGTTTTTGCTTTGATTAACATTTGGTATTATTGTGGTAATTTTGTTACAATAATGGAACAATACTATTATAGTTAGGCTATTAAGTTCATCCCACTGTTTACATTAGGGTTCACTCTGTGTTGTAGGTTTCTATGGTGTTTTTGTGGGGTGTGTGGTAACATATACAACCTAAAATTTCCCCTTTTATCTATTTTAAAATACGCAATTCAGTGTTGTTCATTATGTTCACAAGGTTGGGCCTCTGTACCATCACCCATAGTCAAAAAACTATTCTGGTTTCCCAGACAGACACTCTCATACCAATTAAACATTAATTTTCCATTTCCCTCCCCCATTTGGCCCCTGATATCCTGTACTCTTGCTTCTGACTTTATGAATTTGAACATTCTTCTTAGTTCTTATAAGTGAGATCATATAGGGTATATCCCTTTGTGTTTGGCTTATTTCATTCAATGTAACGTCTTCAAGGTCATTGATATTGTAGCATCCATCAGAACATCACTCTTTTTAAGGTCAAATAATATTCCAGTATCTGTATAATATAAACCTCATTTTGTTTATCCATTCATCTGTTGATGGACACTTAGGTTGCATCTGCTTTTTGAAAATAATGCTGCTATCAATATATAGATCAGTGTGCAATTATTTGCTTGATCCATTTTGAATTGATTTCTGTATATGGTGTAATGTAAGGGTCTACTTTGAGTAGAAGGGACGTCTTAACAATATTTATTCTTCAAATCCATGAATACAGAATGTCCTTCCATTTATTTAGGTCTTGAGTTATTTTAACAGTACTTTGCCATGTTTTGCATACAAGTCCTTTACATACTTGTTTAGATTTACTCTTAGATATATGATTTAGTTGTTACTGTGAATGGAATTTTTTCTTAATTTTTATTATTGTTGATTACTAGTGTATAGAAAAACTACTGATTTTTCCATGTTGACATTGTATCCCACCTTTGATGAAATCATCTATTAGTTCTAGTAGTTTCATTGTGGATTTTCCAGGAGTTTTGTACATATGATCATGTCATCTGCAAATAGGGAAAATTTTGCTTCTTCCTTTCCAGTTTGGATACATTTTATTTTCTTCTCTTGCCTAATCTCTTTGGCTAGAACTGCCAGTACAATATCGAATTTTTGTGGAGTCCTTGGGATTATAGGAGTCAGGTTTATTTTCCATACGAATACCAAATATTTCCAGCAAAATTATTGAAATGACAGTTACTCAGTGAATTGCATTAATACTTTTTATTGTAAATCAAGTCACCACCAAATGGGTCTATTTCTAGAATCTATATTATTTCACTAATTTGTTTATCTATAATGTTTATCTATAATGTTCCAACACCATCCTTGAGTACAATAATTTCATATTAAATCTTTATATCTAGCAGTGTAAGTCCTTCAACATTCTTTTACTCGTTGTTAATTTCCTCCTCATTCTCCTCAGCTTTATTTTTCAAGATAGTTTTCATTATTCTAGGTCATTCTTATTTCCACATAAAATTAGAGTCAGCTTGTCGATTTCCACAAAAATTACTGGAATTTTGATTGGCATTTAGTGCATTGATATACAAGTCATTTAAGGTCGACTGACCTCCAGGATAGATCTTTTAAAATTTCCTCAGCAGGGTTGTAGTGTGTGTTTGTTATCCACACATTTCCTTATATTTCTTGCTAAATATTAGATGTTATTTGGAACCACTATAAAAGCTTTTGCTTTTAATTTCATTTTCCAAATGTTATTGCTACTTTATAGAAATTCAATTGATTTAAAAAATATTGACCTTGTATATGGTGACCTTTTAAAACTTACATATTAATTCTAAAAATATATTTGGCATGTTTGTAGACTATTTTGGATTTTCTAATTACACAATTAATATCGTCTATAAATAATGTGAGTTTACGGGTGAAGAATTCTCTCTGTTTCTATTTGGCTTTAAATAATTTTTATTACTCTATCTTTTGGAAGGAGATGCTCCATACATTTGAAAATGTAGGTTTTTTTTTTTTTTTAAGCATTTTAAATTGTCATTTCCTTGACTTTGGGCTTCTGTGATTTCGCTTAATAAGTCTGCCATCACACTGAGTTCTGTGCATCACTTTGACCCCTTGGAAACCCTCTTCCTATCCTAAGAAAATCCTCAGGCAAAATAGGCAAATATGCTCAGGAAAATAATGCACTGAAGTGCTCTTCCCTCTCTCGAATGCTTACTCAGCTATCCTTGCTTCCATAGCTCTCCAGTATCACTCAAAACATAATTTTTGTTCTGTATTAATTTTTCAAGTTGTTGCACCAGGGACAGTGACATGACATGACCTACTGAATCCTTCTCAGAGCCAGAGGTTGCATTTTCTTTTTCTTAAATTCCTTGGTACTATCCTGGACATTTTAATGTGAAGACTGGAGTCCTGATTTCTTTAGATTAGGGAAATTTTATTTTATTATTTTATAATTTTTCTTCCTTAAAGACTTGGGAAATTAGCCTTACAAGAGTAAGGAATACATGCTATGTCATTTCACTTTTAAAGTACCGTATTGATCAATTTATCATTTCCCTCTGAGAATGACAAATTCCTCTGAATACTAGAATATATATATATATATATATTTAAATATAAAATCACCCATTAGATATTCCAAAGTAGCTAATATTCTGATCCTCGTATTCCTTTGACAGGTAAATCAATCCACTTTTGTTACATGTTTGTTCAAGCATTTTGGTCTTTTTTTCTCTGTTTTTTTACAAAAGTGTAGGATTTTTTTTTAATACACTTTGAATAGAAGTCCTGTATTAGATGTATTTTATGGTTGCTTATTTTTTAAGGAAAAAATATACCTTTATCCAGTTTTGGATTTGTGGATTTGTCAAATCATTCTTGATAAATGGTAATTAGAAAAATTTTCATTCTTTGTAGTTTTGGTTTGCTCATGAGCTATAAAGATAGAGGCATACACACACACACACAAGCACTGGCAAAGCACAGGAGAGGCTTTGCTGGCTAAAGACTTCGGTAGTTAAACTCTTGATGCCAGTTTCTGAGTTGAGATTTCCATCATAATGACTGCTCCATGGGTTCATCTTAGGGCGTACTCTCAACTGGTTCATCCCTAGACTATTATGTCAATTTTCAGCTTCTGAGTACAAGATCACCTGTTTCCTTCATCTTCCTACACTATCAGAAACTTTCCTCACACTTTTTGTTTTTAGCGCCACTATTGAGGGAGGTTGGTATGAAGCCCAGCCTCACTCAGCTGGGCACACACAAAAATACATACTTCTGTGTATCCCTGCAGAACCCTGGAGGTGAAGTTTTATGGCCAAATCCTTTTTCCCAGCTCAAGTTCTGCATTCCATCCTACTTCATTTTCCTTCGTATTTATAATATCAGATGCTAAAACTTCATCTTTCTTCAAAAACAATTCACATATGTAACACCAATCATGAAATCATTGATGAGAATTTTTTTAGGTAAAGCTGTTCTCTACTGGGAAAAAAATAAAAAAAATTGTTCAATTATTTAAATGCTGAAAAGTTTGAAACATGGAAAAGACAATGTTTAGAAAAATTGGATAAATGAAACGCTGCAATGCAGCAAAATTTGAACAAATCACTCCTTCGCCTGTACCTCCCAGAAATTTCTTCAGATCTCAGTTCAGTGCAGGGTCCTACAACATGCAGGAATGAAATGAAGGACCATAGACTAAGAATCACAGAAATAGATGAAGAGATTTTATTAAAACAAGAAAGTGACAAATTGGTTTATAGAAATCATTAGATGAATATGCCTATTGGAAAGCAAATATAGTCTCAATTAGTATTTTTCTTGGTTTATCGAAGTGTCTAAAAAATGGGGAATATGAAACAAAATTTCTTGCAAGTTATTTGAAATCTTTTTCTTTTTAAACTTTAGTTTTTAGCCTGCCATATTTTGCATAGTAAAATGTTCTTTATGTATATTAGAATAAGTAAAATGATATATAATTTCTTATGTTTAAAAAATTGGTTACTTTTTCTTAACCATTTATACCTGTTAAAATATTAAGCATATGTCCACAGATAATTGTTTTTATTACTTTATCAGTATTATATTTTATACAGAATAGATATAGATAGAAAATCAATTGAGACTTTTCTTATCAAGATTGCTTAACTCTAAATAAAGTTTTAAAATAATTTTGAATACACCATTATCTCTGCTCTTTCAAAGAAATACTATACAAATGGTAAATTTTACTGCTTTCACTCAGTGAGAAAATAACCAATATTATTAGTCAAATCAATTAGCCTATTTTGTAGAAAAAATGCCTCTAAAACATGATATTATATCTATTCCTTAAAAAATGAAATCATATATTTAGATAGCAATATTTTAATAATTAAAATATTCCTGAACCCTGTATTTCATATAAAATTGTGCCAAAATGAAAGCCAGAATTTAGTTACCTATTTTTGCAGCAAGATTGTTTTTTTTTGTTTGTTTGTTTTTAATTCTGTGTCCCATTGCATCCTATAACAATTTATCAAGAAAAACTTGTGCCAAGATTTTCTTCCCTGCTTTCTTACAACAGTAGTAGTGATATATGACTTGCAAGAATGTGACAGACAGATGAAGTCGTATTTCTGATTTTGAAATTTTGACGGAAAGAAAGCTGGTTTTACTAGTCGAGGAAGAATCGTACACACACTCTCCCTCTTACATACCCAGTCAACATCGCTGCTGCTCCTTGGTCCACACAAATTCCTCCTCAAGTTATAAATGCAATGTAATCTTATTTTTCTTTTTCTTTGATCTCTGTATGCTGAAGTAAATAATCACAATATCCATGGCCTTTCTTGCGTGCTATAAAAGTACTCTTCTTATTCATGTGCCATTGATTTTGCCTAAACTCAACTTTCAAACCTTCTCTCAATTAAATATGGAATAGATGTTTAACTCTTGATTTCATCAGAGCTTCAGCACAGAGATCACATCTTACTGCATTTCAGACTTTAAAGGGTTAGCCTAATAGCTCAGACGAATTGCTGTTAAATCTACATGTCTTTCCTTTCTCCTCTCAAGAAATAAATCCTATGAGTTTGAACGTATTTCTGTGATAAGATGTTTAACATTAACTTTAGCTCTGTGAAAACTCAGTTCTATAAACATAAATGTTGTTATATACACTTGCAAAGAAGCCTTGGGGAAGTGAGATGAAGAAATTGTTTCAGCGTAGAGGAGTTCCCTGGCTGAACCGAAGGGATAGTTCAAGGGTTTTGCATATCAAGAAGGAGTAGCTGGGAGAGAAGAAATTCAATCCAGTTCTCAGGACAGAGGCCATTAACTATTGGTTGAGAGAAAACAAAGACAGGGCATAATTGCTGATATGTGCACTTATGAGTCAATGTCACCACATCAACGAAAATATGAGGAAACTATTCCAGGTTAGAGGAGGAAAAAAGAGGCATGGTAATGAAATGCAGCATATGCTCCTGGATTAAATGTGGGATCAGAAAAACATATTATTATAATTATGGTATTTATTTATATTATTGTGGTTATTGGCAAAATTTGAATACAGGCTACAGATTAAATAAAATTATATCAATGTGGTTACACCAGATTGCATGTTCTAGGAAATGGCAATGAGTATTTAGGAAGGAAGGATCTTATGTTTGCAATTTACATTCTTACAGTTCAGCAATAGTAATAAAAATGTATATATTTAAAGTGAAAAAGCAAATATGACAAAATTTTAATAATTAGTGAATCCAAGAGAAGAGCATATAGGAGTGTATTTTACCATTCTTGGAATTTTTCTTTAAGTTTGAACTTTAAAGAAAATAAAAATGTAATAAAGGTCAGAGGCAGTGAAACAAAGAAAGACGTTGAAAGAGTAATATGAGTTCTCACGTCATACTCAGGTGATAAGAAAGCTTCAGTCTAAACACTCTCATCCCAGGGCTCCTTTAAAAAACTAACACCAGTGCATGGATATCCGCTTCACAGGAGCCAAGGCTATGACCTGCTGGTCTGATGCAACACCGGTAGCCTTTCACTGGGAACCCCTAGAACAAGTGCTGGGTGTAGGACAGTCTCCTACCTGTGAGAGACAAAGGGGTGAGGCCTGCAGCCTCAGTCAAGGCGGGAGCTCCTTGGTGGACATCGGGGCTGGGTGGATTGGAGGAGGAATGCTCCTGCTAACAAAGAGAAGCAACCTCCCTGCAGTCTGGCTGGCCGTTTGGGGAGGGAGACCCTATTGCAAATGGTTCTGAGATTCCCGAGGTACCCATCTCTGAGTGATCTTAGAACACAGATAAAATATACAGTAATATACTCTGCTCCTTTAATGACCATAGTTGATGCAAAAGAAGAATTTTATTAACATTTATTTTTCCAGATGAGTTCTAGCTGAATTTCATTATTCTGTAGTAATCTCTGATAAGTATGAAAACTCATGCACATTAAAGCCCCTTGAAGTAATGCAAATATTTTATTTCATATCTCTTCAAAATAAAGAGGATTTCATGAGACCAAATAACCTACATTCCCCTCAACGTTACTGCCACATTTTAAATCAGGATATACGATTTTTTTCTTTCACTTTTGTTCCTGAACAAAGAATGCTCCTTTTAAGAGATTCCTTAAAAATGTTTTAAGTGAAATTCCAAATGCTTAGGTGCTAATAAAGATTTCATTGTCATCTAATGATTATTTTCTGCAGTATTGGGATTGCATTTCCTTATGTTTGTCATGTTTTTGTGTATGCAAACGTGTGTCATAAAGATTTCTCCTTGATAGAGCTCAAACTCTATCAATTTGTATTTGTAAAGAATTGTCACATGTTCTCAGAAGGATCAGCAAAGAGGTCTTTATATTTTAAACATCACTGGAGATACTTTAATGAGGAAAAATGGTTTTATATTTTGAAAATTATGTATTTCTAGATTTATTAAAATTGATAAATTATTGACTCGGAGATCTTTAGATCACACAATTCTGTGAATATTTATATTCATTTGCCCATGTATACTGAGAAGTTAAAATCAAGGATATGTTGTTATAGCTGCTTTAAAGTTTGAAAGAACTTTTATAGTTTTTAAGTGGGAAAAATTATGACTCTCAATGAGTAGGAGGAAAATTGGAGTTCAATTTAGCTTGGGGGAGAAAGATGCAAGAAAAGTCTGAATAATAGAAAATGCACTGGTGAAGTTTTATTCCTTATGGGGTCAAAGCACACACAAAAAATGGGCTAATATTCTAAAATGAGAACTGAGGGGAAAGTTCTAATCGAATCTGGTACACCAATATGGTAAAGGCAAAAGGAAATAACATAGTAGTATCCATGCAGACGTTTTCCTGCACGAGGGACCACTTAAATGTTTCAGCATTCAAATACTTCCACATGGTTGACCCATATTCATCACGCAGTTGAAATATGGAGTTGGGAAGGAAAAATACAGATTAGAAGTATCAAATTATTTTATTCACATAACATATTTTTGAGCCATTTCTCTTGTCAGCTACTATTGCAGGTTTTGGGATGCTCATTTTTTTTAGACTCCTCCACCTGAGAAGGTATGATACCCAAATAGAGAAACACAGATAAATAAATATTGGCAATGTCACAACTGTGGCAAAGCCTTGATGCTAAGGCAGGGAAGACTTTGGGTAGGGCTAGGGCAGGGTCAGGAAACACTGCACAGAGAAAGTGATCCCTTAAACTTAGAATGACAGGTGTAGACAAGGGAAGGAAGAAGATGAGAGGACAGGTAGGAATAGAGAACAATGCCAGAAAAACATGTCACATCTGGAAAGAGCAAATTGTTCAGTGTGTCTAGAAAAACATACGGGTGAGTATCTTACCATGAACAAATGGTTAGTCATCAAGTCAAGCAAGCGGCCTGGCAAATTTTTATAAATACACCCTACCATACATTGCAAGGGACTAAGAATACGGAGACTTATAGACTCACAACTGTGTAATAATGTAACCAATAAAGAATGAAAGCCTTACTTAAACGTAGCTGGAAATGGAGAAATGGGAGACATTGTTGGGATGTTCATTTGTATTTATATGTACATGTACAAACACATATTCATACACAAATGAATACTTGGTACAACTCTGGTTGATAAAATTAAAGCTAGATATTGCTCTTTCCTCAATTAAGACTCACATCTATAAGAAAATACAAAGCATAAAGTAACTGAAAGTGTCCATGAAATCACATCATTATATCTGACTACAGAATTTGTTAATGTCATAAATATGGTAGCTTAATTCAGTAATATTCTATTCTTATTAGTCTGTCAAAGGACAGTGACATATTTACCTCACTTATTTTATGAAATTTACAACAAAATCTTGCATCATCTTAATGTAGCTTCCCATTGACTTTGACAAAGTTGAGTAGTGGTCACCCAAATTCATGTCCTCCTGGAGCCTCAGAATATGACTTCATCTGGAAATAGGGACTTTGCAGACATAATTAAGTTGAAGACATAGTGGATTACATCGGGTTCTAAATCCAATGACTGGCATCCTTTTAAGAAGGTCATGTGAATATAGAGACACAGAGACATTTACGTATTGAGGGACGATGGAGGCAGAACTGGAGCGACCCAGCTCCAAGACAAGCAAGGCCAAGGACTGACAGCAGCCACCAGAAACTAGGAAGAGACGTGGAGGGGTCTTCCCTAGTGCCTTCAGGGGCAACGTGGCCCTGCTGACACCTTGATGTTGAACTTCTAGCCCCCAAAACTGTGAGCCAATATATTTTTCTGTTTTCAGCCACCTGGTCTGAGGGAGTTTGCCATGTATGGCAGCTCTCAGAAGCTAAAACACAAACCTGCACACTATAATTATGGGGCTAAGGAGCCACTAGGGAAATAACAGGAGCTGCAGTCACTTTGGGGCCCTGTCAGGGTAGCTGAGATGATGCTATGAACTCAGTGAGCAGTGGCAGAATACTAGCAGTACAGTGAGAGCTCAGTACCCGCGGTGCCTGGCAGGTCTCGAGAGGTGATGTGCCTCCTGGGACAAACAGCAGGAATGGATGAAAAGTGTGATCCTTGGGGTTTCAGTGACAACACCCACCAGCAGTGAATGAGTTGTGACAATCCACGAGGGCCCAGAAATATACCGTGAGCACATACCTGTGTCTGTGGGGTGAATGGGGTGCAGAAGGAGGCAAATATCTACAGGGGCTGCCCTTTTGAGGCAATGAGACCTTAAGCAAAAGAAACTGGTGAGTCCGGACAGAGTAGAGCTATTTCTCTACTAAGAAAATTGTTCATTGTGTTCTTGTGTTTTTTATCTATACAATCTTTGTTCTAAGATCACATTGTGTCTACTTTTTGCTTAGGAAGTCACACAATGACCTTTGTCTGAAACCAGTGAAAATCTTACTTACCTAAGAGTCATTAAGGTCTCTAACAAGTCACCCAGGAATTCTGAATAGTCTTTTTGAAGGGACAACATTTAAGGTTCTCTGGGTCTTGGGACAAAATAAAGTGGGGCTGAAGGCATTCCTGCTTGCAAGTAAGGGGATGTTCTAAATGTCCTCCTCGACTTACTCTTTGACTTATTTGATGCAAAATTTTATAATGCTGAACCAGTCTTAAATGTCATGGAAAAACATAATTCCTTTCTATTAGTATTCTCAACTTTGGCCTTGACATAATTTTGCCAGGTAGATTCACTTTATTGCATTGCCACTGGCTTTTCCATTCAACTTCAGGGCCATTGTTCTGGCTGATCCTTTGCCAAGGGGCAAAGAAGTAGTGCTCCTCAAAACTGGGCTATCAGATCACATTTGCTTGTGGTTTCAATAGAGCATTCTTAAATATTCATTTGATTTGAACAAAGATAACTCAGGAACAGCAATTCACATCATAATTTTAATGCCAGGTTTGAAATTGTGAAAAGGACACAAGAGTAACAGAAACCAAGCTCCTTTTAGACACTTGGAAGTCACCGGAGGCCAGGGTGCTGGTCGTTAACTGTGAGGCCATTAAGCCAGTTGAACTGCCAACATGAATCACCCACGATATGCTGGGCCTGCTTGCAGGTCTTTGTAATCGAAAGTTGGAGAAAAGGCCTGAAATCAACTACCAGATGGAATCTGGCTAAAGTAATTAAGTGTTGCAAATCCAATCCCTTTTTAAACAAGCTGCACAGAATGTTAAATCAAACATTTGACCAACGAGATCAGGCAAAGAGAGAAAATACATTTCTGCTCACAATAATCTGTATGTTTAATACATTAAGAATGCTTCTGAACTAGAGGGTGGACCTTGGATTTCACCTTGGCAAGATAATTTTATTTTATATTGTTCGAATCCTATAAAATAAGCCTGCAAGGGATTTTGAATTCTGAAAGCAATTATTCTGTTATTCGTTGCTCCTGGTATCTTGTATTTTACTTCCAATATAAAGAACATTACTCAAGTTAAATCCTTTTAGTCAATTCAACTGTCGAATAATAATGGACATGGAAAGAAATAGGTCTGTGATTATTAAAACAAATGGCCCCAAATAAAATATTCTACTATGCTATTATTTGGGAAAGGTGCTTTCTTACGATTCTAAAGTAGTAAATTTGTAATCATAAATATTATAATTATGGCTAAGGAAGGACTTACCCAGCATATGTAACCTGATTTACCTAATTAAAACACTTTTATATAATTCATTTAAATTGATACAGCCATCGCATTGCATCACAACTGGTAATTTAGTAAGTACTTTAGATAGCGAACATTATCTTTTTCTAATTGAAATGCGTTTGAACAATTTGAGAAACAAAATAATTTGAGAAACAAAATTGAATTATAATCTAAAGTATAAAATCCATATCTATGAGTCCATACCAATTAAATAAATGATTAATTAAATAGATGGAGGAAAATAACAAATCTCCCAGTGGAAGAATTTCAAGTAGTTTAAGAAGATGTTCTGCTTCAGGGAGATGAAGTACAGCTCTCACTCTATCAGTGTGGAGTGTGCCTGGGGATTTCTTTCCCAAGAGCACAGAATGGAAAGGATCAGGGAGAATAGCTTCACAGTGGAGAAGCCTGATGAAAAGACCTCAGCCCAGTGATCTAGGTGATCAAGGTCAACAGCAACCATGATGAGTAATTTTGGTAGCACGTTGTCATGATGTGTTGTGATTAAATGGCATTTATCTCTATGGTCTTTCTGCCCAAACCCATAAGCACAATCTACTCATGAGAAAAATATCAGATAAATTTAAATAAAAGAGAAGTCTCCAAAACACCTGACCAGTACTCCTTAAAACTGTAAGCATCATCAAAAACAAGGTAAGTCTGAATAGTTTTGCCACTAATTATGTGTTTTTCTTTAATACTTCCCAGCGAGATCTTTGGTGGCCTGTCAACAGATGCGAATGATATGTTTCTGTGGTGAACTGTGAAATTATTTTATCTTGACAGTATGCATAAAAAGCAATTACAGCCACAAATATTCTTCTGCTTGCATTTTGCATCATTTTTGCAAAATATAGATGTCTCAAGTGTTTGTTGCCTTTGTGATCTGGCCACCAATTTTCCCCCATCATGTACCTGGTCCTCCCTTTCCTGAAATATGTAAATTCATTCATCACAATAGAAAGATTGAAAATACAAAGATCTATGGGTTTATTCATAGTATATAGTTTAAAGGGGAAAGGGGGCAAAGGTTAGCAGTATTTAATAATACTGTAATTCAAAGTGCACTACAAATACCACCACCATCACTACCATCTGTTTACCAAAAAAATTTTAACATTCCAGATATTCTGGACTGAGATTACATTGTGAACGTAATTAATATCAATGAATTATATGCTTGAAAGTAGTTATAATGGGAAATTTTATGTTGTACATATGTACTACCAAAAATTTTTTTTTACGCTGATGGACATGGTTTGTAAAAAGATTAACATTAAAAGATACAAATTAGAATATTTACAAACAAAATGACATGATTTCATTTAATATGAAATATTTTAAAATTTAAATATTTTTAATGTTTAAATTATTTCAGAAAAAGAGTGGTAAGGAGATAGGAAAAAAGATTATTAAAATATGGATAGTTTCTGAAACTGAATGCTAAATATATTAGGATTCATTTTCATTTCTATTTTAAAATATATTTGAAAATATCAATTCATACTAAATTTTAAAGTCAGCATAATACAACCAGAGAATCAAAATTTTGTAGCAAACATAGTTCTACTGAAGTTAATTTCAACCAGTTAATATTTGCAATAACTTATTTTCCATGAGCTCCATATACTTATCAAGATTGAGTCTTTCAATTTCATAGTTTGAAGCAATAGTTTACACAAATATTAAAAAGTGACTTATAGGATATCATAAACCTAGCCATGTTTACAGCAATCACCTCCCACATAATTTTTCATTTTGTAATGCTAAATAGAAAACCAATAAAACAGCAAATTTGCTCTGTTTCAATTGGTTCACAGCTTTGATCCCAAATGCACACACAAACAAATTCTATTTCCTTGGCTTTTGTATGAGGATTGAAGTTTAAAACACATGAATTGGTTATTTCGCAAGCATGTTATTTAGAAATATGCAGTAATTCACTAACTCAGACTTTCAGTGTCACATGTTTTCCTTCGTCAATTGAAAATGATTGCCAACTTCTTAAATTTTAAAGCTTTACAACAATAATTTAAGCCTGCATAAATTAAAAATGAAGAGTTAACTTTAGCTTGCTCACAAACCGCTGAGAAACATCCCAGGACTTTTTGTCTTAGCTGTTTCTTGCTCCATCTAAACATAAGTTTGTCAAAGGCAGGGGAATTTGTCTTCAAATTATTTTCTAGCTTTCTCATTGTTATGTCATGAACTTTTTCTGCTTTGCACAGCCTTGAGATTGGGGCAGTGTGTGTAGAGTTACTTTCAGGGAGGATTTGTTAGTCACCACACATTGCTGTTTTATCTCATCAGTATGTTCAATCTCTCCTTCCTCAGAACTCATATTCCAGAATCAATCATGGTCAAAATTAGGACTTTCCTCTCCACTTCCTTCTTTGAAACCTCTAGAAGGAAGAGTAACAATTCCCCAAAGAGGTCCACATCCCAGCCTCAGAACCAGAGACAGGTAACCTAGAGCGGGGAGTTAAGGTTGCAGATGGATTTAAAGTTGCTCACCTTTAAAAACCCAGCAGGGGGGGTACTGGGTTCCTGGCCAGTGTGCTCTGTCGTGGTCCCTAGGGGAGCAGCGATAGTCTCCCAGGTACAGCGGCGGGGACTGGGAGGGAGTGAGGGTTCAACAGTGAGCCCCTGATGCTAATGACTATGCTTGTGAGCTGATAAACCTAAAATAAGAACAAGGCCTAGAGCAACACTGTGCCTGGGAATTTCCTCCTGTCAGCCTTCATGTTACTCAAATGTGGCCAGTCTCGAAGCCAAACTCAGCATGTAAATGCAATGCCTTCCCTCCAGCGTGGGACATGACACCCGGGGATGAGCCTCCCTGGCAACGAGGGACCACTATCAAATACCAACTGATGATGCAACTGGAAAAGGACCTTATATGGAAGGTTCAATGCGGATCAGCAGAATATCCATGTCTACATAAAACAACCTGACTTTAAAATGCTGTTTGACCTAAAGTAAGGGGGAAATGGAAAGGAGAAATGAGTTTATATGGCTACGAGTTTCTAAAAAAGAGTCTGGAGGCTGGCAGAAGGATTGCCCTCATGCACAACTGAGCAGAGTCAGAGAGACAGATAAAGCAGATACAACCCCCAGATATTGGTTCCTATGAAGGCTAAAGAGACCCATGAGAGTTATGGTCATGGCCGATGGGGTTTACTACCAGGGCAGATGGCCCCTCTCTGGAAATGGTGTTTATGTGTGATGAATCTGGACTCAGATGGGATCTCCCTTCATAAGACTTTCATACTAATCTGCTGGAGGTGCAGTTAACGTTGGGGTTTAAGATATAGTTAGGGGATTTGAATATCTGGACTGATAATGTGATAGCCAGGTCCTGAGCCTCAACAGACTCCAGCACCTACAATCTGATTTATTGGACTTACCACACTCAGCTAAGATGGAGTTGAAGAAGGACAATCACCACACCATGGAGCCTAGAGTGATTACAACTGAAAATGGGAGGATGGCAGCCAGCATCCATGTGGAATCTGAGCCTCCTCTCGACATAGAGGTGCAATGGACACAACCAATCCAATGTCCACATAGAAGAGATGGCATTGGATTGGGAAAAGTGGACATGGTGGACGATGGGTATGGGGAAGGGCAGGAAGAGATGAGAGGTGGGGGCGTATTTGGGACGTGGAGCTGCCCTGGATGGCGCCTTGGGGGTGATCACCGGACATTGTGGATCCTCACAGGGCCCACTGGATGGAATGGAGGAGAGTATGGGCCATGATGTGGACCATTGTCTATGAGGTGCAGAGGTGCCCAAAGATGTACTTACCAAATCCAATGGATGTGTCATGATGATGGGAACGAGTGTTGTTGGGGGGGGAGAGGGGTGGTGGGGGGGTGGGGTTGAATGGGACCTCACATATATATTTTTAATGTAATATTATTACAAAGTCAATAAAAAAAAATACATGAGGCAAAAAAAAAAATAAATAAATAAAGTTGCTCACCAGCTAGCCTTAAAAATTCTGGATGATATAAGAAGGTCCAATGCATTCACAAGAGTTCTTAAAATTAGAAAAGGAAGGCAGGAGAGGATAGCCAGCAGGAGAGGTGACTGGGGCAACAGGGTCAAAGAGAGACAATCTTGCTGGCTTGGAAGATGGAGGAATGGACCATCAGCCAAGGTATGTGGGCAGCTCTCAGAAGCTGGAGAAGCCATGGAAATAGATTTTCCTGTTGTGTCTCCAGAAAGGAATGCACCTAGGAATACACCTTCTGACCTACAAAACTCTAAAGTCTGTAAAACTTTAAGCCATTATATTTGTGGTAATTTGTTGCAGCAGCCATAGAAAATTAATGCAGTGCCCCAGATGTATCTCACAGAGTGCTTACAGGTGAATGTGGCGTCTCTCCATGCTACAGTGCCTCTAATTTTCATGTCTGTTTTCCCCAAGGGCTGGGATTTCTTTCAGGCCAAGTATCTTATCTTACGTATAAGTTAGCAATCTCATATTTTTCCACATTTTGGTGTTTAAAAAATAAATAGGGAATAAGTGAATAACATTATTTTAGTACATAAGATATTTAAATATCCTGGACTGCCAGATAGAAGACCCTTAGGCCAGGAAAAAACTCAACTTTTCAAATTATAGTTTCCTCATTCAAATGAAGTTATACTCTTGGTTGTAAGGAGTTGGAGTATTATAGTGAAATTGAATATTAAACTGAACGTTTTATGCAGACAAAATCCTTTATCAAATAGGACAGTGGTTTACCTGCTCGTCATAGCTCTCTGTAAAGAACTTGAAGGCAGAGATCAGGTCTAACTCAAGCATCTTCATCTTTACTGTAGCATCTATCATAAACAGATACTCAAAAAATAGCTGCTTAATAAAATCCGTTTCATTAATTATACTAAGGAGTTAAAGAAGGTGTAATGAATTAAGGGGAAAACAGAAGTTTCACTGTTATTCCAAATGCCACTTCATTCATTCCCATCTCTGAGATTGCTTTGAAAATATGGCTCCTTTCTTGTCTGTATTGCCCCCAATAGCAGTTGCAGTAACTTCTAAAAGATAGAGGGAAGCAGATTTGGCCCATCGGATAGGGCATCCGTCTACTACATGGAAGGTACAAGGTTCAAACCTGGGCCTCCTGACTGTGTGATGAGCTAGCCCACGTGCAGTGCTGATGCACGCAAGGAGTGCCCTGCCACGCAGGGGTGTCCCCCACGTAGGGGAGCCCCACGCGCAAGGAGTGCGCCCTGTAAGGAGAGCCACCCAGCATGAAAGAAAGTGCAGCCTGCCCAGGAGTGGTGCCACACACATGAAGAGCTGATGCAGCAAGATGATGCAACAAAAAGAGACACACATTCTGGGTGCTGCTGACAAGAACACAAGCAGATGCCAGAAGAACACACAGTAAATGGACACAGAGAGCAGACAACTGGGGGTGGGGCAGGGAAGGGGAGAGAAATAAAAATAAATATCTTTAAAAAAAATAAAAAATAAAAGATGGATAAATGCTGAAAGTGATGATGACCATGATAGGATTATAGGATTGCTTCAATTTCTTGTGCTTGAATTGTCCATATCCACAGTCCCCACTGAGAAGTGATATGGTCCAATGGTACATTTCTACACCATTTTTCAGTGAAGTTCTCAGCAAGGATCCTTTGAATATGGCTATTGTAGCAAGGCAAAGTACCATGCAAATACACCAAATGTTCAAGTAACCTCTGAATTCTTTTCCTTCACTATGTAAACTTCCACCAAGGTGTCCAGAGCCCTCACTTTCTCACTGATTTTCTCTGTGCTGATATCTAAACCAATGAAAGAATGCAATTATAGCTACTTTAAATGTACCAGGGTTACCTACGGTTTGAGATTTTCAATTCACTCTGGGATAAAAGGATTTGGCCACGTTAAAAAGATTTTCAGCCATCAATGAGGCATATTTGAGAGTGAAGATCTAATTTTCTACACACTCATCATGCAGGCAGCAGTGTAATCTGCACATTTCTAACACCAGCTCAGTTGGTCTTATGACTCAGCATATCATTGTAAGAGCTTGAAAATGTCCTTGACCCTGGAAAGAGAAGTTAACTTCCAATGTATCGTATCTATGCAAAAATGAAGCATATAAAGAAATTTCTTCTAGCACTGCAATATCAGAGTTATTGTACGATTTAATCAGTTCATTTTTTTGGTCTTTATTTTTTTAATGTTACATTCAAAAACTATGAGGAACCCATATAGCCTCCACCCCCCTCACCCTACTCCAATCAGTTCATTTTAAAGCATTTTAAAATCTTACAAATGTCAATCAACAAATAAAAATGTTTCCTGTTATTTGATATCCTTTGTCATATTACAAATTAGAAAAATATACCTTCTGTTATTTGAAAGGGAGAAATATGTAGGGAGATTGTTAAATACTTTTTGAAAAAGAATGCAAATCCATGGAATCAATTCATGAAAATAAGCAGTTTTACAATGCATGTCATAAACTTAGAGCCGATGAGCAGGTAAATAGGGTACCTGGCCAGAATTAATGCTCACATTTTCTCAAATTTGTAACTGTCATTTAGATTGAGGTGATTTCACTCTAGATTTGCCAGTTCACTTAACCTCATGATTCTTTCCTATAATGTTTTGTCATTTTTCAAATTTTCAATTTCTGTACTGCTCTTTGGTAGTGATAATTCACTCACAAGGAAAAGTTTTGGAATATGTGACATTATGTCACCGGCAAAATCTTCACATTACTTAATATTTTCCTCAGTAATTTTCTATTGTTCAGAAATGTAAATATAAACTTTTTGTTTTGGACCATTTCTAACTTTAACTCTTAAATTAGAAGCTATTCCAATTTGCTTTTAATTACATCTTCTAATACATGAGAAAGAAAAGTCTTCATACTATTTGAAGTAAACTTGTTGAAATTCCAAAAGTCAAATAGCCACTTAATAATCTTGAGACTGGAAAGAGGCAGGGAAACAGAGTTGTTTTAGGCTAGTTATGGACAAATGTTTCACTAGTTATAGTTGGCTAGTGTGAGTCATAATAATCAACCATGCCTTCTTTTTTAGGGCACAAAGAGAAAATTCTATAAGGCTCACCTTTATTAACTACCATATTTCCCTACTGAGTTTTGATGATTGGGACGCATTTTGCCCAGTTAGTTACCTTCGCAAATTCCACCAATCTGCATGTAGTCACTTCACTTTCTTTCAATTCCTTAATCGTTTTAGGGTATACAATTGTGCAATAAAAGTCATAGGCAGAGGAGAAAAAAACTACTGAAGATGTATCTGAAATAAATGCATTCTTATAGAAATAACATTTTAGAATGAAAACAGTTTAGTTTTCAGTTTCAGCTGAAATCCATAAATACAGATGATACATTTCAAAGGGGGATTGAAGGCCCCCTTGAAAGAGTTGCAAATGTGTTTTCTGCCAATATTGTAAGCCTTCCAAAGACGTTGGAGAGCCAAGAAAAGAGTTGGAGATTAAGAAAAGATTACTCAAAACTATTACTATACTGTGAGTTCTCTCCCTTAATCCAAAGGCCAGACGAAGGGGCTTCAATGGGACAACCCAGATAGAGCGAAAACTCGGGGAAATAAATATCAAAGACACAATGAGCTGATGTTCAATGCACACCTGAGAAACAGACCCATATGAAGCTGGCCATCTAACTTGTGATGGCAGGAAGAAGGACAGATATTAAAGGCATGCACCTTCTGAATTTGTCAGGTCACAGGTTGTGTGAATGTTTCCCAAGGGCCGTGAGTGAGAGGAAACTGGCATGGATCCTATGTCACATGTCATCCTGGACTGCAATGGTATCCAAAAGAAGGAGGAGGAGAAAGAAAAGCAGTAGCTTAGACTCGCAGACCCACATTGCCGCATGGGCAATGCCTATGTAGTCAGTATGGAACGATTGCCATATTGTTTTTGATTTGACTTGGCCATCCAAGCAAAATTGATCTGACAATTGTCAAAATGATGTGTCTAGCTGTCTGGTTAACCTGCCACAATACACAGAAAAAGCACTGTGCTTGAAAATGAGTGTTTAAAATAAAGATGATTGATGGACGTGATCTCTTATTAGAAGATAACTACGCAAATCATAGTAGCTGAATCTCGAGCGATATTTTCTTCTGGCCTGTAAATATCAACATGAATATCTGGTTTTTGTACCAAGCCTTTTACTTTCAAATGGCATTTCTTTCTCTATTTTTGTCACTGCAGATCATCATTGGAAATACAGTCATTTAGTCACACCCTGCAGAAGTGCTGATGGTGGAAGATACGTAAAAGCAAAGACTTAGAGTCTACACAAACTTCTTTGGAAAATTTTAAAGATAGTTTGGGGTTATTATATCATCAGAGAATAACAGAATTCGAACATTTGCCATGATTTAGAGAGATTAGGTCTGTTAGTCAGCAATGAAGCAGTAAAGAAACGAGTGAGAACACAACTCAAAGGACATTTTGATAAGGACCAATCACAGAAAATTCAGGCTGAGCGGAGGTCATGCTTAACCACCCTGATGCAAGCCTTTGAAGATATTTCTGTCATGATAAATAAGGAAATTTCAAGTGATGGAGCTGTACTCTGATTTTCCAAAATGAATTTAACAATGTTCCACATCAGAGAGTTTAATTGTGAAGGTGAAGTGTCATGGGTGATGTGTAGGCATGAAATTGATGGAAAAACGGCCTCCCAACCTGGTGAATGATGTTCAAAACTGGTAGGATGAGTACTTAATTCCCAGAATTTATTTGAAGTGCTTTACTGGAAATGAGTAGCTCTGGATTTGAAAGTTTGTTTTTAATTTAAGTAATATTGGGTGATGTGGTTCAGGTACATTGAGGCTAGAGTGTAATTTAGCAATATGCTTCAATTTCAAATGCTGGGGACATTATTTCACATAGAATGGTTCATCACAAGTGTGTCCAAGTTGACAGCCCTCCATTAATATTTTTATTGTGTTAAGCTACACATACACATTTATCATAACATTTTCCATTTTAACCATTTTTCACTGCATCCTTCAGTGGTATCGATAATGTTGTGCTGCCATCACTACTGGATGTTGCCCAAGAATTTTCTCTCGCTCCAAAAATAAAATATGGAACTATTAAGTAATAATGCCCCAAAATATGGTCCTCCACCCCCAGCCCCTGGTAACTTCTACTCTACTTTCTGTCTTTGGTAATTTTTATTCTAGATATTATTTCATAGCAGTGAAATCATACAATATTTGTTCTTCTGTGCCTCTCATTTACTTAGCAGAGTATTTTTAAGGTTCATTCATGTTGTAGCATGTATCAGAACTTCATTCACTTTCAAAACTGAATAATATTTCATTCTATAGATAGACCATGTTTGGTTATTCATTCACCTGTTGGTGGACACTGGGGTCATTTCCATTTTTGACTACTGTGAATAATGCTGCTATTCACATTGTTGTTTAAGAAAGAAAAATTTATATTTTTGTAAAATTTATTTAAATTTAGGAAAGCAATCTGAATATGTGATTATATGTAGCAATTTGAAGAAGCAACCATTATAAATAGGGAACTGTTAGATATAAAGAACTATTAGCTGAATTTCACTGGAGTTTAAGTATTGTGAGAGCAGGAAAGGTCTCTCTTTGTAACCACAGCAGAACAAGGCACATAGCAAGCACACAAAAAATACTTGTCAGAAATAAATTCATGTTATATAAATTAATTCCAAAAATAATTTCATTTTTATTTATCATATGTTCCCCTTTAAGCCCTCCATTCTCCCAAAGAATAAAGATTGGAGAGTGTTGGCAACTAAAAGCAGAAATTGGCAACCAAAATATACATTTTTAAAGACCAGAAGAAACAAAATAGATGTTCGCTTTTTTTCACAGTTGATTCAAGAAAGGCTTTATGCAGTTAAGTGAATGTTAAGGTCTCTATCCCTAGAAAGGCATTCCTGGGTTAGGAGAAGCTTAAGCAGGAGAAAAATGGTAGTCATCCATCATTAGCTCCCTATGGCTACTCCAATTTGGGGGTGCATCTAGGTCAACCCATTTTCTCAACCACGATCTTTCTGTTGCTCAACTGTAAATTATTCCACCTGTATGAGCTGTCTCTTTTCTTCTACGCACTGCTTGAGAATGAGAATCAGGAGTTGCTGAAGTTAGAGATTGCATGCAATATTTTAAAAATGTAAGTCTCTGGGATTAATCTTAAGATGATTGTCCTTTTGAAAATTATGTTTTCTTTGTTTTTGTATTCTACATCCTTTGGAAAATAACATCTTAAATGGGAGGAGGTTGGTCAGGTTTTGAAAACTTCTATTTACATCAAACTAATGTGAAAGTAAGGCTCTCTTTCTATGTAGGTCAAATTCTACGCTTAAATCTGGAAGTGGACTAGTATGCATCAAGAATTGCATAATCCAGATAGGGAAAGAAAATATTATTACATTTTTAGATGTTACTATCACAAGGCAGTTTATAAGGCAACAAATAGAGACACACAGTTTGTAGTGCTCAACTTACTACCTCTAATTTTTTAGTTCAATGGAAGTTTATTTTGATTTCCTAGGTAAGGTGAGACTAACTTGGTGATGTTTTTCCAGAATGCTAAGCGATTTCATTTTAATCATTTTTAAATAATCATTTTCTCTTTGTTTTCTGCACTTCATTTTATATATACTATGGTGTTTAACTTAAGAAATGGAAATATCCCAGTAATTGTGGGGAGGTACTCTTGTACAGCGTTAGTTGTTTTTCTAATCTTCCCTCAATTCCACTACAACCCATTACCACAAATACCCCCATCTCAAGAATCGTGAGACTTATTCTAGTAGATTAACTACGTGTATAATACCCTGTACTTTTTCTTTGAAATATTTTTGAAATTTACCTTTTCATAAATATCTGGCTTCACATTATTTTAAGGGAGATAAAATTCATATTAACAAAAAAATTCTCTTATTCAATTTATCTTAACTCTTCTTAAGCGGTCTCTTTCTGAATTTCACCTCAAAACCACTACCATAAAGACACATAAAATGCAAATATATAAATCCTCTGAACTCCTCATTTAGCTTCCCTACTTGGTTTGTGAAGAATGTCTACATGTAACCGATCATGGCTCCACTTAGAGAGACAACAATCTGCACAAGCTCTTGTTATTGGCTCTGGTACTGGGTACAGGGTTATTGATTGAGTGAGCACATTTCTGTTCCATTTCACTTGAACAACCAGAAGCATTTCATTTTACAAAATAAAATAGTAATAGCAGTACACTTTTAGGATTCTGCCTAAAGGTTATTTAAAGTTCCTAGTCCTGTACCATAAAGTAGTCCATTGACAACTTGATGGATTTACTCTCTCCTAGGACACTGTCCTTGTCTGCTAAATTTATAACATCAAGTAAGAAGTAACATGTCCTTTATGCATGGAAGAAGAAGGGAGCTAAATCTTTGAAGACCCATTATATTTCTGAAGTTTCTGTGCATCTCAAGATCTAGAGCACATGAGGATGACCTTAACACTGTGAAGGACAAAGTGTTGCATCTTGAACACCTTATCACTGAGGAGGTGGTAGAAGGAATTTAAAGACATGTAAACCCCAAATGAGTGACCTCCAAATAATTTATCATATGACCAGAAAAGCTGTCTACTCCAACAAAGTATTATCTTCACAGGTTCAACAGTACTTAAAGTATCTGACATAGAGATGATGAAATTTGAGGCCTGTGGCAAGATTAATAGAAGAATTTTAAGAATGTTCTCTTGGAAATTTGAAGCAAAGCCATGTTTTCCTTAATGAATGAATAATTTTCCTCTTGGAATAAAAAAGAGAAATTTGACATGCCGTAGGATTTTAGTGGAGTCTAAATACTTGACCACGGGTTACCAGAAAACTTTACAATCCAAGCTACACATTACACTGGGCACTAAATTTTGCAACAAAGTTATATATGCCCTCCAAAACACCCCTTAAGTAGCAGTATAAAGATTAGGTCACTGAAAACATAAGTTCTTTAAATCAGCAGATTCCATGCAGAGTCCATGCAATATACCTGTGAACCTAAAAACCTGAGTTCCTCAAAAAGGAACTAAAGCCTTCTGTGTTTCATAGGGATGTTCCTAGGATCATCTGACATGAAATAATTTGTTTATAGGCATCTTGACAAAGAAAGATGTTAGGATACTAGGCATTCACAGGAGGGACATTGGGAAAGATATATTGAGTACAAGTTGGATCTGAATGTTGACATTCCATTCTGCCTAAAAGGTGAGAGAGTGTGCAGTAAGGAATTATACCAGCCACTGGGAAATTCATAAAAGGTGGTTGTAGAGACTTGGGCAGAGTAAAAGAAGCACAAGTTGGCATATAGCACACACCTGCCTCCAAAGCAGTGACAAAAATACCAGGCTGCTTGGTCCTTGATAAGCTATTGCTTCAGCCCTCCCTTAAGATTAATATATAACCCAGGCCTGGGAGGTTTATAAACAGTTGTTGAGTATGAAAGGTAATTTTTTCTAAATGCTTGGGGAACAGTTAACTGCTCAGTGACAGGGCGTGACCATCCAAGGCAGCACTATTTTTGCTGGCCTGTGAATGGTACAGGTCATGAGATGATGTCTTACAATTTCATACGTTTTAGAGTATCCTTATACTACACATGTAACAGTTAAGATAATATAAACACTTTCTTCCCATTCAACACAAGAGAACCTACCTTGTACAGGTGAAGTAGAATAATGATTTAGATTCTTGAATCCTTGGCTGGAGGAAGTTTTACTCCTGTATCTGTTGCCTCTTTGTCACAAGAGAGCAACCAGAGTGCTAAGAATCATGTTCCCAGTACAAAGAGAGAAAAGATGGAGCTAGTTAACGACAGCAATTGCACCTGTCCTTTTGATCAGGACTACACTAGCCATCCTGGAATCTCTCAAAATTCCTTGTGCTTTCTTTCATTTTCCAGAACTTAGTCACATGGCAACCTGGGTTGCTTGCAGGAATGGGAAAGTCGGTGCCTTGTTCTGAGGAGTCAACAAAGGCAAGGGGGTTGGAGGAGATACCTGGGCTAGCCAACCAGCAGTCTTACCCACAAGAGGGTTCCCTGATGATGGCAGGCTTTCAGCTGGGATAGTGAAGTGATTCCACTTAAGACAAAGGGAGGAAGCAAGAGTTGTGAGGGGTGGTAAATCAAAAGTTTTGTTTTGGACATAATTTAGATATATAAATTTGTGTTCTCAAATATCTGTATGGAAATGTTAAGAAGACTACTTGAAAATATGATTCTGGAAATCAAAGGATAGGTCAGAACTAGAGGCTTCTTAGCTCTTGACACAGCATAAACTACATCCACGGATTTAAAAAGTGTGCTTTGTGGTGTTTCTAATACCAGGAAGGAAGGAAGGAAGGGTGGAAGGGAAGGGGGGAAGGAAGGAGGGAGGAAGTTAATATTTTAGAAAAGGAACAAAAAGATTAGGAAGGATATATCTGAGAAAAAACTCATATTACAATTTTTATAGATATTATTTGAGATTTAAAATTTTCTTTTAGGGAATGAAATGCCTAAAAAAACCCGAATTACCTTGTCTGGGTAGAAGGCAAAATTTGAAATTTATAAATATGTGTTTTAGAAATGATTATTTATAGAATACATATACGTATGTTTTTCCACATATGTTATATGAAATATGTTCTAATAGCAGAAAAATAAATAGCATTTGAAATAGTTAAAGACATAATGAAATAAAAAGGTGGCTATTATACAAACTATATATATATTTCAACTGGTATACAAAGGCATCTTTTAGTTAGGGTGATAATATATTGAGCCCTAGAAATGGGAAAAGTGTGCTTGTTTTGCTTATCACAAATCGAGCTAGAAAGTAATATTAAAATATTAAAAAAAAAACTATCAGAATCCCCACCTACTCTATTTTCTTTTACAAAGCATTTTAGTTCTAATTATTACTGTTTTTCATTTCATTAGAAGGTGTATTTTGAAACCCATTCTTTTATGCTGTTCCATTGAAGAATGTGTTTTACAATATCATTTGACAGTGAGTTTTTCCATTTTTTCATTTCTTTTTCTCCAAGTCCATGGTTATTTAAAAGGAATAGTAAAATGACAATGAGGGAAAAATAATTCATATTGGAAACTTATTTTTGTATTTAAGCTCAGAAAAAAAAGCTATGTATAACTAACATTATAAGACAGTGATTATCAAACTTTAGAACACTCTTAATTACCTTTACTACATTTACAAATTCTACATGGAAAAGAGTAAAAAAAAAAATCACTGACTCTTTACACTATTTGATGGGTCCTCTAAATTTTCTGCCCAGTGGTCTAATTTCATGTTGCTTTGTGACATATTCTTTTACAGTTACAAGTGTTTCACTTTATTCAAACATTTATAATGAATGAAAAATTACATTTGATTATCAGAGAACTTTATTCCTTTATTCACATATTAATGTTAATTAAATATCTAATATGTTCAAGGCATCAGCGCTAGGGTGTTGGGGGCTAGGGTTCTAGTTGACATCAAGAAATTATTAAAATCGTAGGGTATGTAACTGCCATAGATATTACATATATATAAATTATAAACAAAGAAGTACTAAAAAGTCCCAAAAAAAGTACAAAAAAAAGGTGTTAATAATGAATTAGGATTTTATTGTATAGGCAATCGTGAATACACTTTTTTTTTTAAACAATGGATTAACACGATCTGAGTTGGCAGCATTTTCAGTAAAACGTCTATCACTATAGTGCCACATATTCAACAGATATGGTCCAGAGGCCATTTTCTTAGGTACTACATGACCTAAACACTTCTCTGGTTCCTTTAGGGAGAAAGCAGCCTTATCAAACTGAAATACAGGTCAGAGGTCAAATGGACCCTTGGTAAAAGAACTCCTTAGGATCTTGAAGTTCCCAAAGATAGTATTTGATGGTTTTGAAGAAGTCTTGAAGATAGCTAAGTACTACAGAGATGGCTAAAATACTGCCTCTCAATGCAACTCATACTGTGGAATGAGAAATGTTTAAGTGTACAATAACATGTGTATAAAGAGGGGAAGTTAGTTACTTGGCGGGTTCAAACTAGGTCAGATACACAAGGGTTTGTACGATGGTCCTTGAAGGAAGTTCATGTCCAGTGGGTAGCTATACCTCTACTCTAAGTGGGAATATGTTGTGGGCAAACAGGAAAGGCAGGGTCTTATTGGTGCAGACTTCCCCCTTCCTCACACCTCTTACCCCTTCATACAACCTTAACTTACCCATGTTCCTCAGGCTCATGATTTCCAGGGAAGAATAAAAAAGGCTGTAGCTCTGAAATATTCCTAACCCTAATCTGAAGCTGTCATGACCACAACCCTGTTTCAATCTAAAATGTTAGTCATGCTCTATAGGAAACTATAAAATGAAAGGCTGTGTCCAAGTATGTGAATATGGCTTGAAACTTTCCCTTCCCTGCAATTTTTCATCAACAACAAAAAACATGTGAAACTGATTTTAGCTCAAATGCCTTGTTAGATTTTATTATTAATTTTTCAACTCTACCAGGGTTGCAAGGTTTTTAAAGTACATTCCTCATTTGGATTGCAGACTATGCATCTACTATAACTTCCAGTATTAGATAACATTGTTAGAGTATTATTTACCTCTTGTCTTCAAGATAATCACTAAGAAATAGAACATTATACTTCCTGTGTTTTTATTCACAAAGCAAACAAAACCAAACAGGACTGCAATTAGAACAGACAACATCCCAGATAAAACTGAAATGCTTATTGAGGGGAAATTAGCAACATATCTTAGTTCCTAGGGTAACCAGGCTCCAATGAGCCACACCACCTGGTAGCCATCTCTTGTACGATTCCCTCCATAAGACATGAGAAGTAAAAATAGCATTAGTTAGAGAAATAAAGCCACTGCATTTTTTCAAACCAATTTTGTGACTGTTAAAAACTATCCATTGCATCTATCTCATTAAGTTTATTTTACATTTTTTGGTCAATGCTATATGTATAATACAATAACCTGCTGACTCACCCAGGCAGACGGCCCCCAAGAGATGTCCATGCTCTGATCCTGGGATCTGTGAGTATGTCACATTTGATGGCAAAATAATTTAGCAGATCTGATTTCAATTAATGACTTTAAAATGGGGGAAATTATCCTGGATTATTAAGGTACACCCAATCTAATTATTTGGGCTCTCAAAAGCAGAACGCTTTCTCAGACAGAAAACAGAAGAGAAACATATAGAAATATGGTAGAAGGGGAAGTTGTTGGTTTTGAACGTAGAGAAGACCATGAGCTAGGAAATGTAGCCAGCCTCTAGAAAGAGAATAATCCTGACCAAAAGCCAGAAAGGAAATGGAGTCCAGAAGTCTTCAGGGGTGTAGAACTGAATTCTGCCAACAACCTGACTATGCCTGAAAATAGATTCTTCTTCAGACCCCAGGCTGGCAGACATCTTGATTTCCGTTTTCTAAGACCTGGAGCGGAGACACTGGTGGAGCACAACCCACTTACAGACTTAAGATGTACAGAAGAGTGAGATAACAATTTGTGTTGCTTTTAGATGTTAAAGTGGTGAAAATTAATATACTGACCAATAAAATACACTGATTCATAAAAGAAAATTTTCATTAAAAATATTAGTTTTAAATTAATTAAAGTATTTTCAGGCTGGAGCTTTAATGTAGTCAGCAAAAACAAATGCCTCTGTGGATTAGTGGTTGTCTAGGTTTGAGATGGGGGAGTTTGGGGAGGGACTGCAAATGGGTACAGGTTTCTTTTTGGGATGATAAAATTGTTATAAAGATTTTGATGATGGCTGCAAAACTCAGAATAAAAACCATTCAATCGTACACTCTAAATGAGTGAAATGTATGATATGGAAGATACATTTTAATAAGGTAGTATAAACACACAAAGGCCTTATCAAAACCCCCACAATTTCCAGTTTGGTAAATGTCAACATACAACAGAGAGTGGCTAACATTAATCTGATAAGAGCTCAGAATCCAGTTTGTCGATGACTTTAAAATATTATTAATTAAACATGAACAAAAGAGTTCCATACACACACACACACACAATCTACTTTCATTCTCCAAATAGTTAATGTTCTTTGTAAACATGTAAAAAGGCTTATATTAGTCTATTAATAAAAAATGGTTAAAGGAATAAAAAACACTAATCATTGTACCCAAATGTATTTGCAATTAGTATTTTAACCAAAGGAAAAAAAAATACCCTTTTATTCCTTTTCCTTAAGGGGAAATTCAATGAAAAAAATAGGAATTATTCTTAGAAATTGCCATCATAGGCCAAATTCTATATCTGACAGGGGCTTCAGAAAATAATAATTACAACACAGAATGGGAGCAGGCAAGATTTTGTATGTTTTCATCACTTTTTAAAATTACAATACTAGAGAAAAATGAAGTGGTATCTTTGTTCTCATGTCATAGATAACTCCACATTAATTAAAAGCTTGTGACATTCCTTGAAAGATTGTGTACCACTAAGCCAAGAAAATTGATAAGTAATATTCATAAAGTTTTACTTAAAGGAATTTCAGTGCATATGAATGCAGTGAATCAGCCCACAGGATTTGTGTTATTAAATGTTAAGACTGAAAATCTTTCTTTGAAACTCCTCTCATTAAAAAAGAAAGAACATGGTGATGCTTCATTTCTGACAGGTTTTAAAGTTATTATTGTATATGCTGAATCATGATAATAGAAATTTGTGTTAATAATAAAAAATGGTAGTGTTAGATCCTTGGGTGCTACATGTTATATGAATGATTTAAATATGTTTAATTTTTTCTTTTATACCAGGAAGGAAACAAAAGGATTGAAGATAAGACAGTTTAATACAATTTTAAATTCTCATTATTTTTGCTATTGTTTCTCTTTTAAAAACAGTATTACCAAGTTACATTCCTTCCAATAAGAAACACAAAAGTTACATGCACTTTATTTTCCCCCTGACTTTTAAGAGCTGTGATGTTTCTATTTGTTTTGGCATGTTCTGCTTCTCTTTCATCTATAATGGAAAGCCTGCCATAATGCCAAGGGATGCATTTCTTAGAACATAAACCAGTTTGGAAATATCTTTGTAGTCAAAGACAAAATAAGGCATAAAAGATATGTAAACTGACTGAACATTTCCCAATTAAAAAAAATGGCATCATTTAAAAATCTTGAATCTATAATTATGCATGGTTTAGGCTTAGAGGACTCGAGGAATAAAAAGGTAAAAACCATGGAAGTAAGAGGAAAGCAACAAAACCCAGAAAAGATGGGAGAGACCAGCAGATACTGCCATGTGTCTTGCCATGTGATAGAGGGGTCCAGGATCACCAGCAGTCAGTCTTTGGGGAGAGAACAAGGCTGATGATACCTAGATTTGGACTTTTCATAGCCTCAGAATTGTAAGCTTTTAAGCTAATAAATCCTCACTGTAAAAGTCAACCTATTTCTCTTATATTGCATTTTGACAGCTTAGCAAACTCAAGGAGTCAAAAATATAAATATCCAAGAAATGAAGTGTATGCCAAACAGAGTAAATTGTAATAGACCTACTCTAAGACATGTACACCACAGTGTCAAATGCCAAAAAAAAAAAAGAATTCTGAAAACAGCAAGAGATATGCAATTTGTCACATACAAGGACTCCTCAACACAACTATGTGCCAATTTCTCATCAGAAAACATGGAGGCAAGAAGGAAGTGGTATGATATATTTAAGGTAATGAAAGAAAAGAAAAAAGCTGCCAGCCAAAAATTCTTCATCTGGAAAAACTGTCCTTCAAAAATAAATGAGAGTTTAAAATATTCACAGATATTGGAAACTGAGAGAGTTCTTCAACAAGACACTTGCCCTACTAGAATTATTAAAGGGAACTCTGCAGGTTGAAAGGAAAAGACAGGAGATAGCGGCTTAGAGTAGAGTAACAGTAGAGTAAAGAAATGAAGATCTTCAGTAAGAGTAACTAAAGGGTAAAGGCAAAATCCAATAGTGCTATACTGTCAGTACACAACTCTACTCTTTAATTCTTTTAAGAGTCAGAATACAAATCAACAAGAAATAGACATATTTCCTGATAATGGGCACATAAAATATAAAGAGGTAATGTGGGGCAAAAATCACATAAAGAGGGGAAATAGAGGGACATAGCAGAAGAGAACATGTATACTATTGCAGCTACACTGGTATCTTTTCAGATTAGTAGGTGATATTAATAGATGTAAGTTGTGTAATACAAACCCCAGGGTAAGCACGAAGAAAGTATTTAGAAAATACACAGAAACAATAATAAAAAAGAATTGGTCAGATACATCATGGAGGAGCAACTTTGCAGAAAAGGAGGTTACAATAAATGAAAAGAAAGACAAAAAAGTTACTTGACATATAAAAACCAAAAGACAAAATGGTGGAAGTACTGCCTTACAGTAACAACACAGATGGTTAATGGATTAAACTCTGATCAAAAGACAGAGGTGGGCAGAACAATTTTTTTTAAAAAAAGCATGATCAAACTATATGTTGTTTACAAGAGACTCACCTAATACCCCAAGACACAAAGAGATTGAAAGCAAAAGGTTGCAAATTGTAACCAAAGAAAGAGAACTAGGGTAGCTCTATTAATAAAATAGACTAAGTAAAAAGCTGGTATATGAGACAAATAAGGGCACTCCATAAAAATGAAGGGGGCAATCCACCAAGAAGAAATAACCATCATCAATATTTATGCACCTAACCATGCTGCCCCAAAATACCTGAGGCATATCCTGACAGAACTGAAAGGAGAAATAGACACCTCTACAGTTATAGTTAGATTTCAATACACCACTCTCATCAACAGAATGAAGGTCTAGGCAGAATATCAATAAGGAAATAGAGGATTTGAATAATAGGATAAGTGAACTAGAACTAACACACATATTCAGAATATTGCACCTCAAAACATTCTTCTGAATTACACATGGATCATTCCCTAGAGTAGACCACATGTGGGGTAACAAGACAAGTCTTAATAATTTTAGAAAGATTGAAATTATACAAACCATCTTCTCTGTTCATAATGAAATGAAGATAAATATCAATAACAGGCAAAGAACTAGAAAAATCCACAAATATATGGAAGTTAAATAACATACACTTAAGTGTTCCATAGGTCAAAGAATACCAGGGACATTAATAATTATCTTGAATGAAAACAAGAACAGAATATATCAAAACTTATGGGGAGCAGGGGAAGCAGACTTGGTCCAGTGGTTATGGCATCCATCTACCACATGGGAAGTCCATGGTTCCAACCCTGGGCTTCCTCGACCCATGTGGAGCTGGCCCATGCGCAGTGCTGATGTGCGTAAGGAGTGCCCTGCCATGCAGGGGTGTCCCCTGCATAGGGGAGCCCCATGTGCAAGGAGTGCACCCCGTAAGGAGAGCCACCCAGCACAAAAGAAATTGTGGTCTGCCCAAGAATGATGTTGCACACACGGAGAGCTGACACAACAAGATGATGCAACAAAAAGAAACACAGATTCCCATGCCACTGACAACAACAGAAGCGGACAAAGAACACACAGCAAATTGACACAGAGAGCAGACAACTGGGTGGGGGGAAGGGGAGAGAAATTAAAAACAAAAACAAAAACTAATGGGGAGCAGATGTGTCTGAATCAGTTGAGCGCCTGCTTCCCACATGGGAGGTCCCAGATTTGGTTCTCAGTGCCTCCTGAAACAACAACAATAAGCAAACAAATGAAAAAACTAATTCAAGGTTAGTTTTTGTGGCTCAGTGGTTGAATGCCAGCATTCCACTTAAGTGGTCCCAGGTACCTCAAAAACAAACAAACAAACAAAAAAAACTTATAGAATGCAGTCAAGGCTGAGAGGGGAGTTTAAAGCCTCACACACTTACTTTAAAAAGAAGTAAGAGCCAAAATCAAAGCTCTAACTGCACATATGAAGGAACTAAAAATTGAAAAGCAAACTAAATCCAAAGCAAGCTAAAGGCAATAAATAACAAAGATTAGACCAGAAATAAATGAAACTGAGAAAAAAAGAGAGCACTAATAAAACCATAGGTTGGTTATATGAAAAGATCAA
Organism: Dasypus novemcinctus; assembly: GCF_030445035.2. Classification (NCBI taxonomy): domain Eukaryota; kingdom Metazoa; phylum Chordata; class Mammalia; order Cingulata; family Dasypodidae; genus Dasypus; species Dasypus novemcinctus. Next base: position 86,133,262 of record NC_080688.1, on the reverse strand, counting down.
TAAAAATGACAAACCCTTAGCTAGACTGACAAAGAAAAAAAGATAAGACACAAATAAATAAAAAAGGGAGGTGGGGTGGACACATTACTACTGATGCAAAAGAAATAAAAAGAGTCATCAGAGAATACTATAAATAAGTGTATGCCAACAAATTAGATAACCTAGATGAAATGGACAAATTTCTAGAAACATGAACAACTTACGTCGACTCTGGAAGAGATAGAAGATTTCAGTAGACCAATTATAAGTAAAGAGACTGAATCAGTCATCAGAAACCTGTCTCCAAAAAGAAAGGCCCAGGCCAGATGACTTCACAAGTGAATTCTACTAATCATTCCAAGAAGAGTTAATACCAATCCTGCTTAAACTCTTCCTAAATATTGAGCAGGTGGAAATACACCTAAATCATTCTGAGTTCATCATAATCCTCAAACAAAAGCCAGATAAAGATACTACAAGGGAAGAAAATTACAGAACAATTTCTCTTATGAATATAGATACAAATATCCTCAATAAAATATTAGCAAATCGAGTCCAACACCCATGAAAAGAATTATACACCATGATCAAGTGGATTTTATTCCAGGTATGCAAGAGTGTTTCAACATAAGAAAATAAACTGATGTAATATACCATGTTAATAAAATTAAGTGCAAAAACACATAAACCATGTGGTAATTTCAGTTGATGCAAAAAATGAATTTGACAAAATCCAGCATTCTTTCTTGATAAGAACACTTTGAGAAATAGGAATAGAAGGAAACCTTTCTCAATAAGATAAAGGGCATATATGAAAAACTCACAGCTAATATCATACTTAATGGTGAAGGACTGAAAGTTTTCCTTCTAAGATCTGGAGGAAGATGAGGATGCCCACTGTCACCATTGTTATTCAACAGTGTACTTGACGTTCTAGGCAGAGAGTTAGGTAAGACAAAGAAAGGCATACAAATTGGAAAGGAAGAAGTAAAACTTCCTGACTATTTTCAGATGACATGATCCGATATATACAGAAAGACCTGAAAAATCTACAACAAGATACCAGAACCAGCAAAAGAATTCAGCAAAGTGGCAGGTTACAAGATCAACTTGCAAAAATCAGTAGTGTCCCTAAATACTACTAAAGAACAATCTGAAGATGAAATTAATAAAAATTCCATTTACAGTAGCAACTAAAAGAATCAAATACCTAGGAATAAATTTAACTAAGGATGTAAAGGACTTATGAATAGGAAACTATAAAACTTTGCTAAACAATGTTAAAGAAGATCCAAATAAATGGAAGGACATTCCACGCTCATGGATTAGAAGACTAAATATTGTTAAGATGTCAACTTATCTCCAGATGATTTACAGATTCAACGTAATTCCAAAGTAGTTTCCAACAACCTACTTTGCAGAAATAGAAAAGCCAATAATCCCATTTATTTGTAAGGACAAGGGGCCCAAATGGCCAAAACATTTTTAAAGAGAATGAAGTTTGATGACTCACACTTTCTGACTTTAAAGCTTATTATAAAGTTACCATGGTCAAAACATCATGAAACTAGCACAAGGATAGATATATAGTCCAAAGTAATCAAATTGAGAGTTCAGAAATAGATCCTCACTTCTGTAGCCAATTGATTTTTGACAAGGCTGCCAAGATCACTCAATTGGGAAAGAATAGTCTCTTCAACAAATGGTGTTGGGAGAATTGGCTGTCCATATGCAAAAGAATGAAGGAGGACCACTCTCATACAATATACAAAAATTAATTCAAAATGGATCAAAGACCTAAATATAAGAACCAGGACTATAAAACTTCTAGAAGAAAATGTAGGGACACATCTTTGGATCTTATGGTAAGCAATGATTTCTTTAAACCCAAAGCATAAGCAACTAAAACAAAAAATAGATAAATGGGACCTCATGAAAATTAAAAGCTTTTGTGCAAAGGACATTATCACAAAAGTAACACACTCAAGGAGAAAATATTTAGAAACCTCATATATATGTGTTAACATCCAGATTATATAAAGAAATCCAACAACTCAACAATAAAAGATAACCCAATTTAAGAAGTGGACAAAAACTTGAACAGATATTTTTCCAAAGAAGATATTCAAATGGCTAAAAAGGAAATCAAAAGGACTCAACATCATTAGTCATCAGGGACACACAAATCAAACCCACAGTGAGATATCATTTCACATGCACTAGAATTGCTGCTATCAAAGAAATAGGAAATTACAAGTATTGGAGAGAATGTGGAGAAATAGGAACACGCATTCATGGCTGGTGGGATGTAAAATTGGGCGGCTGCTGTGGAAAAGTTTGGCAGTTACTCAAAAAACTAAGTATATAATTACCTGGCCATCCCTCTACTACATATACCTAAAAGAGTTGAAAGCTGTAACTATAACAGATACTTGTGTACTGATATAATTAATAGTGCTCAATTATACATGTGCATGTGCTTAAAAGGGAAAGTATTAAGTCATATATATATATATAACTAGAATAAAAATTTAAGGGTAAAACATAGGACTGCATAACACAGTGAACCCTACTGTAATTTATAGATTATGATTAACAGTACAATTATAAAAATATTCTTTCATGAATTATAACAAATATACATACTAATATAGGTTTTCATAACAGGGTGGTATGGCAGTTTGAGATTATTTTATGAATCCCCAAAAGATGTTTTTATTTATTTATTTAAATGTTTTTAAACTAATCTATTCCTGTGGGTGTGATACACTTTGCATTAAATTTAATTAAGGGCCTTTGATAAGATTACTTGGTAAATCCACTTTTGGGCTTTTGACTGGGCTATGTCAGTGAGGCATGATTCATGTTGAGTCTCCGCCTCTTGCAGGGTCTGATAAAAAAGGACACATAGAGACAAACAGAGAGAAAAAGAAGGCTGCCATATCTGATGCTGTCATGTGAAAGAGGACTAGAGGATGGATTGCTTAAGCACGAAGCCCCCAGAAGGCTGGGCCCACCGAGCAGGTCAAACAGGGACAAGTCCTGTTCCTGATAGCTGACAGCTGAGCTCCAGGAGCTGGGCTCCAAGAAGAGTCTGGAGGGGAAGGCAGAGACCTCGGCAGAACTCGGCAGCCATCTTCACCATGTGACAGCTGACTTGGTGAGCATCTGGAAACGGCAGTAGAGAAGCTCCAATGCAAATAATAGGAAGCTTTAACCCATTTGAGGGACACTTACTGAGCGCCAGTACATTAGCATTGGGTTATTTTGCTAGACAACTGAAGGTACAGTACTGATCAAGGGAAACACAGTCCATTCTCTCATGAAGTTTAATTGTTGTGGAAAAAGAAATTTTAATTCTAAAATTCTTGAGGAATCAATTCAGCTAAAAAGTTAACCAGGAACAGGGAATAACAAAAGCCTCACCACTGACGGACTGGTAGAAAAGGTGAGTCGGCCAATGTCAAAACAAAATATCGTAAGCAGATGAGGAAACTATTGATCTAAGCTTACTTTTCTTCATCCTGGTAATAAAATTTAAAAAACATTGCTTGCATAATTGAGAATGGGATTAAACCTCCACATATCAATTAAGTGGGTTAGAGGTACGTAGGAACTCTACTCAGGACAACACAAATAGCAAAAACAAAGCTTGTAATTGCATGTATTCAAGCAGTAAAAATGAATAAATTAAAGAATATTTAAAGCTTAGTGAGTATTAAGTATGATGTGATCAGTATGTTAGATGATATTAGGACATTATTCTAGATAGGGTTAGAAACAAATGCAAAAACAGTTGGAAAAGAATAGGACATTATTTAAGTTGTGTTACAGACTCACATGTAGATAGAAACACTCTAGTGTTTTATGGAGAATGGAAGGTGGGGTTTCTTGGATACCTGGGGAAATGGGAATAAGAAGGTTCTCTTGGACTTAAAGTTAGACTTGAAGAAGGGGATAGAGAGAAGGGACCAGATGAGTCCAAAGTTGGGAATATATTAAATGATATTTTTTGAAAAAGCTTAGGTCAATTAGAAATTAAAGTTGGAATTGTTTTCAACTATATAGGAAATTAATTTGGGGAGAACAAGGCAGGTGGGCTTCACATGGTGGTATTAAGGGTATGGGTTTCATTTGTAATTAAATAAGGAAGTTGAGAAGTATATTAGAAATGGGAACAAATGTAAAAACAAATAGTCTGAAGGATAGATTTAAGTTTGGGAGAAGATGTAGATGGAGAAAGAATTGTTGATCTTTACCTAAAATAAATAATAAGGCAGATGACCAACCAAAAAAGAAAAAAGGAATCCCAATCAGTATTTGTTAATATATAGGTTGACTTTAGAAAGACAGGTCACTAAAATATTTTTAAATTTATTTGCTAGTATCAATGTTGGAAGTGAAACTACGTAGTTATGAAACTACTATCAATATAAAAACTGATTTTTATGATTTGTGTTTTATGAACACATAACCCCATAAATCTCTTCAATATGGAGGCCTATGTTTTTTTTTTTTTTTTTTTTAATTTTTTTATTTTTTATTGACTTTGTAATAATATTACATTAAAAATATATATGTGAGGTCCCATTCAACCCCACCCCCCCACCCCCCCTCTCCCCCCCCCCCAACAACACTCGTTCCCATCATCATGACACATCCATTGGATTTGGTAAGTACATCTTTGGGCACCTCTGCACCTCATATACATTGGTTCACATCATGGCCCATACTCTCCTCTATTCCATCATGTAGGCCCTGTGAGGATTTACAATGTCCGGTGATTACCTCTGAAGCACCATCCAGGGCAGCTCCATGTCCCGAAGACGCCTCCACCTCTCATCTCTTCCTGCCTTTCCCCATACCCTTTGTCCATTATGTCCACTTTTCCCAATCCAATGCCACCTCTTCTATGTGGACACTGGATTGGTTGTGTCCATTGCACCTTTATGTCAAGAGGAGGCTCAGATTCCACCTGGATGCTGGATGCAATCCTCCCATTTTCAGTTGTAATCACTTTAGGCTCCATGGTGTGGTGGTTGTCCTTCACCTCCATCTTAGCTGAGTGTGGTAAGTCCAATAAATCAGATTGTAGGTGCTGGAGTCTGTTGAGGCTCAGGATCTGGCTATCACATTGTCAGTCCAGAGATTCAAATCCCCTAAATATATCTTAAACCCCAACATTAACTGCACCTCCAGCACATTAGCATGAAAGTCTTATGAAGGGAGATCCCATCTGAGTCCAGATTCATCACACATAAACACCATTTCCAAAGAGGGGCCATCTGCCCTGGTAGTTAACCCCATCGGCCATGACCATAACTCCCATGGGTCTCTTTAGCCCTCAAAGGAACCAATATCTGGGGGTTGTATCTGCTTTATCTGTCTCTCTGACTCTGCTCAGTTGTGCATGAGGGCAAACCTTCTGCCAGCCTCCAGACTCTTTTTTAGAAACTCGTAGCCATATAAACTCATTTCTCCTTTCCATTTCCCCCTTACTTTAGGTCAAACAGCATTTTAAAGTCATGGTATTTTATGTAGACATGGATATTCTGCTGATCTGCATTGAACCTTCCGTATAAGGTCATTTTCCAGTTGCATCATCAGTTGGTAGTTGATAGTGGTCCCTCGTTGCCAGGGAGGCTCATCCCCGGGTGTCATGTCCCACGCTGGGGGGAAGGCATTGCATTTACATGCTGAGTTTGGCTTCGAGACTGGCCACATTTGAGTAACATGAAGGCTGACAGAAGGAAATTCCCAGGCACAAAGTTGCTCTAGGGAGGCCTATGTTTGATGTAAGCAATGACACTTGATGTTTTATTAATGAAAAAATGAATTTAAATTTGATAACATAATTTAATAGTTCCTGAGCACTAGAGGATTTTTGAGCATCTGTGATGCCTCTGTAAAAATTTGTTACAGATAATGTGATTTGATATAAATGGTTGCAGAGATTATAAAATGCCAGTGCAACATCTATCCACAGCTTCTTCTTGCTAATAGGAAGATAGTGCCAGAGATCCTAATCTACCCAGCTAGTAAAACATATTCCTAAAGGCCTCTGCAGGTCTGGCTGGCAGCAAATGTTCTGGTAAGTGGAAGCTGCTGGGTGGGCCTTTATGGCTCACTGCTCAAAAGGGAGTCAACTCGATAGTAAGCCTTTTTGCTTTTTCATTTGTTTGTTTTGGCTTTCAATCTTCCTCTTGCTCATGACTGCAACAAGTATGTGATACTGAAGGAAAACCAGTAATTTAGTAATTTTCTGGCCTCAAGACAATTATGAGGAAAATGAAATGCCTTTGCTAATTCCAGCAACCACCCAAATCCAAATTAATCATTTATTATGGATACTCAATCAAGAACACAGAAGTAGACAGAAGCAGATAAGGAAGAAAAGAGAGAAAGCTCCATAGACACGGAAGAGAACCCTTCCACCCCTGGAAGAGTCGAGCCGTTTGCCTGATAGTTTACAGCTGACCTTGTGAAGAGACCAGAGCTGCTGAGCCCAGAAAGAAATGAGCCCAGGGAAAAGAGACAAGCCCTCTGTCAGCCTACAGCTGAGAATCGAAGAAGCTGGACCCATGGAGCCTTAAGAGGAAGAAGGAAGGCTGAACCCTCACACACGTCACCCACCATCTTGGTTAACAGATTTTGAGTGAGAAAATACCTCTTGTTGTTCCATGAGTTGGACTCCTCAGGGCCTTGTAACTGTAAACTTCCATCCCAAATAAATGCCCTTTATAAAGGCCAACAGATTTCTGGTACTTTGCATCAGCACTCCTTTGACTAACTAATAGAATTATCCACCATTATCTTCTCACTTTCTTTCAATAGACATCTACCTCCCTAGTCTACACTTTTTCAGCCATAATCACATTTATAAATTAGCAGTGTTAGTTATACTCACTATAATGTGTTACCATCAACTCTAACCATTTCCCCACATTTACAATCCCCCTTATTAAACATTCTACATACATTCAGCATCAGCTCTCCCTTCTCAACAGACATTTTATCTCCTAGTAACCTTTATGATATATTTTAACTCTGTGAGTTTATTCATCATATTTAGTTCATATTAGTGAGAACATGAAATATATATCCTTTTGTGTCTGGCTTATTTCACTTCATATAATGTCCTCAAGGTTCATCCATGTTATCATATGCATCCCAATTTCATTTCTTCTTGCAGCTGATCAGTATTCTATCATATGTATATACCACATTTTATCTATCCTTTCATAGGTTGATAGAGACTTGGGTTATTTCTATCATTTAGCAGTTGAGAATGATACTGCCATGAAATTTGGTGTGCAAATGTCTGTTTGCATCCTTACTTTCAGTTCTTCCTAATAGCAGGATTGCCAGATCATATGCTTCCTAAGGAACTGCCAAACTCTTCTCCACAAAGGCTGCACTATTTCACATTCCCACCGACAGTGAAGTAGTCTTCCTATTTCTCCATATCCTCTCCAGAACTTGTAGTTTTCCACCTTTTTAATAATGGTCATTCTGTAAGATGAAATGCTATCTTGTTGTAGCTTTGATCTGCATTTCCCTAATAGCTAGTGATGCTGAATATCTTTTCATGTGCTTTTTGGCCATTTGAATTTTTTATTTGGAAAATTTTATGTTCATGTATTTTTAAGTTGTAAAAAAAATTGTTTTATAGCTCATAGCCCATATTCCTAAATTCAGATTAAGTACCTATAACATGCTTTTTTTATTCTGTCACAGAATTTTGTCTTTTCCCCCCTAGTTCAATGAATTGATAAGATTTTTAATTTCGACCATTTAAGTTTTGTAAATGATTTTTCTTTATAATATAAAAAAAACCTTTGAATTTAATGAGATACTAAGTGATAAAAATTTATTTTCCATTCACTTTGGAAATTTGAATTTGAAAAGTCTTACAGGGCCAGAGAAATACTATGCAATTTTAAAATAATATAAGTTGGGTTTAGGGTATTACCAATGACACTGACTGCTTGGCATTCTTTATTTAGAAACTTAATCTAATGAAACTCTCTCTTGATTGAGAAAGTATTTTCTAATTTTTAATATCCAAAGGCTGTTTTCTTAAGTGATATTAAACAAGTCTGTAATAGGAACGTGATTGAGTAAAATATTCAAACAGTAGTCATTCTACAGTTCTTCAGAATAGTTTATATTACCTTCTTTAAATTACATTGTGTTTTCTTCTTTTGTATATTTAAAGATCTTGTGGCTTTATAGATTTAGTGTTTTTTTCTAAATCAACAAAGTCCTTGTTCAGTTTTGAATTCTCTTATTGTTAACATTTTGTTCAATGAGATCACCCTTATGTCCACAATTCTATTAACCTTGTAGATACTTCCTGCTCTCCAGCTTGAGAACATGTTCCGGACTTAACTTTGCACAGATGGAATTAGCTCAATTTTCAAGAAGTTTTTGTTCTTTTCAGTGGAGAATGGTACTGAGCCTTGAGATGACATTGTTCTGAGGCTATTTTGGTAGACAAAGGAAACAAATGCAGACATTGCACTCTTTTTAAAGAACATGAGTTCATATTGATATTTTCATTCTGTTTCTAATATTATAGTGTTCCTCTGAAAATGTGGTTTCTGTAAGGAAAACCCATGTTCTTTTACATTCAAACCTTGAGTCCTAAAAATAAGGATATTTCTATTATCTGAAAGCCTAATGAGAAATAATATATTTAATGGAGTTGGTGAATTTCTCTGAACTTGTGTTTATCCTTAGAAAATACAAGGGATGAGCATTCAAATTACTTTTTTTCTAGTGACAGTCAACAGTCATTATGATTGTCTATTTTGTTCAATTTTGACTCTACTTTTTCAATTTGAAGGCATTGGCATTTCAAAAGGGTCCAGTACTAAATTCTTATAAGATGGTACTCTTCAGCTACTTGTCCTTTTCTTTTTTTGTTAATATATTAAACTATTGGAGATGAGGGATGGGTCTCTTTGTCACTCATCTTTGTGATTAAAACAAAGAAACAAAGTTCTAAACATGCATTTCCTTTTCCTCAAAAGGTCCATCTACAATGTCTTTTAAAAAAAATTATAATTACAATGTTCATTTACAAGCATTCTAGCTGAACAAGTCAATTCTGCTTCCTACACTTTAACTACTATTAACACTAGATTTTATAAAGTTTTGCATATTCTATTAAATTTTTAAAAATTTATTGAAGTATATTACTGATACATAAACAGTAAATGCATAGAATAGTTATGAATTTATAAAACAAACATTCATAACGTCATACAGGGCTCTTATCCTACCACCAATGCTTTGTATTGTTGTGAAACATTTGTAACTAATGATTAAAGAGCATCCTCAAAATATTACTACTAACCAAACTATTTTACATTTGGTGTATTTTTCCCCATACCCACCCTATTAATATTATTGTTTTTATTTTTATATCATTTATACATGAACATACATAAACAATAAGTATATAGTAAAAACTGTAAACTTGCAAAGCAAACATGCATAACATCATACAGGGGTCCCATACATGAATCCACCACCAACACCTTGCATTGTTGTGAGACATTTGTTACAAATCAGGAAAGAATATCATCAAAATCTTACTACTAACTATAGTCCATATATTACAGTTGGTGTATTTTTCCCCCAACCCACCCTATTATTTTTTAAAATATATTTTTATGGCAGCAGTTGTAAACTTACAAAACAATCATGCACATGTGCAGAATTCTCATACAACACTCCTCTATCAACATGCCATACTGTGGTGGAACATTTGTACAGATTATGAGATGATATCATCGGTCTATTACCAGGCCCATAGCATACATTTGGGACACTTTTTCCATTTCCCCATAATCAACACAGTAGATCTTTGGCATAGATGCAAGAATATTACATTTTTACTGTTAACCATCGTCCATAGGTCACTCCAGTTGTATTTTTCCCATGCTTCTCCACATTCCCACCACTATGCAATAGAGACATACATCTGTTCTAGCTCACAAAACACACTCTTGCATCTGCACCAACAACCACAATTCTCATCCACCTCTGAATTTACTGTGTTATTCAGTCCCAAGATTATATTCTAGCTTTCTTTTAATTGACATTTACATCCCTATCTACCATTTCCAGCCACATTCCCATTTATAAACCAGCGGTTACTATAATGTGTTACCATAAACTCTGTACATTTACACATTTTCACAGGAAAGTTAATTAAGACTTATACATACATTAAGCATCAGTAGTTCTCTCAGTCCTCCTTTATTTTCTTTAAGAATCCACAACTACCACCAGGTCTTGAAGATATTTTCCTTCAATTTCTTCTAGGAGCTTTATGGTTTTTGCTTTTATACTTAAGTTTTTTATCCATTATGAGTTAATTTTTGAACAAGGTATGAAATAGGGGTCCTCTCTTTCTTTTGGCTATAGATATCCCATTCTCTTAGCACAATTTATTGAATAGACACTTCTGCCCAAGCTGGGTAGGTTTCACAGGCTAGTCAAAATTCATTCGCTCATAGATGTGAAGGTCTGATACTGAACCATCAATTCAGTTCCATTGGTCTAAGGGTCAGTCTTTACGCCAGCACCATGCTGTTTTTATCACTGTAGCTAGGTAATATGATGAAAGTCTGGAAGTGAGGGTTGTCCAACTTCTCTTTTCCTTTTCACGATATTTCTGGCTATTCAAGACCCCTTACCCTTCCAGATAAATTTGATAATTATTTTTTCCATTTATTTGAAAAATGCCTGTGGAATTTTTATAGGGATTTCATTGAATCTGTATATTAATTTTGGTAGAATTGACATCTTAATTATATTTAGCCTTTCAATCTGTGAGCATGGAATATTCTTCCAATTATTTAGATATTTTTAAATTAATATTTCTTTTAACAATGCATTGGCATTGTAGTTTTCTGAATACAAGTGCTTTGCATCATTGTTTAAGTTTATTCCTAAATAGTTCATTCTTTAGTTGCTATTGTAAATGGAATTTTTTTTTTTACTTCCTCCTCAGATTGTGCAGCACTAGTGTCTTTTAAAGTCTATTTCATCTGTTGTAACTATAGCTACTCTGGCTTTCTTTCTTTCTTTCTTTTTTTGGTTACTGCATGTGTGGAATATCTTTTTCTAGTCTTTCACTTTCAATCTCTTGGTATCCTTGAATCTAAGGCGAGTCTCTTGCAGTCAGTAAATAGGCGGCTCATATTTTCTTATCCATTCTGCCAGCCTGTGTATTTTGTTTGGGGAGTTTAATCCATTAACATTCAATGTTATTACTGTAAAGACAGTTCTAATTTCATGCATTTTGACCTTTATGTTTTATCTGTCATATTTTATTTCACCACTCTTTTGACACTTTTAGTTACTTTTACTGATACAGTCTTCATTTCTAGACTCTCTTCCAACTTTCTTTCTCCTGTCTTTTCTTTTCAGACTGTAGCACACCCTTTAGTGCCCCCTGAAAATCTGGTCTTTTATTTACAAACTCTCTCAGTTTCTGTTTATCTGAGTATTCTAAACTTACCTTCATTTTTGAAAGACAATCTTGCCAGATATAAGATTCATGACTGGTAACTTTTCCCTTGTATTACCTTAAATATATCATACACTGTCTTCATGCCTCCATGGTTTCTGAGGACAAATCAGCACTTGATCTTATTGGGTATCCCTTATATGTTATGCATTGCTTTTCTCTTGCTGCTCTCAGAATTCTCTCTTTATCTTTGACATGTGACAGTCTGATTAATATGTGTCTCAGAGTTTGTCTATGAGATTTATTTGTGTGAGTGTACATTGTGCTTCTTGGAAATGGATATCTATGTCCTTCAATAAGATTGGGAAATTTTCTACTGTTATTTCTTCAATTCCTTCTGCCCCTTTTCCTGTCTCTTCTCCTTCTGGGACACTCATGACACATATGTTGCTATCATTCTGTTCCCTGAGACCTTGTTCAATTTTTTCCATTCTTTTCTTCATCTGTTCTTTTGTATGTTTGCTTTTGGTGGCCATTACTTCAAGGTCACCAATCCTTTCTTCTGCCTCCTCAAATCTGCTATTATATGATTCCAGAGTATTTTTAATTTCATTTATTGGACCTTTAATTCCCTTAAGATCTGTTATTTATATGCTTTCAAATTCTTCTTTGTGCTCATACAATGTTTTCTTAATATCCTTAATTTCTTTTCTCATCGAATTTATTTTATTTTATTTTTTTAAAAGATTCATTTATTTATTTCTCTCCCCTCTCCTCCCTCCCCCAGTTGTCTGTTCTCTGTGTCTCTTTGCTGCGTGGTTTTCTTTGTCCACTTCTGTTGTTGTCAGCAGCACAGGAATCTGTGTTTCTTTTTGTTGCATCATCTTGTTGTGTCAGCTCTCCATGTGTGCGGCACCCATTCCTGGGCAGGCTGCACTTTCTTTCGTTCTGGGCGGCTCTCCTTATGGGGCACGCTCCTTGCGTGTGGGGCTCCCCTACACGGGGGACACCCCTGCATGGCAGGGCACTCCTTGCGCACATCAGCACTGCACATGGGCCAGCTCCACATGGGTCAAGGAGGCCCGGGGTTTGAACCGCGGACCTCCCATGTGGCAGACGGATGCCCTAACCACTGGGCCAAGTCTGCTTCCCTCTCATTGAATTTATTAAGGAGATTTATTTAAACATCTATGATTAGTTATCTCAACTCCTTTAAGTAAACTGGAGGCTTATCATCCTCCTTTAACTGGGCCATATTTTCCTGTTTCTTTGTATGGATTGTAATTTTTGGTTGGTGTCTTGACATCTGGATTACTAGATGTATTTATTCTGGGTGAAGTTTCTCCCTTTAGTTTAGGGCTTTCTTGTCCTTTCTTCCTTGTTATTGTATAGTAGGAGCCAAGGATGTAGTTGGTGCTTTAAGCTGTGGAGCATCAAGTTGCATGTATTGCCCAATGTACTGATGAAGCTTCTACCACCTTTCTCCTTTGCCATGGGGCAGGGACAGAGACACATCTGTGTTTAATGATCAAAGTCATGCAGGCCTATACTCTAGTTGCCCAGAGAGATTGATGAAGCTTCATGCCCCTTCCTCTCCTGCCTGGGGTGGGGATGGAGCTGCAGGTGTGGGCAGCCATCTATGCTGTGTGGGTGCAAAATGACTTCATTTGCCCTGGTAGACTTCTGACTATTCAGCATGTGCCAGCTAAATGTACCTGCAGTTACCCAGAAAGGATGGTGCAGGGCCTGCCAGTTTCTTCACTGCTAGCGGTGGGACTGAAGCGTAGCCTAGGGCTGCAGTCTGGGTGGAGAGAAGCCAGTGCCTACCTTCACTGTGATTTTCAGTCAGCCCAGCTTCCCCACATGTTGGGGTAGAGTCAAAACGTCAGCTATTGTCCTCTTTCCAGCTTGGACAGGTTCAAACTTTAGCTGTTCTTAGGGTTATACTTTAGCCAGTCATGTATACTAATCAGGAGCTGAAGTCGGTGGCCAACTGTCTCTTCCTTCCCTGTTTTTGGGAAACGGAGTTTCCAATTCCAGCCACAGAATAGCTCCTGAGGCACTTTGCACCACCAGAGTAGGATGATCACCAGTCTCCAAGGCATGGCCTGTATTTTCCTGGAGAGGCTGGTGCAGGTCCCCCCAACTTCCTCCCTGCCGGAGGTGGGGCTGGGGCTTATGCTAGAGCTGCAATTCAATCTGGATGGATAGAAGCCGGTCCCACTAGCACTGTGATTTTTAGTCCCCCACACTTCCCCTCTTGCCAGGCATGGAGTTAAAATGGCAGCTAACTGTCTCTTTCTGACTTGGACAATTTCAAAGTTTAGCTGTCCTTAGGATTACACTTTAGCCCACTGAATTTACTAATCAGTGGCTGAAGTTGGCGCCCAATCATCTGTTCCTCCCCATTTTGGGGACGTGAAGCCTCCAATTCCAGCCACAGTATAGTTCCCAAGGTGGCTTGTGCCCCTTGGGATGGATTATGGGCACCAGCGTCTGTGGCATGGAGTGACCTACTCAGGAATCTTCTCTGCAGATGGGTAGTCTCCTCATTCCATTCTTTCAAAGAATGCTTTTCTGGTCTCCTGGAGCCCCCCACAAGGTGCTTTAGATAGCTCTGTGTGATTACTAACAGCCTTGTACCAGGAGCTGACTCTAGGAGCTTATTTCACTGCCGCCATCTTGCTAGTTATGTCTATTAAATTTTAACTTCACCAAATTCTCTCTTTGACAAAGTTTTAAATCAATTGTTATCCCATGTTGCAGCTGTAAGCTTTTCCTTATGTTTTGATACAAAATATTCCCTTATGCATTATATATTATGCTATTTATTATTATATCATGCTTCATTCCAAAGATTTCTATGTATCTTTCCAAATGATTCTCTTAGTTAATATACTCCTTCAAAACTCAAAGAATATTTTGTAAAAAGGAAGATTCAGAAATTGTTCTTCATCTGAAAGATGGAGGTGAGGTTGGGCGGATGTTGGTTCTCTATTTTAACTGCCCCCCTCCCTCAAACCTTTCTATAACCTGACTCTTGAAATAACAGACCTTTTAGCCTTGGATTAGTTAAGACTTTTATCACTTCCTTGGCTTGTGGCCTGCTCTTATCATCCCATTAGTTAAATTTCTTTCTAAATTTAAGCCTCTGCTTTGAATAAGAGAGGGAATTATTAGTTTAAGAAATTCAATTCCTATAACTCTTAGTCTCATAAAATGATTCACATTCATTCTATTTTGTTTGCTAGAAACACACATATTTTAGCAAAGACTGTAAACCCAAGTCTTCATATTTTTATCAACAGAATGTCTTCTTTTGCAAAGCAGCTGTGCTGTTTATCTTCAATTTGACATTCCTTTCTACCTTGTCACATCCCAGGAAATTGACCTATGTGAGCTGCATCAGCAGGCATCTTGTTCTCAGCAGATGGTCAGAGAGGGGAGGAGAATGAGCTGAGTGTATGTTTCCCTGGACCGCTCCTTTCAAAGCTACCCTAGGCTGGCAGCATCGTGGGAGGCATTTCTATAGGACGCATTCTGGGAACTGCTCTCCCCAGCAGCTCCAGTGCTGCTAGTTTAGGATTACTGTTCTTTCTCTGGTTCCTTGCCCTCTGACCACACCTTTTTACATACACCTTTACTAAAACCTCCTCCTGGATTACAGGTGGTAGTAACATTATTTTGTGGGTCTTTGACTTCTCCAGGAATCTTCCCAAAGATTCATTCTTGAAGCCTGAGTTCTTTGCACACATAATTTAAGTTAAATAAACTTATATATTTGCATGAATTGCAACACTTCCAAGTTCTTTTTGGAGGTCATAAATCCTTAAGGTGTAAAATAAAAAGATAATTTCAGAGGTTAAAACATAGTTGCTTACAGTTGTACATGTATTAATTGGTGTTGTATGCAATGCAACAGGATATTTAGCTACAAATATCTACAATTCCTTCACCCTTTGGTCTTAATGTAGTTTTATTTAAAAGGAAGCTTCTCCATTATTAGCTACTTCCAAATTCTCAAATTGAATGTCTCAGGATCTTAAGGAGTTAATTTAATAGTAGCCTTCTCCTTGGAAAGATTCTTCTGTTTGTTTAAAGAGGGTGGGGTGCACTTCTTTGGGTTACGGAAGCTTATTTTATTTGCCGTGCTCTTAAGAATTTAAATGTTTTCTTTCTAGGGGGTAGTTCTGATGAGGTTGGGAACTTTTGCTATAGTCCCTGCAGGGCTTAATCTTATGTCGAGAGAGTTTGATAGAAGGATCCCTGGCATCCCCAAGTAGAGAGACTGGGCAAGGTCGTTTAAAGGATCCTTGAGGTCAAGTAGAAGAAGAAAGTCAGGGATCAAAAAGAACCTTGGGTCCTGCCAATGTCGGGGGAAGAGAGTAAGAATATCACCGGTTTCATTCTATATCTAGAAGTAACATATGGGATTGTAGAAGCTTTGTGTTTTTTTGTCTTAATTTTAGTTTTCATACAAAATTATTGCTCTTATTTACATTAGTGTAAATTCCCTGGTGGGGCCTGCCCTGCTCTTCTAAATTATGAGGGTTTGGTCTTTTGCTGCTGTAAGTTGTCGTTGCTGTTATTTATTTATTTATTTAGCTAAGAAAGCATCTTCCCAAAAGTTCCCCCCTCCCCTTGATGTGATCATTCTTGGGTATCTTTGGAAGCTATCAAGGACTTTTTATGTCTTTTAATAAGACTCATTTTCCACAGATACATGGGACAGGAGTAGGAGAGCTAGCATCATGTATCAGGGAACATTTCTTATTTTAACACAAGTTTTCACATATTTAAGCCTCATCATGGCTTCATGAAGTAGAGGATTCACAGATGTCCTCCTTTTACAAATGAAACACATGGTACCTCATTCAAGGTTTGAACCAAGGCATTCTTGGCTACAGAGTCTACCATGCTATGCTGAGTCTCCTAGATAGATCAGGATGTTATTGCTAAAATATTCCAAGGGACATCTGAAACTCCTGCTTCTCCCTGGCATTCCAATTCTAGATTTTATGAACTAGAGACCATAAAGGTACAATGTGATCTGAGCAGGCGTCGAATCCCTTCTTGACCAATGAACTGGAAACTGCTCACAGATTATCAGAGGCTTTCTTTCCTATCTCAGTTGAACCTCTGGCCACTGTAATCAATAGCAGAAGTTTAGTGTGACACTGCCTGTGATAGGGAAAGAAAAAGTAAGGAAATGTTTTAGGCATAGCAAAATTTAAAATGCCATATTTAGGGACACTAAAGGCATACATTTGAAAATGGTTACAGGGTTCAGAAATCTTTAATTACGTGGGAACACTGACTTTCCATGTTTAACCTGCAGGTTATATAATGAGTGGTCTCTTTGTTTTGGGGAGATGATTTCTTCATCTGAGCACAGAGGAGAGAGCAGCGCCTTCTTCAGTCTAGAGAAGGGAAAGAGTACAAGGGGTGTCTTGAAGAGCTGATACTTGAGTTGTTCTGGTATAAGTTGGGTAAGAAAGAAACTTAGACATCTGGACACCACTCTGTAAGAAAGATTACTGAGACCAAAATGCCCTTTGTCTTTAATTTCATCTCCAGTCTTATTTTTTGGAAAGAGAAGTTTACTTTGATGATAATTTCTATGTGGTCTTTGTAAAAAGAAATGTTAAAGATGGATTAGAGGGATATTCTTGTTGAGTTACATTCTTAAGAATAATTTTTAAGAGGAGACAGTAGATACCAGAGTACCTTCTATCTATCATCTTCAAACAGCATCAGTAACTAAAGACCAGAGGCCATTATAGTAAAAACTTGGTAAGGTTTTGGAAAACGTGCAAGTTGCACAGATCTATTTTCTTACAGATTAAAAAAACAAAACAAAACTACTAGTAATTGAGATAAACTCATACAGTCACCAACCCTGTAGCCTGACTTGAAGACAAGAAAGAAAACAACTGCCCCAAGAGGTAGAATAAGTAGGAACATCCACTTATTAATTAAGAGAGTTCCTTTTTGTCACCCCTGGAAATGAACATCTTCCACTCAGACCTGTGACTTTCTACCAGGAAGCAAAACTTTACCACTTATAAAGAATCAAACTCCAAACCCTAAAGAAAAATAAGTTCTTTCAGATCTCAAGGTCTGATTAAAATTCTTTATATTATAATATTTAACAGATTAAAAACATAAAACTATGTTTAAACTCATGATTGTGACATATAAAACAAAAAGTCCAAATTAAGTGGAAATAAAATTAGAAAATAAATTGAAACTTAAATTTAAGGTATTAATTTGATGAATGATGTTTTACTGAAACTATATCACCACTCAGTTTATATTTTACTGCAGTCATATTGATCATCTATTATGCGGTGCACTCATTCTGTCATGTGGCAGGAGGTGACAAAATTTGTGTCCCAATTGTTTTATTCTGTTGGAAGTTCTTTGCAACCTTCACTCTTATGTTATCATATAACCTCCACTTGCTGCAAATGCCTTGCTTAGCTTGTTTTTGTGCCTCTTGTGTTTTCCCTAGAGCTTGTGGCAATTAAAGTGATACCTACCACTTGGGGATTTTTGTCATTTTAATCACAATCCCAAATTGCAGCTGCTGAAATTATATGTCAGTGCTTTGGTTTTAGGTGGTCATCAGAATGATCTCAAATATATACTCAAAACTGAAATTCCAAATTATATATTTGGGATGTCCAAAGACCCCTGGGAAATAAATATATGCCCTCAGCACTTGTCTTCATTGCTTACATAGATTATTATAACTGCCTCCTACTTTCTAACACCCACGCTAGCTCCTCTAAAATTCATTCTCTTACTACCCTCCTCACCAGACCAAGGTCCTACCACTAACAATCTTGACTTTTGTTTTCAGAACCTTCTGATTTACTTAAGCTACTTCATGCAGCAAAGATTTTGTCATATCTCCATATTTTCATCCCTCCTGCACCCACTTTTTGTTCCCTCTGACTTTCCCTGATTAGATCAAATTTTCTTTGTTCCACTTACATTTTTAAAATTTAAATGGACTGTTTGTATGTATGTTCCTCTAACTGTTAGTGGCTCAAGGGCAGAGGCATTTTCTTGTTCACTTTTAGCTCTGTACCCATCTAACACAGTTTTGAGAAAGGAGAATCTGGGAAAATTATATGGATTGGAGAAGGGTCCCAGAATGTTGGTTAGTGAGGAAACCCAAGAGAATGTCCTAGGAGATTTCCACAATATAATCAGGAAGAGTCTCAAGGAAAAAACATTCCAGGATGAAAAAGTAGACTGTACTAAAGCACTGAGAGGAAGGAAAAAGGAGCATTTGTAACCACAAGTAGTTCACTCTAGCTGGAATAAAGTTCACACAGAAGGAGATGTGTTTTCACGAATTAGAAAACAGACTTAACATGACTTAGAAAAGAACCAGGTGACATTGAAGAAGAAAAAAATTAATTAGGGAAACCCTACTTTTTTGTTCAGGTTAATGGGTGAATGGAGTTGCCTTTCATTATGGAAGGGGTCCCAAGGAAATAGCACATTTGCATGTGAAGGAAACATTGGAGTAATATGAGTTTGAGGGACCTATGGAAAAACAAATTACCCAAGGCAAATAGACACTGAAGATGGAGATGTGGAAGCCATTACTATACGGTGGTAATGGAAGACAAGCTTGAGTGTGATTATCAAAAGAAGGTGGGGACTAGGACCTTGTTAGCACCGATATCCATTGTAATTACAAAAGGTGGAGCCTAAGAAAGAAATGAGAGACAATCATGAAAGAACGCAAAAAAAGAAGAGGCTAGTGTCTCAGAATGCAAGGGAGGAGACTGTGTCATGAAAAAGGGCAAGACAAGAATATTGAATCTAAGAGGAAGCTCAAGCATGAGAGTGACTGGACCATACCCCTTGACTTTATGGACTAACAGCTCACAGGATGATGGCAGTGCCAGTGGAGTGACAGAGATGGAAGGGGAAAAAAGGAGGCACAGAAAACTGTTGGTGGGAGGCAGAATAAGGAATCAGAAACCAAGTAAAATACCCTCCCAATCCTGAGGCCATAGCAGTGTAGCATGTCATTGGAGTCTCCTTCCTCAGCAACAGCTTTGCAAGTCCTAGATTGGTCTCAGGCTTGGTTCTTTGGAACTTTGGGCTGAGTCATACATGATTCCTTTCTTAACATCTCTCCATTAGCTACTGAAATAATTTTCTGAGGTTGGTTCTTTCTAGTCAAGGTTGTTTTTCTCCCTGTCCACAATTTGGAAAATGACTGGTCTCATTGTGTACGTCCAAGTGACTAGAATTCCTTGGATGATGTGTTTCCTATATGAGGGGATAAGTCTCTTCTTTGGAAGAAGAAAGATTTCCCTCTTTTATCCCATGTCTAGTTACTAGAAGATTATTGACAAAACCCATAACCCCAATAATTTTTGAAGGTGTAATCTTTATAGACTGACATCTTTTCATTAAATATTTGTCTTATGCCATTTTAATGGAGAATGATGTTTTAAAATTCAGGTTTGAACTGGTTTTCTTACTGCAAGGCTGCAAGAGTTTTCAGAAATAAATAGGGGCATTCTATGAATTACTATACCACTACTGTTTGCAGTAGGGAAAACATTCCAATAGAGTTTTGCCCACTTTTAAGAGAAATATAAATCACTACTAATCAGTAACAAAATCCTAATACTAATATTTTTATCATGCAAAGGAGTGGTTATAGAGTCTATTTAAAAAAATTCAAGCCATTTCTACATTTATTCTATGCAGGGGCACTGTGTGAGTCACTGACATAATTTTAAGTTTGGGTCTTGCATACCAAAGGACTGTTATGCATAAAATTACACAATAATATTGTAAAACATAAAGGAAGCCTAATAGGAGAAAATCACCATATTCTTGGTTGGAAAGAATAGCATAATAAAAGTAACAGTTTTCCCCCAAACAAACTCACAAATTGAAAGTAATGCTAACAAAATTTCAACAATTATTTTGCTTGTGGAAATAGACAAATGTCCTAAAAGGCATGAGAATTGTAAAGGCAGAGGTATATCTAAGGAAATATTGAAAAAGATAATAATGGGGAGGAGCATTTCCTGCCAAATATAAAGGTACTGAGGTCTTTACTTTTGCCGTAAACAAAAGTAAATTCCAGGTGTGTTGACAACTTAATTTTTTTAAGATTTATTTTATTTTATTTGTATTTAATTCTCCCCCCTCCCCCGGTTGTCTGTTCTCTGTGTCTATTTGCTGTGTCTTGTTTCTTTTGTCTGCTTCTGTTGTCATCAGCGGCACAGGAAGTGTGGGTGGCGCCATTCCTGGGCAGGCTGCATTTTCTTTCACGCTGGGCAGCTCTCCTTACGGGGCGCACTCCTTGCGCATGGGGCTCCCCTACGCGGGGAACACCCCTGCGTGGCACGGCACTCCTTGCGTGCATCAGCACTGCACATGGGCCAGCTCCACACAGGTCAAGGAGGCCCAGAGTTTGAACCGCGGACCTCCCATGTGGTAGATGGAAGCCCTAACCACTGGGCCAAGTCCATTTCCCAACTTAATTTTTTAAAAAAGAGGTTGTAGGACAACACATTTGTAAGCAGAAGATGAAAAGGATTTCTTTTATAAAAATTTACATATTAATTCATTAAGGGAATGATTGATAAATTGACTATATCAATTTAAAAAAATATCTATACCATAAAGATATAAATAAAATGAAATGGCAAGCAACTACCTAGAGGGAAGCTATTTGTAACATTAAAGAGGAAAAGAAGATTTAGATCCCAAAATATATACAAAATCACAAGCCAATAACAAGACTACAATCTGATTGTATGTCTATATATAAAACATGGTAAAAGCTCCAAGCAATTGACAGCTGAATGGCCAGCATGAGAAGAGATTTTCTGATGCACGAGTAAACACAGATATGAAAATTAAGGCAAAAATGAAATACTTGTTAGTACTCATGAAGTTGGCAAATTTTAAGAAGGTCGTTACCACCTAATGTTAAAAAAGATGTTGAATATATGTTTGATCTCAAGATGTGGAATACTTTTTTAACAGGATTCAAAAATAGTAACACACGTAAAAGAAAAGCCCAGCATAGTAACTGCATTGGAATGCAAACCTTTTGGTCATAAAAACATCTTCAAGCAGGTGCTGTTCATAGTTTCCTGCTTACCTTTATCAGTCTGGTGAAGCCTATTAACAGCCTTTAAAATTTCATGAACTAATGTTCATGGCAAATTTATATGTCTGGCAAGTTGGCAAGGTAATCCCTGAGCCTGTGTTCTAGAGCTTCTGTGTTCTGTTTAGGCTACTATAAACACCTGCTTGGTGTTGCTTCTTGGGCACCTGCTTCTGCCTTACACCTGTGATTTGTAAAAAATTGTTTTGTCTAGGCCAAGTTCAGAAGAGACTATCTTTCCTGTTTTGTCACCAGAATTCAATAGAACTCTAAATTTTAGAGTAATGTAATAGGAATTTTCGTTCAAATTCTTCTTTAAGGGAGTCAGTTCATGCAACATGCGAAGAGTAGTTTTTTGTTTTGTTGTTTTGTTTTTAATCTTCTGTACCTTACAGATATCTATAGTAGATCAAAAACAAAACAAAACACCATAAAAAAGAGTTTGGGGTGCTTTCTCAACTCATTACCTTGACTACACTGAAGCAAAACGAAGTATGTGATTTAAGATAAACACTGTAGGTTAATATGTTTTTCCAGCTTGTAATATGGTTCTATAATCATTTAACAGGTCTGTTCTCTGTTGTCTCTAGGTTAGCCTTGATAAAACACCATCACACTTGTTGAGAGTGAAAACACCCAGACAGTATTGACCTTTACCTGGTAAAACTGGATAATTATTAAAAATATCAGTTCCATTGCTGACATAGCACAGTTTGGGCGTATAATATATGAGAGGTAAAAAGAGGTGTGATATTGGGGCATTTTTGGGACTTGGAGTTGTCCTGAATGATATTGCAGGGACAGATGTAGGACATTATATATCCTGCCATAATCCACTGAATGGAATGGGAGAGAGTGTAAACTACATACTTTTTCCCTCTCCCTGCCTTCAGCAACTCCCGTGGCTACTGTCTCCACATCAATGATCTAATTTCTTCCATTGCTGGACTTGGGGTTTTCTTGAATGATATTGCAGGGAAAGATGCAGGACATTATATATCCTGCCATAACCCACTGAATGGAATGAATATGTGAACTATAATCCACACTGTGTAGCAGTGCTCCAAATTGTATTCATCAAATGCAATGAATGTACCACACTAATGAAAGAAGCTGTTGATATGGGAGGAGTGGGGGGTGTGGGCATTGGGGTATATGGGTATCTCATATTTTTTTTAATGTAACATTTTGTGTGGTCTATGTATCTTTTAAAAAAAGATAATATATATTTATATATGATCGCTGTGAAGGAAAAGCTTAACAGTAGGAAGATAATCCCTTTACTCTCTCCAGGGAATACAAGGAGTAGAAAAATAAAAGCCTCATCACATCTTCTTGTATACATGGTAATAGAACTTTCTGGCAAACATACCAATAGTGTCCACTAGCAGAACAAAGTGCTTATCTGTGAAATACAATTAGCCACAAAACCTGGTCTGTCGAGGGGGGTTATTGTAAACAAATATGGAATATACTAATTAGTCAGAGCAGGGCTTCTTGAAAAATGTCATCTCTGCCTTGTAATTAATGGGTTATAAACTAAAGTTTTGTTTTTTGTTTTTGTTTTTTTACCTAAAATGACTCCTTTTGTGCAAATGACTTTCTGTATGAATAGCTAAAACCTATCATGATATATCTGAATCACAATGCATCCTAATACAGTGATGATGGGCCATGTAAGCTAAAGTTATAGTCTCATACTTCCACACACTTTGTGTTTTGTAATTGCCTATATCCTTTGTATAATTAATAATTCCTATGAGAGTGATTTAACAGTTTGTATTATCTGAACCAACCTATGGTATCTCAATATTGTCCCAGCTTTCTACAAAAGGTGCTATTATGTCCTCCAAACAATAAATAATTCCAAAAATGAGCTTTCAATTCAAAGGAAACTTCATGTAAAATCAGAACAAGTCTATACATATATTTTATTGTAAAATTTTTGATTGATTCGATTGCTTAGTGATTGGTTTGTTGAGTTCTTGGATTTAGGTTGTTTATATGTTTCTAGGAACTTGTCCATTTTATCTATAATATTTAATTTGTTGGCATATACTTTTTCATAATATCCCATATGATCTTTTATATTTCTGTGGGGTTAGTTGTAATGTCCCTCCTTTCACTCCTGAATTTATTTATTTCCATTTTCTCTCTCTTTTTCTTTGTTAGTCTAGCTACGTGTTTGTCCATTTTATTGATCTTATCAAAGAACCAGCTTTTGGTTTTGTTTTTCTATTTTTGTTCTCAATTTTATTTGTCTGCTCTAATCCTTTTTCCTATTTTCTGCTTGCTTTGGGCTTTTTCTTTTTGTTTTGTTTGTTTCCTCTACGTGTTTAGTTCGGTCTTCAATTTTTAGCTTTTTTATTTTTTAATATATGTGCTTAGGGTATAAATTTCCCTCTCAGCACTACTTTCGCTGTATTGCATAATTCTTGACAAGTTGTGTTCTCATTTTCATTTGTCCTGAGTTATTTACTAATTTCTTTTGCAGTTTGTTTTTTTACCCATGGATTGTTTAAGAATGTGTTGTTTAGCCTCCATATATCTGTGAATATTCTCCCTTCCTGCTTTTATTGATTTCTAACTTCATTCCATTATGATCACAGAAGATTCTCTGTATATTTCAATCTTTTTGTATCTATTGAGACCTGTTTTGTGACCCAACATGTGATCTACCTTGAAGAAAGATGCATGAGCACTTGAGAAGAATGTAAAACTTTTGAATTTGGGGTGCAATGTTCTGTAAATGTCTTTTAGGTCTGGGTGATTTATCATCTTGATTAAATTCTCTCTTTCCTTGTTGATCTTTTGTCTAGTTGTTCTATCTATTGACATGAGTGGCATGTTGAAAGAGGTCTCTATTTCTTTCAGTTTTGTCAAAGTTTGATTCATGTATTTTGGAGAAGCCTATTAGGTGCATAGGTATTTATGACTATTACTCCTTCTTGGTGGTTATCCTTTTTATTAGTATGGCTTCTGCATTTCTTATAACTTTTTTTGCTTTTAAAGTCTGTTTTTGTTTTTTTCCCTCCTGATATTAGTATAGCTACCCCTGCTCATTTCTGGTGACTGTTTGCATGAAATACCATTTTCCAATCTTTAATTTTCAGCCCTTTTGTATTCTTGGGACTAAAATGAGCCTCTTGCAGATAGCACATGGATGGCTCATGTTATTTTATTCATTCTGTCAGCCTCTATCTTTGGATTGGGGAGTTTAACTCATTAACATTCAATGTTATTACTGTTGAATTTCATATGTCATATCTTGTTTTTATCTTTTTTTTTTTTTTTTAAAGCTTTTGGTTATTCTTTCTGATACTCTTCATGTCTAAAATATCCCCTAGGCTTCTCTCTCCTGTGTTTTCCTTTCTGGCTGTAGAATTTCCTTTAGTGTTTCCTGCAGAGCTGGATTCTTGTTTATGAACTCTCAAGTTTCTGTTTAGCTGTGAATATTTTAAACTCATTTTCATATTTGATGGACAATTTTGCTGGATAAAGAATTCTTATTTGGCAGTTTTCCTCTTTCAGTATCCTAATTATATCATCATACCATGTCTTCTCACCTCCATGGTTTCTTATGAGAAATCCACACAAGTCTTAATGAGTATCACTTGTATACGATATTTCACTTTTCTCCTGTTGATATCAGAATTTTTGCTTTATCTTTGGCATTTGGCATTCTGAATAGTATGTGTGTCAGAGTAGGTATATTTGGATTTATTTTGATTGGAGACTGATATACTTCTTGGACCTATATGTTCATGTCTTTCATGAGATTTAGGAAATTTTTAGCCATTATTTCCTCAAAAACTCTTTCTACACATTTTCCCTTCTCTTCTCCTTCTAGAACTCCCATGACATGTATGCTTTTTGCCACTTACTACTATTCAATTCCCTGAGTCCCTGCTCATTTTTTTCCCATTCTTTTCTCTCTCATCAATTTCAGCTGTTCTGTCCTCTACTTCACTGATTCTTTCTTCCAGGATTCCAAATCTGCTGTTGTATACCTCTAGCAGATTTTTAATTTCACCTATGTGTCTTTCATTTCCAAAGGTTCTGTTATTTCTATATTAAAGCTTTCAAATTCTTCTTTGTGTTCTCCAAGTGTCTTCCTAATGTCTTTTATCTCTTTAGCCATGTTGTCATTCAACTCTTTGATGTGATTTAAGAGATTTGTTTGAACATCATTGACTTCTTGTTTCAAATCCTGTCTTGTCTGGAGCTTTGTTTTGTTCCTTAGCCTGAGCCCTATCTTCCTTTTACTTAGTATGGCTTGTAATATTTTGTTGATGTCTAGATATCTGATTATGATGGTGTATTTACTTTGATAGTCTGTTTCTCTCTCTTGCCTAGGCATTTAGAGTTGCATGTTGCCTCTGTACTTTGATTCTTGGTTCAACATTTTTGAGGTCATTAGGATTGCCCCTGTACATCTACTCAAACCAGAGCCATTGATGCAGTAATGAGGTGCAGACCAGTTTCCAGAGGCTGTGGGGAGGGGTGCAGTAAATGTATCCAAAAGCCATTTATATTTATTTTTCTTTTTGTGTACACTTTCCTGGTCTGCCAGCAGATGGCATTCTTCAACAGACCTCTTTGCTCAGATCTGGAGGGGATATGTTCAGTGGGAACCTGCACAGCTAAATGGTATAGAATCTCCATTCCAAAGAATTCCCTTCATTGTGGGCTATTCAAAGACAAGCCTCAAAAATCAAACTAGCTTAGAAGCCTTTAGTGGGCCACACACTCCCTTTTTCCAGGGAGGAATTAAAATTTTACTCATTAACCATTTCAGGTCAGTAGAGAGGGTATTTGAGAATGCAGGCTCTGTTTCATTCCCTGCTGACTCCCAGGGAGAACTATGTTGCAGCACCATCGGGCTGAGAAAGGCACAACTCTTGGGAGGTCACAGACCAAGTTCATTGGCCACAAGCCAAGGGAGCTGATTCCCTCCCCTTTCCTGGGAAAGTGAGCCCCTGTGGCCCACTCAGTCTGTTGCAACTGGCCAGTAGTTGGAGGACCCACTACTCTCTGCACTTAGGTTGGGTGCAAGCAGCTGTGACTGCAGCTTTACTCATGGACCTTTTCTCCTTTTCTTTGCTCCTCTCTCTTCAGGGTGGTGTCCAGACTTCCCCTGGTATCCTAAGCCCTAGAACAGTTTTCAGGGCAGTTTCTGCTTGTTCTCTAGTTTTTTTTTTTTTTGGGGGGGGGAGAGAAGTCTACAAATGTATTTTAAACTTAAATAAAATTAAATTCGAACCTGAAATATGATCATTTATTTTTAACTGACATAACACAATTTAATATGATAGTGCATCCCAAATGGCTGTCATATTTTTCCTTGATAAGAAAAAAGGAAAAAGAGTCAAATATTTGACAATCTTATTTTTTTTTATTTTTTTTTTTTTTTAAAGATTTATTTATTTATTTAATTTCCCCCCCTCCCCTGGTTGTCTGTTCTTGGTGTCTATTTGCTGCGTCTTGTTTCTTTGTCTGCTTCTGTTGTCGTCAGCGGCACGGGAAGTGTGGGCGGCGCCATTCCTGGGCAGGCTGCACTTTCTTTTCACGCTGGGCGGCTTTTCCTCATGGGCGCACTCCTTGCGCGTGGGGCTTCCCCACGCAGGGGACACCCTTGCGTGGCACGGCACTCCTTGCGCACATCAGCACTGCGCATGGCCAGCTCCACACGGGTCAGGGAGGCCTGGGGTTTGAACCGCGGACCTCCCATGTGGTAGACGGACGCCCTAACCACTGGGCCAAAGTCCGTTTCCCGACAATCTTATTTTGTGTATATGTTTTACATTATGAAATTTTTATATACATAGTATAAGAACTTGTCTTAGGGTGATATCTGTGAAATACTGCTGGCAAAATTATTCAATTAATAATTTTTTCTATCTATATTTGAGTTGATTTTTCTACATACAATTCTCCTACCATGAGATACTATATTAGAAATTAAAAGTACAATCACTTCCCCCCTCCCAAAATGACTAAAAGGACAAACCACTCACAGGTAAGGCAACATAAAAAAGGTCTTTGGGTTTGCCATGATAGAGATTGCTGAGAACCAGTCTAGTGGGCAAAAGACTTGAGTAGACATGTCTCCAGAGAAGATGTACAAAAGACTTGAGTAGACATGTCTTCAGAGAAGAAAGCATATTGAAAAACGTTCAAAATCATTAGGCATCAGGGAAATGCAAATAAAAAACCACAGTGAGATACCATTTCTCACCCACTAGAGTGGCTGCTATTAAAGGAAAATAGCAAGTATTGGAGAAAATGCAGGGAAACAGGAACACTCCTCCTTTGCTGATGACAATAAAAAATGGTGGTACACTGTAGAAGATGATTTGGTAGTTTCTCAGAAAACTAAGTATAGAAATACCATATGATCCGGCAATCCCTCTACTTGGTATATACTCAAAAAGAATTGAAAGCAGGGACTCGAAAAGATATTTGCACACTGATGTTTATAATTGCATTATTCACAATTGCCAAAAGATAGAAGCACTCCAAGTATCTAATGAATGGAAAAACAAAATGTGGTATATATATACAATAGAATATTATTCAGTCGTAAAAAGGAATGAAGTCCTGATATATGCAACAACATAGATAAACCTTGAAGACATAAAGTTGAGTGAAACAAGCAAGGCACAAAAGGACAAATACTGTATAATTTTATTGATATGGAACAATTATAATAAGCAAATTCATAGATTCTGAATCTAGAATATAAGTTACCAGGGGACAGGGAGGGGAGAAGAAAAGGGAAGTTAAGGCTTCAAACGTAAGTGTTCCTATTTGGAGTGATGAAAATGCTTTGGTAATGGATGGTGGTAATGGTAACACAACATTTCAATGCAATTAGCAGCACAGAAATATATTTCTGAATGTAATTGAAAAGGGAAATGTTAGACTGTACATATGCCAAAATTTTTAAAAAATTTAAATAAATTTTGCTTTAAAAAGTTAAACCATGAACATTAATTAGCAGTACAATTTAAAAAGCATGCTATAATTAATTGTAACAAGTATTCTACAGCGATGTAAGGTGTTAGGGGGATGGGATGGGAAATGGGAATCCTGCCTTTTATGTGTGATTGTTCTGTAATTTCTCTAATAAAGAAAAAAAAACCATTAAGCTCATTGTTCTTTTTGAGATTCAGCATTTTCATGAATAAACATTTATAGAATTGTTGAAAAAAATACAGTCATGCTGCTATCCTCTTGGACACCATGAGGACACCTTGTCATCTGGAATAAGATTGGTCCCATGTACTCTTCCTTAGTTGCAACACTTGTATCTATCAAAGAGTTCACAGTCTACTGGCGAAGAAGTGAGCACAGAAGAAAAAATGCTTGACATATAACTTTTTACAATCTATTTTTTCACAATTAAGCTCTCTCTAAATTAACATATGTTCAATTGTTATTTATTAATTAGTAAACTTTATTTCAACATCAAAAAATAAAATAATAAAGGGCAGCTTAACAAATTATGGAAGCATAAGCAATGCTTCTGTAAGTATAAAAAAGTAAAAAATTCTGTCCAGGTATGTTCATCTTATTTAATCTGAAAAACACCTGAATTGTTTCTCCAATGTTCAGAAAGATGAATAAATGAGCACAGAATGGTTAAATGCCAGTCTCCTTGTTAAGGAAGAAAATGAAGAGAAAAAAATTACTTGATCATATTTATATTTCATAAAACTAAACCCCATATTCTTTTTTCCATATTCTTTTTTTACCTTTAACATTGATATAGTACCTTCTCTGCCTTTGCTACAAAACTATTACAATATTACTGTTAAGTATAATCTATAAGTTACATTAGTTGTATTTCTCCATGTATCACCATATTCTTAACACGGTGTAATAAAGGAACATTCTTGTATTTGTATTTTCAACCGTAATCCTCATCTATCACCAAAATCACTATGTTATACAGTGCCTAGATTATTCTCTAGTGTCTTTCAATTACCATTAACATCCCTAGACTACTCCTTTCAGCCACTATCACATTTATAAATTAGCAGTATTAGTTATACTCATAATGTGTTAACGGCAACTCCAGCCATTTCCACATATTTACAATTAATGTTATTAGATAGTCTACATACATTCAGCATCAGCTCCCCATTCTCAGTCTACATTCTATATCCCAATAACCTATACTCTTTATTTTAACTCTATTAGTATACTCATCATATTTAGTTCATATCAGTGAGACCATATAATATTCGTCCTTTTGTGTCTGGTTTATTTCACGCAACATAATATTCTCAAGGTTTATCCATGTTGTCATGTGCTTCCCCAGTTTACTTCTTTTTACAGTGAATATACCATATTTTATTTATCCATTTATCAGTTGACAGGCATTTAGTTTGTTTCCCTCTTCTAGCTACTGTGAGTAATGCTACTATGTACCCTGGAGTGCAAATATCTGTTCACGCCCCTTGCTTTCAGTTCTTCTGAATATATCCTAGTAGGGGGAATGCCAGGTCATAGGGCAGTTCTGTATTTAGGTTCCTGAGGAACATCCCACTCTCTTTCACAGAGGCTGCACCATTTTACATTTCCATCAACAAGGAAGGAGTGTTCCTGTTTCTCCACATTCTCTTCAGCACTTGTAGGTTTCTGTTTTTATAAATAATGGAAATTGTGTATGGTGTGAGATGATATCTTATTGTACTTTTGATATGTATTTCCCTAATACTTAGTGATGTTAAAAATCAATTATTTTTAAAACTAAGATTCCTGTTTCTCTGGTTCTGCTGTCTGCAAACTTATTTTTTAAAAGGGTAAGACAGTAAATATTTTTGGCTTTGTGGCCCTATAATATCTGTTGCAGCTATTCATTTCTGCCATTGTAGTGCAAAACCAGCATTATATAATACATAAATATATGGCCATGGCTATGTTTCTATAAAACTTTGTTTATAAAACAGGTGGTGGACCATTTCTTGCCAAACTCTGCTCTAGTTTAAACTAAAGATTTTTGTAGGAACTAGGAATTCATGTTATTACATATCAGCATGTCAACATAGTATGGACAATAATAAGCACTTAATAGATTGTTATAGTTATTTTTATATTGTCTTCTTTCAGAATAAACAGGAAGCAGCAGTAAATGTTGACCAATAAATTTAAAAACTGACTCAGAATATTTTAAGCAAATTATTTACTTCTTTTACTCTACTAATTGTCAATTAGAATAATAGAGAAAGCATTCTTTTCAAAGTTGGTTTAATTCTCTAGAACATCAAGCACAGTCCAGCAGGAGCGTGTTGATAAGGTACACTAGATCAGGTGAAGGGCCACCCGTCATTCCCTGACCCTCACCTTTGGTCATTGATCATTTGCTATCTTGAAGGCCTTCCTGTTTTCAAGCTCATCTTATAAATGCTTAGCTCTGAAGGAAGCAATCACTAACTGCTCTGTGAGAACAAGATAGGGTCCATGAAGCAAAGCAGAGAAGGAAATTTGAAAGGCAGCTGAAAATAAAAGTTACCTTTCTCACTAAATTTGATTTTGGAATGAGGTAGTGGTGGGAAGTTCTAATCTTTTTGTTGGAAAAGGAAAGGGTAAATTGAATTGCAGAATTAGATGATCATGGTGTTTTATTTCTGGAAGAGATCTCAAATATAAGTTACTCCATCCCTACATTTTGAAAATGAGGAAGTAGTTTCATAAATTCAAAAGTAGTGCAGTCCAATCTATAGGAAAGAATCTTTCTGTGTTTAATGCTGCTTAAGCATAGCCAAAATTGCTCCTTAGAAAGTAAATTTTTGATATAAGTAGTGATCCAAATTACTTTTCACAGAGTGGCAGCTGGGGACCAGAGAAAACCTGAAAATCTGCCTTTTCAGTAAAACTATTTCAATTATTAGGATAGAATTGTCTGACAGCATAGAAAAGAGATTTCATTGGTTCAGAGTACTGAAATGTTAGCCGTATAATATGCATGTTTTAGGGTTTAATTATTCAATCAACTTTCTTAAAAAGGAATAATGCAACACTTTCACTTTGGGAATTGAGCTTGAGATGAAAGAAAGAAAAGAAAGAGCTTTAGCTCTTGTAATTTAGAATCATTTTATATGATGTATTTATTTTCCACTTACATGCTTTACTTTCTGATATATTGAGAAAAGTCAGGAAGCTGTTATCAGAACTTCAAAGAGTCATCAAAGTACATATCATGAAGTATGGGGCCATTAGGATGACAGCAAAGAAGTAAAGCACTGGACTCAGCTTCGATTCCCTGAGTGAGTGACATAATATCTTACAAAATAAGCTTGGAACTCACAACCATCAAGTGGAACTTGCTAATCTGTTAGAAACTTCTAATCCCCACAACTGGGCACTTCATGATAGCATTTAACAATCAGCAAGGAGTGCCTTAAAAATGGTAGACAAAATCAGAGAGTGTGTATAAAGTTCTAGAAAAGCTCCAGATCCCTTAAAACTGACACAGCTAGAGAATACATGAAGGTAAAAATTAACTAAATAGGTAATTCTGAGCATTAAGCACCCTGCATACAGCAGAGTTTCATAGTCAGACTAATAAATATGTGTATGATAAGCTATAATCCACTGGTTCTCATTTATGGTGACTCCATTGTCTTCTCTGCCAGTCCAACCATAGTTGCTTCTGCCTACAGAGCGATGTTAAAGAAGTATGCCTTCTCCAGCCTGGTCATGAGGTTACTCAAAGGCAGTAACCAGTGATTTTTGGTCTCTAGTAAAAGCATAATTGGGCCGATTTAATTACTCTTTGTGCAATTAGAATTTGGAAAGTTGGCAAGCTGATTATTTAATGGTGTCAATGGGACTCATAGCCATGTGCAAGCTGAGATGATAAGGAAGTGGTTGGCAAGGAAAGAGAATGGAGAAGACATGCAGGAAGAAGTGGGGGCATCATGAAAGAGTGAGGCTTTTTAGTCTTCGAAAGTACAGAGTTCCTGCCAGATTTCCAATTCATAGGTTCAAATAGGCGAGATGTAGCCATACTGGGATTCACTGTTCTCAAATTTCCTTTTAGCTAACTCACTTCTTCAATTGAAACTCCCCTTTTCTTCCTGTCCTAAAGCAACTGAATGAATATCTGGACCTCAAAACTGAAAAAAACCCCACATAGTAGAAATAAAAAAGGGAAAAAACATCCTACCATCTGTCTTGCACATGTAACTCATGTAACTACTTTTACCTAAGATGAAAGTACACGTGATGATGCCACTTCACTGTACAAACCACGTGAAAGACCCTTCTTTAATATCTGAGAGTAAAATGAAAAAATATTAGATACAGTCTTGGTTCTTTGGAGAGAAAACACATACACACATGAAAAAGGTAACCAAGATTGCAAAGGTGCTTAAATTTCTTAAAAAACAACAAATGATGTAGAAAATAAATGCACCACAGCTTCTGAAATGGATGTTCCTGGGTGATGAGGAAAAACCTGAGAGGCATATGGGTCCTTTGCTTTAAGGCCACAGAAAAGACAAAGGCATTCTGTGTCATTTATGATCACATTGGGGGTACTTTTTGCTTATTAAATTATACTGCCTACTAATATCTAGGCCAATGTGCATGGCCACGTTTGGATTCTGAACTCTGGCACATGGACTAGCAGCTTTCACCATATCTACCTCCTTCAACCTGCCCAAGTCACACCCAATCTTGGGAACTGGTGTCTAACCACTGATGCTTTACTGTTTAGCAAGATTAGCACCCAGAGAGATTCTCGCCCCTACTCCTTACTCTGTCACCTGCTGCTTCATGTGTCAGCTACTCATCAAGTAGGAAGCAGTCAGGACTGGGCAGAGTCTGCACCCGGGCTGCCTGGGTTAGAATACAACCACTCTCAAAGATTAGATTGCACCTTGACTTCACCAAATTACTTAGCCTCCCTATTCCTAAGATGTCTTAGCTATGAAATAAGCACAGTAAAGTAACATTTACCACATAGGGTAGTAGGAGATTTAAAGATGTAGTATATTTAAAGCACTGTTAAATAAATATCATGGTACTCATTTTGAAATGTTGATTTTGTTTTATATTTTTCTTTAGGTAACTACAATATTATCATATATTCTTCTTACTGAGCAATACTGAAAATGATAAACATCTGCTAATGGTAGATGATACAAAAAGAGGCACTGAAGAATAGGCTGTTTACTTGTTTCATTAAGCACTTCTTGTTAAAATGAGTGTTTGTGTATTTATTGGTTTTCCCCCTTAGTCCTCTTAGTTGTTGTTGCTCTAAGTAGGATGTGCAGTTATTTTCTTCAGCTGACACTGAATCTCCTCATTCAAAGACCATCTATCAGACATCAGCCCTATCATCAAGCCTTCTCTGGCATTTTTCAGGTTTGGTGAAATACTTCATTCTACTCCCATAATTTCTCATATAAATCTTATGTCATTTTTCACGTTATACTGAAATGATCTGTTTGGGAAGTTGGATCTCTGGGGAAGAGGATTTGTCTTCTAATTTGTATCCTCAACACTTTGTATAGTAACTAATGTATAAGGGAGCCTCAACCAATATTTGCTGAACTGAGCATTTTTTATGATAGCAAAAATTACAAAGTATTTAGAGGATTTGCAGGATCAAGGCCTTCATGTATAAAGGTATATTTACTGTTGGAAAGAATTCTTTCTAAAGAAATCAGTGTTGAAGTCCAGTGAGGGAATGGAGCCCGGCATGAAATAACTTTGAACATTCTTAAATGTAAAATTACATCCCCCCTAAGTGAGTAATGGTACAAATGTTCTTAAAATTTCTGATGGAATATTCAGTCTTCTTTTACAACTTGTTCGACAAAGAACTTATACCTTTTTCAGAAATGCTGATTTCTGTGCTGATGAGAAAATATGTGCCTTTTTTCAGTGTTAATTATGACCTTAAATAACTCCTCTCTCATTTACACCATGAAATGTTCAATCTTCTTGTTCTGATAATTGTTTATGGTAAAAATGGTCATTAGGCTTTAAATTGTTGACAAAATTAACAGATACTGTTAAAATGTTTGGATGTTTATAACATTAAATAAAGTTAGTAAGAACACAAGATGTGTTTTTGCAATATAACTAGAGGACAAGAATATTTCAGTTATCTTAGAGGAAGTACTGATACAATTGCTTGGAGTATGTGACAAAAGGCAGAAGAGAAATGTAATTGATAGAAAGCACAATTTAAATAATCCATTGAGAGAATTACCGCATTTCAAAGGTCACAAAGTTTTCAGTTATATATGAAAGCAGAGATGAGATTTCTTATATAAATACTTCCAAAGACCCAGAATTATTCAGACCAAAAAATCATACATGATTACTCAAAAATGCATTTGTCTAGATTATCAATTACAAATCTGACAGTCAGATATTGACTTGATTTCTCTAAGAGCTTTCTTTGCCACATCAGTTTTCTCCAAAGTGTTATAGGAATTTCTAAAAGTCTGTGCAATTGCTGAATTTTGATAGTTAACCATATTTGAAAAAGGATATGATTATTAAAATTACTTTTAGTTTGTAAATTTTTCTTTGACTTTTACTTCATTACAAGTGGAACATTTTCGTTCAGTTAATTTTCATAAAAGCTTAAAAAGCTGGAATGTGCCAGTGTTCATAAACTGAAAATAACTATAGGGGAGCTACAAATTTTTTAAGAATTATTTTTCACATTTTATTACTTCCTCTTTTGAGGTTGGCCTAAATTCCCCCCGTGATGGTTAGACTAATATGTCAACTTGGCCGGATAATGGTGCCCAGTTGTTTGGTCAAGCAAGCACTGGGCTAATTACAAGGCATTGCATGTACTTTAATTATCAGTGGGTCGATTGTATCTATGGCTGATTATATCTACAATCAACTGAGGAGATTGCCTTCAGCAATGAGTGAAGTCTCATTCAATCAGTTGATTTCAGCATTCGGAGAGAGAATTTCCATCCCGACTTCAGACACCCAGTGTTTTCTGGGGAATTCACAGTGGACCTTCATCAGAGACCCTGGCTTGCAGCCTGCCCTACAGAATGTGGACTTGCGCGTTCCCACAGTCACGTGAGACAATTTTATAAAATCTCATACTATTTAGAGAAATCTTCTGTTGGTTCTGCTTTCCCAGAGAACCCCGGTTAATACCCCCTGTATAAACTCTGGAGTTCTGGCCACAGAGTTATGTGGGAATTAGATTTATAAGAGTCATAATTGGCTTAGTTTTAATTTCATTTGCCAGTTTGCTAAGTTTCCCCAAGATAACCGCATCAGATCAAGCTAAATGAATCTTATACCCTAAATGACATTTGGTTTTCTCAGGGAGTTGAAAACAAGAAGCCCAAGGAGGACTGGAGCCCGTATTCCGGGGATGTATTTGGGGGAGGTTTGTCAATGGTGAATGGAGGTGCTAATCTGTCCAGAATTCCGAAGCTATTTTGAAAACCAAACCACCAAAATAGGCTTCTCCTGCGTGTTCCTTCTAGGAGCACTTTAGTCTTGAGTAGAGCACAGACCTTTCCGGTGAAAATGATTTCATTCAGCAGTACTCTGATACTATGTTCTTAAAACGAAGCCCAGTGCCTCAGGGAGAAACAAGCTAGGATTCAAAAGCTGAAAGCCAGAAAGCCAAAGATAATTTAGTTTCCCTCATTTCCCATCACCGTCGTCTGAGCGTGTCCTGATTCATCCCCCATGGCTGAGAGCGAACTTTCCATATGATGCATTGAAGCAATGGCAGGTGTACGATGAGCCTTTTTTCTCCCCCTTCCTGCCATCTAGTTTCTCATCTGTCATGCAACCATTTGGGAGGCTGCAGACTAATATAACATGTATTGCAGTCATCACAGGAGGAGTGGGAAGAGGATTCCTGTCCTGCTGGCCAAAGAACTGTCTCTTAGAGAGCAACCTGTCTTTTTCTTTTCTTTTTGAAAAGAAGGCTGGATGTCACACCAAGTATTTTATAACTTGCTGACTCTGCAAGTGTCCTAGAAAACCTAAATGCCTGCAAAACTTTCAAAGGACATGTTCCTGTGTAAAGGCCTAACTTTTTGAAATGTGGCCGTGTTGTGGGTTCAGTGGAGGCCGGGTGAGTCAGGAGGCATGGTAGGAGGGACCTTTAAGAAGCTCTCGCAATTACTCTCCTCCACACAGCCATCTCCAAGTTGTGTGTGCATCAGCCAGTGGTTTGGTGGTAATAAACAGAGAGCAAGGGTCAGCTGCCCCATCTCTGAGAAGTTCCTAAAAGCCTCCTAAAATTTTTCTTGTGACATAGAGTACAGATGTCCTCCAAGATGGGCTGACTCTGGGTGGTGCCCAGGGGTGGACACAGTGGGAAATCCCTGCTGTCTGCTTTTCCTCCTTGGGCTTGGCCTGGGGCCCCACAATTGGGCAAAACCCTAGTTTAGTCAATTCTTGATAAAGTCTTGTCCTCCCTAAACAGTGGGTGGCTTTGAGGTCTAGTCCCAGATTAAAAGACTGGATATACCTGTTTTAAAATATAAATGAAGAATCTTAAATATATTCTTAAGTAAGATAAAGTAAATAAAATCAGTACTGTGAACTCCTGCAAGTGAGGATGGCAATAAAATATCAGCAGGCACAGCTCCCGAAAAGAAGACTGAAAATGTATACTTATAAAAACAAATACTTAAAAAGAAGAAAGATAGGGAAAAAAGAAAGAGAGAAGGGAATGAAAACAAAGTCCTAAAGAGAAGGTCGAAGGTAAGGAAAGCAAGAGGACAGAATTGTGGTTAGAAACCACTAATAGACAAATGACACGAGACAAAAAAGGGAGATAAAACTGGCCAAGGAACAGGCAAAACCAAGCCAAGTTGGCAGCTTGTGTCATAGGCCTGAAGGAGCATTTAAGCAGTAAGAAAAATTTTATCACCCAAGCCCTGAAGTGAGGATTAAAAATAGTTTGGCGCAGAGACGGATGGTGGAGTGATGGTGGATGGCCCAGAAGGAACATAACCTCAGATATTCTCTGAACTGCTGTGTGAGAGGACGGTTTATTCCTACGAAACGCCTGCTCCTGTGCTACCCAGAAGAATGCCAGCAAAGGGATTCACTTGAATTGAAAACGCCTGATCTGTTGCAAATGTGGGGCTGGGTGGTGTGTTAAAGCTCTGATCTAGAAGTGTTGAGCTGGTCACATTTCTTTGTAATGAGGATATCTGTTTTTAGACTGTACTGTAAATAACAAGTTACCTTTCCCCCACCTTAACTCCACCCCAGCCTGCAGAAGGAGCAGAATTTAAATCTGCCCACTGCTGCAGCCAAGAAGAGTGCCAGCTAAGTGGATATAAATAGGAAGCTACAGGACTGATGCAGCAGAGCAGGCATCCTTCCTCAGTAATGAGGAGAGAAGGAAGCCAGCGGCCAGCAAGGCTCACTTCCACAGAAGCTTACTTACTTAGCTATGCTGGGATCTCATTCCCAGCGTGCTGCAAACGTAGAAGTAGAACTCAAGAATGGAGGTACCAAGAGACTCTGGGGGCAGCCTGCCCTAGGGCAGAAAGACCAGGTGAGCCTGGAAGGAAGTAGATCTTGACTCTACCAGAAGATAGACCAGCTAAGGGACTCAACCGGTTCCTTGAGAAGAAAACGGACGTCCACATCACAACCCCACCCTGGAGCGGATACACTTGAGAGTCAGCCTAGACCCACCAGCATACGGTGCAGGTGGTTAAAATAGTTACTGGGTGGAGATGGTGCAGACCTGAGACCCAAATGCTCCCTGCCGGCCTGCGTTCTCCGATCCCCGCCCTCTGCCCCCACTAGGCCCGTCTCCTAGCTGGCTGCTGCTCTGATTGGTCTTGTCTCTATCCATCATACCCACAAAACTCCTCCTGCCCAGGAACCTCCACAGGTAGTTCTCCCTGGCCACCTGCCTGCCCTCCACCTGCCGCCCCCATCTGGCCTAGCAGGACATAGTGGGAACTGCCAGCAGCCACCATACCACTCACCAAGATGTCACCAGGGCCCCTGGGGAGCGCCATCATCCCTGTCCACTGCCAGGCCCCTCGTGCTTCTGGAAGGGCTTCACTGGGCAGGGAGGGGCTGTGGCATCTGACTGAGCACATGACCATCATTCCCTGTTAGTTTTAATATGAACCTCATACGTCTGCTACAACTCTAACTGGCAAAGGTTTTGAGTGCTGCCTCAGCTTCCATCTTACCTTGGTTGAGTCACTTGCCTCAAGACTGACCTTTGACCTAGCTAATGAGCAGCTTTCGAACCCTGCTGCATAAACTCCCTTAAAGGCCAAACCCGCATCTTCTGCCATCACTCGCACACCTCACCCAGATCCACACCTGGTCCTAAGTGATAAGCTCACCCTCCCCACCACTTTCCACTTTTGCCCGTGTTTGCTTTAAACTAACCAATCCTTGACTTCTTTGGGCATTCCACCCCCTGACCACAATGAAGGCACAAGCCCATGGGTCCATCTCGCTCTACCTGTCTGCGCCCCCCTGCTGGCTGAGCCTCTGAGCTGATGGTGCTTCCCGTCAGCCCCTTGTGGCCCTTCTCTCTGGGACCTGTGAGTAGTAAACTGTCTTTTCTCATGTATTATGTTCTCAGTTTCCCATTGTGACCTTCCTCTGGACCCAAATTTAAAGTCCAACTTGGCT
This sequence comes from Dasypus novemcinctus, assembly GCF_030445035.2. Classification (NCBI taxonomy): domain Eukaryota; kingdom Metazoa; phylum Chordata; class Mammalia; order Cingulata; family Dasypodidae; genus Dasypus; species Dasypus novemcinctus. The sequence continues at coordinate 86,093,996 of NC_080688.1, read as the reverse complement.
GATTTGGAAGAGTCTGCTGTAATAGCAAATTAACTATGTCATTCTCAATTCGGATTGTAGAGAAGCACAGGAATGCTGTGACTAAGAGCGTGAGTTTTGCGGTCAGATGGCCTGTTTTCAAGTTAGCTACACTTTTGACGTTGTCCTTCCTCAGCCCAGCCACTTGGCCTCCTTCATTTTCACCTTCACTCGTAATATGGTTAGAATGTCCTTCCTTCACTTGACTGGGAGGAGTGAACGTGATGATCCCGCACAGTGACGAGCAGAGCCCTGGAGGGCCCAGCCTGGGCCACGTGATGCTGTCCCTTACTGCTGCTGTTTGACGTTTTTCTGGGGTTTCTCACAGGAGATTCTTTGGGCCCTTTCGTCTGTTCAGGTTGTTGGTCTCCATGGCGATAAGGCTGCCTGACATGTGTAGGTGGCCTGGGGCATCACCTTTTTCTCCTGTCAGTGATTAATTCTTTTGTGAGCAAAGCTTGTCATTAGAGCAAGCTCTTGTTCTGTCATGTCTTACTGAGCTATTTGAGATGATCTCTGGTTTGATGTGCCATATTCAGGGTGGACACTTTGTGCCTTTAGAGTGATAAATTGTCCCCAGTCCTCCCACTTCTGCCTACATTTGACTATACTCACAACCCACAAAGCCAGGCTGACCACAAATTTTAGTGTCATCCCAAATGCCATGACTTTATTGATGTGACACAGAAAGCCATGGCTCTGCTGTGGAACGGTTTGCTAAGGACAATCTTAGAAATATAAATCTTGTGAAGTAATCTCAACTCTTTACTCAATGAAATCAACAGAGAACCAGAGGATATTTTTGGAATAGAAGGGTAATCAGAGGAAATATGTTCTGATTGTTTACCTGATGCAGTAATCCTTTCCCCAATATCTGTGACAACTGTACATTAGGCCTCTCCTTAAGTGTCTAATAGTTCACACTATGATGAATATACATATATGTGTATGCATCCTTAATATTAGAATTTTTACTTTTAATTAAAGTCTGCCTTTCTGTCATTGTAAATCATGCCATAGTGCTCATATTCTAGCCTCTGTCAGAAATCTCCTCTCCAGTGTAGTTAACCTTAGCCAGGCTTTGGCAATCCAGCCTCTATACTCTCTTTCAAGAGAAGTTTATTAAAACCCTACAAGATCCTGAAAACAGGCTAATCCTGAATAGTCACAAGTACCCAAGGCAGTTTCTTCCCACGCATGGTTCACAGTCTCCTAGGAAAGGAAATGGACAGGCAGAATAAACGACTCCATGGACTGGAGTGCGCAGTCAGCCTCGTGTGGAGGCAGCTGTGTGGAGAAGCAAGGCCTCTCGTAGCCATAAGGGAATCAGAAGGGGCTTGACAGGGAAGGAGGCAGTACATGGACTGAGCTACACACAGGGCATCCCATAGCAGAGGCAGGTAACCCACAGCAAGTCTACAGCGAAGAACATGTGTTTCATAAAGTCCAAGATAGACGTCTCACCCCTGGGCTTCATCGTTACAGTTACCTGCCTCCTCTGCTTAGCCACATGGTGCTCCAACCACACTTCAAACTTCTTACTCATTCCCTGCCAAATGGAAGTCACCGTCATCCCCAAAGTTGCTCTTCCTTCTCTATTTCCCTTACACCAGGGGTTCTTCACCTTTTTTGTTCCATGGACCCCTCTGCCAGTCAGGTGAAAACCATGGGCCCCTTCTCAGAATGTAGCGGCAGATAGTTTTATGACACTCAACATTGGCATCTCTTTAAATTAAATTTTAGGGTTATTCCAAATCACACTTTACAACTTTCCCATAATTTCAATACCTGATAACCTCACAGTTCAATGTGTTCAAATGGCCATTTTCAGCAAACAGAAATTTGAGTTTTCCCACAGTATCATAAACTATCTCTGCCATCCTTCCCAACATTTTGCAGGCAGTTATCCACTGCACTCAGAACATGCCACAACAAAATAAAAGTCATATAAAGTCCACACTATAGTGTGTATTATTTAATAAATATATCACACCTGCACCAACACATCCCTACAAGAATAACGTTTTTTTGAATTTTTAATTCAAGCTCATGGACCCCCTGAAGTCTTTCCACAGATCCCTTGGGGGTCTGTGGACCCCTGGTTAAGGACCCCTCCCTTACACCTGATTAAACTGTGGGTAGAGAGTCAGAGTGGCTGATTCTGCCACTTTTATGTGACTGATGGGAGACTGGTTATTTAACGGTTCTATGCTCTCAAACCTTATTTCTAAAGTGACTGTAAAGAAGAGTACCCACCTCTTTGAATGACTAGAAGTATGAAAAGACCTTCTCTTCATTGAGTAGCACAGTGCCTCACCCATCATAAGAGCTCAGCAAATGAGGCTATACTTATGATTTAAATTAATAATAATAAAATTGTTCTCTAACTATTCATCCCAGTTAAAAACCTGGAGATTGACAGAAACTCTCACCTCTCCTTCACTGGACTCCTGCTCCCCATAACAGCGCCTCAGTGTTGATGCTCCAACTTCCTGTGCCTAAAATTTCTTTCTTCTTTTTCTTGTTGCCATAGTGAGGCCCTCTCTAATATATATTCCTCCAACACATAATCTAATCTTTTTGGCCATATGGTCTCCTTAGACATATTTTCCTTTCAGGACACACAAAGGCATCTAAGACACCCCAGGATTCGAATGACCAAACACCACCAATAACAGAGGCAAACAGCATAAGTGCCGAGGCTCTCCTTAGGTAGATGTAGGATGAACATTTCTTAATGTAAAGTTTCCCGTGGTGAAAGACTTTAGCAATGCTTTTATGATTGAACTGAAGCAACACTATTTCTTCTTTGAATGATTTTCTGTATTACATCCCATTTCAAAGCACACTTCCTTTGGCGTGATCCACCTTAGATGCAACACTGACTTGTGACAGCCTACTTCAACCTCATCTGAGGCTCCTCGCTGCATATTGGATGGAATGAAAGTCCCAGGAACTTTCATGCCGGCAGGGCTTTCATGCCTCCCCACCCACCCCTGTCTGCCTTCGCAGCCTCGAGATCTGGCGTGCTGAAGCTTTCACCTCATTAGCAATTAGGGAACTGCTTGCTGGACTTAACGACTGCCCTGTTCTTTCCCACCGCTGAGCGATCCCCCTGCGCTGGTGGGATGGTCTTCACCATGACCAGCTCCACCACAGCCTCTCCAACAAGAGCTGGTTGAGGACTTTATATGCAACTGGCTTTTCTCCAAACCTTTTAAAATCTATTTTCTTAAAATCCATGGTGCATCTAGTATGCCTCTCTTTCCTACCTACTACAACTGGAGATAACTCTTCAAGTATTTTGTCAAATGGTTCCTACAGTTTCCATTTGGCCCAAAAGTCCTCATTCTAATTTAGCTCTGGGACCTCCTATAAACTAATTTTTTAAACATTTTTGACTCTTTGTCTATATTCCCAGCATGTCGAAGATGCATTTCTTGAATAGGCTCAGATAACAGACACTACCCGCCTTTCATGTTATCCCTAATAGGAAGAATTAGACTTCATCTTTACAGCACTACTATCATTTTGTCAATAACTCTTTTACATCATTAGTATAAGTTAATATATTTACATGCCAAGCTTTCCTTCTAGAAAGTAAGGTTATTCAAGGGCAGATGCCAGTTATTTCTTATTCTTTTTCCACCAATTCCTAGCACAGGGCCTAGTAAATGTCAGTTGAAAATACATGAATAAAATAGTGAAGCAGAGACAACACTTTGCATGCACAGTCATCTCTTTTGTGAGTACCTCAATGAGGAGTGTGAGCTTAACACGAGCTCTTCAGGTCAATGCAACAATTCTACGGATGACCAAACCTTCTGCATCAAGCTAACCTACCACTGCTCGTGTATTCTATAGAAATCTGCCTTACCTTTAAATCTACCCTAAAATCTAAGCTATGCTTCTCAAAATGTCACTGCCATGAGATAAGCATTCTGTTACCTTTATGCCTAAAATTCTGGATGGGAAGAATGCTGACTCTTGATTTAAAATATATAATTAAAGTTCTACTCAGCACATAGAAAATCTAATTTGAAAAAACCATTATCATTTTTCCCCAGAAATCATTTCCCTGGTTTAACAAGTAATTCTTTTCAGTACTCATGAAAGTAAGTGTATTATTGAGCTACCTTACATGATTTAACACTAAATAAACAACTGCTGCATGCAGCGTAAAGATCATGATGGAAAATTCTTTTCAAAAGCAGTTTTTCCCCAGATGACATGGGTTAGAAAAAACAAGGAACTTCTTTGTGTCTAGGCGTTGATGACACTTCTGGATGGATGCCCTACTCATACTCAGCACCCCTTTCACCTCCCCACATTCTTCTATCTACTCGTTTAGTTAAGGGACCAATTGCAGTGGGAAATACAATTCCCCAATGCCATATATATTTGTAAAATAGTGTGGGGATGGGGGGATGGGAATGCAGAAAGGATGTAAGGTTCTCTCATTTTAAGCATAAGTAAAAATAACTTGCTCCCTCTTTCTCCAAGGAGAAGTAGAGATGGTTAGTGAGGCAGTAGAGTACACTCTATTCTTTTTAAAAGGGCTCAAATCCCTGGGCTGTCACTGGGTAAAACACCATTCCATCTCTCTTAACTCTTTCTAACATGACTCTCTCACCCAAACTTTCTCATGATTAGTAACTAGAACATTCACCCCATCTGATGGGGTCCAGAACTCCTGGAAAGACATTTTCTTGATCTATAACCTAAACTGTCTTGATGTTGTCTTTTTTCTCTGGGGTTCTTTAGCAGACAGTAGTAATGGAATATTGGACAAGCCAAACTCAGCTAATTTTACAGAACATTTGTTGTCTTAAAGAACACTTAGGGGTACCAAAAGGACTAGTGATGCTGGATTTTGTGAAAACAAAATCAAAACTTGGATAGTTACCTTCGGTCAAGGGGCCTTTTGGCTTCCTTCACATTGTACCATTTGGCAGCTGCTGTCTTCTACTCATAACACGGTCAGGTCGAAGAAGCCAGTAAGTGACACTCTCAATTACCTCAGAATAATGTCTGCTTGCTGGTCCTGCCTTGTTGCTCTTCCCAGGTCTACATGTCAGGAATAACCTGGAGGTTAAATGGTTTTAGACAAAACACTAGGAAGCCTTGTACCTTTAATGGAGTGGATTTTCCTTCCTATCATCAATCAGAGAAGCCCCCACTAAGATTTTATAATAGTTTATTTCACCCTGGTGTGAGAGAGAAAATTCTGGTTCATTAATCTTTTCCTCCATAAAGATGTAAAAGATAAGAGAAATGCAATGTCTCACATGGGCATTTTATAGGTGAAGACAGCGAGACAGAATTTGGAATTGTATGCTTGGCTTTGCCATGAAAATCAGAACTCACTAAAATCCTGTAGCTCTAGCTTCATATTAACACTTGGTTTCATTTTGAGAGAGGAGGAACAGGAAAAAAAGCCCTATACCAGTAAGACGCTTGCCAGGAGTGAGAAAAGAGAAAGACCAAGACAGGTACTCTCCAATCACCAAGTCTACGTGCAGCTGAGTGCAGAAGTCTAGGAAATGTAGTTAAGTGATATTTAATACTATTACAGGATTTGTGTTTGAAAGAAGATGAGATTACAGAAATAACTGAAGAGTGGATACACTTTAAAATTACTACAGTGGTGAGAAGGAAGAACACGTCTCTTTATTCAAAAGTCTTGAAATAATGAAGTAAAAAATGTAGTTGCCTCAACCCTGTGGACTAGAAATATTGCCAAAACAATCAGAAAAGCAAAGCCACAACTTGTAAAATAACTCAAATCAAATATCAACATATTAGGAGCTGAAAGTGAGTGGGCTCCCCAATTTTACCCAAGGAACGTGAAAAAAAATACACAAGAAAAGCCTAGTTTCAATTTAATATGAAAGATATTTTCTTCATTTGGTTTGCATTTCTTGAGCCTCCTATTTAGCTGAAGTAAAAATTGCATTTAATTTCAGTGGATCGAAAAAGCCCATCAGTTTGTTCACTAGTAACATTGCTTTATTTATTGATTTCTTGAGTTAAGTCCTGTCAACACTGATAGACAAAGTCTTATACCATTTTTTAAACATGAACTTTGCCCATTTTGCTACCCAGAGAGCTTTCTATATTTTTACTTCTTTCCTGCCTCCCAAATGAGTCTTCCATTTATCTGCAAACTGTCAGCATAGTAGATGAGCTTTGCCATCTGCTTAGCTGACAAGGTTTTTGGTTGAGCATATTGGAAGGGCACCTCTCACTCTGATGACAGCAGGTGCCAGTGCAAAAGAAAGGAGGATCGTGTACACCTGTTTGATCTCCATTGTCCCCGATAGAATGGAATCAAAACCGCACCTGCCATTCAAACCTGCAAAGTGTTGGTTGATAAGAGGATGTAGCATCTAAAGTCCTATTTCCTTGCTGTGTTATATTACGTGGCACTGTGAAAGGTGAAATACTTAAATTTTGTTTCCTCTTCAGGTTTTTCCTTTTTTAGATTCAATATGAGCAATAAAAATAAAAAGCCAGGTAAAAACAGCCCTCCACTAGAGTGACAGGGTCATCCTCTAACCCATCTTATTCTTTATTCCTCTAATTTCCCAATTTGCTCCCTAATTTTTAGGCAACTGCTCTAAACCTTCCATGTTGAATCACTCATATTCATTTCCCCCAACATCTAACTCAATACCTTTTTTTTTTCATGGTACATTCATTGCATTTGGTGAATACATTTTGGAGCACTGCTGCATCACATGAATAATGGCTTACATTGTAGTATACACTTCTCCCTCAGCCCACCCCGTGGGCCGTGGCAGGGCATACAATGTCCAGCATCTGTCCCTGCAGTACCACCCAGGACAATTCCAAGTCCTGAAAATGCCCCCACATCATATGTCTTCTTCCTTCTCCCTACCCTCAGCTGATACCATGACCACTTTCTCCACATCAATGCTAAAATTTCTTTCATTACTAATCACAATAGTTCCATAGTAGAATATCAGTAAGTCCACTCTAATCCATACTCTATTCCTCCATCCTGTGGACCCTGGGATGGTGATGTCCACTCCACCTCTATATTGAGAGGAGGCTTAGATTCCACATGGATGATTGATAACTCAGTACCTTGCACATTAAATGGTTGGTTATTTTTTACATATGATGAATGGAAGCAAAATAGTGGAAGATGTTTGCTATGTTAATAGAATAGTAAAGGGAGAATAAATATATGCACACATCCAGATGAGAGAATACGAATCTTTGAGGATAGTCAAGAACAGGGATTCAGATCAGATGGAAGGACCAAGTTGAGTGTGTATCTGTGTGTGTAGGCACTACTCCCTCTTTGAAGATAAATCTGCATATAAAAAATTTGATTTAAGAATGGCTTTATTTTATAAGGAATACATGAATACATTTATTTGCCCACACATACACACTATAAGATTTTATTTCTTAGAAAGAGATGCCTGATTACATTGAGTGCTTTTAGCACTACATGATTGATTTCACTTATGCCACACGAGTGGGAAAAGGAGTCAACATTGATCTATAAGTTGTTTTACCTCAGGTTGGAGATATAAAAGTAAAAATAATCTTCATTTCATGTCCTCACTAATGTTAAGTTATTTTAAACGCTTCCAAAATTGAAGCCACATTTACTGTCGATCGGGGGCTGTGTTATTTTTCGATTGGCTTTTGGATTGTCATTTAAATTCCTTTGCTACAGCATCTAGTTGGAAAGCCTCCCATCCTACTAGTGCAAACTCACAACTACACAGGACCTGCCTGTGCCTGGGCTTCTGACTCTCCTTACTCAGCTTATAACCCGTGGTCCTTAGGCATCAACTCCTTTACAACCTCCCTTCCCACAAGCCATAGGATGGAGTGCGTTGTGCTTCTTTTGTTCTTTTGAGCCTCATGGCATATTGTCCTCAGCTCTAAGGTCATATTTATTAATTGCACTATTATTGTTGTTTTTGGTCTTTCTTCCCCCAATGAGCCTGAGATGTCCAAGGTTAAGAGTTCTTTGATGATCATGCCTCTAATCCCCTGGCCTCCCTGAGTACCTGGTGTAAATGAAGAGAGGCATTTGGAAGCTGAAATGAATCGTAAAACCAGTCATTATCCCATAAGCCCCAAACAGATTATTTTGTTTATCAAATACTACATTTCAAGATATTTGCTAACTCAGGATAAAGTGAAATTTATTGGGAAGGCTGTAATTTACAGATGTAAAGTTGGAAATACTATCACGTTAGAGACCTCTAGAAGCCATATTGATGAGCTGATGGATTAGAATTCATCATGAATATTAGAAAAAATGAGAAGAAATTATATAGTAGATAATATCTGACATTCTAAAAATAAAGGAGCAAATTATTCATTCTCAAACACAATGCAAACAGTAATAATAGTTTCTACTTGCTAAATGTCTTGTAGGTGTTTACATTATTTTTAGTGTTTGCAACAAAGATACCAGGTAGTTTTTATTTCCATGGTTAATTAAACTTTTCTAAGGTAATTTCCTTCCTAGCAAGTAGCAAAATTAGGATTTGAACCCTCAGACTCTTTCTTTCTGCCTGTGATTGTCCTCCTAAAACTCTGAGTCATAACTAAATCGTGTGAGGATAAATTTATTTGTAAGAAGAAAATAGATGTTCTAAATATTTTATCCCTTTTTAGGTTATAGGACATAATATCCCTACTTTAGAAATGAGTAATATCATCCTATTTTATTTAAACTGTAAAGAAAAGTAGGAAATAATATCTATGTAGTGCCTTATTTCAAACTGTTAATTAATATTGCATTCTAGTTAACTTTGTTTAGGTTTCAGAGTAACTTAAATTAAGATTTAGAGGAGAATTATACTTTTCTCTTGCAAATGGTTTGGATACCTCACCATAATAGCTTTATTTCCTATATAAACGTATTTCCCATCTAGAATATCTATAAACATTTATCTATATAGATATATGGATATATGTGTGTATATATATGTGATTAATATATTATAAATCCAACTATAACAGGTAATGTTATAGAATTTAATTTCTTTTAGAAATCTGTTATGGGAAATAAGGCCCAAAGTTCCGTGAGCACCTCACTGCAGTATAACATGGGTATCCAGTTTCCTAAGAGACTACCTTATGGCCACTGCAATTGCAGCTAACATGGAAAATGTAAACCACTCTCCCTAAATGTGATGACACTGGAATCTAGACAGGGTATATCTCGAAGTGTAGAGCTTATTATCCAAATGTAGATCCAGCAATTATGTAACAAAATTCTTCAGCAATAAAGCATTTTGCTAGAAAGAGTACAGGATATGAGAAAGTATCAGCTATGGCCCTTCTCTTCAAGGCCATGCAATCTACTCAAGGAAATAATATCTAATATGAACAACAGCCAATAGAGTGAAAAATTGTCAAATGAGGCTAAGAGCTGAATTGTGAGAAGGGAGAGATTATTTGAGGTGAAATGACATGAAAAACGCTTTATGAAAGAGAAATTGGTTTGGACTAGGTTTAAGTGGATGCCATCAGTTCAAAATGAAAAAATGAGTATTCCAGGTCTAAAGAAAGTGGAGATGGGAAAGCCTGAGGCTTAGAATCGTGGGAACAGTCCACTTGGGACATAACTGGGGACTGGGAAGCTGAAAGGCTGGAGGGATGGCTTAAGAGGTGGTTTAAGCTCCTTTTTAAGCCAGGCATCTTGATTGGCTGACCATGGAGCTAGTACTTTCGGTAATAGAGTCATTTATTATATTAAGTATCCAGGCAATAGAAATAATGAGGGTTTTAGAGAAATGTTCTAAAATGAAAGAGGGAGCATTTTTCTCTATATTCTGAAATTCTAAAGTCCCTCTAGAAATTAAAACATGCAATTTCAGATTAAATTTTAAAAAGCAGTGGACAAAAGATGTAAAAGGTGTGCCTTATTCAAGTCTCTGTAGTTGATTCATTTAAAATCAGCCATCATAAAAATCACAGCAATATAAAATTTTAAAAATAAAGTAACATTTACATGTATCCATCAAAACATTTTCTATTCATGTTATAAATGCTGTTCACAGTCTTTCTCTAGCATAAATGAATTATGCATTACTTTAGTATATAAAAGTAATTTTCTTTGGTGTGAGGATATATTCAGGATCCAGTCTTCTTTTATAATTATATATGTTTGTGAAAGAATGAAAGCGTTTTCAAGTATCTCAAGGAATAAAACAAAGAAAACTGTTCATTTTGCTATTAAAGCAGTACATTTTCTTTCATGGCCAAAAGTTATTTTTAAAGAAATAAAGAATCATGGACTATGGGCAGAAAATATTGAATTTTACACATTTTTACACATAGGGCAAAATATCATTCTCTGAAGAAATTTACTTAAAAACAAAATTATCTTTTCTTGCTTTATATATAAATATATGTCTTCCACACTCATAAAATTATTTTACTTTATCATTTCCATACCATCCACATTTATTTATTAATGGAGCAAAATATATTAGGTGAGATAATTGATATTTCACCAAAGCCTAATATTATTGAAAAAGAAGATGATATGTATAAGGGTAGGAAGAAATAAAAATTCAGTAAAATGGAGATTAAAGAGGATGAAGATATTTAAAGGCTATTTTGGCAAGCATTGCAATATATAGCTGGGAATCTTTATATGTAATTAGATTATGAAATAAAGCTAGCTGCCTTTGTAAGGTTTTAAATACTGTGAACACAGAGGCATATGGTCTTTTGCCTGTGTCAGCTGATTTCAACCTCAAATATGCTTATATCTTCTTAATTTTCGAAGCACTTTTCCATTGTTCAAAAACTTTTATTTACAAATTAAAATTTTCTTACCTCATGCCAATCACTTAGCCACTTCTGAATATGTACCTATGAAAAAAGCTCTTTCACATATTTTTAGTCATTCATCTCATAAGTAATAAATGGCATTTGCTTTAAGCTTTTTTTTTCTTTGCATTTTAAAAATATTTTTAATTTTTAAAGAAGCTTTAGGGGAAGTGGACTTGGCCCAGTGGTTAGGGCGTCCGCCTACCACATGGGAGGTACGCCGTTCAAACCCCGGGCCTCCTTGACCCGTGTGGAGCTGGCCCACGTGCAGTGCTGATGTGCGCAAGGAGTGAAATGCCACATAGGGGTGTTCCCCCCCTCCCCCCGCGTAAGGGAGCCCCACGCTCAAGGAGTGCACCCCGTAAGGAGAGCCGCCCAGCGCGAAAGAAAGTGCAGCCTACCCAGGAATGGTGCTGCACACACGGAGCGCTGACACAGCAAGATGATGCAACAAAAGGAAACACAGATTCCTGTGTCGCTGACAACAACAGAAGCGGACAAAGAAGAACACGCAGCAAATGGACACAGAGAACAGACAACTGGGGTGGGGGTGGGGGGGGGGGGAAGGGGAGAGAAATAAATAAAAATAAATCTTTAAAAAAAAAGAAGTTTTAGATTATATAAATTACATCAAAATTATAGGGGATTCCCATACACCCCACCCTTTCCCCCTCCCAAACATCCCCCATTAACTTCTTTCATTAGTTTGGTACATTTGTTACAATTGATGTGCACATATTGAAGCACTGCTAGTAACCACGATCTGTAGTTTACATTACAGTTTAAACACTGCCCTGCCCAATTTTATAGGTTTTGACAAAATGTTTATTGGCCTGTATCCATCATTGCAATGTCATGCAGAACAATTCCAATGTTCTCAAAATGCCCCATATTACCCCTATTCTTCCCTCTACCTCCCCTCAGAACCTCTGGTGGCCACTGCCTTTACATTAATGATGGAGGTTCTTCTATTGTTAGGATAATATGTCTAATTTAGTCCGTAGTTGCATTCCCCCTTATGTTTGTTCATTTCTCTATCTTGAGGATTTGGGGATGGGATGCCTACTCAGTTTCTGATTGAGAGGGGGCTTAGATCCCATGGGGTAGTTGAATAGTGCTGTCTTGCTTGGAGTTGTAGATCCTCTCTGTTTTATGGGATGGGTGTTGTCTATCATCATCCTTTGGTTAGTTGTCCTGGGCGAGTCCAATGAACTGGAGAGTAGGTGTTGTAACTCTTCTGAGATTCAGAGCTCAACTGGCATATGAAGATTTAAACCTCTGGGGCATATATTTTAATGAGCATAGTGGTAATTACAGGTTCAAATAAAAGAGACAGAAGGGCCATGTGTAGGAAAATTATAAGTGAGTATAGCTCTGTTACATTGGGGAGCATATATTCCAAAGTAAGTCCCACTAACAAGGTGCTGAATTCCTGAGCTTGTCTGCCCTGATTGTAGTGTCTAGCTGTTTCTAGAACCCTCAGGAGTCCTGCTGTTTTAGCACCGTTTACTGTGGCAGTCAGTGAGATCCTCTGAGACATGCATAAGTGTAACCTCTGGAATGACTTTCCGACTCATTTTGAAATCTCTTAGCCACAAAAATTCATTTGTATCTAATATTTCACCCTTTTGGTCAAGGTGTTTTTCCAAATACATCACTAGTTTGTACTTGGTAATAATCCCTTGGTGCTAGGGAGGCTCATCCCTGGGAGTCATGTCCCATGCCAGGGGGGAAGGTAGCACATTTGTATGCTGAGTTTGGCTTAGAGAGAAGCCACATTTGAGCAACAAGGAGGCTTTCAGGAGGTAACTCTTAGGCAATATATAATATATAAGGTTCAATTTCATGAAAAAAGGTACATAAGCATAACATGACTATCAAGTGCCGCTTTGATTAGGCACTGCCCATGAACTCAGGGGATTCTTGCCACTCTATTAGAGAATGTAGCAGGACTTCCCAGGATGGGAATTCAATATTCTTTTGGTTCTTGTGTGGGCATTCATCCATTGAGACAATGCCCTATGACCACTTAACTATATTCATATGCCATAGAGGCATGCCCCAGGTGCCACCCTCCCCACACATCTCCCATCACTGACACCTTACATCAGTGATCCTTACCTGTCACAAAACCGTGTCCCTGAAGTAATCTACAATCTCCCCAAATCCAAAGGCAAAAAATAAATAAATAAATAAAATAAAATACAAAAATACAAAATAAAATAAAAAACAATTTTTTCATTGTGTCTTTCATCATAGTAAGATCTATTATCTTTTATGTACGGTGACAATTTCTTCTGTATGTTCTCCCAGTATTGTTTTTTTTTTCCCCTTTATTTTCAAAGAAAATAGGTTACAGAAAAGACACATAGAAAATTAGGTTACAGAAAAGTCACATAGAAAATATAGGGGATTCTCATACATCCAACCTCCTCCTTCTCTCCCACTGTCCCCTGTTAATAGTATTTTAAATATGTATGGCATATTGCTACAATTGATGTGAAAATATTGAAGCATTGCTACTAACCATGGTCAGTGGTTTACATTATGGTTTACATTTTGCACCGTACTCCTTTATAAGTTTTGACAAAATTTAAAATGGCCTGTATCCATTATTGCAAGACCATGCAGAACAATTCCAATGTCCTAAAAATGTCCTCTGTTCCATCTATTCTATTCTTTCCTTCTCTCCCTGGAACCTATGATAACCTCTTAGTTTCACTTTTTGAAAAATAAGGTTCATAGTTACATGCAATAATATTGAGGGCTTGACAAATTGGTCTTTTTTAAAAATTTTTTTATTAGGCACTGCCTACATTCTCAAGAGATTCTTGTCCCTCTAATTGAGAACATTAAGAATAACTAGGGGGAAGAGGACTTGGCCCAGTGGTTGGGGCACCCGTCTACCACGTGGGAGGTCCACGGTTCAAACCCCGGGCCTCCTTGACCCGTGTGGAGCTGGCCCACGCGCAGTGCTGATGTGTGCAAGGAGTGCCGTGCCACGCAGGGGTGTTCCCTGCGTAGGGGAGCCCCACGCGCAAGGAGTGCACCCCATAAGGAGAGCCGCCCAGCACAAAGAAAGTGCAGACTGCCCAGGAATGGCGCTGCACACACGGAGAGCTGACGCAACAAGATGATGCAACAAAAAGAAACACGGATTCCCGTGCCGCTGACAGCAACACAAGCGGAAAAAGAGGTAGACACAGCAAATGGACACAGAGAACAGACAACCGGGGTGGGGTGGTGGGGGAGAAGGGGAGAGAAATAAATAAATAAATAAATCTTAAAAAAAAAAAAAGAATAACTAGGGAAGATTTGTTATTTGGTCCAACTGATAGAGTGTCTGCCTATCACATGGGAGGTCCAAGGTTAATACCCAGAGCCCCCTGACCCATGTGGTGAGCTGGCCTACGTGCAGTGCTGATGCACAAAAGGAGTGCTGTGCTATGTGGGGGTGTCCCCACGTAGGGGAGCCCCATGCACAAGGAGTGAACCGAGTAAGGAGAGCCGCCAAGCGTGAAAAAAGTACAGCCTGCCCAGAAATGGCGCTGCACAAACAGAGAGCTGATGCAGCAAGATGATGCAACAAAACTAGACACAGATTCTGGGTGTTGCTGACAAGAATACAAGCAAACACAGAAGAACACACAGAGAATGGACACAGAGAGCAGACAATTGGGGTGGGGGGAGAAATTAAAAAAAAAAAGAAATGTAGTTTGGAAATTGCAACTTGCCAAGAAAAGATGATTGATTTTGGAAGATAGGTTAAATTTAACAAATATAGTCTAGCCTAATCATAAGTTTTCATAAGCCTGCATCTGCTATAATCCCTGTCAATTGCATTTGCCTTAATAAGCAAGTAAATGAATTAATTAGGATTGAAAACAACAGATTTCATAACAGTGGTTTTAGTTCTACGTTAGACTGGGCATAATATCTCAAATTGAGAAATCATAATATGTTACTGTTAATTTGACCTACTTTTACTCTTGGAGGGACTGGAAACTTTTCCTGTATCCTCATGTCTTAATTGGGATATGGTAATTTAGAATGTATGAATTCATTTGGACTATACAAACATCTTTTGCATATCAATTTTATATTTGTAAAGATACAGGTTTGAAGATTGCCATTTCTTAATGAGAAATGTGGATTTTGCAATACTCATCTTTATATTCCGAAACAATGACTGGTGCTATATATTTGCTTTATCTTTTTTGTTACCCTCGGTCTAAAGGATGTAGACACATCTTCAAAAGGAGACTATCTGAAAACTATATAACCACTTTGCCTTCTTATCTTTCAAATCCCTGTCTCCATAAGTATTTCTGAGCAGACCTTTTATATTCCAGTCTCTTCCATATTTCACCCCATGCTTTGCTAGACTCCCTGAAAAACTCCTTTAAGTATCCTCAATTTTGGTTACTAAATAAAGTACAAATTTTTTGACCTGGCAGCTAGTTTAATATTTCATGATTTGTCTTCAATTTTTTTTTTTTTACTTTATGTCCTATTACTCATTTTTACAAATCATCTATTTTAGCCAAACAGTATTGTTTGCAATTCCACAATGTTGCCACCACTCAAGTCTCACATGACTCCCCATGCCTCTCCCACCAACGCACATCTCCTTCTCCATTGGGGTCCATTTTACATTCCACTTTCTACCGACCCCTTCCTTGATCTCCAATATGATGTGCTATTTCCCCTGCTAAGGCACACTTCATATCTACTGAACTTACTCATTTATAACTATATATGTGTCCAGTTATATCTGTAGATTGCTGGTTTAGAAGTTTCTTGACAACACTCCTTATGCCTTTCTCATCCCTTGGGAAATATTTATCACTCAATATTGTTTGATAAATGATTTCACCCTTGCAAGTTTTGTCTCTTCCCTCTCATGTCTTCTGGGTACCAAATTCCCAGGAAGCCAGAGAGAAAATAGCTTTGAAGGTGCACTTGAGTATTTTTGTAGTGTTTGACAATCTTAAACTATTACATTACAGTTGATATCTATTATTAAGGTAAGGAAATGTACGTTTACTTTCTAATTCAAAGAAAGATAAATAATCACTTAATTTTTATCCAGTAAAGCACTTATGGTGCTAAACTCTAGAGAATGACCTATGCCCTTTCTAACTCCTTTTTCGCAGCTGAGAATCTATAACATCTTGAATTTTTCATTTCTTCTATGTTGTTGGATATTTGCTTTTATATCCCGTGTTTGCATATGGGGGTTCTAGCATTAACTTTCACTTTCATATAGCTATGTTATCTCTCAGTAAAAGTTATCTACTTTCTTATCAGCGGATATTAATATGAAGTCGAAGGTACAAAATAAACATTGCATCTTCTCCAATATATTATCAAGCATAGAAGTCACACAAACTCTTGTTTGTACAAAATCAGTGAAATATGTGAAATTGCCAAATAACAATGGTTCTAAGTTGTTCAAGCTTTTTCAAAAAAGTCTACTTGTTTATTAAAATAAAGAATACCGTATGGAAATAAAGCAACCCTGTTTCTTTTAAGAACTGTGGTTCTCTTTGGAGTCCTCTTTTTAACCTCTCTCACATATCAAACTTTAATACCAAATTTAGCCAACAGAGAGTTTCTGGAGATATGGATTAAAAATAAAATAAAGGCTTGCTTTTTCATATAAAAATTTCAGCTGACATTTGTAAATTAATACTAGAGAGTTTACAATTGTGAATATGAAGAAAAAGAGTTCAAGTGGCATAGGTTCAATGAGTAAAAATGAAAATATTCTTTGGAATAAAATAGCAACAAAAATTCAACAACAAAAACTACTATTTTTTTCCCCAGATCATCATTTATGCTCAGGCTGAGCCTAATCTTGTATCCTAGACTCTGAAAATTTCTCTTTTGAATTGAAATCAGCAAAGCTTCTTTCCTGTCTTAGTTTTCCAAGGCTGCCATGACAATACCACATACCGGGTTGGCTAAAAAAATATGAATTTTTGTCTTATGGCTTTGGAGACTAGAAGCCCCAAAATGAGGTCTTAACAGGCCATGCTTTCTTCTGCAGTCTGCTGCACTCTGGTGCTTGCTCTCATTTGTCGCTGTCACATGGTGATCTTCTCTTTGGTTTCACAAGCTCAGCTGCTCCACTACCTTCCTGGGTCCACCTGCAAGCTATCGGACTTTTGAGCCTCCCCTCAAAAGGCAGGATTATGGCAGATCTCTCTTCCTCTGTCTGTCCATTTATATCAGACCCAGCAAGAGGGCGGAGACTCAACCATAGTCACACCTCCCTGACATAGTCCAGTTTGAAAGAGTCTCACACCCCCTGGAATAAATTAGTTCATGAGAGAATTTCATACTGCCACACACCTTAATAGTAATATCTTCAAAGCTGTTATTTACAAATGGGTTCACACCTACGGGAAGGCAGACTAGTTCTTGAACATGACTTTTGTGGGGTACCTGATTCAATCCTCTACAGTACTGGGCCCCAAAAAGATATCTTTTTCCAACATGCAAAATACATTCACCCCATTTCAATCTCCCAAAAGCTTTAAATCATTTCAGTAACAACTCTTAAGTCCAAGTCATGTCAAAATCACTTATGGGTGTGGCCCATCCTGGGGCAAAATTCCTCTCAACCTGTGGAACTGTGAAACCTAGACACCAAGTAATCCTTGACATTGGCACAAAGGAAGGGAAAGAAAGACTACTAGAGAAGACTCATGTAAGTGAACAATTAGTAGAAGAATGATTATGTGGAATATTTGATACACACTAGAGTGAACGTCTTTATATACCTAAATTTATCTATACTGATAAAATATGAGATTCCCGTTAGAGCTTTGTTTGAAGTTCGTAGAAGTATTTGTCAATGATTCCAAAGGGAAATTTGATGACTCTTTCGTTGAATCAATACATATAATGCTTATGACTTCAAGCAAGAATTTGGAGTATAAAATCTAGTTCCATAACTTAAATTTTCAGCTGGTCTGCATTTAAGACCTTTCTTAATCTACATGACATGTTGCCAAGTTCTAAGATAGTAATGCTCCAAAGATCCTGTCACCAGCAGAAGAGTCATTGCCACTAGACTGTAAGTGCAGCAGGGGCAGGGCTTTTCTGTTTCCTTTGTTGCTGTGTCCTCAAGGTTTGAAATAGTTCATGGTGATCCCCATAGGAAGGCAACAAACTGAACGAAGACATTGCCATGTGAGGGGGGAGGGGAACTATGTCATCTGAAAAGACTAGATTTTAGTTCAGCATCCCTTCAGTGAGGAAAGGAGTCTTCTGTGAAGACAGCACCTTGTATATATTCCTTTTTTTTTTTACACATTTTTAAAATTTAGGTTAGTAGATCACACAGAACATTACATTAAAAAACATGAGGTTCCCATAAAACCCACTCCCCACCCCCCACCCCCATCATTTTTTTAAATTGTATTTTTTGAAAATACATACATCACAAAAAATGTTACATTATAAAACATAAGAGATTCCCGTATATTCTCTGACCCCCCTACCCGACTCCTCTCACACCAACAACCTCCCCCATCATTGTGGCACACTCATTGCACTTGGTGAATACATTTTGGAGCACTGCTGCACCACATAGATAATAGTTTACCCTGTAGTTCACACTCTTCACCAGTACATTCAGTGGGTTATGCCAGGATATATAAAGTTCAGCATCTGTTCCTGCAATATCATTTAGGACAACTCAAAGTCCCCAAAAGGCCCCCACAACACATCTCTTCTACCCTCCGCCTGCCCTCAGCAACTACCGTGGCTACTTTGTCCACATCTATGCTACATTTTCTTCCATTACTAATCACAATACTTCCATAGTAGAATATCAGTAAGTCCACCCTAATCCATACTCTATTCCTCCATCCTATGGACCCTGGGATGGCTATGTCCACTCCACCTCTGTATCGAGAGAGGACTTAGATTCCACATGGCTGATGGATGCAGTTCCTCTGCTTGCAGTTGTAGGCAGTCTTGGTTCCCTGGAGTGGTGGTTGACCTTCTTCACCTTCCTGTTAGCTGGCCTGGGTAAGTCCAATGAACCAGAGATTAGGAGTTGCAAATCTGCTGAGGCTCAGGGCACAGCTGGCACATGGACAGTCCAGAGATTCAGGTTTCCTGAATATACACCAACCGTAGCGCCAACCACAGGTTCAGTACAAGTGACAGAAGAGGCATGTTTAGAAAAGTCACATCTGAGTCCAGCTCCATCACACTCAGGAGCACAAATTCCCAAGTAGGGCCCACTGACATGGTACAAGAACTCCAAATCCATCTGCCATGACCATATACACTGTGGGTCTCTGTAGCATTCTCTCTTTCTTAATGAGGAAGATAGAGCAACTGTTGAGCAAGAGAAAATCCCAGCAGGGAGCACACAGGCAAAGAACCCTAGCTGTTAGGTTTTTTCTGTTAAAAAAGAAAGAGAACAAAACAAAAAAAACAGAACGATACTGGACTTTTGGTAGAGTTCTCCAGAGGGAAGGTAAGGCTTCAGTAGAAATCAGAAGATGTAGTACCAAATGACTATACTTTGTACAAGTCTATTACCAACCAATGAAAATATTATGGGCTGATAATAAGGGGCTTGAAGCAAGAGTAAATATTTCAGTGCAAAATATATCAGGGGTTAGCAGAATAGGGAAAATTTTACAGTGCAGACAAGACCATAAAACAACAATTTTCTTAATCACCATAAATATTAGTAATATCGGTTGTAGTAAAGATTAATCTGAAGTATTTATCAGAATCCTTCCACTACAGTACTAATTATTTCACTTATATTTAGGCTTAAGGTAGTACCAATTAAATTGAACTTTTTCCAGAACTTGGCTTCTGGGGAAATCATCATATAGCTGTGAGTTAAAAAGGTAATTTTGAACATAGGCATGCAGTCAAGCTAGAGATACAAATTTATTTTAATGTTATGGCCAAGTTTCTCATGCCTAGGATAAAAAAGAGCAGGTAAGCAGCATCCCTTAAGAATTCTGTCTAAATGGAAATAATTTCTGGCTAGGTGCATTACACAATATACTTCTATTACCTAGTATTTATCTCACCATGCTACTGTAATGAACAAAAATTAGTATAATGATCAGCATCCCCCTTCATATTTTAATTCAAATGTTATGAAATCATTAGCTGTCTATAGTAAATATCCTTCTGAGAGGACGGTTTAAGATAGAGGCTGATCATGCCAAGTATGCAAATGTAAACAAATTTGCAAGAGAAGTAACCTGAATATGCACATCATCTTGTATAGCTTCTGTGGGCTATATTGTTATTGCTAAATTAATACAGTCACAATTCTGGTGCTGACCAAGCAGATGTTTTACCCACAAATATTTGTCTTCTGTTGTTTCTGTGCTTTCTGCCCACCCCACATCAAGGTGTAATGAATTTCCATTTTAGAATGTTAATTATCCACCCATAGAAATAGGGAAAAAATTGCCATGTAATGATGCCATAAAACAGCTCAGAGCTCTTTTAAGTAGACATACGTGTATATATTTTCTGGCTTGGTTGGAATAATTGCTGAAAATATTTGGGGCTAATGAGTGACACTCAGACTTCTACAATTACCTAAAGATAAAAATTTAAATATGGCTATTTTTGGAATTTAAAAGCTTCTAAATAGACCATTTAAATTATCGTTTCAAGGCACTTTCAATTAGTAAATCTTTCTATATGAACTGAGCTGTATTATTTTAATAGCTTTCTTAAGCCCACTGAGTCTTCTTTTAAGCCCCTAAAACCTAAAGGAAGCTACTTGTTTTCCAAAATAACCTCTTGGCTGAACATGTTTTTCCAGGGCTTGCTTTTAATGAAGGAGCAATTGCCTTAACAGTTACCCAAGTATATAATAATTACATTGTAATTTAAAAACATCCAATGACAATATGAGAATGGACAAATAGAACAATAGAGCAGAAAACAGATTCTCGAGTGAGAAGACATTCTAAATCATTAGGGAAAGATGGATATTATTCACTGAATGGAGGGATTGGAAATGCGAATGGAAAAAATAAATTTAGAACCTTGCTTCATACTGTACATAAAGCAAATGGCTTGAGGAGCTAAATATGAAAAGCCAAACCCTAACAGATTGGAAAAAGATGCAGTTACTGCTTTTTATTTTAGGCAGCATGGCTATACAAATGTGCAGTGTGGAAAGTGAAGAGAATGGTAGGGAGCTGGAGGAGATCTTGAACGACTGCAGCAGTTTAGAATGGTTATGAACAAGGGACCCTTGGGTTAGGGACAGCGTTGTCGGAAATGGAGAGAAATGGATAGATTTGGGATTTAGAAGGGAAAGTTTAGAAAACTGGAGAATGAATTCGATAAAAGAAGTTAGGAAGGAGGAGGATTATAGAACAATCCTAAATTTCTGGTTTGTGAATTTTTATATGTTTTAGTCAAGTTTTCTCATACTTTGCATTTTATAGTTTTAAAACCTTGTATTTCTGAATGGAAATTTCATTTTTAAATCCCCTCTAAGCACTTGTTTCAAGTATAAATGAAATAAATATTAATGTTTGGCCCTCTGCCCTTGACATGACACTGGCATTTCATTAATTCTTAGTTTGTTAATTATTTGTGCTTCTCTGTGTAGACAACCATACTGTCTGTAAATAATGAACATTGTCAGTTCTTCCATGATTTATAATACTTTTTTTTCCCTATTGCATTAAAAACTAAACAGTGTTGTTTTTTTCTCATCCATTAATGGAGTATTCTCTGTCATGAAGAATGATGTTTGAGGTGGTACTCTTTATCAAAATAAGAAAATATCTTTTTGTTGCTATAATATTGAGAGTTGTTTATTTAATTGTCTGGTTCTTAATCTGAGTGGGTTTTCCACATTTAAGACAACTTTTATAGCGTTGCCTCAGAAGATGACATTTTTAAAGTTTTATTTGCTTTTCCCTTCCCATTAACCTATTAAAGTAGTAAAATACATTACAAATTTAAAAATCTTGAAACTCCCTTATATTCTTCAAATAAAACATACTTGAAATAACATGTTTTATTAGACTAACATACTGCTGGGCAGTAACAAATTGTATTTAGGGCATCCCCTAGCATGTTTACAATGGAACATAATCTCTTAGTTTTACTTCTACCTTTTTAAAAAGTCTTTTGAATCTATTTTGAGGTTGAAGGCTTTTGAAGAAGAGAGGTTAACTACAGTTTGACAAACTTTCTATTCTTTCTATGGGTATTAATCACACAGCTTTACTACTTTGTATGTAAATTTTATTCATAAAATCTTTTGTATTATTTTCTTTGTCAATTTTCCCATATTTTTTTAACATTCCCACTTTTCACCATGAATGCTCTTTATGTTGGTTTTTCTTGTGATCAGACTTGCCAAAAACCATTTTGGCCTTTTCTAGGAACCAGTTTTTAGTTGTTTGGTTTTTCTTTACTGGTTTTTCCTTTTGTCTCTATTAAATCCTTCAATATTTGGGGATATTATATTTCTAGATTTAGTTGTAATCACTCTTCATTTCCAATATTTATTGTGTTCTAATAAATGTATTAAGAGCAATGAATTTCCCTTTCCCTTTACTTATTTTTCATATACTGTTGTTAGACCCCAAAGCTGGGCCTTTGGGGATAACCAGAGATATAGAGAAAAAAATCTTTAACACGAGAGTTAGGCAGAACTTACATTTATTATGTCTGCAGACAGGAGCCAAGGTCAGTCCAAAGCAACTCAGACTGGACTCCCTGTGCTGCAGTATCACTCTTGCTTAAATACTTAAGATATTACTTAGCATTTGCTTTGATTATGCATTAGCTTTCATGCATATGGATGAACACACATAGCTGCTTACATAATTGCATGATTAGTAGTATGTTCAGGAAATCACGCTTGCACATATATTGCATGATCAAAGAAGGGGCAGATAACTCCACTCTGTGGTGGGAATTTCACCATGTTAATTAAGCAAGTTGAAGCGAGAGCAGTGCAGGGCTTCTTCTGCACAGGTCCGGTCAACCAGTTGAAGCTGTTTTTCATATTTCATTGCTTCAACAGGATGTTCTCAACCACAAGAAACAGAACTTGGCACCAAAGGAGGGTTGCATCTCATTACCTTCTAATTTCCACATAATTCCTTCCTTTGTATCCTAGCAACAGGGAGAGAAATAAGTCACTTTCAGGTTTTTGGTCATCCTATATCCATCACTATGAGTTTTATTTTACCTTCAATTAGTTCTCTTCTAAATAACTGCAATTGTTGTTTTTATTTACTATTTAACAAAGAAGATGGTCAAAGAATTCCAGCAGTATATGGTTTCAAATAAAGATGGAGATTTCTTTAGGAGGTGGGGCAAGATGGAAAGATAAGGTATTTGAGGTTAGGATCTATTTTTGTTGCATTATGGAATAAAAGATTTCCTGTACAATTTCTTCTTTTTTATAATTTAGTTGGCTTTTCTTTGTGACCCAACACATAGTCCATTTTTGGAACTCTTCTATGAGTATTTGAAAATAATGAATATTCTTTGTAAATTGATGACAGCACATGGAATGATATACAAACCTTAAATCTTTAGCTATCTTTGCTATATCTTAGGAAGGTGTCAAATTACACCAACATTATTGGATTAATCACATCTTGCATAAGAGATTATTTTATGTATTTCCATCTGTGCTAGTTATATAAGACAGGTCTATTAGTTTTCCATTTTTTCACATTAAGATTGTTCTTTATAAAATATAAGATTGTTCTTTTATTGTAAAATATTCTACTTTGCATTGTGTAATGTTTTTTACTTGAATCACTGATTATCTGTTATTAATATTGAGATTATCTTTGCTTTGTATTATTTCCATCTTCTTTAGCATTTGCTTGATATATTCTTGTTCATTCCTTATATTCAAACTTTTCTTAGATTAATTAATTTTAGGTGCAACTCTTTTATTAAGGATATAGTTGTATTCTTTTAAAAATATTTAAATGTTTATGCTTTAATAAAAGTTCAGCTTGTTTCCGTGTATGCAACTTATTTTTGGAAATTTATTCCAATTTTATTTGTGCTTCTTATTTATTGTGTCCTTTTTCATTCCTCTCTTGCCATCCCTTTTTTAAATTTCAAAATCTTTTACCTCATACTAGCAATTTGGAGATTATACTCCATAGTTTTGCATTCCTAATATATTTTTTAATATTTTAAGTTAATAATTTTATCAATATAACAAACAAACCTACTTTCTTCTCCCCTTCACGTTCCATTTGTAGAATAAAGGATGTCAAGTGCTCACATTTTTAAAAGAGAAGCTTCTGATAGAACTTGCTAAATGGGATCTAAACAGGCTGATTAAAAGACCCTCACCAGCAGCTCTCTGGCAGGCCCCCAATTCTAGGAAATTGTCTTTCTTATTCTCTGACTAAGGGCCCTCTCCTTCAACAATGGAGTGCTCCAT
The DNA here is from genome assembly GCF_030445035.2 of Dasypus novemcinctus. Lineage (NCBI taxonomy): Eukaryota > Metazoa > Chordata > Mammalia > Cingulata > Dasypodidae > Dasypus > Dasypus novemcinctus. The sequence continues at coordinate 86,069,689 of NC_080688.1, read as the reverse complement.
TCCACGTACAGTTATAGCCAAGACCCAATAATTAAGATTAATACCTAGCAACAGACAAACAAATGGGTTGAGGAGTCTGAGAATAAATACCCAGTCTCTTCAAATACTAGTAGGTAATTCGAAGGCATAATTTAAACTAATTCTCAGAGCCCCAGAGCAGTAATCCAGTCATCAATATCCTTTTGGATACTGGCCACACATGAGGCACTGCAATGCCAGATGCTAACTATGTTAGTCCAGTTTTCTTCTTGCCTCCTACTATTCCTATTTCTTTTCAGCCCACTCCAGTGCTGGAGTCAGATAGAACAAATGGAGTAGAGCAATGGAGTGGAGTAGAGGAAAACAGTAAAGAAGCCAATCTTCCCCTATCCAGTCCCACAACAGGTATTAGGGTCTGAATCAGACTCCAGTTTTGGGGGGTTGATGAGTAGCTTTACATTGAAGAGACAGTAACTTTTCATTTAGAAAAGACTAAACCTTTTAATACCTGAAAAATAATTCATTATTGCCTGAGAATGACTAGAAAAGCTAAGGAACAACGAGAGAGTTCATGCGGAGAGGAATGTTTTGAAATACAGGGCTTAAAGGGGGCAGTGGTGAGTGGCAATTGGTAAGGGCAAGATCCTTCTTTTCTGGAGGTTCACTTAGTTATAGAGTCAGAAAGTTTCAGGCAACTTTCTCTGGAGTCTGTATTAGTCAGGGTTCTCCAAGGAAACAGAACCAACAAGAGATATCTGTAAAAAGTATGAGATTTTATAAAAGAGTCTCATGTGACTATGGGCATGCATGAGTCTAAATTCTGTAGGGCAGGCTGCAAGTCAGGAACTCCAAAGAAGGTCCTCAAAGAATGCCCCAGGAAATGCTGGCTGTCTGAAACAGAGATGGGAATTCTCTCTTCTGACAGCTGAAATCTCTTCTCCTTTTATGGCCTCAGCTGGATTGGATGAGACATCACTCATTGCTGAAGGCAGTCTCTTCAGTTGATTGTAGATATAATCAGCCATAGATGCAATCAACTCACTGAGGACTTAAGTTCAGGAAATGTCCTCACTGTGCAATTAAGCCAATCCTTGTTGACCAGACAACTGGGCACAATTACCTGGCCAAGTTGACACACGAGGCTAACCATCAGTCTAAGATTAATAATCTGTTTGAGCACCAATAATAGAACAAATTCCAGTCCCACTCCTCACCCTGACATTTGCTATCTATATTTATCAATCTTTATATCTATACATTGATATGCCTATACATCAATATCTATTATCTCTCTAGCCAGTATTTGAGGTATGCAAAATACAAAGTTCCCAAAATTCTCTTACAAGAGTGCTTATGAACATACATAAAAATTACTCATCATAAAAATTGTATTTACATACTCAAGTTCCCAAATAAGAGTGAATAGATTACAATAGTATTAAAGGATTCTATGCAGCCTAATCTCTTACGTTATCTCATTCTCTTTCCTTGAACTCAGATGTCCTTCTTTTTCACATTTGGGAATGTAATCATTCCCAGTCACTCCTTAATATTATCACTATATAGGAATGCATTTCAAAACAATTATATATAGAATTTTGCACTTCTATAAACTTGATTGAAACATCATTCTATGTGTATACTAGTGCAGCATGCTTTTTCATGAAATGTTATATTTGAGCAAATCATCCATGTTAATACATGTGCTTTCATTGATTTGCTTTGACTGTCATATGGTATTCCAGTGAGTGAATGTCATGATTTACAATGTTAACAATGTGTTTAAACTTCTCGTAATCCCCATTCTCCCCATCAAGTGTGGACTGTCTTAGTAATTCCCTTCTATAAAGACAATATGGTGGCAGTAAGGATGTGTTCCTTCCAAGTCTAGGTAATAAAAGACATTGTGGCTTCTGTCTTCTACTTCATTTGCCCTGGGGGAGACAGATGGCATGTCATGGTGCTCTAAAGAGGGCAAGACACTAAGGTCTACTGCCAGCAGTGAGTGAGGACCTGAGGCCTTCTGCCAACAGCTACTTGAATGACATATCTTGGAAGCAGATCCTGTATCTCAAGTCTAACCTTCAGATGATGACACCCTGGCCACCGTCTTGACTGCATCCTCCTGAGAGACCCTGAGCTAGAACCAGCCAGCTAAGCCAATTCTGAATTCTTGACTTAAAGAAACTGTGAGTTAATAAACATTTGTTGCATTATCCTGCAAAATTTGTCCTGTATTTTTTATGTAGCAATAGATAACTCATACAGATTTTGGGACTGGGGTGGGCTGCTGTCAAGACAGATACCAGCGGCTTTGAAACCAGGCATTGTGTAGAACTGGAAAGACTTCTAAGACAACAGTATTGAAGACTTGAATAATCTTGAAGAAATTTCTTGTAAAGCATAATCTTGGGGAGGCTGCAGACATAGGCTTTAAGGAAAGTGGGAAAATTATAAGAAAATGGAATAAAGGGAATCCTTGTTAGGCAGTAGCTGAAAGTTTAGCAATGCCCTCACCTGCGGTAATGTGGAAAGTAGAAAAGTGCACCTATGCATTCATAATCCAGCTAAGGAGATTAGCTGGCAAAATGCTGCAAGAGCCCACTGGGTTCTTCTTGCTGCTTACAGGAAGATGTGAAGGGAGACAAGGGAAAGGACCGTGTGCCATGTAGAAGCCTAGGGTGGTTTTAAATATTCATTCTCTCCATGTTGCTGATAATGCTAGCGTTTTGTTTTGTTTTTTAATGGCTAGGGGCCTGGTTGTAAAATTCTTTTGTTAAGACCTCGGAGAGATTCCTGGTGGTGACTCAGAGTACATTCAGTTAGACAACAGTCTTTCAAAGGACTTTCAAGGTGTGCCTCACAAATCTCAAAGTTTCCAGAATCTCAAATTAGAGTTCTGGGATTCAGAGGAATCCCACATTAAAGTTATGTGATTAGAGATTTGTGGATCCACAGTAAATGCATAAGGCTTTAAAAATATTGTATGTTGGCACACAAACCACCGGTATGGTCTCAAAAGCAGAGTCACCACATACATGAAAAGAAGCTTCCGGATCTCCACAATTCTGACAGGAAGCAAATTGAGAAAAGACACCATTATAATAAACATAGGCTACTTTTTATGGAAAAGAAAGGATGTCTCCAAGAGTAGAGCAGAACCTCAGAAGGCAGACCAATGGCCAAAGAGAGTTACTCTCCAGGACTGAGTCCTTATCGAGGACCCCCTGACCCAACCCTGGCTGGATTCTGTAACTGCTTTGCGCCAATGACTCCTGCGTGCCCCCTATCCTGTGTCCCACCTTTTTGAATAGGAAGGTCAATTGCATTATCACATGCTCATCTTTCCCTGTGTTGGTCTTGTGTGATGGGGTAGATACCTCGTCGCTCTAGTTCATGGGCTTCCCATCCTGAGGAACTCCACTGGTGAAGCTGTGCAGAGAGCATGATCCTGGAGAGCTCCTCCTCACCTGCCTTACCCCACCTGACAGATAACGCAAGATCCTGAACGCTGAGCTGAGGTTGAAATGGGATCACACTTTTTGGAACCCTGAGAGTATGTTTTACGTATGAGAGGATTTTAAATAACTCATGGACAAATGATGGTGCTAGTTTTAAAATGTGTGCATGAACTTTGTGCTACTTCTCTCTTCAAGAGGTAGAACAACCTCTCTCCTTTTCTGTGTGAGCTGTGCTTAATGACACCTTATTTTTTTTTAATTTTTGATTAAAAATCTTTTTTTCCAAAGCATCCCAACCTACCTCCCATCACCACCACCAAGTGACTCATATCTAATGAATAGAACATAGCAGTAATGGGGCTAAAGAGATTATTTTAGGCCTGTTGTTGTCAATTACAGTTACATTAAAATCACCTGGGCAGATTTAATCAATGCCAGTGCCTCAACTACACCTCCAGAGATGCTGATTTAATTGGTCTGAGTCATCGCTGTGCTTAAAGTGCCCCCAGGTGATTATAATGCTGTAGCCAAGTTTAGGCCCTATCAATCTAAGCCACCCGTATTATTACAAACAGGTGACACTCCAGTAATAAATCTTCCTGCTTGTCATTCAAAAGATACAACACTTGAGCACAATTTAATATCTAGCAAATTAAAATATCAAAGTTACTGTCAGATAGTAATCATTACTTTTTCCCTATTATAATTGTTCTTGTTTTAATCTAAAAGAAAAAATATGTATAAAAATTAATCTAGGCACTTCAGAACATATTTACTCACTGCCTTTTATCTCCAGTCAGTGGGGACACAAGGATCAAGGAAACCACATCCTTGGCCTCCCTGAGCTTACATTCATGGAGTAGGAGCTGGTGTTCCAGCCTATTAACAAGCAAATATATATTTTAAATATTATTAATCATGTAAGTACAAGGAATACCTTTAAGTCGAGGTAAAAGGATTGTTTTCTACCAAAGGCCAGTTTAGGTGGGGTGGTCAGGAATTTCTGTAATGATGGGCTGATAGTTGATAATTGAATGGAAACATGAAATCATGCATAATTATTATAAATCATTGAATTTTTACATCTAGCAACCATTTCTTTTAAAAGTGAATAAATGGGGGAGCATATGTAGTTCAGTTGAGCACCTGCTTCCCATGTACGAGGTCCCAGGTTTGATCCCCAGTACCTCCTAAAAACAAAACAAACAAACAAATGAAGAAAAAAACAATTCTTATTGAGGAATGGATGTAGCTCAGTGGTTGAGGACCTGCTTCACATGTAAGAGAATCCACGGATTTGAGGCCTCCAGTCTTTGCTCTACGTCAGTAAGCTTAGTAATCACGGGTATCAGCAGTTTAAAGGTCCACCCTCGTGCCTCCTTGGAGGTAATATGGGCATCCTTTCTTGGCACAATGGATCTACCTTCTTCAGAAATAAAATAGGAAAGGTTCTCTCATTGATTTATACATAATTGATGTTACCCCCCCAACCTGAGGCCCACTTGTGCTGAATGAACTAATTTAGAATAGGAAAATAAGGTATTGTGAATTGAGAATGAATATGAGAATATGCTTTGCCTCAAGCAAAACCTGTAGGCCTGAAATTATGTCATAGGCACTGCCCAATAGAGAAGAAAAATAAAAATAAAACCAGAAAACATATCGCCAATTAAATAAAAAAAGATCATTGTCTTCTGATTCTTGATCGTTTGCATCTCAGCCAACAGAGTCAGAATTCAGTGCCTGTTATGGCAGAAGGCAAACAATAGAGGGAACAAAGTGCATATTCAGCTCAGAAATGTGGAATATCAGAAGACTGAAGCACCTTTTTGTTAGCTAATAAAGAAATATAATGCATTATCTTTTTGAGAAGGAATCAGATTGAACTGTGCTATTAAGTGACTTTTAGGCCCTTGAGTTTATGCCTAAACAGTTATATCAGGTGTAGTAGATTAAGGTGCTATACCAAAGACACCACTAAAAGCAGAGTTGCAAAGGAACTTTTTCTTTTTTTTTTGCATAACAGTGTAATGTAGGTCCAACCAAGGCCTCCGTAGGTGGCTTCTATCTTGTAGCTCAACATTGATGCTCCAGTCCTTTCTGTCTCCTAGAGGAAAGAGAATGGGGCCATGGGAGTTCAGGCACCATCTTTTTAAAGGTAAGAAATATTAAGTGTCGTATCTCTTCTGCTGACATTATGGTAGGCCAGAAGTTAATCACAAGGCTACACCTCATGCCTAGTTTTTAGATAGTCAGCCACGTGCCTAGGTACATGTTCTTTAAATTGTCAATTTTTATTATTACCACAGAGATAATACTAATAGAATTAAAGGAAATTTTGGATTCAGGACTATTTTGGATAAAGAGTTTGCCCATAAATCTTTTGTAAAAATTTTAATCTTTTCATAGGCACATACCTGTCCTGTTTAATGCTGAATAATTTGAATACATTTTGCATCATTACAATCTAAGTTTACTATAATTTTGATTGCTGGGGAATTAAGATACACAAGGAAGCAATTAGAATAGCACTTTTTCGAACATTTTAAAATAAATTCCCTAGTTATGAGAGACCAGTTAAATTAAATGAGATCTCTTTAGGGAGTAGGTAAACATATTTGAGTTATGCTGTTATACTTGAATTTGCTTAAATTGTTGGTGGTGGTTAATTCCCTTTATACGTTGCTAGATTTGGTTTGTTTCTATTTAGGTGATGATTTTTGCATATATAATCTTAAGATATATGGGTCTATATTTTTCCTTGCTTGTGATATCTTTGTCTGGTTTTGGTAACAAGGTGGTACTAAGCCTCAGAACAAGTTGGGAAGTGTTCCCTCTTCTGTTTGCTTGTTTATTTATTTTTGGTTTGGTATACATTCTTTATATGTTTGGTGGAATGTACTAGTTAAGTCACCCAGTCCTGGGCTTAACATTTTTGGGAAGTTTATTGATTACAGATTACAAGGATAAAGGTTAAAGAATTTTCATTTAATGAAGACACCCATAAACTGATCAAGGAGATATAAAAAACATTAAATTCTAGAAGCCTTCCTTTGTAACCACTCTTGTCACCACTTGTCCAGCAGCAAAAACTTAACTTCTAATGCCAGAGAAAACATTGACTTTTTTTGGAAATCTATATTAATGATATTATGTTGTATATAATTTGCAAAAAATATAGGTATAGAAATTTCATGTCTCACAATGGTGAGATAATGTTGCATGTAGGTATACTTTATTCTCACTACTATAGATTATTACATTATATAAATATATCATAATTTATTATCCATTTTTTCCTGATTGACATTTGGGTCCCACATCATTTGTTAGACATGTTTGCTATTCTTCTGAGTATATATCTGGGAGTCTATTAGTAGAGTCACAGGGTATGAGAGTGTACCTAGAAGTCAATTTACAGAACCAGAAAGTATGGTATATTAAGCTCCAGTAAATGACTAAGGAAGTTTAGCATCTTTTCACAGCTATTAGAAATTTGCATAACTTCATGAAATGTGTGCTTGTGTTTAAGCCATTGTTTTATTAGCTTGTCTGACTTTTTCTTATTGATTTCTGGCAATTCTATAGGAGTCTTTTTTAAGATAAATGAATTATAAATACCACTTGCTTGCCTGTGGTTTGTCCTTTCACTCAATGTTTTTCAATAAACAGGAGTTGTTCATTTAAAGTACTTGGATCTGTCATTTTTTCTCTCATGGTTAGTTCTTTTGGCATTTTGTTTATAAAATATTTTTCTAACCTCATTTCCTAGATTTTTGTAATCATAGGCATCACAATATACTGCAGTATTTAGTAACCAGTGGAGTTCTTCTCCCTCAAGCCTGCTCCGTGCTCCCAATCGCTTAAAGCAAGGCACGACCAGGGGAACTGCAAAATAACAAATGCACTTCCTTCAGTCATCCTTCCTCTTACTTTTAGCCTAATTTTGGGGAGATTGTTGATTAAAATTAATATTGTAAAATGTTGGGAAGAATGAAGATGGGCAATATGACAGGAGTTTGACAATATTAGCTGCTTTACAAATAAGCACCTTCGGCATTGATGACATTTTTTTTTTAGTAGCTAAAGACCCTAAAACTCTAGATCAAACTTCAGAAAGGCACACAATATTTTAATATTTGTTGTAGACAGTCTTGGTCATATGAAACTTATACTAAACATACTGTCATATGAATTCTGTATAAAGTCAGAATAAAGCCAAATTTTGTTCTATATGCCTTTTACTAGTGGTGATTTCTTACAGATATGGCAGTTATACACTATGTTGGTAATGGTTTTCACTTTATTTTAATCATCTTGGGGGTAACATTTTTTTTTCTTGTTCAATATTTAATGTCTTTATAGGTATTTTAATGGGAAATGTCTCTTCCATTTTCCTTACTTCCAAATATTTCTGATTCTAAAGATCTTATCTTTGCCAATGCTGAGACACTCTGGGTGTACCTAGGTGGGTGCAAGTGTGCTTGTGCTTGTGTTGCTAGAACAGATTTCCAGGAAATGAATGGATAGAAGATGAAGTGAGCCTGAACAAAACCCAGCCTCACACTTTTAGGAGGTACCAAGAAGAAATATAAGCATCATTTCAATCAAGTTAATTTAGTAATAATTTTTCAGGAGTGGTTAGTGACTCAGAAAGGAGTATAACTGATGGATGCAGTAAATGTATAGCATTTAATACAGTTTTTGATTGGATAACCTGCACTAATATCCGCAAGGAAATGCATGGTTTAGAGCCTACACTTACTAAAAATTTAAAAGGTTATTGAACCTATTTCCATATATTTTCATGCTATTGTTCAATTAAAACACTAAGCGAGGAGGTTAAAATAGCTTTTTCTTCCTTTTGTTCTAAGGCTAGAGGAAGTTACAAAATTAAAAATTAAAATGAATTGTTTGATTTATATTCTTTCTCAGAGGACCAAATTAAATAAGACCAACCTTGTGTTCAACTCATTATAAGACTTACTTCTTGTAGAAGTGTTATAAAACAAAACAAAAATCAGATTATGTTACTTTGCCAATATTTTCTTTTTATTTGCCAATATGTGGTACCCAATTCAGATCATGATCTCCATGTATCTGATGGTTATCATATTCTTTAAAGAATATGAGAAAGGGAAAAAAAAATCTAACTATTCTTTGTCTAAGGACTTTTCTATACTTGTTTAATATATTCTCTCTAAATATAATCTTTGACTTTTAAAACAAAAAAAGGAAAGCCCTGATGAGTTTTATAAGGGATCTGAAACAAGTTTTAGCTCAAACATAAATTTTAAAATTTGGAAAATATTTGGATATAATATTTAGTTGAAATAAGAAATCACATTAAAAATCTAAGGATAATGCAACAGGGTCAATATCATTTGCATGAAATATGTCATGGATGTGAGGATACCTCGTCTAAATTTATCTTTATAGTAAAGTGTGGCTAGTTGAGCTTCTAAGCCAATGCAATGATAACCTCAGATCCTCTCCGGGAAACCAAAACAGGCTTCTTGAAAATCACGTCAGTCACCACTCCACAAAGATTGCTGATACTTCCAAAATATTGTAAACAACCAATGAACTAGTTGAGTTTCCTGTCTTCTTGGTCCCATATATGAGACCACTCAGACACAGTTCAAACACATTCAGAGTAAACTCCTTCAGAAAATTCCCCTATGAACCTGTTGGGTTTGTCCTTTGAGAAATTTTGAGGCCAGTGAAGTCATGTGTTTCATCACTGCTATCTAAAATGGTAGCTGTTACAGGGCTAGGCTTTCTCATATTCTTACCACTACGGTGGTCTTGGTTTCCTGTCCTTCAAAATTCAATTGCCTGATTGTCTTCCTTCCAAACTTGGCCCCATGGGTTTTTAGAACATCTCTTCCATTCTAAAGAACTGCTGTCATCCTCTGTTTCTTCTATGACCATCACTACAATATGTTGGCTACATTTTCTGAAGACATTACTTACCCTTGGAACACTTTCAAGAGGAACATGATCCTTTTCTCATGTCCTTTGAACTTTGATGTGGAAAATTAAGTGTATCATATAGAACTTGAGTAAAGACATGGCACTTTTGTCTAAGTACAATGAAAAAGGGATTAAGCTGCCCCAGGAACAACAGTTTAGCCCCTTCTGAAAGGATCACTTTAAAAAATTTAACCCATTTTATTATTGAAATATAAAAAATACAATAAATTTTATTTGCCTTAAATTTCTTTTTTTGCCTAATATATATTTATTTGCCTTAAAATAACCCATAATTTCTTTGCTATACTCCACTATAATAAAGTTATCTCCTTTAAGAAAATAGGTTATAAAATATTACCCCAGGGAATGATTTAGGAATAGTGGGGACAGATGAAAACAGGCCTCACTATTCACCTGATGGCACCGTTCAAGATGTGTCTTGGGGAATTGAAGAGTCATGTTTTCTGTGCCGACAAGTAGTACACCATGTATAGGAACATAGATAAATAACTGAGAGAAGTTGTTAATTTCACGCTTATGAGTTACCTGTAGGAACTTCTAAAGGGTAAATCCTGTGGGTGGAAATTATTAAGCCAATAAAGTTCATGAAAGTCATCCCAAAATCCTAAGCAGAACACTAGAAAGCAAATTGGACCACTTAAGAGTGATAATCGAGCATGATTAAGTGGGGCTTATCAAGGAATGCATTAAAATTAATGTGATTTGTCATATTGCAGATTAAAGGAAAACATTTCAACACATGCAGAGGAATGAATGTTTCTGTAGAGAATATGTTTAGGGTAAACTATTTACTTGGAGTAGATTATACAGTGGTAACTTATTTTTAACTATAAGATGAAAAATCATATTGGAATCCTACATCATTCATTTAATCCTGAGACAAGTGAGAAGGTTCATATAGGAGTGAAGAGAAATCTATAGATTATAATAGTATCATAACTTGTAGTTGCTTCATCCTTCTTCACTGCCCCATTCCCATTTTATTCTTTAACCAGGGATTCTGGTTTATTAATATTTGATGTCAAATTTTGCCTCATCTCATTTAGTACCAAAACTCATTAATTTACAGTGCATGAAAATGAAAGTAGGTGAGGCAAGTAGACTATGGTGTTTTTATGAATCTGACCTGTAGAGATCTGATAAAATACACCTTTACTGCAGCATCAACTTGGCTGCTCAAAGCTGGGTGATGTAGTTTAGATCTTATTTGCAGGAGAACAAGTAAGACTTCTCGGAATTTCCAGTTCAGAAAGGTGGTACTTTCATTATCATCCTTGTATCCCCAAATTTAATTGCTTTTATTATCCCTATCAAAAAGTAGCTGACCTCTGGCTTTAAGGCAGAAATTAATATGAATAATGACAACTTTCACTGAATATTGCCAGTTGTCTGAGTTTTTTTTAACTAAAATATTTACCTAATAATTCTCCAATTTGTGAAACTTCTAGCAATCTGTACTTACAAAGCTGAATTTGCCTGTGATTGAAGGTTGAGATGTTTCCAAGGCTAACATATTTTGCCTGTCTTCCCAAAAATTCAAAGTCCTACCCAAGGATAGGTACTCCTTGACCACAATTAGAAAAAAAATTTTCTTATTTTGTATTGAAACTCCTTTGGTTTGACTCCCTTAATCATAGCCAGGTCTATCTGTTTTTTTCTTTATTAGAAAAGTTGTGGGTTTAGAGAACAATCATACATGAAATACAGGATTCCCATATACCACCCTATTCTCAGCACCTTGCATTGGTGTGGAATGTTTGTTATAATTGGTGATGGTACCCTTCTAGAATTGTACTGTTAACTATAGATTATAGTTTAACTTATAGTTTACTGTCCATGTGGTAAGATTCTATATAGTTTTAAAAAATTTTTATTCTGTTACCATATCTTTATAATGGCACACGGGTTTAATGACTAGCTTATCTCTATAGAACTGGACTAGAATATTTTTTTCCTTTTACTATCTGGCTTATATGTCCATTTGGAAAACAATTAGATCAGTAATTAAATAATATTTAAATATTGAAAGGAATACCACTGATGGCCAGAACATGATTTCAATTTTAAACAAGGATTTTTGTATCTCCTCTTGAGAAAAGTAGCATTTTTACACTTATTTTTACTATCTGTGAGAAAAATTAAATTCCTTTAAGAAATCACTATGCACTGTTTATTTATGCAATATTCTTTACCAAGAATTATCACTGCTGGCAAAGACATTCAAATATATTGTGGATTATTAATCTCTGAAATAGCCTTGAATTGGGTGCAAAGTGCCAGATGAGGTCCATATAACATGTCACTATTAATTAGGTGGAAAATTCCTGCTGAGCAGCTTATTGTAGGCAAAATAAATGGTTTTCATTAACTAGCAATTAACCTAGTTATATTACAAAGGTCAAAAATTAGTCTATGGTATGCAACACCTTACCTGCAGGTTTTAGAAGATAAATTTACCAATCTAAATGCTTTCTGGATAATACAAGTAATAATAGAGGCAGAATCACAAGATGAATAAACAACAACAGAAATCACACACGGAGGAGATTTACGTTATATGCCGTCAGAAGAAAAACTATCGAACTCATTGTGTGCAAGGTATAATCATTTACTTTTAATTTTCTTTACAACTATAAAATATATTATTGGCAAGCTAAATCCAAGAACATGGAGGCTCAAAGATGTTAAAAAACAAACAAACCAAAACTTTTCCTAAAGTCCGAAGTGATCTAAGACATAGCAGAGAAATGATCCCACAGATGTCTTCCGTCAAATTTGCCCTGTCCTAATGGCAGGAAAGTATTTTTTAAAACAGGAAATAGAAGCAAAGACTGGTATATGAGGACTTGAATAATATACTGATTAATAAATATGAGTGAAATTAATGCATATTTTAATGTATAAGTAAACAAGCACACTTTTTCACAGGTGATTTGACTGCTTACTTGACCGCTAATTCTATATATAAAATTTTAAACTATAAAGTATAGTTGTGGGGAAAAAAGTGAAATAGTAGGCTAGAAAGAAAGTTAATTATATTGTAATTAACATTAGAAAAGTGGACATTTGGGTACAATTGGTAAGATTTAAGTAAACAATGGAGACCTTAAATAACCTTTGAGTTTATTGGACATGGGCATATCTATTGGTTTGGATTTTTAAGGTAACTAGAAATACTATTTTCAATTTTTTAAAAAAAAGCTATATTTGGTGAAAGAAATAGGGATGGGGAAGAGAGGGATTACATGTTTTCTATAGGGTTAAGATGAGTGTGCAAGTCTTTTGAGTGACAAGGAGATTATCTGAATAATTTTGGCACTATGTATGAGCTAGCTGTTCCTGAGTCAATGAGGAAAGGAGGTGGCTCATGTCCATGACTTATATTTCTGCGTGCCTATGTCTATAGAAGCAGATGAAGTGGCAGCTACAGAAAGAGCAAATCAGAACAAGGGATCTGCCAGTTTTTGGAACATCATCCTTTGTGGCCCTGGTAATAAAGCCCTCAGCATCAACAGGGCCAAGTGCATACGACTTCCATGTTGCCCACACCTGCACACAGCAAGGGCAGACGGGCCAGACACAAGGAGAGGCAGGTGAGCTACTCCTGAAAGAGATAAATGACAGTGCAGGGCAATATTTTAAAAAATCAAAAGTAATGCAGAAAAAAACACTACAGTGCACAAAACATCAACGTTTGTAAAAAGAGGAAGAATAGACTGATGTTAATGAAAAAACATTTTAATTTTTTACTTGATCAAAAGAAATGATCAAACTTGGCAATTCAATTGTCTACAAGCAAAGAAGCGAATTTTGAAGATATTAATTTTCCATTAATATCAGGAAACAAAGTTATAATGAATTCTGGTTTTGGAGTAAAAATATTTAAAAATTAATCATTTTAAAATTTCCAATGTTCCAACACCCCCCCCCCCCCAATTTTTCATTAATTTTCACCAATTTCAATGTTCTGGGAAAATATTAACCTTGAAACATTCTTTAAGTCTGGCATGACAATGTGATCACTTCCCAATGAAACTGGCAAAAATTAATTTTTAAAAAACAAACATTTAAAGTCTCCAGAAATGACTTGAAGGATATAGAGTGAATTAAATAACATTTCTCAAGAAATCCTACTAGAACTTGGTAAGAAATGCAAGGTGCTAATGCCCATGCCTTCCCTTCTTCGGTTCAGCTCAGTGAGATGAACACTCCACTTGTATAGCCAAGAACTCAGGGTTGTCTCTTCCTCCCCTCAGCTCCCAGTCGGTGGGTTATTTTCTTGGGAGCCTGAAGTCATCAGCATTTCTCACCATGCCCCAGGGGGCTGTTGCTGCAGTTTCAGAGTGGTATGACCAACAGGTGTGGGCCTCCTTTCTTCAGGTCAGCCCCACTCGTGGGACGTAGACCTGACTGTGGGCATCGCACTACTCATATTATTCTTGCTCTGAATGCTTTTGTCCCAACTTTTGGAACAGGGTTTCTCCACTGAGCGCCCACCAAGGAGACATGGGGCTGTTGCTCCCCCATCCTACAAACAATCAGCTCCTAAGGTGGGGAAGTTATTCAGAAAGAAGCATGCCACTTGTCCCACTGCCAATATTGGCGTTATTGCTTAGACATTTTACCAAGAAGAGAAACAGGCCAAAAATCCAGAGTTCCAAAATGGATCTGCATTCTAAGGCCTAAAATTGCGTAGACTTCCTTGACAACTCTGAGTCTCAGAGTTTGAAAGGCCTAATTGTGGGTTTCCCTGCTCTTGTTAAATGTGCCCCTCACCCATTAGGAAAGATCTGTCCCCTGGCAAGTTTGCCTTGATTTAGAGTAGCTGAAACCCACCTTACCCCTAATCTAATGAGTTTCACCTCCCAGGCAGGCCACCAAGTTATTCAAATAAGCCAGTGACATGCACCTGTGGGAGCCAACGATCATACCACTTTCTTACTACAAATCCTGCTTCACAATACATGCTTGTTCATTCTATTCCTGAGTGCAGCCCCTGTATGGTCCTCTGTGGTGTGTGATGTCCTCTGGGGCTTTATGTTTGAGCAATAAACTTCTGTTTGATTTGTCCAGTGTTAAGTTCCTGTGTCTGGCCATCTTTTCCTATGTAGGGTTGTGGATGCCTCCCTCTCCAAGGGGCAAAAAAGGGAGGCAATCAAAACACCATTCCAAAGCAACTGACTTCATTTCCACTAGAGTGTGGGAAAGTTTAAGCCTAAGGGCACTCTCCAACAGAGTTGCAGTGAAAGGTGGACTGGAAGTAGACTGATCAATTCATTGGAGACATAGGCTAAATTGTAGGTCAGCTTGTTTGCTAGAAAAAACAACAGGGATCTGGTAAACCTTTCTGGCATCATAAATCTCAAACACTGACCTCAGGAACTACCCCTTCAGAGGAGACTGAATTAGATTAGATTAGTTTGTGAAACAATTTTGGAACCAGGAATCAGTGGAAAAAGTCAGTGAGATTTCACTACTGAGTGTTAGAGTAAATGAGACCCTTGCCAAAAGTGATCACCACAGAACAACTGTTGCATGGCCAAGGCTATGCATTCTGTAATGGGAATAACAAGGAGAGGAAAGTAGCAGAAAAATATTTGAAACTTATTACTTAAAATTTCCCAAATTTATTGAAAAACAAAAACCTGCACACCCACAAAGCTCCATGAACTCAAAGTAGGATAAACAGAGACACATCATAGTAAATTTGTGGGAAGACAAAGAGAAAATCTTGAAGGTAGCAAGAGAGAAGTGACTCATCACTTATAAAAAACCACCCAACAGCTGACTTCTCATCAGAAACAACGGAGGCCAGAAGGCAGTGATATAAATTCAATGTACTTAAAGAATGAAACTGTTGATGAAGAACACTATATCCAGTATATGTCCACATCTTTGAAAAAAAAAAAATGAAATCAGGGTTCTATAAGGAAACAGAACCAGCAAGAGATATCTGTCAATAGTATACGATTCTATAAGTCTCACACAGCTGTGAGGATGCACAAGTCCAGGTTCCACAGGCAGGCTGCAACCAGGGGCTGCAATGAAAGTCCAGTGAAGGTTCTTGATGAGTTCTGGGAGATGTTGGCTGTCCAAAGACGAGCTGGGATATTCTCTCTCAATGCTGGAATCACTTCCCCTTTTAAGGCATTCAACTGAATGGTTAAAGCATCACTCATTGCTGATGGCAATCTCCCTGAGTGATGTCATTATAACCAGCTATCTATGATTTACAACTGCAATAAAGTCAATGGTGACTAAAGTCCATAAATGCCCTTGTATTACAGTTAGCCCGATGCTTGCTTGACCAAACAACTGGACACAATTTCCTGGTTGAGTTGACACAGTAGCCTAACCATCACAGCAAAATAAAGACATTCCTAGATAAATAAAAGCCCAGAGAAACTGTTGTTAGCAGACCTGCCTCTCAGGGGACAATAGAGGAAGTTCCTTAGTCTGAAAGCAAGGGACCCTAGACAGTAAAATTGAATCCACAATAAAAAACAGAGCATCACTCAAGGTCATAATATAATTATAAAAGACAGTACAAATGCATGTTTCTTTGCCTTTCTTCTCAATTGATTTTAAAAGTAATTGTACAAAACAAAAAGTATGTAGTATACTGTTGTGCCTATAATAGAGAAATGTATTTGTCAGTGATGGCACAAAGGAGGTGAGTTGGAGCAAAGCTGTACTGGGCTAAGGAAATGAATCTGTATGGTAACTAGAATCCATATGAAGAAATAAAACGAACCAGCAATGGTAAAGAAATATATTATATAAATGTCTATAAAAATATAAATGTATCCTTCTCAGTTTCTTTAAAAGATCTAATTATCTGAAGTAATAATTTAAACAACATATGTTGGTATTTTAATATGTATAGAGGTAATATGTATAACAATGTTACAAAAGAAAAGAGTTATATAAGAATAACATTTCTACATATCATTAGAATTTAGTATAAATCTAAAACTGTTTTGATATAAGATATATATGGCAAGTGTGAGAGCAATTACTAAGTAAATAACTCAAAAAATATAGTGAAAAAGTAATTTAAAAATAATTAAAATGATACATTAGACAGTATTCACTTACTATAAAAGAATCCAGTAAAGGAGGAATAGGGGAATTAAAAGGATATGAGACTGAAAACAAAAAGTAAAATGGTGAATGTAAATCCAATGATATTGACAACATACATGCGAATGGATTAAACAATCCAATCTAAATTCAGAAATTGTAAGACTGAATTAAGAAAGAACACAGGATTCAACTATATGCTATCTATGAGACACGCTTGAGACACAAAGATATAAATACAGTGAAGAAATGATGTAAAAAGATAGCAAAAAGCAACTACAAGAATGCTGGAATGGCTATACTACTAACAGACAAATAGACAAAGAAATATTACTAGAGATAAAGAGGGATATTTTTTGAAGATAAAAGTTAATCTATCAGGAAGATAAAATTATAAAAAATATATGCACCTAACAACAGAGAACCAAAATATGTAAAGCAAGAATGAAGAGAAATGAGAGAAATAGAAAATTCCACAGTAATCATCTGATATTTCAATTGCCCCCCTTTCAATAATGGGTTGAACCAGGCAGAAGATCAATAAGGAAATAGGAGACTAGAAAAGTATAAATCCCCACCCGAAGGCAACCCCTTGCCCCCATTTTGTCCCTTCTTTGTGCTCATACTTACCGCCAGCTCATCATAGATTCCACCCCTGCAGACGTTGGCTCACATCCTTCCTCCACCCCCCGAATTCCTGTAAGCCTCTTTTCCAGTCTCTAGCTCTCTGAGGCAGGTTGCTTATTTCATATCATTGAGGTCATGTAGTATTTGTCCTTCAATGCCTGGGTTGCTTCACTCAACATAAGGTTCTCCAGATTCATCCATGTTATCACGTGTGTTTGTAGTGTATTTGTTCTTACAGCCGAGTAGTATTCCATTGTGTGTATATACCACATTTTATTGATCCACTTGTCTGTTGAGGGGCATTTGGATTGATTCCAACTTTTGGTGATAGTGAACAATGCTGCTATGAACATTGGTGTACAAATATCGGTTTGTGTCCTTGTTTTCAGTTCTGCTGGGTATATACCCAGCAGTGGTATTGCTGGGTCATATGGCAAATCTATGGTTAGTTTTTTGAGAAACCATCAAACTGTCCTCCAGAATGGTTGGATCCTTCTGCATTCCCACCAGCAATGGATGAGTGTTCCCCTTTCTTCACATCCTCTCCAGCAGAGGGGGGCTGGGGATGGGCGGAGGGGTAATATTGTCCAAAAATTGGGGGGAGGGAGGGGCCACATATGAACATAGGAGAGTGTCAGGTGTTTGTTGAGAGTAAAATGTTGAGAAAATCATATCAAAATATAATTAGGGTTACCTGTTCAGGATGCTCAGGGGGGATGGTCTGATGTGGGACAGACTCCGGGGGAATAGCTGAAGGCTCATTTTGCCAGGGTGGGTTGTACCATTGGGTAGAGACCCAAGAAGTGAGAGTTGGGGTGGACCCACATCCTGGGGAGGACTAATGCCATCAAATAGAACTGTATCTCTCGTGAGAAAGAGTGGCTCCCAGGGCATTAGGGCAGTTGAGAAAGTCAGGCCCTGAACACTGCTGCAAGTATCTCTGGACGTGGCTTCTCGGGAAATGGAGATTGGCTGGCGTTGTGGGCCCCAAGGGGAGGGGAAAATGGATGTGGAATGGATGGAACCAAGGTAAATCTGGGGGCAAGAGAGGAGTTTTGTGAGAGTACACGAGGATGAATATAAAACATGTAATATTACACCAAAAACATATACGGGACGACAGACTAATAATGTAAACCATAATGCAAAACATAGGATAACTAAAAAATTTAGAAAACTGTACATCCTAAAGTATGGACCACATTGTAAACACAGATGTCACCTTGTTTGAAAGCTATTGTTTCGGAATCTGTACATCAGTTTCAGGAAATATGATATGAATAAGTTAAAAGATTATCGCTGTGGAAGGGAAAAGGTTTTATGGTGGATCTGTGGGAGTACTGTATATTGTATATATGAATTACTGTGATCTAAGACTCTTGTGAAGAGAAGCTCAATAATTAGAAGAAAAGAAAAGAAAAAGATAGGATGTAGAAATTTTTTCAAATCAATATGTACTCTAGATCTAACCTTTAAACTCATCGCTATATTCCATTTTACTAGTAAGGGAAACTGACATTATGTTGGGATTCACTTTACAGGAAGTTTTGGATCACAGAGTGGTTCAACAATGGCGGCAGAGGAATACAGATATGGGATGTTATTGACAGGCTATATATGGTTGACAGGGAGTTATACAGGGCATATGTCCAGGGTACATGGTAATGTTTAGATATACTAATAGTGGAAACAATTAAAAACAACAGCTGGGGGGGTACTGGGTTACTGGCCGGGGGGTCTCTGTCATGGTCCCTGGGGGAGCAGCAGCAGTCCCCCAGGTGCAACGGTAAGAACCAGGAAGGAATGAGGGCCCAACAGTGGGCTCCTGATACTAATGGCTATGCTTGTGAGCCTATACACCTGCAATAAGAACAAGGCCTAGAATAGCATTGTGCCTGGGAATTTCCTCCTGACAGCCTTCATGTTACTCAAATGTGGCCACTCTCAAAGCCAAACTCAGCATGTAGATGCAGTGCATTCCCCCCAGCGTGGGACATGACACCTGGGGATGAGCCTCCCTGGCACCGAGGGATCACTACCACATACCAGCTGAAGATGCAACTAGAAAATGACCTTGAATTAAAGGTTCAATGCGGATCAGCAGAATATCCCGGTCTACATATAATAACATGACTTCAAAATGCTGCTTGACCTAATGTAAGGGGGAAATGGAAAGGAGAAATGCATTTATAAGGCTACGAGTCTCTAAAAAAGAGTCTGGAGGTTGTCAGAAGGAATGCCCTTATGAACAACTGAGCAGAGTCTAAGAGACAGATAAAGTAGATACAACCCCAGGTATTGGTTCTTTTGAGGGATAAGAGACCCACGGGTTCTATGGTCATTGCTGATGGGGTTCACTGCCATGGCAGATGGCCCTTCTTTGGAGCTGGTGTTTCTGCATAATGGAACTGGACTCAGAGGGGATCTCTTTTCACAAGACTTTCATGCTACTTTACTGGAATTGTAGTTGGTGCTGGGGTTTAAGATATATTTAGGGGATTTGAATCTCTGGACTGACAATATGATACCCAGGCCCAGAGCCTCAACAGACTTCAGCTCCTACACTCTGATTTATTGGACTTACCCCACTCAGCTAACATGGAGTTGAAGAAGGTCAACCACCACTCCATGGAGCCTAGAGTGTCTACAACTGAAAGCAGGAGGAGTGCATCCAGTATCCATGTGGAATCTAATCCCCCACTTGACATAGATGTGCAATGGACACAACCAATCTAATGTCCACAGAGAAAATGTGGCATGGGTGTGGGAAGGGTGGCCATGGTGGCTGCTGGGTGCGGGGAATGGGAGGAAGAGATGAGATGGGGAGGCGTTTTCGGGACGTGGAGTTGTCCTGGATGGTGCTTCACAGTCAATTACGGGACATTGTAGATCCCCCCAGGGCCCACTGGATGGAACGTGGGAGAGTGTGGGCTATGATGTGGACCATTGACTATGGGGTGCAGTGATGCTCAGAGATGTACTTACCAGGTGCAATGGATGTGTCATGATGATGGGAGAGAGTGTTGCTGTGGGGGGAGTGGGGGTGGTGGTGGGGTTGAATGGGACCTCATATTTTTTGAATGTAATATTTTAAAAAATAATAATAAAAAAATTACAATTAAAAAAAAAAAAGAAAAGTATAAATCAACTAGATCTAACAGACATAAATAGAACACTCCATCCACAACAGAATACATATTTTTCTCAAGTGCATATACAATATTTTCAAGGGTAGACCAGAAAAAACACAATTTATGTAAAGGGTTGAAAATAAACTGTGTTCTCCAGCCATATTGGACTAAAATTAGAAATCAGTATGAGGGAAAAATTGAGAAAGTCATATACAGAAACAAAACACAAATTAATCAAATCAAAAGGAAAATCAGAATGAATATGAATATGAAGAAAACATAGCAAGATTTATGGGAGGCAGCTAAAGCAGTGCTGAGAGAGAAATATATAGTTCTAAAAGCCTGTATTAAAAGGGAAGAAATATTTCAAATCAATAACCTACAATTCCATCTTAGGATGCTGGAAAAAGAAAATTAAACTAAGCCCAATGAAATAGGAGGAAAAAAATAATAAAAATATTAGAGTAGAAAATAATGAAATGCAGAATTGAAAACTAATAGAGAAAAATCAATGAAACCAAAATTCATTGTTTAAAAATTAACAAATTTGACAATCAATTAGCTAGATTGACACAGGAAAAAGAAGACTCAAACTAGTAGAATAAAAAATGAAAGAGGTGGCATTACTAACTAACCTTACAAAAATTAGAAGGGTTATAAAGGAATACTATGAACAACTGCATTCTAACAAATCAGATAACTTAGATGAAATTGACAAATTCATAAAGTCCCAAATTGACTCAAAAAAAAAAAAAAAAGCAGTCTGAACAGACCTATTAGAAGAAAAGAGATTGAATCGGTAATAATAAAGCCAAATAATTAAAAGTATATATCCACCAAGAAAAGTCCAGTCCTTCAATAGTCACTGCTGAATTATACCAAACATTTAAAGAAGAATACCAATTTTTCACAAACTCTTCCACAAATAGAAGAAGAGTACTTCCTAACTCATTCTATGAGGGCCATTTTACCCTGATGCCAGAATCAGCAAAAGATATCATGAGTAAAGAAAACCATAGATCAAAATCTCTTAGGAATAGGGATGCAAAAATTCTCAATAAAATACTAGCAAACCAAATACAGCAACATATAAAAGGGGATTATCCCTCACAACCAAGTGGGATTTATCCTGGAAATGCAAAATTTGCTTAATATCTGAAAATCAATTAATGTAAAATGCCATATATATAAGTAAAAACAAACAAAACAAAACATCATTGCAATAGACTCAGAAATAGCATTGGATAAAATCCATCATTTCATGGTAAACTAGAATAGAAGGAAATTCCCACATCCTGATATGGGACGTCTGTTATAAAAACCCCCAGGAAGCATCACCCTTAGTAGAAAAAGACTAACGCTTTCCCCCTGAGATCAGGAACAAGACAAGGATGTCTGCTCTCACCACTTGGGTTCAATATTGTACTAATGGCTCTAACCAGGACAATTAAGCAATAAGCAGAAATAAAACGTATTCAGATTGGGAAGAAAGAAGCAAAATGATCTATATTCACATAAGACATGAACTTATAATTAGACAGCACAAGGACTCCACTCTAAAGCAATTACCCAGGAATTCCACAACTAGAGAAAACATATCCTTTGAGAAAATCTTGTTCACAAGTTTTAGGACAACTATACAAAGATTTCCAATTCAGCATTTTTTTGAGTAGTAAAAATCTGGAAACAATCCAAGCATTCATTCACTGAAGAATGGGTAAATAAATTGTGTATGGCCAAACTATGGCTTAAAATAAACAAAAGGTATGTGTATGCATACATACATACACACACACGTATATACATACACAAAATATAATATCAAAATCAGCAAATTTTCAATACATAATTTTGAGTGAATAAAAAGCATGTTGCAAAATGGTAAGACCGCTACACTGTTTCTGTAAACATTAGCGACAATACTATATCTTGTTTATGGACAGAACATATGTAAAACTACAAATGGACAGAAACACAGTCACTCAATCTATGTCAAAAGATGAAAGGAAATAAGACAGGGAAGATCATATTTCAGCAGTATATCTGTAAGGCTTTTTTTTTAAAAAAATAGAGGATATATAGCAACACACATTTTACTGATTAAACTGAATAATCATTATATGGCTATCTGCTTTATTAAGCTCTATTTGGTTTTGGTTTTATAGAATCACTTTTTAAACAAAAAGGATTACATTAGGAAAAAAGAAGCAGAGGTCACAGAAGGCCCCTTGTGGAAGGACAGTCTTAACTGCTAATTGGAGATATCTGATTCCAATTGGAGCTTTCCCCAAGGAGAACAGCAACAGGCAGTTCTAGTTTATTGTTAATCAACTCTGCAGTCCCTCCTCTCTGCTAAATATTCTTATCAAAACTCCTAAAGCTTTCTAAAAAGGAGGGCTGGAGGCATTGTCTACAAATGCTACAGAGTAAATACGATTCTTTGAAAATCTTCAATGAAGTCAAATCAATATACCTTGTGACAAACTAAGTATGCCACGCTGAATGATAACGAAAAATTAGCGTCCATGAGAATCCTTAGTTCAACAATACATTTAGGTGCATGTTAATATGTAATCCAATGTACACTCTTACTCAAAACTCAAATAATCATCAGCATTTTCGAAAACACTTTAATGCCATTCTCAAGAACAGACCCATTCACAGAATTTAAAAATGAAGTTCCCAAACTTGAGAAAGAGAAATCAGAGAGTCTGTTTGGTTTTACTAGGCTGCTCTCCTAACCACCACCAACTCTTACAGTGGGGAGCCTGGCTCAGGGTCTTAGGGGCTGGAAGGACTTGCTTGCTCCAGCGCAGCATGCCGGCTGACTGCTGACCACCCTTGGGCTCTGCTCTCCTGTCATATGGTGCTGCCTGTCCTTTCTCTCTGGAGTTCCCGCTGATCCAGTCCTGGCTCTTCCCACACCTTTCCCTTTTATAAATCCTCTGTGAAAGCATTAAGGCCTTCTAAATGCCTTTTTTCCCTCTCTGCTGCAGAAAGCTTGTTTGTTTATACTTAGTTCAGGATTTGTTAGAGGGCTACAAGGCACTTTGTTAAAAAGCCCCACGCAGATGCCTGGGTGCGGGGGACCCCTCCCTCTCTGCCCCCAAAGGCCTCTGGGCTCCTGAGGCTCCTGCGCATGCTCCAGGGTGAGCCCTTCCAGGAGATGTTGGCCTAGCCGGTCCTGCCGGCGACCTGTGGAGGTTGGTCAGGTGGTCGACCATCTTCTTTTTTTTTTTTTTTTAAAGATTTATTTATTTATTTAATTTCCCCCCCCTCCCCTGGTTGTCTGTTCTTGGTGTCTATTTGCTGCGTCTTGTTTCTTTGTCTGCTTTTGTTTCTTTGTCCGCTTCTGTTGTCGTCAGCGGCACGGGAAGTGTGGGCGGCGCCATTCCTGGGCAGGCTGCACTTTCTTTCACGCTGGGCGGCTTTCCTCACGGGCGCACTCCTTGCGCGTGGGGCTCCCCCACGCGGGGGACACCCTTGCGTGGCACGGCACTCCTTGCGCGCATCAGCACTGCGCATGGCCAGCTCCACACGGGTCAAGGAGGCCCGGGGTTTGAACCGCGGACCTCCCATATGGTAGACGGACGCCCTAACCACTGGGCCAAAGTCGTCATCTTCTTGATGAGCTTCATCTCCTCATCTAGGAAATGGCTCTAGAGCAGGAGCTCTTAACAAGGACTCTATGAGCCTGAATTAAAATTCAAGACAACACTACTCTTTGTGGGGACATGTTGGTGTGGGTGGGATATATTTATTAAAAAATACCCAGTATAGTGTGGACTTAGCAAGAGGTGCATGGTTTTCCCTTGACTGGCGAAGGGAACTGTGGAACAAAAAAGCTGAAGAACTCCCGCTCTCCAGAAAATCCCAGAGATCAAGTTTTGTGTTGGCAGAACCCTAGGCTTGAGATCCAAAGGGTCTGCTTAAGATTCTTCTCCAGGCCAGGGCGGCTTCCCTGGCATCCAGGGTTTTACCCCACTCCCTTGTGACAGCTTCCGCATGTCCTGGAAGAGGGTGTGGCTGGCGCTGGTTTCTCAGGATGTCCTCAAGCTTCTCCTTCCCCAAGTCCAGGAAGAAGTGGTCCATTCCGCTCACGGCCTCATGTTCTGCTGGAAATAACATCTGCTAAAGGTCTTGTTTACACTGGCTTCACACTCACAGGACAGGGGTTACAATTAAGAACACATTTTTTCTGTGGTACGTAATTTACTCTAGGTCCAAAGAAAATTTTCCAAATATTGCAGAGTTATCTGGAGTGCTTTCGCAATACTTAGAAAAAGAATGCAATTCCATAAATTGGAAACAAACAAATTTAGAATGAACTCTCTGCTTACTTATATAGAGAGATGATTGAAATCCTATTTGCCCT
Source organism: Dasypus novemcinctus (assembly GCF_030445035.2). Taxonomy (NCBI): domain Eukaryota; kingdom Metazoa; phylum Chordata; class Mammalia; order Cingulata; family Dasypodidae; genus Dasypus; species Dasypus novemcinctus. The sequence continues at coordinate 86,045,036 of NC_080688.1, read as the reverse complement.
GCAACAAATACTTTAAAAATGGGATTTGCCTAATAGCCCCCCTGCTGCTTTAATAGGGAAGGCAGTTAGAAATCACACACACTGCACATCCTAATTCATTTCTCATGCCACATTTAATATAATCTCATATAAGACCACATGGTGAGGCATGATTCTGCTGCTCATAATCAAAAAATCCCATTTTCAGAAGACCACATTCAGAGCACGCAAAGTGAAATTATTCACATTTACCCAAAGCTGCCTCTCTGTATACTTTATGTCACTAGAATATCGAAAAGGCAAAGCTCAAGTTATCACCAAAAAGGAGCAGTCATTGGAAAAACAACAAGGAGTTTTTTTTTTTGTTGAACAGAAAATTTACTTAGAAATGCTATTAATGTGGCCATTCTAATAGACATTAACATAATAATCATGATACACTTGCATTTTCTTTGTGAACAAAACTATTTACCAGACTAGAAAAATGGAATGAATAAATGAACAGATAATATATGGACAATAAACCAATAATTGAATATTTTAACAAGCTGCTACTTTGCATATTTCTCCAGAATATTTTTGTAGTCATGGAATATTTACTTGAAAATAAATACAGGAAATCACTCATCAGTTCATACCCACATGTAGCTGTTATAAAATACTTATTTACAATACACTCTGCCCTGATTTTCGGACTAGAATATTTAGACTAGACTGGAATAGTAAAGAATGTCAAAGATTCCCTATCCATGTCTTTGATTTATAGATGAGGAAACTGAGATCCAAAAGAGGTCAAAGTCACAGCTATTTGTAAGTGGATCCCAAAGTGGAAGCTGAGTCCCAGATCAGCATTCATTCCAGAACAACAGGACACTTTTTCTTCTTACAAAACATGAAAGAGAAAAAAAATCAATGGAATAAACCAAGTCAAAAGCACCATTAAAAAGCAAATAATTGGTACTGTTATCTATTATAGCAAAGACATGAGAGTTCACTTGTCAAATGATCCTATTAGAGGACTATTAAAAGGTATGAGTCAGAAACAATCACAGAAGAGTGTGTTGTAAAGATTGTTCTTTAGTCATGTTTAATAAAAATATTTAAAAGCTTTTATGTAAAAAATAGGTTTATGCCATGAACGGTGCTAATCATTGATTAAGTAAAGATGAAAACCATCAGGGCTTTGTAGGCTCTCACATGCTTTTGTGATATGTAACAACACATTAAGGGCAATGAGGAAAGTGCTATAATTAAAGGCCATTGAAATGACTGTGGAAGCATTCTATTAAATGTGGCGATCAAGGAAAACAGCACAGAGAAAATACCAGGCAGGGCAGCCCTTCAATCAACACATTAGACCCAGGACATTACACGGCCGCCAGCTCTCAACACTGACCAGAGCAGGAAGGGGGGAGGCCGGGGCCCTCCCTCTCCTCTGCACAGTGCCTGCCATGCTGCTGTAGTTAAGTCTGCGATTTTTTTTGTGACATAGGAAGAGGGACTTAGGGTTCTGAGCCTGGCAATTACTTGACCAGTTTTCTGACTTCAAAACGTGATTCCAGAAGCTCTGATGACGATGAAATGAAGGGCAGTGATTTTCTAAGCAAAGGATCAGTTAGGAATTTCAGACCATTTCTTTTGTAAATTAGTTTCAGTGTGTCTCGTCAGTATGAAAGTGACTGGGGTGCAGGAAATGCAGCCTGTTATTGTCCCTTCCCCTATTCCTCCAACCCCCCCAAAAAACCCCAAACTTTGTCTTGAAGGGGAAACTGGTTGTCATGCTCTAAGAAGGTTTGGGAAAGGAATTAAAAGTTTTCTAAACAGCAAAAAGATGCTAAGTGTTGGGGGAGACACAAACAAGGCCACTGTGTCTGTTAGCTCTGGAACGAAAACATGACCATCCCAGGATTCTTTGGAGAAGTCACTGTCTTGCCTCCCCAAACTTTAAGTGTTTCATGCAGCCTTAATCGAGGAGTTTGTCTAGAGAACTACTGTGTTTTCAACATTTTCACCTACAGTATGAAATGCAAGCTCCTCATCTAGGTGAGGTGTCAGCACCTTCCTCTCTACTGTTCTAAAACAGGATTACTTCAACTCAGCATTCGAATTCCTACAACTGAGAGCTGCCCTGCCCAGGACTTCCCTTTTCCCGCTGCCTCTATTTATTTGCCCTTTATTTAAAGATCTGTTTATATTGTACATTTTCATTTAACTTCTGCTAATATTCTTAGCCCTTTCTCTAAACTTCTGTCACCATCCCAATGTTCTTATGGTTTTTTTTTTTCAATTCTCCTTCCGTATTCTCAGTATGTTGTGTGGTAATTCAAGCATAATATGCATTTGGCAATATTTGTGGAAAACAATGAGTACGAGGTATGAAAAAGAATTAACAAACCTGGGGTTGGGTCAGTTTGTAAGGCACAGGCTTGCTCTCATTCTGAATCTGTTTATGTGAAGATTTTCTTTAGGATAATATGAGAAGGTATCATTTGTATTCATTTCATAAAAGCATTGTGTAGAACACAGATGCAGGTGATGATGATGATGTTTAGATAAAATATTAAGGAAGGGAAGGCTCTCTTTTCCACTGTTTGGGGCGCCCAGGCAGCCTCCAGGCTTTGTATGATTACCCCAAGGTGGGCGGATGTTCTTTCAGCAGCCTCCGAAATTAGGAGATTTAAGCATCTCAGCTATAGGGGGTGGGGGTGGGACTTGCTTCCGTGTCGCTTATTAGAACCTGTCCCCCTTTTATTTAATAACCACTTTTACCTAAATCAGTTCTTATATTAAATTTCCCTTGTTCAAAATGCTGTGTGGTTTCTGTGTCCTGCCTGGACTCTGATTGCTACAGCTGGATAAATGAAGCACTTTCCTCTAAAACAAACCTTTTCAACATTTGATTGAGCTTAGGCTAGCTTTTGTTAGCTAACTGCCTGTAGCTATTTCTGATTAAACGATCTTGTTTGTTTCCTGAATTTTTCTACGCAGACATTCTCTCAGAAAAGCCTTTCTTCTTGACGTGTACGGTCTTACCTGAAGCCACCTGAAGTCTAGATTGGATTCTAAGTGGACAATTATTAACCACTGACATGTAACTCAGAATGTGACCTGTTCTCTAGAAACTTGTTGCAGTTACTTGATTGGTGTGTATACCAATCCACACACGTGTGTCTAATCCAGCGTACCTGTGCTAAAGTTCTGTATGAATGGGATTTTAGGATTTAAACACCACGTTCCAAAATTGTATCCATAGGGAAAATTATTAACAATTCCAGCTTCAAGGATAAGAAGCAAACTCCTCTCCCTTGAATTTTTGGTGTGGGGTTTTCCATTCTGCACCTGTCTGGCACAGTGATCCCCAACGTAAAACCCCCAGAAACGGACTCTATATGATGATCATATGGACACGTTCTCTGAAAATAGGAGAGATGTGGGAGTGGAGAGGACTGCTTAGGAGTCCAACTCCCAGGGGCTCTTCTCAGTTAGAACCAGGGTTTTGTTTTGCTCTCTCTTTTTTGCCCCCTCCATCCTCAATCCCATTGGTATTAGACTCCAAGACATGGGTTTGAAATGACCAGGTGAATTAAGAAAGATGCACTCGGTCGGTCACTTGTTAATTCTGTTCCCCCAAAACAAAAAGTGGCAAATTATAGGAGGGCAATTTCTGAGTCCCGGTTCATGCATTCTGGATATTTGTAAAGGGAAACTTGTTCTGATTAGTTCTCCTTACGAACTTCTTTTAGCATTTTACATCTTGGCATAAAAATATTGGAGAAAAGGCTTTACATATGAATGCAGCCTGTGGGATAATTAAGGAACTAAATAGTTTTATTCTTTAATTATTTTAGTAGCATCCATACCAAAGACTTGATGACTGTTTTTAATAAGAATTGCTTAGGAGGGGATGCAGAGCACAGATTGTGGAATTCTTGATACAAGTTGATGCCAATAAAGTAAGAACATGTCAAATGCCCAAGAGCCAGCCCATCTGTAGAGGAGAGTTTTATATTTAACATCTTCATATTTACAGCTGGCAGATGATTAATAGTAAATAACTCTCAACCAAGTCTAGAATGGAAAAGTACTGCTAAGAAGGCAAAATACCATATGTCTTCCAATATTCAGGTACTAAAATGACAAGAAAGTGATTAAGGTGCAACTATACAGTGTCCAGGTGTAAAATGGCATATGGAACATTTCCTGGCTAACTGTGAATCTCAATGCTCTTGTCAGCTAGAACCACTAATAAACTTTTACTGCCACTTGTGCATGTGCAAACTGGATTTGTAGTTTAAGTAAATTCTCAGTATTATAATATCACTTTATTATTCACTTGATTACTGTAATGGTGCCCAGTTGTTTGGTCAAGCAAGGACTGGGCTAATTGTAATACAAAAGCATTTCATGGACTTTGATCATCAGTGAGTTGACTGCATATACGGCTGATTACATCTACAGTCAACCAAGCAGATTGCCATGAGCAATGAGAGACTTCTCATCTAATGAGTTGAAGGCCTTGGAAGGGGAAGCGATTTCAGCATTCATGGAGAGAATTCCCTCTCCTGGGGAACTCATAAAGCGTCTTCATTGGAGTCCCTAGGCTTGCAGCCTGCCCTACAGAATGTGGACTTGTGTATCCCTGTGGTCATGTGGGGCAATTTTATAAAACCTCATACTTTTTAAAGATATCTCCCGTCAGTTCTGTTTTCCTTGAGAACCCTAACTGATACAATTACTGATCATTTAATAATAAACTTGTTTTAAGCGATATGAATACATTCATAAAAGTTATAAAGGTAATCATAATAACCAATGTTTGCTGAATCTTTTCTGTGTTAGACACTATTTTAATTGTTTTTAATTTATCAATTTTCATAATAAGTATCACTGTTTCCCTGAATTTACATAAGGAAAAGACTAAAGCAAGTAATTTGCACATGGTTACGTGTTAATAAGCAGAAGAGTTAAGAATCATATCTGGATAGTCAATTTTAAAGCCCATGCACTTTTAATATAACATCCACATTTTAAAGATCACAGATACTTTTACAAATTGTAATATTTATGAGAATAAAGTGCAACAAATACACTGATTTCTGCACCATCTAGTCCTGATAAAATAAGAACCAAGTTGAAGACAAGACAGTCTTGTTGATGGTTTTTAAGACATATCAAGAAATTATTTGATCCTTATCCCTTCAAGGGGTAGGACTTAATTTATTTCTCTTTAAGGGTAGGCTGAACTTAGCAAATTACTTTTTAAAAATAGAGATAGTAGAAATAACGGTGTGCCACTTGGCAGATTCGGTGATAGACAGATAGTGACTTCTATCTGGGGTGTGAACTCTCTCACACAGATCACCAATGGGAGGAAGCCACGTCATCATCAGCCCCATGGAGAGATCTGTGGTGTGAGGGGCTGGAGCCTCCTGCCCACAGCCATGGAGTGGGCTGGAAGCAGAACTATAAGCCTCAGCTGAGTAAACAGAGGCCATATGCCTGGCTGACAACTTGGTTGCAACCTCATGAGCGACACTAAGCCAGACCCTGGGCCAGAATCACCCTCTAAGCCCCTTCTGAATTTCTGACTCTTATTTTGAGAAAACATACATTTATTCTTTCAAGCTGCTAAGTTTGGGGATAATTTGTTACACAGCAATAGGTAATAATACAGATTTGGGGAACTGGAAATGAGGTGTTGCCTGAAGTAAAATCTAAAATGTGGGAGTGACAATTGAATTGGGTTGTGGGCTTCAAGGAGCGTGTTGGTGGCCTTAAGTGCCTTGAGGAAACTGGTAATAGAAGCCTTAAGGCTTTTAAGAAGGCTACACATAACAGCTTGCAGGAAAGTGAGGACAATTTCATTGGAAACTGGAGGAAAGAGGACCCGTCATATAGTGGCAGAAAACTTAGCAACACTATTCAATACAAGAATGTGGAAAGAAGAGTATGAGCCTTACAAACCGGGTGATCTAAATAAGACCACTTCTAAGTTGATTGTTGAGAGTGCTGCCTAGTTCTTCTCGCTGTTTCTAATATGTGAGAGAAGAAAGATAAATTGAGAAAGAACTGCTCAATATAAACAAAAGCAGGGATTGATGATTTGGAGAATCCTCAGAACAAACCTTGGAAAAACCAAGAAATGGTTTCTGAGGAAAGAACAGTTCCAGGGAATGACCAGGAAAATGTGGTCTAATGACGGAGCTTAGGGTGTGCGTGTGAAACATTTTGTTAAGACCTCAGGAAGACCTCAGAGGACTATTCAGTGTGGAAAAAAAGCCCTCTAAGTGACTAAGGATGTGTCTTATAGATTGTCTCAATTGAACTATCAGTTTTCTAAATTTTTATTTTAAAGATAATTGTGCATGTGTGGGGCTTATATCTAATGGAGTGGAACCCAATGTGTTTCATAAGAGGCCCAGGATGTTTTAGAAACACTCCTATTTTGGACTGCAAGGAGCAGGCTGTACAAAATGATAAAAAACTATTGGACCACAAAAGTCTATAGGCAGTAAGCATACTGAGAAAATTGCTCATACTGAGAAATTGAGAAAGCATACCGAGAAAATTGCAAGCATGTGCTACCTTTCATTAAAGAGGAAAGATGGAACACAGGTGCGGAGGCTTGGAATTATATACCCCAGTAAAAGATGTTCTTAATCTTAATCCATTCCTATCATTGTGAAACCATTTTAAATAGGACCTTTTGTTGAGGTTTCTTTAGTTAAAGTGTGGCCAATTGAAGCAGGACATATCTTAATCTTATTATATTACTGGAGGCCTAATAGAGAAGATGAAAGAGAGGAAGTCATGGGAAGAAATCAGAAGCTGGAAATCAACAAAACCCAGGAGAGAAAGAAGAAATCATCATGTGCATTTCCATGTAATTAAAAAACCAAGAAACCCCAAAAGATTGCTGACTAGCCAGAAGATACTGACTATGGGCAGAAGCAAACCTTCTAGCCTCTGAAATTGAGAGCCAATAAAATTCTCTTTTTAAGCCAACCCATTGTCATGGTATTTTCTTTAGCAGCTGGTAAACTAAAACAAGAGGGTTAAACCAACAGCCCAAAGTGCAGAGCCAAGAGTGATGGACAATTATTCCCAAGCTTTGAAACTTAATACTTCTGAATTTGCCTGGTTGATTTTCAGAATTGCTATGAATCAGTGACTTTTGCATGTCTCTCACTCTCCCCTTTTTGTGAACAAGATTATCTTTAGTGGTTTTCCCATGCCTGCCCCATCATTGTATTTTTTTTTATCCGCCCCCCCATTGCAACTTTTTTTGCTTGCTATCTCCTCTCTGTGTCCACTTGCTGTGCATTCTTCTGTGTCTGTCTATTTATTTCCATCCCTCCCACCACCCCCCCCCCCCCCCCCCCCCCCCCCCCCCGCCTTGTGGCTTGCTTGCTATCTACTCTGTATCCATTTGCTGCATGTTCTTCTGCATTTTTTTTTTTTTTTTTTGCATCACCTTGCTGAGTCGGCTCTCTGCGGTGCTTGCAGGCCAGGCAGCACTCTGCAGTGCCTGGGCCGGCAGCTCTTCACAGCTTGCAGGCAAGCCTGCCTTTACAAGGAGGCCCCAGGACACGAACTCAGGGCCTCCCATATGGAAGATGGGAGGCCAACTGATTGAGCCACAGTTGCTTCCCCCCACCATTGTATTTTGTGTGTGTTGGGTAAAAATAAGCTGATCTTTAGTTTCACTGGTTGATAAACCCAGAGGTATTATACTTAAGAAGCTGAATGTAAGGAATAACACTTTTGGAGCCTCATCTTCAACTGGACCTGATTTAGATAATGCAATTTTTAACTTTAAACTGATAATGTGATGGTATGAGACTTTGAGGAAGGGGGAGTTGGAAGTGGATGAATATATTTTGCATATGGGGAAATATAAGTAATTTGTGGCCAAAGGATGGATTGTGGAGGTTTTAAAGATATGTACAAAAAATTGCCACAAATTATTTGATACTCTTCCCCTTAAGAAGTTAAGCTTAGTTCCTTCTTGCTGAGTATGGTTTTGCTTTAACAAGTAGAATAAATCAGGAGTAATGAGGTGTTATATCTGATATAAGGCTAAGAAGAGGCTGTGGCTTCCACCTTGGTTATGATTTCTCTCTCTTTCAGATCATTAACTGAGAGAATCAGTAGCCCTACTGAGAGTGCCACATGGCAAGTGCCACATTAGCCACATGATTGAGCTGGAAGCAGAAATGTGAAATGTTTAGAGATTACAGCTCAAACCTATAGTCTGTAATGTTATGAGCGTTTCTGAGCTAGAACCACTCTGATAATCTACTAGATTTCTCAGTCTCAGAGAATGAGTAAAATAATATTTGTTTTTTGTAAGTTTTGAGGTGATTTTTAACTAGCAATGAATAACCAATATACTCTCTAAAGATTTAAAAACTCCCCCCAACATAAATGAATAAAAGCATAAATGAATGAAAGCTTAGGTCTTATGGAGTTAACTTTTATTTTGCCAATGTGGACTCTATTCTCTTCACAGATACATTAAACAACCACTTGTATACTTCTTTATATAAAAAAATGAATGTGATGGATTGTCCCAAAGATCTAGGTAATTCTTCTTAGCATGATTTATGATATTATATATTGAAAATATAACAAAACTGAATTTCTTTGAAGATGGTCTTTCAGTTCTATAAAAAATAGTATTCTTTGATTTGTCATAGACATCAATTATATTTGTATATCTCAGAAGACACAGAAAGGAATTTGGAAAACACTTTTGGATATAATTTTGATTAGTGAGGAAGAACTCTCTGATGAGGTAAGAGAGGAAAGCTCTTAGCACAATTGGCACATATGAAATAGTTTATGTGCTGTTATTATCATCACTATTACAGGTGGTAGTAGTGGTAGTCATTATTATTTTCATATAGCTTCCCTCCACTAATAGAGCAAATTATGGTGGAAAAATAAATGTCAAATATGTTACATACCTTTCTCTCCGTTTTACTCCAAATTTCACAACTCTGTTTGCTGCTATCTATAGATCCACAACCTAGAGTACTATTTGCTTAAAAATACCACAGCCTCATCTGTTCCAATATGCATTGTCATCTGATTTTCTATGTAAATAGGGAAATCTGATTATGTGATTATTTACTTCAAAAACTTTCCCTCCACTGCTTATCAAAATTGTGTTCTTCAATATCAGCTCCCATAAATAAAAGCATTAAAAACATGTATAAATAAATGGTTACAACATCTAGTCAAAAACTCTTCTAAAAAAAATAGAGCCTAGTGGCTTGCATCAAATACCTCCTCCATGTCAACATTAATGAACTCACTGCAATTCTTGTTTTTCAGGTAATTTTAATTCTATCTTGTTCATCAGCTACCATAGCAGGAATATGAAAAACCATGGACTAAAATATACATGTAAGATGTCTATTGAATTTCTTGATACTAAGCATTATTAGTGAATGCTTTCTTTTTTTGAAATTTTCTTTAAACTTTACTTAAAAAGATTTTTTAAAGATACTTAGATTACATAAATGCTACATAAAACATATAAAGGATTCCTATATCCCACTCTCTACTTTCCCACATTAACAACATCCTTTGTATTTTTATCACAATATATATATTTTAAATAAGTATATGACTGATATATACCTCTAAATCTTTTTGTTGATTCCTTATCTTCTTGCCTTCTAAAGACTTAATTAACATAGTAATCAGTCTTTTCTATTAAAAGCAGTCTCAACTTGTCACATGATTTATGGTAAGATGTTTACTACCAAATCTTGTCCCCCAATGTTGAGGTTGCGTATCAAACTGCCTGCTGAGCAGGCTTTGTCTTCAAAAGGCTTCCAGAAATTTTCACATTCATTACTTCCACTATACTTTCTGGTCCAAACTACCATGTCGACAGTTGACTAGTCTCTCTGCTCTGATCCTTGCCACCCATCAGTATAGTCCTCAAACAGAATCAGGATCAGACAGAACTTTAAAGCTTATTTCAAAACCTACCAATGGCTTCTCATCTCATTCAGAGGAAAAACCAAATACCACATATTAGTCTAAAAGTCCATCACCTACCTATCTAACCTCATCTTCCACATTATTTTCCCTTTTGCTTAAACACAAAAAGGCTGTGGGGCCTTTGCTCTTTGCCTTCACTCCTCACGGGCAGCCTTTCCTTGTGGAGCTGTGCACCTTAGCCCTTCTCTTCCTTCTGTTTTCTGCTCAAATGTAACAGCCAGAGAGGACATCAGAAAAGAAAACAAAAGTCCTGCACCCCATACTCTTAGACACACCCCATTCCCTGAAACTTGTTTTGATTTCTCTCTAGAACTGGTGACCATTTGAAACAAAGTAGGTAGAAGTGTCTATTTTATGTCATCCCTTATTAATCCGTAAGGCCTGAGGAGTGGAGAGTGAGTTCTCTGGTTTGTTTGCTGCTGTGGTCCAAGAAGACACCTGGCATGGATAACCACTTTTCCAAGTAATAATACATCTGGAACCACTTTCAAATTCAGAACAATCTAGATCTTCATTCCTTTCAAATGGCAAAACTGTTTGGCAATTTTATGGCTCTAGATTAATTTATTTACTGCTATTTGGTGGCCGTTTATGCCGATTCTTCTTTTTAACTGATTTTTTTTCACAAATATGTCATTCCAATTTTCATATTTAAAAGCTGTGCCTCGCTTCAGTGTCCTCTCATCTAATTCTCACTTTCCATAAAAAACAATTTTAATATATTACCTCTTTTACCTGGTATTTACTTGCATATTTCTGTATGACTTACTTATACTGCTATTTTTGTTTACTTTTCCATTTTTAATATTATCAGGGAAAATGGACACACAAATGCACAAACATACATGCACTTCTTTATATACTTCAAAGTTGGTTCACTGAATTTATGGATGAAGGAAAGGAGAATTCTTTTGTTTTCCTTTTACATCAAAGTATACATTGATACACAAATATTTCATTACTGTTTTGATAAGTGGATGAGAAATTATTTAAGATCTATCAGTAGAGGAAATATTCAGAATCTAGATTACAAATGGTATCTCCATTTGTAGACACAAGCTAGCTCTGTAGACACAGTTATGGCTCATAATGTGTTTTGGGATATGTAGTCTTGGAAATGATTTAAATGAACAAATGTCAAATTCTCAGTCCACATGTCACCCAGTAACACTCCAAGAAACATTATCTCTAATGACTTAATGAAAAGATGATATACTGATGCTGCCTGTGCCCCACATAGTAAACCAGAGTCTGCTTTTGTGAGTTAAAAGAACCGAACAATGTGCCTCACATTTTATTGTGTACGAACATGCCTTGAGCACAGGTGTGTGTTGTCATGCACATTATCTGTTGTACATACATCTTTAATTTAAACATTCATGGAAACTACTATATCATTGTCATCTTTTACTTTTCATCATTTGGTAACACTGAAGAAGGCCCAGATGCTGCCCCAAAATAGGAGAGAGTGTTTCCAAGAATAGCATCTGTTAGATTGGCAAAGCCTTCCTTAGCTTCTGATTTAGCCTTGGAATTACCCTTGCATTTGGCAGGTCCAAGATGGACAGATTTAGTGAGTCATTTATTTACTTTTTTTAATTTGAAGAAACAACTGACTTCCAGGTCAGGTTCACATTCTGAAAAATGTAATTGTGTTTTTACAGAGGTAAACAGGCCTTCTTTACATTCTTCCCTATCCCACAGTAGGGTCAAGCAAGCCCTTTATTTGACACGTAGTATTTGGAACAAGAAAGACCGCAGTTGCCATGTTCTTTGCATAGAAATGTGGTGTGTGGGCTTGGTGCCACTCACCCTCCTGCCTGCCTTAGCTATCTCACCTGCTCACATGCTTCCTTTCTTAATTAGAACTCAAATATGCTGGCAGGTTTCCTTGCTTTGAAATTGTCTCTCTCTTCTTAGTGTGTGCATGTACATGTTATTTTATTATGAATTAATTCTTGGATTTCTTAGAAATTAGGGTCTTTCTGACAAGGAAATTGCGAGCTTATCCAGCAACATATGACCTCACCATTTCAGGTATCCTACTTAATGCACATAGTTACTAGAAATTTAGCTGTGTTTTTTTCCCCTGGCAATAAAAACAAACCAAAGGAAGGATCTTTATATTCGTCTTAGTTTTCTTAAATAAAGTTCAGATAAACTTGAAATAATTAAGATGGAGAAAAAATAGCATTCATCTTGCTTTTTTAGGGTCCTTTAATGCCTACGGAGTTAAAAGAGAACTGAGAAGAGCAATAAGAACAAAGGCATATACAAGCACATTTAACTCATAGGTATTAAGTCAAAACATTTAAAGGATATTTACTGCTGATTAAAAACATCTGTATTCCAGTTTCAGCAAGAAATGATAAACTTTTTGTAACTCAAAACTAATTTTAAAAACTAAGTGGAGAAATAGATGTCTCTATAAGTATAGTGGGGGACTTTAATATATTATTATTACCATAAGACCATAAGACAGCACATCTCAAAAAAAGGTCAATAAATAAACAGAGACCTCAAATAATATGTTAGAGGATCTAGAGTGAATAGACAAACACAGAACATTAACCCAAATACAGCAGAATATACATTCTTCTCAAGAGCACATGGATCATTCTTAAGGATAGACCACATACTAGTAACAGAACAGTTTCAACAAATTCAGAAAGAGTGAAATTACACAAAGAAATTTCTCTGACAACAACAGAATGAAGCTGGGAATTATTAAGGGGTCGAGAACCAGAAGAGCACAAAGATATGGAGGTTAAGCAACACACTCTAAGACAATCAGTGGGTCAAGGAGGAAATTACAAAAGAAATCAGTACCTACCCTGAAACAAATGAAAATGAGAATAAAACATCAAAACCTATTGGATGCAGTAAAAGCAGTATGGAGAGGGAAACTTAAAGCTGTAAACATATTAAAAAAGAAGAAAGAGCTAAAATCAAAGACCTAACTGTGCACCTGGAGGAACTAGAAAAATAAAACAAACTAATTCCAAAGCAAACAGAAAGAAGGAAATAACAAAGATTAGAGCAGAACTAAATGAAATTGAGAATTTAAAGAACACTAGAAAAAATTTAACAAAACCAAAAGCTGGTTTTCCCAGATTAAGAAAACTGACTTATGCCTTAGCTAGCATAAGAAAGAAAGAAAAAGAGAAGATGCAAATACATACAATAAAAAATGTGGAGGGATGTCACCACTGATTCCACAGAAATAAAGACTATCATAAAAAGACACTTTGAAAAATTGTATGCAACAAGATGGATAACTTTAGATGAAATGGACAAATTTCCAAACACACACAAGCAACCTATATTGATGAAAGAAGACCAATTGCAAGTAACAAGATTGAATTAGTCATCAAAAACATCCTAAGAAGAGCCCAGAACCAGATGGCTTCAGAGGTAAATTCTACCAATCATTACAGAAAGAACTAACACCAATCCTGCTTAAACTCTTCCAACAAACCAAAGTGGAGGAAACAATCCTGAACTCATTCTATGATGCCAACATCACCCTAATATCAAAGCCACATAAAGAAACCACAAGATCAAACTACAGACCAATCTTTCTAATGAACCTCAATGCTAAAATCCCCAACAAAATACTTACTAATTGTATCCAAAAACACATCGAACCAATTTGACACCATTATCAAGTGGGTTTCATCCGTGGTATGCAAGGATGGTTCAACATAAGCAAATCAATCAATGAAATACACCACATTGGAAACGGACTTTGGCCCAGTGGTTAGGGCGTCCGTCTACCACATGGGAGGTCTGTGGTTCAAGCCCCGGGCCTCCTTGACCCGTGTGGAGCTGGCCCATGCGCAGTGCTGATGCGCGCAAGGAGTGCCGAGCCACGCAGGGGTGTCCCCCCCGCGTAGGGGAGCCCCACGCGCAAGGAGTGCACCCATAAGGAGAGCCGCCCAACGCGAAGGAGGGAGCAGCCTGCTGAGGAATGGCGCGGCCCACACTTCCTGTGCCACTGACGACAACAGAAGCGGACAAAGAAACAAGATGCAGCAAAAAGACACAGAAAACAGACAACCGGGGGAGGGGAGGAGAATTAAATAAATAAAAAATAAATCTTAAAAAAAAAAAGTTCATAACTATAAAAAAAAAAAGAAATACACCACATTAACAACAGATCAAAAGAAAAAAAATCACATGATCATCACTAATGATGCAGAAAAATCACTTGACAAAATATAGCATCTTTCTTGAAAAAACACTTCAAAAGAGAGGAATAGAAGGAAACTTCCTCAACATGATAAAGGGTATGTATGAAAAACCCACAGATAACATCATATTAAATGGTGAAATGCTAAAGGCTTTCCCTCTAAGACCTGGAACAAGACAATGATGTCCACTGTCACTGCTCTTAGAAGTACTTACTTGAGCACTTAGGCAAGAAAAAGAAATAAAAGGCATCCAAATTGGAAAGGAAGAAGTGAAAATTTCACTATTGGAAGATGACATGATTCTACATATAGAAAGCCCTGAAAAATCTACAACAAAGCTTCTAGAGCTGATAGGTGAATTCAGTAAAATGACAGGATATAAGATAAACAAGCAAAAATGGGTAGCATTTCTGTCCACTTATAATGAGCAATCTGAGGCAGAAATCCTGAAAAAAATTTCCATTTACAATAGCACCTAAAAGAATCAAATATCTAGGAATAAAATTAACTAAAGATGTAAAAGACTTGTATGCAGAAAACTAAACAACATGGTTAAAGGAAATCAAAGAAAACCTAAATAAATGGAAGAATATTCCATGTTCATGGATTGGAAGATGACTATCCTACCTAAATTGATTTATAGATTTAACACAATCCCAATAAAAATTACAATTCCATTTTTTTTTACTGAATTGGAAAAGATAATTACGAAATTTATTTGGAAGACCAAGGGGCCCCAAAAAGACAAAAACATATTGAAAAAGAAAACAAAATTGTGGGAATCATGTTACCTGACTTTAAAGCATACCACAAAGTTACAGCAGTCAAAACTGTGTGAAATTCACACAAGGATAAACAGACTGACCAGTGGAACCAAAATGAGAGTTCTGATATAGATGTTCACATATACAGTCAACTGATATTTAACAAGGACACCAAGCCTACTCTGCTGGGATGGAAAGTCCTCTTCAACAGATGGTGCTGGGAGAACTGGGTATCCATATCCAAAAAAAAATGAGAGAATATATCATTTCACTCCCCATACAAAAATTAACTCAAGATGGATCAAAGATCTAAATCTAAGAGATTTAGATCTTTGATCCATCTTGAGTTAATTTTTGTGGTATGCTTTAAAGGAGAAAATATCTGATAAATATTTATCCCATAAGGGCATAATATCCACCATATATTAAGAATTCTTACATTTTGAAAATGAAAATACAATCCATTTAAAAAATGGGCAAGAGATTTGAATAGACACTTTTCCAAAAAATAAATACAAATGGCTAAAAAACACATGAAAAGATGTTCAACATCACTAGCTACTAGGGAAATGCAAATCAAAACCACAACATGATATTACCTTATACCTATTGAACTGGCAGCTGTTTAAAAAAAACCCAAGAACTAAATGTGTTGGAGAGGGTGGGGAGAAATGAAAACAGTCACCAACTGCTGGCTGGAGTATAGAATGGTGCAGCCACTGTGGAGGATGGTTTGGCAGTTCCTCAGGAAGCTAACTATAGAACTGTCCTACGATCCAGCAATCCCACTGCTGGGTGTATATCCAGAAGAAATGAAAGCAGGAACACGAACATATATATGCACACCAATGTTCATAGTGGCGTTATTCACTATTGCCAAAAGTTGGAAGCAATCCAAGTGTCCAACAGATGAATGGATAAGCAAATTGTAGGATATATGAAGAATATAATATTACTCAGCTGTAAAAAGGAATGAAGTATTGACACACAGGACAACATGGATGAATCTTGAAAACCTTATGTTGAGTGAAGTAAGCCAGTCACTGAAGGACAAATATTACATGACCTCACTGATATGACTTAAATAAATTGAGCAGACTCACAGAGGTAGAATCTGGAAGATAGGTTATCATAAGACATAAAGGGAGCAGAGTGTGGTGAACTGATGCTCAAAAGAGTTGCAGGCAACACCAGCTCTCCAGTTCATCTGACATGCTCAGAGCAACTAACAAAAGGATGATGATGGACAGTGCCCATCCCCCAAAACAGAGAGTATCTAATCTGCAAGCAAGACAGTTCCATCCATCTGCCCCATGGGATCTAAGTGCTCTCTCAACTGGAAGCAGAGTGGGGATCACTATCACAAAATCCTCAAAACTGTGGATTGAACAAACGTAAGGGGTGAATGCAACTACAGACTAAAGTAGACTTATTCTAGTAATGAAAGAATTTGTAACATTAATATAATGGCAGTGGTCACCAGAGGTTCTTAGGGGAGGGAGAGGGAAGAAGAGGTGTAACTTGAAGGATTTTTGGGACATTGGAATTATTCTGCATGACATTGCAACGATGGATACAGGCCATTACACATTTTGTCAAAACCTTTAAAATTATGCATTGCAAAATGTAAACCATAATGTAAACTGCAACCCATGGTTGGTAGGAATGCTTCAATATGTGTTCATCAATTGTAACAAATGTATCACACTAAGGAACGATGTTGTTAATGGGGAAAAGTATAACGGGGAAGGGGTGAGGTATATGGGAATCCCCTATATTTTAGATATAACATTTATATACTCTAAAGCTTCTTTAAAAATAAAATAAAGTAAAAATTCCATTTATGATAGTAAAGAATAAAATATTCAAGAATAAATTTAATGAAAGATGTAAAATACTTGTACATAGGAAACTAGAAAACATTGCTAAAAGAAATCAAAGAGGATCTAAATAATGGAAAGACATTTTTTATTCATAGGCTAGAAAACGGAATTGTGTTAAGATAGCAATTCTAACCAAAGTGATTTACAAATTTGACACAATTCCAAACAAAATTCCAACAGATTTCTTTGCAGAAATGGAAGGCCAAGCATTGAATTTATGTGGGATTTATAAGGAGCCCCAAATGGTGAAAAATACCTTGAAAAAGAATAAAGAAAAAAGATTGACACTTCCCAGTTTAAAAACTTATCACAAAACTATAGTAATCAAAATAGCATGGTACTAGCAAAGGGGCAAAAATAAAACAACTGAATTGAAGTTAGAGTTCAGAAAATAACTCACATCTTTGACCAACTAATTTTTGGCAGGGGTAAAAATTCACTCAAAATAGAAAGAATAGCCTCTTCAACAAACAGAGCTGGCAAATTAGATGTCCATATGCAAAAGAATGAAAGTGGAGCCCTACTTAACACCCTATTAAAAAATCAACTCAAAATACATATCAAATACTTAAAATATTAATCAAAACTATAAAACTCATAGAAGGAAACATGGGAAGCATCTTCAGAATCTTCAAAAGAATGAGCATGCAAATCACTACTATTTATTTCAAAACAGAAAACTTCACTTTTATATTGAGTGCTTTATTTCTTTTAATTAAAGCTTGTACAAAAAAACAAAACTATTCCAGCAGCAGAGTCTCAAAAAAATTGTAAATAATGTAGTTTAATTGCTTTGTTGAGAGTAAAGGCACTTTTACTCTAGGGACAATTTATTAGGGCATGGAAATGTTAAGATCATATGTGCCATATAATTTTGCATTTGGATCATAGATGCTTTTTGATGAGTTCTTGTTGCTCAGGTACTTCAATATTAGTTTACATGTTTTCTGAAAATCAGAGTATGTACCTTTTCACTATAAAAGATGCTTAAGAAAATGTAACCCTAAGTGTAATTGGAAATTGACAGGCTTAAGAATAAAGCAATGATTTGCAAGTAGCTCTTTGTTCTTTTTAACCTAACTGCAACAGAGTGCATCATCTTGATCTATTTTGAACAAAGTTGACTAATTTCAATTGCCATCTTCCAAGCGATTGGGCAGGAATAAGTGGAAGGGAGGTCTGGAACTAGTTTTAAGAAGCACAAATCTATAAGGTCTGGTTCAGTCCATAAGCAGAGGAAGTTATTAAAATCCAATCAGGTCTCCATCAGTGTCTCATCTAATGGGCAGCAAGAACAGCTTTAACAGCGCATTCTATATCTTTATGGCCATGGTGACCTAGCAATATTAAAATGGAACTCATTCATGGCAACTTTAGTCATAAAGACCAATTGAATAATTCCCTTTTTTGGAAAAAAAAAAACCAAAACAAGCAATTAAAGGTAGCCTAATGAAATGCTAGTCATCAATAAATATCTTTCAAGTGCTTAACATAGGCAAGCATACTAAAATTATATTGTTCCTAATAGGACAAAGACTCCTATAACTATCTTCATTGGGCATTAGAACTAGGTACCGAGTTGATCTTTTTTTAAAAGACCTTTAAAAAGAGATTTGGAACAACCCAAGTTTTCTATGATTTCACAGAAATGATGTTCCTGAGGGGCATTCCTGTGCTATTAAAATGATAAAATTACATAGGGAATTCTGAAATTTGTGTTTTCAATATTCAGGTTACCCTCCTCATTCTGTATTCCAATATAGACTGTATCAACTATTTGCTTAAATATTGGGTTTAATGACACTTATTTACCACTAAAAGGTTGGTGACAGCTGGAGAGTCATTGTACTGTGATGCAGTAAATGACACACTTTTAAATGGGTTAATGTTCAAACATTAATGGGAAAACTCCCTGAAAGAAAGACAAATTCTATCAGTAATATTGACTGCATACTGGTTGATTGCACCCTTCTCTCTTTTAATATTTAATTCTAAAAGTTGTTTTTCCAGATTTTTGTCCTTTCAGTACTTGTTTTAAACAGTGACTCTCTTAGATTTTAAAGCAATCCATTTGTGCTCTTGACTCTCCAATACACACATCTCCTTGCTGAGCTCCAAATCACCACTATATTGAACCGGTCACTCCACCCTTATTTATCTGTTTCCTTCTAGCCTCTAAATTTGTTGACTTAACCTATGTAGCAGTACCAGATTTTGAATCATAGTCTGTTATTCAACTTTGGAGGCACTTCTAAAAATCCATAGAGGAAACTTACCAGACTTTGATAGGACTATGTTGATGAGTCTAACTGTGGATGTGTTCCTCATTTACCTTAGCAACATAAACATACATGTGAATTTTGTGTTTTTCCCCCAAATGTGGCATGGTTCATAGTTCCAAACACAGCGTCCTACCCCTCTTCCATTCCTTTATCACTTTCCTTAAAAGACTTTTGAAGGGCAGGTAAAAAAAGAAACCCTACTATTATGTCTGGGAAGATGATATTGGAAAATGCTAATAAGTTCTCAAGTCATCCCTCAACAAGGGATATTTTTATACTCCCTTACAGGACTCCACTCATAAAATATAGCAGTCTGACTCTCAACTGGGTTATATTAATTAATAGATACGAAAGTGAAACCAACATCTTACTTTTCTTAAAATGCACTATGATGTAAAATGTTTTAATGCCTAGACTTACAATTGTCTTTTTTGGACTCATGCATATATTACTTTTAGATCACAGCCTATTTTTCAATTACTATGCTGTTTTCTAGAAAACCTCACCAGATATTTTATTATTGGCAATGTAGAATATATATTCAAGATAGATTACTATATGTCAGTAAATCCAAGTGTCTTATTCCTACTAAATTACTTACTTCCTTGGATTTGGGGTAAGAAGAAATAGACTCAGCTATGCCTTCTTGTTTGTAAATATTAGACCCCTATTCCAGCTAATATAAGTAGAGATGGAATTTATTTTAGGGATATCAAGATGCTTGCAGAATCAATAGAATTCTGGAAAATCATGCACAGAAATTCAAGGGGCACTTGGATACAGTAATAACTTTCAACTCATGCTGAGGAAAATGTCTGAGGGCACTGCTGCTGGCATGCTGGCACAGTACACTGCTATCCATGACCACTATGTCACTGTGCCATTGGCATGGGTACATCTCACTGGCAGAGTGAAGGTTATATGGCCACACTGCTCTGGCCAGGGGACAGAGAAAGAGTTGAAGTTCACTTTCTATAATGGAAAACAGAAAACTCTTCCATTAGTGTTTTTCCTAATGTCAAATATCAAAATATATTAAAGGAGTTTGCATAACGCAAGGCAAGCAAACAAATCAAATCACAAAAAGTGAATATATACCACAGATGGAACTCTCAGGTCTTTCCTTCCCCAAAATTAGAATGCAAATTAAACCTTCTCCTGTTTATTTTACCCCGTGTTCAAAGAGGTCATATTTGACACCTTACAAATTGATTCCCCAGATATTGCTTTCAAATAAGCACTTAGAAATATTTGCATTATTAATTTGTTCATTCTTTTTCAAAAAACTCCAATTTTAAACAAACACATTAAAATGCTTTGTTGCTGTGGTAGGCAGAATAACCCTCTCTTAAAGTTGTGCATGCCCTAATCCCTGGAACCTGTGACTATGTTAATTAGCATGGCAAAAGGAATTTTGCATTATGTAATTACAGTTGAGGACCTTGAGATAGGAGAGTAGCATGGGTTATCTGGGTAGGTCTAGTCAATCACAGGAACCTGTAAAGGCAGAGAAACTTTCCCAGCTCTGTTCAGAGGGTGACATGATGACAGCAGCAGAGTCAGAACATGACAACATTGCTGGCTTTGAAGACGGGAGGAAGGAGGCTAGGAGACAAGGAATGTGGGTGGTTCTAGAAGCTGGAAAGGCTGCGGAAGGGTTCCTTCCTAGAACCTCCAGAAAGGAATGCTGCCCTACACCTTGATTTAAGCCCAGTGATGCAAGGTCTGACCTACAGAACTATGAGCATAAATGTGCATGGTTTTAGGCCACTAAAGATTGTGGTGACTGGCTATGTAGCAATAGAAAACTATAATACATTTGCATTCCTGTCATTGAGCAGGTGGCAAGTCTTCCTCGCCTTACTTTACATATGGAACAGGCAAAAGAGAAGGAATAAAGGAATTAAGGACAAAATGAAATTCAGATGTTGAGCAGCTTAAACAACCTAGTTCTACTTCCCTGAAAACATGTTGCGTGGGTTACATAATACTCTTCTACTGTATATGCATAACTGTGAAGTTGTCAGCTTTCCAGACTTATTATACATTACACATCATTAAAAAGAACTTCAGAAAATAAATATATGAAGTTGCTTATTTTAAAATTCAAATTTTATAAAAATGGATATATAAATGCTAATACCAAGAGAAAGGTATCGCTTAATATATACAGTGCACCTTGCCTTCAGTTTCCATTTGAAAACAAAACATGCAAATGAAATACTTATCTGTATTCAAGGCTAGATTTCCAATGTTTTACTTAACTAATTATGCAAAACTTGTGTCACCCCTCATGTAAGAATTTTTAACATATAAAATTGATGGGGAATGTCCACCTTAAGGCAAATGCTGTATTTCAGGCTACATATTCTGCAAGAAGGAGATATTACAATAGAAGTAATTTCCTAAAAACTAGTTTTATGAAGAAAATAAATAGTACACATTGCACTTAATAAATCCTAGAGGTGAGAGCTAACTTAACGACAATTTGTGCCCAGAGCATCCCCATACTAAAATTATATTACAGAGAGATAACTTCAGTAAGGGCAACAAAATAATAACAATTAATTAGTTCATGATGGTCAGTCTCTGATAAAGTAAAATGATTTGGATGGATTCAACTTAAATGAAACCATACCCGGTGGCATCGATTAACATTTGTACCCATGATTTTTTCTGTTTTATAGTAGTTTTATAATCCCTGGTAATATGCCCATTTTCTAGCTCAAAATGCTGAAGCTGTCAACTTTGTCTCATCAAAGAAAGCTAAACATACAGATGAAATATTGACAGGTCCACTCCATCCTTACAGTAAAAAACTAACATTCTAAAAGAGCAAATTGCATTTAACAAAAAGTTCACTTCATTATGGTTGAGTTTAAATCCATAGACATTTAGTCATTCAGAACAAAAATGTATTATCTTTATGTTTTCCTCCCTGTAGTACCTGTATTGATTTTTTTTTTCCTGAAGATTTACTTTTTATTCATTTCTCTTCCCTTCCCCGCTCCCCACCCCCCAGTTGTCTGTTCTCTGTGTCTATTTGTTGTGTGTTCTTCTGTGTCTGCTTTCATTCTTGTCAGCAGCACTGGGAATCTGTGTCTCTCTTTGTTGCATCATCTTGCTGCGTCAGCTCTCCATGTATGTGGCGCCACTCCTGGGCAGGCTGCGCTTTCTTCGGGCAGGGCGGCTCTCCTTGTGGGGCGCGCTCCTTGCGTATGGGGCTCCCCTACGTGGGGGACACCCCTGCGTGGCATGGCACTCCTTGAGCCCATCAGCACTGCATGTGGGCCAGCTCACCACATGGGTCAGAAGGCCCTGGGTTTGAACCCTGGACCTCCCATATGGTAGGCAGATGCTCTATCATTTGAGCCAAATCTGCTTCCCTGTATTGATATTTTAAATCAGCTTTAACATTCAAATAAATGATCCTTTTCAACAAGTAGATGCCTCCATACAACAGCAATATTTTTCTCTTCATACTTAATTTGACTTAATTATGCCTACAGAGTGATTGTCTTTTATAGGTATTTGATTTATAATTCTATAATTCTAAAAGAGCACTTAACTTAAAAACCTGTGGACCAATCCTATATTCCTCATATAGAGAATGCATGTACCTTACAGCTACATAGTAAATTATTTTTTTTGTTTTTTAATACTCACCCCCCTTGTGGCTTGCTTGCTGCATGCTCTTCTATGTTTTTACTTGTCTCCCTTTTATGTTGTGTCACCTAGCTGAGTTGGCTCTCTGCAGTGCATGCGGGCTGGGCGGCTCTCTGTGGTGTGCAGGCCAGCCTGCCTCCACAAGGAGGCCCCGGGACGTGAACCCAGGGCCTCCCACATGTAGACGGGAGCCAACTGATTGAGCCACAGCCGCTTCCCTCAGTGATTTCTTTTTAAGAGTATGAATTGTATGTATCATAATTGCATGTATCATGGTATATAGAGCAAAGAATTCCAACCAATTAAACACCTTCCAGATCAAGAAATAGAATATTTTTAGCACTGCAGAGCTTCTTCCAGTTTTCACTTTCTTCTTCCTCCTCCATGAAGAAAACCACTATCCCTTTTTCTAACACCAAACATGAGTTCTGCTGATTTTTAATTTTGTATAAATGATGCCATACATTTAAATACTCTTGTATTTGCCATCTAGAGTGTATTATTACATGAGACTCTTCATATTACATGCACCTTAAGTTTTTTTATTTGTTTTGTTATTATTTCATTGTAGGAATATCTCAAAATCCATCCATTCTGCCTTGATAGGTAATTGTGGTGTTTCCTGTGTTTCTTGGCTTTTGCTCTTTATAGTCTTCTCATAGATGTTTTGAGGTACATATAATAGTCATTTTTGTTGTTTAGAGGAGTATAATTACTGGGCAATAGGGTATTTGCTAGTTCAGATTTAGTAGATATTGCCAATAAGTTTCTAAAATGGATATAGCAATTTAAGTTTCAACTGCAGTGAATTAAGTTTCCAGTTAATCCACAATACATTGACACTAAAATACTGTCTTTTTAATTTAGCCATTCTTTTGATTGTATAGTAGTATTTTGTTTTTAATTAACTTTCTTAATGACTGAGTTGCTGAGCTTGAAATTCATTTCATATACTTTTTGGTCATTTGCATATGTTATCTTCTGAAGCGCTTGCTCAGGTTTTTGATCTATTTTTCTCTTGAGTTGTCTTTCTTATTAATTTATAGAAAATTTCTTAATTTACAAGTGTCTTTCTTTTTATATGCATAGACAGTTATAGTAACACACACACTCACACACACACACATATATATATATTCTGGTTCCAATTCCTTGTTGGATATATGTATATCAAGTACATTTTACCAGCCCTGATTTGACTCTTCGCTCTCTTAATGGAGTCCTTTAATTAATAGAATTTCTCATTTTTATCGTCCAATTTATCAAAGGTTTTAACATATTTTGAGTTCTAAGATGGCTTTCAAAACAACGAAGGAAAACATTCCCTTATGTTGTTTTGCCTAGAGCTTTTATTTATTTGGTATTCTTTCACTTAACCAAAAATGCAACTGGAATGATTTAGGTGCATTAATGAAAGTGTGGACAAGATGTATTTTTATTCCAGGGGACTTTCAACTGAATTGGCAACATTTATTGAAAAGTCCATCTTTTCCCCATTGCTCTTCATCACTGGTTTTCCATGAATCAAGTGTTTATATAAATGTAGATCTTTTAAAATAATCTCCATTAATCCTTGGGTTTAATTCTCTAACCTATTGCTAATACCACACTGCCTTAATTACTGTAGCAATAAAATTATTTTAAAAATATTTGATAACATTAATTTTTGATGGCTGATAAAATAAATGCACCAGTTTTGCTTTTCTCCTTCACTGTGTTTTTTTCAGATTTTTAAGAAGTTCTAAATATATTTCAAAATTATTTAAATAATTTCCAGTTTGAAAGTGCTGGGTTTTTTTTATAAAGACTGAATTGCATCTATAAGTCAATTATATCTACAGATCACATTGTCCCATCCTGAAACATTTTCATATTTTTGGGCCTTTCTAATTTTTTCAATAGACTTCTTTCATATATTTTTTAAAGTGTTTTCCTAAGGATTAAATAAATGTTGATGCTGTGTTTTTTTCCCATTGATTTTGTGGAAAGTCAGCATAATTTTTGTTGTTCCTTTGAATATAGTATGTTTTTCTATTGTTTATACAGTTTTTCTATCTGTCATAAATATTCAGCATTATAATGTGCCTGTGGGCAGTTTTCTTTGTGTACTTGTTTCAATTCCTGGCCTTCTGGAATCTACCATTGGATATGAACTTTCAGTTTCGGAAAATTCTTCTTTGAATCTCTCTTCAAATATTTTTCCCAGATCATTTTCTGTTTCTGATGCTCCAGTGAATTTTTTAGACATTCACACCATTCTGCTTCCTAAATATTTTTTCAATGTTCTATCCTTTTTTTTCAGGGTGTCATTCTTAATTATAAATTTGACCTATCTTCCAGTTACCTATTACTCCCTTTTGGTGTTTACAATCCATTAAATCAATAATTAATTTACTAATTTCAGTTATTTAATTTTTATACTAGAACTACAATTGAATTTTTAAATAGATACCAGTTCTCTGGGGACATTCTACAGCTTGTAATAGAATTTCTTGGACATATTAATGCTGAAGACTGTTGGAATTACTATACCAGGATGCTGGTCTCCCAGGCTCTGCATTACCTGGGTAGCTCTTCTACACTATTAAAAGTGGGCAATTGTTTTTTTGTCCAAATGTTTTAGTTTTTAATCTAATGGGAGGGATGGTGCTCAACAACCACTCCACCATTACCAACAGCAGAACTATTATTATTTTATAAATATTGAAAGTGAACATGTTTAGGAAATATATACAAATACAGACCCCAACAAAATAAAAAAATTTACTAATTTAATTTTATAGATAAATAAAACAAAAATATTTGGGTTTAAAGTTGTATTTTGGCTTCCTCTAAAGGTTTATTCTCATTTTAAAAATTGTTTTATGAACGGTGAAGGAATTGTAACCATTAGAAAGCTTTGTAGTTCTGTGGACTCCATGGCAAGTACTTGCAGTTTGATGTGTTCACAAGTATCCATGACTCAGTTGCCCGGTGTCTCCTCATACCAGTTGTCACCAGGTAAACCAACTCAACAAATAATTGTTCTTTTCCAGCTCCTTGGTGGGAATGCAAAGTTGAAAAAGGCCTGATGGAGAAGACTGAGACCTATTCAGCTAACATTAATCTGGTATAATAAATATTAGGGAACAAGAATGAACAAAGCATGTTAGAAGCCCTGAGCAAAGAGTGTTTGATTCCAGGAGAATAAATGACTCAAGGAAGTTTAAAGAAGTTGCTTCAAGGAAGTTGGACATGGAAGAATGATAATAATTTTTCAGGTGGACAGGAGAGCATTGAAATGGAAAAAAGAGATTCAGATATTAGAGATGTAGTGATAAGTATCATAAAAAGAAAAAATATCTGAATATACATAATATAAAGACTGTTGATTAGTTCAAAGTATCTAGAATATAAGATACAAGCATGAGAGTAATGAGGAAGAGACTATAAAAGGTTAAGGGTAGTTTGGGAAAGGGACTTGGATGTCCTTAGTAAGGAGATGGCCTCTATTCTTTAGGGAAGAAACAAATGCCAATTTTAATTTAATTTTAAATAAAATTGATTATAAATATTGAAACCAGACAGAATTTCTAAAGACTATTAAAAGAACACCTTTTAAGTGAAATATCAAACTCATTTTGCTTATTTCTGCTTCATGGAACATTTTTGTCTTGTAGAAATATGTGCAGACCCATAAAGTAGATAGAATCAGATCCCAATAATGATTAATATTGTTTCAAATTGACATCCATGATTCATTGTTTATACAGATGTGAGCTCTAATACCATGAATGAATAATACAAAATATTACACAAAGGAATTCAAACTCATTCTGCAAATAAAATGGTAAACACTTTTGGAAGAGCTGCACAAATTATTTTATTAAGCAAGCAATCTGTACAAAAATGAAAGAACTAAGTGTAGGGCACACAGATTAAAATTATGAGAGTAGTGAATTTTATATTTTGGTGAGAATATTTGGATTTGGAGGAATTCTACTTCCAGAACATTATCTCTTTTAATTTGTCATGAACCCATAGTTAAACCATCACAGATTTGTTCTAAAAAGCTATTTATAGGCTGTGACCTTCTAAAAATAAACCTCATGAGACTCAATAGTCCTATCTGTAGTACGGTAATATACCCATGATACAGTTTCAAAGTTTGAAGTTTTAAAGAAAAAATGTATGGCACAAGATAATATCTCATTAATTGAGTTTTCCAATTGCCACTCTTTCTTTGTCTCTTGAGTCTACTTCATTTTTACTTTGAAATATTTGGGAATTCTTGACTGAAAAGAAAACACCGATGCCTGTCCTGTTTAGTATTCTACATTACTGACAGATTGAGTGAATTAAAATGTTTCAGGACTTTCTATAAAACTCTGTTATTTCTCTAAATGTGCCATAGAAACACTGTAAGGTTAAACATAAGTCATTGATGCTTACCAGAGCATAAAGGAGGAATAAAAGTTCTATGTGACTAATGTTCTTATTCCCTTAAAATTCTTGACTCATAAATAACTGGTACAGTTTCATACATACATATAAAGTGAATTTAAAGATTTTCATTTACAATTGTCAGTGACAGATTTCCTTATTTTCAAAATATGTTACTAATTGCCTCTCCTTTTTTAAACCACTGGCTTGTATCAGTACCAGGAGCATATACTTTTTTTTAAAAACCAACTTACTAATGTAATGAACAGAAATGAATTCTAGTACTTTGTGCCATATTTATTCCTTTTCCTTGTCTTTGAAACACCACATTGAATTTCTTTCCAATTCTCTGGCATAGCTTCTTTTTCTTTCTTTCCTTCTCTCTTCTCCCCCTTCTCTCCCCCTTCCCTCCCCCCACCCTGCTGCTTTTGCTGTCTGTCCATTTGCTGTGTGATCTTCTGTATCTATTTCTCTTTTATTTTTGTCTTCTCTTCTTGTCTTTCTCCTCTAGGATTCACCAGGATTTGATCCTGGGGACCTCTGATGTGGAGAGAGGTTCCCTGTCAATTGTGCCACCTCAGTTCTTTGTCTCTGCTGTGCTTCATCTTGACTCTCCCCTTCGTCTCTCTTTTGTTGCATCATCATCTTGCTGCGTGACTCACTTGCACGGGTACTGGCTCACCACATGGGCACTCGGCTTGCTGTGTGGGCACTGGCTTGCTGCGTGGGCACTGGATCATCATGTGGGGACTCATGCGGGCACTTGGCTCACCACATGGGCCCTTGTGTGAGTACTCAGTTCGCCACATGGGCACTGGTTTGCCATGTGGGCACTGGCTCACTATGTGGGCATTCACGTGAGCACTTGGCTCGCCACTTGGGCACTCAGCTCACCACACAGGCACTCACATGGGCACTCGGCTCACCATGTGGCACTCGATCCACCACGTGGGCACCCACATAGGCAGACTCAGCTCGCCATGCAGGCACTTGGCTCACCACGCAGGCACGCTTTCTCTTCTTTTTTTTCACAAGGAGTCCCCAGGGATTGAACCTGGGTCCTCCCATATGGTAGGTGGAGGCCCTTTCACTTGACATAGCTTCTTAGTTTTCTTCTCTGCCCAGACCTTGTAAATTTGCCTCTCCCAGACTTGTCGGGAATGCCTTCTTTTCTCACTTTATACTATCCTATGCAATATCTTTAGCCACAGTTACATTATTATATACCAATAACTAGAAAAATATATTCAAACCAACTCTTTCTCCAAAGATCCAGGCTTTACAGATAACTCTTTTCCATGTCAACTGTTTTAGTGTGCCAATGGGGTGCTGATGCAAAGTACCAGAAATGTGTTGACTTTTATAGAGAGTATTTATTTGGGGTAAAATCTTACAGTTCCAAGGCCATGAAATAGCCAAATCAAGGCATTGGCTTAAATGCTTTCTCACCAAATCAGCTGCTGTTGATCCTGGTGTTGTTGCCGCAGTGAAGCAAAATGGCTGCCAGTCTCTGTGGATTTCTCTACCTTGCCCTCTTGAGTTGCTCCATGGGCCCAGTCTCTTGGGGATTTGTTTTTAAACAATCTTCTCTCTCACATTGCAGAGCTGCTGGCTCTCTTTTCCTCTGTCTTGTGAGTGTCTGTTTATATCAGACCCAGTAAGGGGATGGAGACTCAACCTGAGTCTCCCTGGCATAGTCAAATTAAAAGTCCTAAATGGATCTTATCAAGTAATCTAATCAAGTCCCTTCAACCAAATTTAATGCAATCAAAGTGTGTCATAACAAGAGGAATTGATTAGTTTACAAACATAATATTTCTTTTTTGGAATTCATAATATAATTTCATACTGCCACACCTCCCCTTAGATAAAAGTGAGTTGAGTCTAACTGAACATGTTCACAACAGAGATCATGAAGGTCTCACTTTACCTTCATCGTTCCTGATCTTAGCAAAAGATCCCAGTGTCCACCATATGAATCAACATAGAAACCTGTGAAAGACCCTTTGCTTTCTACTCTTTTTCCTACTTGGCCAATTCTCATCTTCTGAATCACTAAATCCTGAGTATCTCCCTAATCCATCCATATTTCTATACCTCATTGTAACTGAGCTACTCCAAACTACCCAATTTCTTATCAAGACTTTTGCTATAGTTTTCTGTCCATTCTATGCCTCCATTCTGACCACTCTACCTATATATTCTCCACTAAGTAGACAGACTAAGGAACTTGATACTACCCTGTTCAAAATTTCTAAAATTACTATAAGCATAATTGATTTCACAAGATTGTAGAAAACATGTGAAGATAAAAAGCAACAATAAAGTAAACAATTGCATACCTGTCATCAAGTAAAGGTGTGGAACTTTTAAGCGCAACTTCTGTGATCCACCCCTGTTCAATTCTTTCCCCCCTTCTCCAGGAATCTACCACCATCCTGAAACCTGTACCAGTCACGCTCTACATGTTATATCTTCTTCATTATCCTATGAATCTACAATTAAAACTCTATTCTGGGAAGGGAATGTAGCTCAAGCAGTTGAATTCCTGCCTACCACATGGGAGGTCCCTGGTTCAGTTCTTGATGTGTCCTAAAGAAGACAGCAAGCTGACATGATGGGCAGGCACAACAAGGTGATACAACAAAAGACACAAGAAAACCACAAAAAAGAGAAACAACAAAGCAGGGAGTGGAGATAGCTCAAGTGATTAGGCACATCCCTCCCATATTGGAGGTTCCAGGTTTGGTTCCTGGTGCCTCCTAAAGAAACAAGGAAGATGAACAGACACAGCAAGTGGAAACAACAAGGAGGTGGGGATAAATAAATAAATTAAACCTTTAAAAAAATCAAACAAAAAACTCTATCCTGCTTTGTATATTTTAGATATTGTATAACTGTAACCATATTGTGTTTTTCTTCTGGGACTTTAACTTCTTTCACTCAACATTATGCTGCTAAGAATTACACTATTAATATATTAGCTTGTATTTCATAAAAATTTTTCTGTTGTATTGACTGTTACACTATTATTTTACCACTCTAAATTGATGTACATTCTGATTTTTTCAAAATTTTGCTAGCATGACCATTGTTACTAATAACTTTCTTGTATTTTCTGCTACACATGCAAGATTCTCTTTAGTGTATGTACTCTATAGTAGAGGTCCTACCTAATAGGTCATGATGGTGGTGGTTTATAAACATCCCTGCACTTTAGAATCACCTGGGGAGTTTCTAAAAATCCCAGTGGCTGAGCATCTCTCCATACCAATTAAATCAGAATGTACATAGGTGGAGCCAAGTATTAACATTTTTAGAGAGCACCAGGTGATGCCAATGTGCTTCAAAGTTTGGGAACTACTGGGCTGAAGGCTTGTTCAAATACCAAAAAGGTTTTTTGTAGCAGGTGTATCCCTGTTTACATCTCCAACTCCAATGGGTAAGAGTTTTTGTGGTTCTAAATCTTCACCAGAATTTCATATTGCTAAATTAAAAAAATTTTTTTGCCCAAGCTGATGAACGAAAATAGTACTTACATGGGGTTTTAATTTACATTTCCCGGTTGCTAATAAGGTTATTTTTTGTATAAGTGGACTATTTCTGTCTTCTAATCTGTAAAATGCCTTTTCATGTTTCCTGCCTGAATTTGTTATACATTTATTTATTATTCCATTTTTAACTGATTGGTAGAATCTTTATATGTCTGAAAATCTTCTGACAGTTATACACGTTATAAGTACCTTATCCAATTTCATAAATTTTCTTTCTCACTGTCTTTATGGTGCCTTTTGATGAATAGAATATTGGCTTTTAATGTAATCAGATATAAATTTTTTTTCTTCATGTATTTTACTTGTTTTGCATCTAGTTTAAAATCCTTCCTTATCTCAACTTCATTAAAGATCAATTTTGAATTTACCCCTCAGTCATCAATCAATTTTTTATAGCTGTGTACATACGTAAACATATATATAAAATAAATTATTGGCTCTCTTGATCCTGTTGTGCTAGTCATGCTTTTTATTTTATGTTTTTTGAAGATATTTAAAAATAAGGATAGGAATGTTCTTTTCTATTTCAAGTTTGTTAAGAATTATAAACTATGATTTGGTTTTGAATTACTTTGCAGCATGCATTAAGATCTTTCGTCTAGATTCACTTAATATGATGTATTATGCAAAAATTGATTTCTTAAGAGTTCTATAACCTTGCATTCTTGGGATAGATGCATTCTTTTCTTTTTACAGTTCCTAATGTGTTTTGCTGTTTTTGCCTGTTTTGTTTGGGGGTGGGGCATTTATATTTAATAGGAATCTGGGCTATAATTCTCATTCTTTTTCCTGTCCCTGACTTTTGCTTATTTAAAATGATTTCTTTTTAAAATGAATTTTATAAAACTATGACTTTTTTCTGTTGGCCAAAAAGTTTACATAAGATGAGAATTATCTGTGCCTTGAACATTTGATAGAAGTAAAAGCTGCCCGAGTCTGGTTTTGTCTTTGTGGGAAGGTGTTAATTACTTATTTAAGAATTTAATGTTTTAAAAAATCTGTTCTAATTTCTTAGTTCTTTTTGAATTGGTTAAGTGTATTAGTCACGTTTCTCTAGGAAAACAGAACCAGCAGGAGAAACCTGTAAATATTATGAAATTTTATAAAATAGTCTCAGATGATCATGGGGTTGCATGAGTGCAAATTCCATAGGCTTTGAGTCAGGAACTGTAATGAAGATCCTTGATAAGTTCCACAGGAGAAGCTGCTATCTGAAATGGAAATGGGAATTTTCTCTCTCATGCTGAAATCACTTCTTATTTTAAGGACTTTAACAATTGGATGAGATATCTCTCATTGCTACAGGCAGGCTTCTAAGTTGATTGTAGATATAATCAGTCATAGATGTAATCAACTCATTGATAATTTAAGTCCACCAAAATGTACAATTTGGCCAGTGCATGCCTGGCCAAACAAGTTGACATATGAGCAGAAACATCACATTATGTTGTATTTTTCTAAGGATTTATCCATTTTAATGAAAATTTTCAAGTTTATTGTCATAAAGTTTGTTTATTTTAGTTAATTTTAGTTATTTTAGTGTTTACAACATCGTTGGTGATGCCCCTTCTCAAAACCAATGTCACTGATATCTGCTAACTTTTTAAAAAATTTAAATTAATGTGACCAGAGGTTTGTCTCTTTTAAGAAACTTGATTCCCTACTGACTAGACTGCCATATTGCCATACATCAAAGTCCTATGTTTGTATGGTTATATTTTAGTACTTCTTTTTATTGATCAATTTGCCAATTTCAATGGCAATAGCACTCTAATTGATTTGATTCTATATCTTCATATTGAATAGAGCAAATTTACCTTCTTTTTTATGTACAATTTTTTACTTTATAGTATATTTAATTATCCAAGTGAATTGGGTTCCCTTTGACATACTTCATGTACGATCTGCTTGGCTATTATTTTGGATGGCATTGAATTTCAAATTAATCTAGGGAAAACTTACATTTCAATAAGAAATTCTTCTATATATAAATAGAATATTTAATTCCTCTCAATGAATTTTTCTTTTTATCTTCAGCAAGGTTTGATGTTTTTCCATAAAATACTTTAAGATTTTTGGTATGATAAATTATTTCTTAGACATTTTGAGGGTTTTGTTGTACTGCAAGCCCAATAATTTTCTTAATCTATTTTCTGATTAGTTATTGTATAAAAAGTGATTTCATTTTCATTTTTCTTTGAGCAATATAAGCAATCTTAAATCTTCTATTTAAGATTCATTCAGCAATGCTGAAATCTCATTTATATATATATATATATCCAAAATAATTTGTCAGTTGAATCATTTAGCTTTTATCAAATCATTATAGGTTCTTCAAGTAACTATTACATTGTCTCTTTATGCCCCATTTCCATATATTATTTTGGTTCTTGATTAGCTCATACAATATTGTCTAATAACAATGATTTGGACAGTCATCTCTTATATGTACCAGTCATGCTTCAAATATTTAACTATTAAATATGTTGGAAGGAAGGAAGGAAAAAAGGAAAATCTTATTTAGCCATTGAAG
Organism: Dasypus novemcinctus; assembly: GCF_030445035.2. Classification (NCBI taxonomy): domain Eukaryota; kingdom Metazoa; phylum Chordata; class Mammalia; order Cingulata; family Dasypodidae; genus Dasypus; species Dasypus novemcinctus. The sequence continues at coordinate 86,011,743 of NC_080688.1, read as the reverse complement.
TTCTACTCTATTTCAAAATTGTTAAATTTCCCCTCCCACCCAAAAAAATGAATACTTAATGACCTTTAACAATTCTGTGGTGGCAAGGTCAACTGTTGAGTTGATTATATGCCCCCCACCCCAATTCCAAAATTAGCCTAAAACATTACTTTTTAAATTGAATTATCCATGCATTCCATGAATAAACACTCCATGCTCAAGCCATATAAATCTTGTAATGCAGACATAGATTCCATTTGCTAATATTTTATTTAGTAAATCTGAACCTTCTATCCATGAGAAATATGTGTCCATAGTTTTTATATGTGCTTGTGGATTGTGATCCTGTTGAGATTTGTTTTAATGTATATTTCAATATTTTTACTCTAGAATGCTTTTCCACTATAATTTTAAGAAAGTAATTCACTTTCCCATGTTGAAGAGTTTTGTTTTCAAGGCAATGTAGTCAAGAAATTAAGGCTATATTGCAGAAAACATCCTAACTCCCTGAATACAAATACTAGCTTTGCTATTTGCTGGCTGTGTAGTCTTCAGCAATTAACATATTATCTGTGGTTTTGTATGTATGTTTTTGTGTGCTGTGATAAAGAAGCAAAAAAATTAGTTAAAATGGTTACTTGTAAGCCTTTTTTCCCCTCATTTTTAATGAGCAAGCAAACAATTCTTTGGAGGTAAATATGGCAAAACTCAGGGTCATGGACTGTGGAGCCAGAATGCCTGATTTCAAATCCTGACTCTGCCATTTACTAGGTATATGAACTTAGGGAGCCTTTTATACTTCCGTGCCTCAGTTTCCTAATCTGTAAAATATGCACGATAATGGTAGCGTGTGGGCTAAGGTGATGAAATGAGTCCATATTTGTAAAGCACTTATAGTAGTTCTCAGCACATAGTAATTCCTACATACATTTTTTTCCTCAATAAAGATGCATGGGTCCCTTTTTATCATCCGTGCCTCACCACCCTGATGATGCCAGCACCACCTTCTCAAATCCTTTCTGGAAGGCAAGTTCAAATGTATGACTTTTATTTACATTTCAATTCTATTGGCATATATCAAGTTTAGGTTATTTTCTTTGAGTTTGTTCTTTGTTCTATTGATTTTAGAGGTAAATTAATTTCTCTCTCATATGATTTTTCTCTCACTTGTGCCATTATTTTTTTGAGGTAATAGTTGCTGGTGATTCTCTCTTCTTCCTCCCTTTTCTTGCTAATAGGAATATCAAGGGAGACCCAACCATTCCCACAGCTTCTGGAGCATTCACAATGAATCTTCTGTGCAGAGGAGCAGTGGTTAGTGTGAAGAAGGAAGCTTTATCTTTTCACTTAGGCATTTTCTCTGCTCCTACTCTTTAGTTTCCTTCCAAATTTGTGGAGAGGAAGAGCATCATTAGATGTGTTAAAATTCTTCATCATTGTACTGCTCTCTGATGAGGGATTAGAGACACTGCTTGTTCATTTTGTCAGTTTTACCCCAGGATAAGATGTGTCCTGTGACATGCATAATGCATAGGAGTTGCAAAAACATATACAACAAAACTAGTTAAAGGTGGGTAAAATATGAAATTTTACTTCAGTATTTTAGCTTTAACATTAAAAATGGCTAGTTTGGATGACAGGTGGAGATGAAAATTTTCCTTAATATATGTGAAAAGGGGATATTTATTTTGTTACTAATGGTTGTGATCAGTTTAAAGTTCAATATGCACAAGTGTGCTGTCAATAAAAACATTATCCCTCTTTATTTGACATCTCATTCCTAAATAGATATCACGGGGATACAGAGCTGCTGGCTCCCTTCATTTGGTCCTCGTGACTCACATTTTTCACAAACATTCTAATGCATCTCTCTGTTTTATCCCAGGAATAGAAATTTATCACATGCCAAACACCTTGCTTGCATTAGGCTTTTTCAGAGTAAGGTATAATTATCTTCCATTGTCTCCTTCATGAATTAAAAATAGTTTTAGCTCATCTACAAAAACTCCAGAAAATATTATTTAATGGTAAAGGTCAGTGAACTACTTGAGAGAGAAGTGTTTAGAATAAAAATAAAAATTTCTTTCTCAAAATAAAATAATTGGAACTTTCTATGATATGCCAATGATGGTAGAAAAAATCTATTTTGAAAAAGGAAAAGAGAAGTGTCATCATTTCAAGTTTTGCAGGGTCCATTTTATTGCCAAGTCATTTACTAAGTATTTCAACAAGGTTCATTTTAATCTGTGGTCCATATTTCAGTATCATTTCTACAGCTTTTGAATATTGGAATCTTTTCTTTGTTCTTTGCTTTAAAAAAAAAGTCGTCAGAAGTACATAGCATCTGACTGAGAAGGAGGCACTAAACATTTCAGTAACCAAAACAAAACAAAACCTTAAATTATAAAATGTCTTACTGGTATCCCCTTGAGAGAAATGCAACTCAGCCTGGACAAGAAATGTAACTGAAGGTTCTTTCTGCTCTTTGAGATAATGGCTTCTTTTTAGATGTCCACTGAAACAAAATAAGTTATTTTCCTTAAGACTCCATAAAACTTTAAAAACCAGTCTGTTACCCTTTTCAGTTCACAGACTGCAGAATTTTTTTCTGCTACATGAATGGCTTTTGTTTTAAGTGCTCCAACAGCTAAATGTGGTTACATTAATGAGCTCCTCCAGCCTCTTAATTTTAGAAATCAGCGACTTTATTGATTGTCCTAAATAAGGATGCAGCGTAGTCATATACATTTCAGCCGTCTGTGGCCGCAGCTGCAGGTTCTTCTGGGCTGCCTTAAAGTGTGAATACTGCAGTCTGGGCTTCCAGAAAATGATGGGAAAGAGTCTTTCCTCCTCAAAATCACCATACTTGAAGATTGTTTTCTTATGATGCTATCCACACCATTTTCTCTTTCCATTAAAAATGTATTATTTCAGAGGTTCACACAAATGAGTTTATATACTATACTTAATAGTCAAGTTTTCTGCCAATTGTCAGGAGAGCCAGTTTTTTAGGCTCTGGTTCTAAATAGGTCAATTCTGGCTTTTCTTCCCCCTTCTTTCCTATTCCTCTTTACCTTTCAGGGGGCTTTTTCTCCTGATACTTCTCCCCCCACCCCAGACATAAGTCCCTTTTAATACTTGCTAGAAAAGGGAGTTTAACATTATTTACAAATATACCGGCATTCACAGAGGCTGAATATCATAGGCACAAAGCAGCACTGTGACCACAACAAGTTATTTCTTCCTTCACAGATGATTTTATATTTTAGCTACAAAGGTTGGTCACCTTCACCAAACTTGTTTTTAACAAGTAGAATTTGTATGTCTGTCCAATCAAAGAGTTTTTCACATCTTTCTGGGCCTCTTACCTCACAGGTGGGAGCAGAAACTCAACCAGGGTCTTCCTGCAATGCCCATTCTCCATACGTTGCCCAGTTTCTATAAGATGAAAAGAGTGACTCACAGCAGGGCCACGTAGGTGAGGCAGGCCCTCAAGGAGGACAGCACGTGCTGGCACATCTTCCTTTCACTTCCTCTGGGTCCAGACACAGGCAGCTTTTATAAGGTTACCAACACTGGTTACCACAAGGGTTACTAGTTAACAATTACCAGACTGCCTGGTTAGTATCAAGGTGTTCCTTCAACGCTTACATCCACCCCCCTGATGATGGGGGTCAGGTGGTCGGACAGACCAACGCATCCTCATTCCCAGGCCTTGAGTTTGTGGAAGGGCCTGCCATTGTCATTTGCCCAACAATACCTGACTATGTACCTGAACTACAAGACTCAAATGCCTTATTTGCAATATGACAAAATTAGAATATTTCTAACCCCTTTTGAAATAAAAAAATCTAAGAATGTATTAGAGGCTTAAAAATAATCACAGAGGGGAAGCAGCTGTGGCTCAATCAGTTGGGCTCCTGTCTACCATATGGGAGGCCCTGTCAATTAAAAAATGCCCAAAAAACACAAAAGTCACATGAAAAACAGACAAGGAAACTGATTCACAAGGATCTGGAGAGTGGAATTTCCATCTTTTATAACGAAGTTTATTATGCTTAGACACCAGGAGACCTGTCCAAAATGCTCATTGCATCATCATTTCCAGGAGCCTCAAGTGGCAGCAACCCAAATGCCATCAACTGCAAAATGCATAAAGTTACTCTTTATAGTCATACAATGGGGTGCTATTTAGCAATAGAAGTGAAAGAACTACAGCTCCAAACAGCATTGCAAGTCTTTTAAAAATATAGAGCAGAAATACACAAAAAATTTCAGTTTCACGCATGTTCACAAAAAGTTAAAAACAGACTAAATCAATGGCTAAGGATACAAACTAAGGAGTCAGAATTTACAAGAAAAAACATGCAAATGATCCTGATAAACGCTAGGCATTTACAATGAAAGGGCTGTGCTCTTCTGGGATGAGCGCCGTCTTCTACTCCTTGGCTTGGGTCTTGTGGTAATGGTGTTCTCTATATACTAATGTGTTAAACTGCACAGTTTGTTTTATATTTTCTTTGTTTATGGCATTTTCCAGTTAAAAATTTTAATATAAACAAGATTACATTAGAGAAAGGCTAGTAAATGCAAAAACAGGAAAAACGTAGGAATAGTAATTGACATTTTAAGTATTTATTGATTAAAAAGAAAACATTAGTACTGAAATAAATGTTTCCAGTTACATTGTCTTAGATAATGGGAAACATAATCTAATGGCCTTCTTTCTCCAATACTGGCTGACTCTTAAAGTGGATTTGAAAAGGTAAAAGTTGTAGATAAAGAATTGATAGAAAAAGGAATAATTATTTTCTTAAATTTCAGTTGGCCAAGTATATACAAGATTCAGGGTGCCCAGTCGACAATTGTGGGCAATAATATAAAATTTTTAAAAAATAAGATAAGCATCTCCCATTACAGTTTTATCCCTAATGCAAAGTAAAGAACTTTAAAGATAGACAAGTTTAAATCAATATTTATAAAAGTTTGTTGGTTTAATACCAGGATTCTAGTAGATAATCAGGGTTTCCACAAACTTTTTAATTTTTGTTTTTAAATGGTTTTTCAGAACTGTAACTTTTTAACTTTTTAACTGTAACTTTTTAATCTGACAGAATATCAGATTAGAAATCACTTGACTGACTAATGGGGAAAATTTTATCAAGCTTTTCCAAAAGTATAGATACTTTATAAATACAATTTAGAATGGAAGTTAACTATTCATTTGAGATAGTTCTTTGTTTGGATTGCTATGAATATTGTATATATTATTAAATATTATTGCTATCAGTATAGTACACCACTTTTGAAGGAAAAATGTTACATGGAATCAATGTTATGTGACAATTTAGACATCAAATATTTTTAAAGTTAATATTATCTTAATTTAGAGTGGGACACATTTCTTTTGCTGAATCTGATTCCTATAATTACTTCTTTATTGAAAGCTTCAATTAACCACTGTAGGAATTTGTAAAAAGCAGAGAGGTGAAGGCAGTGTTTATGCTAAAGCAGTTTGGATTTTTTCTTCAGGCTCTCCATTTCACTCAGTATTCAGTTAGTTAGGATTTCTGAATGAGGATATTTAAATTAATTGAAGAATCTAAATTCAGAATATTAATTACTTCCCAAAAGTATTTTAATTATATCATTGGAATAGACACCAAGAGAAAATTGCTTCAGCAAAATTCAAGTTAATGACTAAATGCAAACCAGTGAAGTCTGTCTGGCTATTGTATGAGCTGCTTACCTTTGGAGACATTTTCACTAGGTACACTGCTTTCCAGAGTTTGATTCCATAAACATGAAGAAACAAGAAATGGTCAAGAGTAAGCAATGATATTGTACCTGTATTTAATGCCAATTTTTCCGAAAATGAAAAAAACACTTTTACTTGAAGAAGCAAGTGCCAATTCTTTCTTTAGTAGAGAAAATTAAGAGGTAAACCAAAACAAAACACTTGCAGAAGAAATTTCATAGTCTACCATGAGACTTTCCAATGCAACAACAAATATTAAAAGTTAATTGTAGTAAGAAGAAAAGAATTGGCCTTTGTCAAATCTGAGACATTTCAGTGGAGATGGATGAATCCTCTCATTGAAGACATCTTAGAGAATATAGTCATCTAACAATCTGAATCCAACATCCTAGGAGCAGTGAAATTGCTAGTACCAGGGCTGCTTAGTCTAGAGGGAGTAAGTAGTGATTAACTGAAAACAAACAAACAAATAAACTATGAATGAGTTTCTGTGTTCAGTTCTATGTTTGCATATTTTTCAATTATGACTACCAATGGTAATTATATGAATAAATGCAAATAGTCTGTCCCCAAAGAGATGAGTTATTTAATTTAGCAGAAGGGAATTGAGATGGTTTTCATTTTCATTCTATTTTGCATCTCATTCTACAATAGTTTTCTAAAATATGACATTCCCCTAAGTAAACCATTTCCCCTCAGGCCAGGAGCCCATAGACAATCCACCTGGAAACCTTTCTGGGACCAGGATGGACTGAAAAATGAGCATTACAAATAAGTAAATACACCTTCAGAAATAATAATCTATGATTATTGGACATATGTTTAAATTCATTATCTTCTTTAATGTCCCTGATATTAATGTCCCTGAAGTTGTTGGTGTGTGTGTGTGTGTATATATGTTTACTTTACAGATGAGAAAATTAAGCTTTAGGAAGGTAGAATAATTTTCTCAAAATATAACAAGCAGAAAACTAAGAAAGCAGAGTGTGGAATTTGAATTCAGTTTAATGCTTTTAATGAAAATGTTATATAATCTTTTAACCACACTATGATTTCTATCAAGTTCATTCTCCCTCCCTACAAGCATGTACCTAACACTGCTACAAACAGTGGTTAGACAATTTTCGTGCATAATTACTACACCATTAACTCTTGAAATCTAACTTAAGAAATTCTTAAGTTTTTTTGTTTTGTTTTGTTTTGTTCTTGGGAATAAACTATTATAGGAGACCCAAAACAAGTAAAGTGATTTTTTTTAACTTCACTCCTCCCTTTCTTCCTTCTTAACAAATATTTTATAGAGGAAGGATTAGGAGAGACATTAGATCTTTTCCACATAAGTTTGGACCTTCTTGGCATGATGGGAAAATTCTTTCTCATAAACTGGGGCACTTATTAAAGATGATAAATGAGCTTGTGGTATTTTAAAATGTGTGGCAAGATAAGCTATTGAGATATTAGCTTTAATTTTATCCTCGGTGCTTTTCTACTTTGCTTCCATAATAGACATTCCTTTCTTTGCTCTGAGGTGTTCCCCACTGTTCCGCAAATGCCGGCTTTATTTCCCTTTGGCTTATTACTTAGCCATTCAGATGAGTGTGAAGATCCTCCTCTGGTTTCAGAAGTGTGTTTTAATTGACTTAGGTGAGCCAAAATATCCTATTGGTTTGGCAGTACTGATAGATTCAGAGAGGTTCATGAACATCCAAGAAAGTAAATCATTGTGTATGAACTTGTGAGTGACAATGGGAAGAAATCTTTATTTACCCTTGACAATGGGGAGCAAGGATATGTCATGTGGAAATGCTTCAGTTCTTTATGTTACTGTCATGAGGAAAATATCCAAGGTTATGGGGTTGTTGAAGTAAAATGTAGAACCTGAGGATGAATTTTAAATGAAGGAAGCAGGAAGATTGGAGAGTCAGGAAGAAAGAGAGGAAGAAAAAGATGTCAAACAGCAGCAGAGAATTCCTCCTTGGTGCCACGATCACAGCAGCTCTAGTGAAAACTCTGGGACAAGCTAAATCTAACTCTAGATTAGTTAGTTTTGTGAACCGGTGAATAAACTTGTGTTTCCTAGATCATTTAAATAAGGCTTCCGCTTGCCGGTAGCAAGGAGATTATTCACCACTTCTCTTCCCCAACAAGAGAGTCTTTTTGATATCTGACAAGCATTTTGTTTGAACTCTGTGTCTGTTATCAAAAAGCTTTTGTACTGATTGTCCAAAAGCAGATCTCCTGAGTTATCCAGAAGATATCAACCACCTCTCCACTCACTCACCCACTCCAACTTTGGTTAAGAAAAACAATAGTCTATACTTAAATGGGTGAAAGGAAATTGCAACGTTTCTATGGAAATTTTCCCTGAAACTGAGGGCAATAAGGGAGGTGCAGGTTTGTCGGTACTGGGGTTGGAAATGTGCATATGGTATATTGGGGAAAATAGCAGATTCTCCAAAGGACTGTATGCTGAACTTATAAAGGTTGGATAGGAGGGTCTAAGGCAAGGAACCCCAGGCTTAACCATGGCATGAAGGTAGCCAAGTTTTCAGCTTAGGAAGGTTCTGTGGACTTGGACAATTCACATATCAAAAATAGCCAGGAAGTAAAGAAATGTGATACTTCTTTATCCTGAATATTTTAGATTATAAATCACATCTCTACATAGGAAAAGAAAAGGGAAGTACTGAGTCCTCCAAATGTACTGAAATAACACAATATCAATGAAGGAATTTATTGGGTTCTAAGTAATGCTCTTCTGTATATACGGCTAGCTATTAAAAAACATGATGCCAAACACCTTGTTTATAACATTAAGAAAAGAGAATTTATATTCCAACTTCTCTACTTTATTACTGCGATAATGACTGCTATGCTATATACACTAAAAGGAAGTAGAATATGGGTGAAATGTTAATGTCTATGTTTTAACTTGCTAAAAGCTATTGGGAGCAATATACCAGAAATGGGTTGGCTTTTCTAATGGGAATTTATTAGGTTAAAAACTTAAAATTCTAAAGCTGAATAAAATATCCAAATCAAGGCATCAGATGAAACTTTCTCCCCAGAAATCTGATGCTGGTGATCCTGGACTCCTGCCATGTGACCAGGAACCATGGCGGCTCTGCCTATCTCTGCCTTCTCCTCCCAGCTACATTGCTTGCAGCTTCTTGCTCTTGTAGCATTCTCTCTGCTTAATGGGTTTCTCTCTGTCTCTGTGGCTTTTTTCCTGTGTCTGTGGCTTTTTGTTCCTCCACTTATAAATGACTCCAGTAAGAAGATTAAGACCCATTCTGGGTCATGCCCTACTGAAGTAAGCTAATCAAAAAGAAGGACCTTTTTCTGAATCTAACCAAAAAGTCCCATCTACCACAGGTTTATATGCACAGGAATAGATTGTTGCTGGGTCCATGAAAGACTCAAACAGTTCAGTATAACAAGTATTCTCTTTACTACTTGTTTAATTTCATTGACTTCTCTCTCTCTCTCTCTCTCACTCTCTCTCTCTCTCTCTTTCTCTCTCTTTCTTCTTTGGTTCTTTCCTTCTTCTTCTTCCTCTTCTTCTTCTTTCAAATGTATCACTCAAATTAATAAATTACCTCAGTGTATATAGTTGTAAGGATATATGTATATTTTACCAAAAACATTTTTACTAAATGCTTATTTTGAGTGTGAAAAACCCTTATTTATATAATTTTAAAAATCAGATTATGAAAGGATTGCATGTTGTTTGCCAAACTTGTTAAAATTCTTAGATGTTTTGTTTAAGGCATATTTGTACTCAATAGATATTTAGTAAAATACTCATTAAAAGTATCAGTATCATGTCAAAATACATTTTCTTCTTCATAACTTTTGCATGTATACTTCAGCACTTGGACTCTGAATTGGAGAATGTGTTCTAAATCTTCTCTCTGACATTTACTTTGTGAACTTGGGCAGGTCATATATTATCTTTGCATTTGTAACAGTGAGTGATATGAAGAGAAAATGTGAAAATTCACATTTTCTGACACAAAATAAGTATTTGATAAGCATTAACAGCTATTCTCATGATTATGACCACTGCATGTTCTAATGTTTTTAGGTATTAATCTCCCACTGTGCATGTCTCCTTCTCTAAGGATACTGAAAACAGAATTAACTAGAGAAAAAGCAAAAAGAAAATCCTGTCAAGTGGGGTAAATCTTTGTTTGAAACATTCTTACATTTCCCTCATTGATGCCTCTATCTCCTTCTCCTCCTTCACCCCCTTCTTTCCTATTCCTTATTTCTTCAGGGACTTGCTAAAATGTTGGTGCATAGTTTACAAAAATATAAATAATATTTTATTGGAAGACTTAGATTTTAATGAGCAAAAAGACTGAACAATCTTTAAAACTCAAATTAATGTTCCAAAGGTAACATTTCGGGTTGGGAAGGACACGAAGTCAAAGGAGCTTCTGTTTTCTGACCATGTGCTTAAAACATACTGGTATTTTAATTCTATCTCATTTAACACTCATTAAAACAGTCATTAAAATCCTAGGGTATATAGTAGATCAATTTAAAGATAAGAAAACCAAGATTTTCACCTATGAATGCTTTGGGAATTACAGATCTTATGGAGAGAGGATCTTGGATTTGAGCTTGGAACTTTCTGATTTCCAGATTTATACTCTCTTCACTATACATTAATTGCAAATGGGACTTCCTGAAATCTCTCAAATGACAATTTGGTTCTAACAATTATGAGACCCATCTGATTTCAGCAATACAAAATTGTTATGAGATATTGCTCTGCCTTGGGAATTGACAAGTACATAAATCCATAAACCACAACAATGGTATGAAATAGATCAAATGGCAAATGGCAGGGGAGAGTTATAATGTGTTAGAAGATCACCAGTAGAATATAATACATTTTTTTTCCTGAAAGCTTAAGAAATTTAGTATTTACCTATTAGGTTCAGTGAAATACAGCAGAAAAAAAATCTGTGCTATGAGTCAGAAGACTGCATTTCTAGTCTGGAACTGTTTAAAAGTGGAAAGCCAGACAAGTCACATCATCTATATTGGTCTCTGTCATGTCACCAATTATATAAATTTAGGGCTGATTACTGTGATTTTTATGTGGAATAGAGAAGGTTCATGAATTATAGTGGGAAAAAAAGAAACAGAAATAAAGGATAAATTACTGGGACACTTTTGCTTCCAATTAAGATGGAGAAACGGGGACCAGATTTGCTCTCACATCTAAAACTCGAACAAGGGTTTCAAGACACTGAACATCAGGTAACAAAGGACAACGACCCCAGAGAGAGGGGACATAAATGGAGTAAGCACTATTGTTGTGTCGGCTTGTAATATAGTGACAGTTTCCAAGGAGCAGTGGAAAATAGGGGGAACAGAACTGGAGTAAGATGGACTCTAAGTTAAGAAGATGGAGCTGATCTTACTCATTTGAAATAGATAGAATAAGCAAATGCAGAGTCAGAATCTACAACATAGGCTACCATGGGACGGGGTGGGGCAAGGGAATGGGAACTTAAGGCTGAATATGTACAGGGTTCTTATTTGGAATAATGGAAATGTTTTGGTAATGGATGGTGGTGATGGTAGCACAACATTGTGAATGCACTTAACAGCACTGATATATCTATCTGAATATGATTAAGAGAGGAAATGTTAGATTGTATATCTGGTAATAGAATAATTTTTAAAATAATCCATAAAACTACACTACACAATGAACTCTAAGTTAAATCAGGGACTTTAATTAATAGTATGATTATAAAAATATGCTATTATCAGTTGTAACAAATGTTACACACTACCACAAGGTGTTGGTGGTAGATTGACATATGGGAACCCTGAATTTTATGCATGCTTATTCTGTAAACCCACAAATTCTTTAATAAAGGGAAAAAAGAAGATGGAACTGAGAATCTGGGGAGACTGGAGGGAGTAGATTTGATAGGGCACAGTACCAAAGGAGATCTGCACTAAGACATTCTGAAGGTCTACAGAGTTACAGCTATGTGAAAATAGCATGGCCCCTGTGTCATGTCTGTTTCCACACCATAATCTATAGGGCCATGGAGACAATGAGCATCTTGGACCATGGGGTCCCTAAACTTCATGAACCCTAGGAGTCATATCACAAGTTACCATTCAACTAATCTGAGTTCTTGCAGACCCAAGTATGTACACCTACACGCTGGGACTGAGCCTCTATGAATTGTTTCTGTGCCAGCAGGAGTTCCTTGCTGGAACTCATGATAATTCAGGTGATTCTAGGGGCCTTGTGCAGGTGTGGAGAATATACGCGACACTGACCACTAGGTCCCTTAGAATGTAATAAGAGAACTATAGCACATTAAAGCAAACTGGAGAGATAACACTCAGATATTGGAAATTTCCTTGATTTACAAAGAATACTAGGGAGAACAATAAGCCAGGGTCCCTCTCTTTGCTTATTGTGTTCCAGATAAATTTGAGGAGAATACACTAAAAATAAAACCAATGCAGTAAGAAAAAAACATAAACACAACAGGAGCATGGTGGATGTAACTTTTAAGTGCCATGATTTGGGAGGAATTATGCAGAGAAACTTTTCATTGTTCTTTCAGCCCTGACATGAACACTTACAATTATACTGAGCTCCCCACATTTTTAGAAATACAGTGAGAACATGTTCTTTTGTGTGCTGAGGAAGTCACAGACTCTGTAAATGGCCATGTCCCAGCCCTCTCTTACACCCCTCTTCCTCCCCTCTTGCTTGTTTGTGTGCAGATGTTTCCATGTTTCCATTTTGCAGCCAGGGAGGAGACCTTAGGTCTAATAGAATGGCCTGTGGTACCTTGAACCAGAAACAAGGAACAAGAAGTCCCAGCTGCTTGCCAGGGCACGAACTCTACACAAAGGTTGCTGTATCCAGGCTTTTTTCTCAGTGGCAGGGGCTCCTCCCCTTGGATGTATCCAAACCCATCCTTTCGGCAGCACAGGGTCCCTCATATGAGACAAGAAGTGGGGCATGTGCGGCCGCCATTCACCTATGCTGACTCAAACATTTGGCCTCCTTGGCGGACCAGTCACAATAGGAGGTCTTCCCTGCTCTTTGGGACCCTTTGCATTATCTAAGTAACAAAGTCATTTGTTGAGAATCTCTGCTGTACCTGGGCCTGTGCTCCCATGATGCACCATACGGCAATTCACTCCACATTGTACTTTGTGGATTAACTGATATTCATACCCATTTGCTCTAGTTCTGATTCTTTGAGCTACACAGCAGAAATTTATCATTTACTGACTTAAAACATTTGAAGGGGTTAAACTTGTACCCTAAATCTTCTCTTTTTCTCAATATATTTGGAATGGAAAAGGCTGAAATGTTCATAGCCATGTATTAGGGAATGTACCTTATTCTGTCACTGTTTCAAGCACACACACACACCTGTTTGGCAAAGCAGAGATTTAGAAACAAACCCAATTCATCTTATTCAACCCTAACAAACAATATGATAAAGTCTGTAGAGATAGAATGAAGAGGTTCAAGTCACAAAATACATTCTTAAAAGATGTTTTCAATTCCAAGAAGCTCCCACTAGACTGCAAACTGCACAGCAAGATTAAGTTAATCCTTTGAATAGCCCATGGTAAGTACCTTAGTCGAACTGAGCAAGTTGCACATAAACACTAGATTAAATTGACTTATAATTTGGGTCTTAGTTAGGCTAAAAGGAATGCAGAAATATTTGCCCACTCTTTTTTGCATGAATACTTGTTAAAAATAAATAAATTTTTACAGTCATTAGAAAACAAACCAAAACACTTCATACTTAAAAAAGCATGGATATATGGAACTGCTACCAAAGTAAATCAAAGCCACACTACTTCTCATTGTCCTTCGTACAAACATCTGGTTCTCAACTTGTGATACATCCAGATGCAGAAACAAAGTGTTAATGTGCAACTCTATTAACTACCAGATGTTGTGCCATCACATCTTTTTTTTCATCCAGTCTGTTTTAGATTCATGGTCTGTTCTCTTCCTGCATTAATATCTTACGAAAGTCTCTTCAAATTATAAAGACAGAGAAACTGTGTTTATGTGTAGGGGTAGGTGGATGGATGTGTTTGTGTTTGTGGAATAAATAGTCTTTCTTGCAAGCATTTCTCTATGGGCTTATTATAGGGCTGCCTGACTTGAGATACACCTCTTGGATGTATCTGAGGTTTCCACTGTCACTTGATCTAATAGTCTGTTCTGCCTTGCCTTCATAAGGTCTTTTACTTCATTCTTATGTTATGCATTTTGACATTCCATCTTGTGTTAAAAGTCTTCAGAGTCCACAGTAGAACACCCTGTCTTTTGGCAGCTGGAAGTTTTTAATCATCTATGTCTTCCTTTTGTCAACCATTTGGCTATTTGTCACCTAGTCTTCACAATGGTGCTAAGCCCACCATAACAATGCCTAAGAATGTGTCCTTTCCAGGGCCCTAATGCACCCTGCAGTGAAAAATAGCAGTTACCAAACTACATTTGAGTTTGTAAAGAAGTCTATCAATACAGAGGTCTTGACAACTTGTCAGATATACAATAGTAAATTTATACCAGATCTTCATATTTACAGAGTAATGAAGCAGTTATTACTCAGTGGAATGCTGGATACTTATTAGCTACTCAAAAAGCATTTATTGCATAAACAATCTTTGCTTCTGGGTTGGGATTTTATAAACTTCAATAGAGATTGTTAATGCATTTGCATGAACAACTTACTACTTTGGTGTTTTCTGCCTATTTTTTTCTATTGTTGTATTGACATATATAAGATGCATGAATGCTCCGAATGTTCAGGATGTTTCTTTAAAACCTTTGTTTACTCTTTAAGTCACGAATCAAATATTCATTTTCACACATTGCAAGTTTGAGATTTTTTATAACAATTGCTAAGAAGGATTTAATTTTGTTCATTATTATCATTTTCACTTTTGCCCATTGAATTGATTATTGTATTGAACCATGATACATTATTTTGCAGAAAGTTTCTTAGAGTTTCAGGAAATAAATTGCATATGAAAATGTTACATGTAATTTGCCACTTTTTATTTTAAAAATACAACCAATTTATTGTGTTGGTTGTCCTTAATCAACTTTAAATGAATAAAATTAGTTTGTTTGGGAATCGGACTTGGCCCAGTGGTTAGGGCGTTCGTCTACCACATGGGAGGTCCACGGTTCAAACCCCGGGCCTCCTTGACCCGTGTGGAGCTGGCCCACATGCACTGCTGATGCGCGCAAGGAGTGCCCTGCCATGCAGGGGTGCCCCCCGCGTAGAGGAGCCCCATGCACAAGAAGTGCACCCTGTAAGGAAAGCTGCCCAGAGTGAAAGAAGAGTGCTGCAGTCTGCCTAAGAATGGCGCCACCTACACGGAGAGCTGACGCAACAGGATGACGCAACACAAAGAGACACAGATTCCCCTGCCGCTGACAACAACAGAAGCAGACAAAGAAGAAGACGCAGCGAATAGACACAGAGCATGGACAACCAGGATGTGGAGGGAGGGAAGGGGAGAGAAATAACTAAAATAAATAAATCTTTTAAAAAAATTAGTTTGCTTTTTTTAATGAATTTTGCATTTTAACAGATTGCCAAATAAAATGCTACATAAACTTTCTCAGACTTTGGGCCATTTCATTATATGGATGTTAGTCAGCAATTATCAAGGATCAAGTATATGTTTAAAAAGATAAACTACTTTATCTTTTATTTGTTGTTTCTGATTATAAAATCTAAATTCAGAAATGAAAATGAAAAATAATCATACAATGTACTCCTTTATTAATCTTGTGTTAGTGTTTAGTTTTATCTACATGTGTGAAAATCAGCACACTTCTGATTGCTTTAAAAGCTTATACTTATGTGGGTGTATTAGTCAGGATTCTCTGGGGAAACAAAACCAACAGGATGTACATATATTATGTGAATATGATGAGTTTTAATTGATAAGAATTGGCGCACACAACTACGGGGATGGGCCAGTCCAAATTCCGTAGGGTAAGTCATAAGCTAGGAACTCCCATGAAGCTTTTTTTGATGAATTTTCCAGAAGAAAGCTGGCTGGTTGAAGTAGAGATGGAAATTCTCCCTTCTACTGCTGAAATCATCTTCCCCTTTTAAAGTCTTCAACTGATTGGATGTGACTTCTCTCATTGCTGAAGGCAGTCTGCTCCATTGACTTTAGATGCAATCAGCCATAGATGCAATCAATTTACTGATGATTTAAGTCCATGAAATATCCTCACAGTTTCAACCAGGCCAGTGCTTGACAAAACAACTAGGCACCCTAACCTGGCCAAGCTGACACCCGAACTTAACCATTGCTGTGGGTAATGGCAGAGTTAGTCAAGATTGCCTCTAAGACTAGAGATTGAATAGTCATTGATTCAACCATCAATGAGTATTTATCATAAGAAGATCATTTAATTTCTTTAAAACTCCTTGGAATGTGATTTTCCAAAAACAAAACAATTATTGAAGTTAAACATTTTTGTATGGCTAGACAGAGCATATTGACCACCAGTAGTTAAAGCCATTTGAATCCATCTCTTGATGATTCACTAACATCAATTTATTTAATGGTAAATTTGAAGGAACACTGGCTTCAGTACAATCACACAAATCAGGGAGACTTGATATGAAACTGAAGTAAGTGCTAGAGCAATGCTTCTGAAACATTAATAACCATATGATTCACCTGGTGATTTTGTTAAAATGTAGGTTTTGATTGCATGGGTCTTGGACTGCATTTCTAAGAAGCTTCCAGGTGCTGCTGATGCTACTGATTCAAGGACTGCATTTTAAGTAACGAGCTACCAGACAAAGAGAAGTCCTGGCTCGGCCTGCCATGTTCAGTTATTAGATAATTAATATAACGTTAATAGATAATTGAAAAAAAGTATCCATAGTCATAGATATTAGGACGCAATAACAATATGCACATAAGTACAGGAGTGTAGTGATACTTCCTTAATATGTTATAAACTATAAACAAGGTAGTAAATTGGTATAAATGGCCTAATATGAAAATGGGTATTAGATGGCTTTTAGAAGGAGGTTTATGTATATGCTAAACTAAATTTCCTGAGTTTTCTGGGTGATGTAGTGAGGATTATAATAGGCATAGCAAAACTCCACACAGATGGCTTTCCTTTATCTGGTAGGCTTTGTGGTAGACAGCTAGACCACCACCGAAATGAGCACCAGCCTGCCTCCTGTGAAGAACTAGGGGTACTGGAGAAGTCAGGCTTACTGACGAGGCTCCATCCTGAAGGTATTTGAAATAATGTATCCTGAGAGCTTATCACAGTCAATTATAACTTCTGTAAGTTTTTGTATGGCAGATGCTCATGTTTGGCAAGGCTTAAGTCGGGTTATTCAGGGAACTACTTCATTTGACCACTAAAAGCATTCTCTTGGTTTAAGGGTGACAGGCTGATGATAGGGAGGTGGTCTCTTGATTTGGGGGCTGGACACCAGATATGGAGCTCTGATAGCTCAAGAACTTCAGGTCTTTTGGTACCACCTAGTGTGGGACAATGTATTTAGCTTATTTATGCTGGAGATTCAGTGTGTGGTCTTTTAACATGAATTATCTTGTTTCATACCCATAGCAGACATATGGAGTAGGTTTTTAAAAATTCTTTAATTGTATGAGGAGTCCAGAGTATCAGTGAGATTAAGTTACTTATTCTAAGCAGTGGTGCCAGCAATTAGAAGAGCTTGAATGTAAATTCAGATTCTCAATTAAATGTTTCAAACCACACATAATAGTGCTTCTATAGTTACAGTATTTATTGATTGCATGCTTGCTTGCTTGCTCGATCTGTATTAAGCATTGTTGGATTTTCCAATGTGACAATTGAATAGTCTTTGATGATATGGGATTCTACTATGGTAGTAGGATGGTAGCATGTAGTTGGGTTCATTTAGAGGGAATTCTCAGTGTGCGTATCTCAAAAGGACTCTCATCCTAACATGGAAACACATTATAGAAAGGTTTTGTTTAAATGGCTGCTTGGTTAAAGGAGCGCAGATGACTCTGTTAGGTTGATAGAGTCCATCCAGGCCTAAGTTATCTAGGGTCAGTATATAGGAAGAAATCATCAGGCAGCTTGCCAGAGTCTCTTGGGCACCCGACTATCTGTCAATGTAAGGCAGGAAACTGGCCTCAGAATGTCACCTCTGGGCCATTCTACCAAGGTATGAGAAAGCTAAACTGAAAAGGGGGGCTGTTTTAACCTGGCAATTGTGAGGTCATGTTAGGAGGAAGCTACAAAGTGCAGGGATTTATATGAGCATCTCATCACCAAAGCAATCCTAGACTCAGATCCGTAGAAGCTGCTTTCTACATGTTCCTTCTGTAAAATTCAATGTTGTAGTAGTTCAAATGTGCTGAGTGAAACTATTACTCAGAGGCTGTATATACTTAATAAATCTCATTCTATGGAAAAGTAAATTTGGTAAAGCTTTAAAAATTGTAAGAAAGCTCTTTTTTCATAAATGGATACTGGATTCAGTATTTTTATTCATTTGGAACACCATTACTGAATTTCTTCTACAAATCTTAAAATGCCAAAATTTGAAAATGATTGGGAATATTTGAGAGGTGGTGAGTTTTAATACAGGAGATTGAAATGATTATACTTATTAGCTGTACAACATTGAAGTACCGAGTAACAACTGTGAAAGAACCTTGGTGTCTCAAAGGAATGACATAGGTGAAAAATATAAACTGGTTCTTAATCAGGAAAATGTTACCAACCAGACAAAACTATTCCTATGAGCAGACACTCTTTGGTTTCTCATTTATAGTAAATTCTGTATTGGGAATAGTTAAAATCTTAATTACTTAGAAGCTAATTATCTGCTTCATCAATCTTCCAAGACCTTGGCTTCTGGATTTTCTCTTGTTGATCACTGCCAGTCACTCTTGGCAGAAGCAGGGTGGGTTGGGGACCCTGGGTGGGAGGAGGGGAAGTGGGGATTGAGGATCAGGTTATAGAAGCAAACACAGAACAGGTAAAATTGATAAAACTGAAAGTTATCAATTTTTTCCCTATTAACTTTGATGAAAAATCTAGTAATAAAGATGACTGATGATAAAAATGAATTTTCAGATGTTTTGTAACTTTCCAATTTGAGATTAATGGAAGAGGTAATTCCTTTTTAAATCAATCTAGAAAAGAACATTGTGTCATAAAATTTGCAAAGTATATTTCACATTTCTTGTCAGTGCTGCTAAGAATTCAATTCAGATGAAGTGTTCCTACCTGTGGTTGGAACACATAGGAATTGAAGCATCTGTTGTTTACATCCAGGATATTTTTACTCAGAGAATATTAACAAAGGCAGTATTTTTTAAAATAAATTGGTACAAGTTGTGAACATTTAATTTTATACTACCATATCATTTGTATACTTCTCAATAGCAAAATAATGTCATAAATCCTTTCCAAAAGTCTTGATATTCTACCTGCCTTAATAGTGAAAGCCTTCAATTCTTAGTATTAATTATAATGAAGAAGTGAGCAAATCTGGGGACAAAATTTTTCAAGTAATATGTTAGCAAGAAAACACTGCATTAAAATGATGGACTTCAAGTTCTTCTAAGATATCATGCAAATTACATATCTTTAAAGGATATAGACACCTCAACTGTATGCTAAAATTTTCAGAAACTCCTGTGTTGTTGGTTGCTCCACAAATACTCTTGAGATCTGACAATCTTTCTGCAATCTAGAACGGATTACTTTATCAATGGTCACTAAAATGTTAGGTCCATGGCTTTAGGCATTCCTTTTTGTTCCAGTACCAATCAACCAAATTAGCCACACTCAGCAATGTAAAATACCATTAATTTGCTCAGATTCCATGTGTCAGAAATCCGAAGAGGGCAGTCTTGAAGAGTGAATTGTCTCTGCCCCATGATGTCTGACGCTGCACTTGGCAGTCATGAAGACTGATGGTTACCATCTGCAAATGGATCACTCACTCATGTTTTTTTGGTATCAGGCAACTGATGCTGGGAGGACTTGGATGGTTGGAAGCTGAACAGTTAGGTTGCATAGACATCTGTCTTCGTATGTCTTACTTGATCTTTCCAGGATGGAAAGATGAGGGAAGCCAGATATCTCACCTGCTTACTCAGAGCTTCCAAGTTCCATATTCCCAAAGAGAAAGAAAAACAGAAGAGCCTGTATCACCTTTGCTAACAAGTGATGTAGTCACTTCCATTGCATTCTTTGGGTTAGAAGAGAGGTGCTAAGGATGGGCCATATTCATGGGGAGAATAATAAGACTCTATCTCTTTAAGAAAGGTGGGTAAGAGATTCTGTGGAACATTTTCAAGCTTTCACACATTGCTAAGAGAAAAAAAATGTGTATATATTACACAGTTTTTAAAAAGTAGGAACAAAGTCAGGAGATGTTTCTCAGTCTTTATAACTTGTGCTCTCCACTCAGCTGAAAAAGGAAAAGTAATTACATGACATCACTGACAATCTTCTTGAGATAAAAGAGAAGCAAGAGTTATTTTAAGAGGAAAGCTGTGATTAGATTGTGCATAGGGCAACTGATAACATTTCTGTCTCTCCCATCTAATGTGACTTGGGTGGGAGGATGGGGCTTCTCCAATTCTGCTAGGAAGCTCGTGAAATAGTTCAAGGAAAGCAAAGGCCTGAGCAATTAGGAGATGTAATATCGGATCCTTACTTTTATTATCCCGAAGAGAAAATAAAGGCAATTTATTGAAAAATCCCACCTGGTATATATAACTATCCTGACATTCTTATTCTGGTATTCATTGCCTTTTAAAATTGAATTATAAATTAATCTGTGGTTCACAAACTAGAGTGGAGTCTGTCCATATTTTTGTGATAAATTCCCATGAAACATAAGGGAGAACAGCAAACATATATATAAAAAATTTCTCTTCCAAGTCAGAGATACTTCTGATTCATTTTTAAAATGATCCAGACTTCATGTCCTACCTCCTATGCTATTGATCATCATGATTCTACACACAATCACAACTATCAAATTAGGACAATGAGGATCAATATCCTGATCACTTCTAAGTGTGCATAGACTAAAAATATTTTATTGATTTTATATCTCAAACAAAATAAAGCAGTAATATTTGGGGAGGGCAAGAGGTACAGGGAAGCTTAAAAACTCAATTTTGCAAAGGCAGCACAAATACAAAAATAATCCTTAAATGTAGATGTATATATGTTTATACAATTTAAAAATTGATATTCACTTAAATTATATGCCCTTATGGCACACTAAAAGCTTGGAGTAGGAAATTGATGTCTTTAAGCATTTATTAACAATGTATTATACCTTCCAAGGGAAATTCTCTTATATCATTATTACAAATAACAAAAAAGATGCTTAAAGTAGTTAAATGCAAATTATCAAGCAAGAGTCAGGTATATTACATGAATACATTTTTTTTATTCTCAAGCATGTACTCTTTCTAATATATTATATGGTCTTTAACATTTTTTAACTAAATATCACAAACTTGTGTAATTTGAGTCAGTAAGTCTTTCTAAGTGTGTATCTCTGCCCAAATAAAATTAACAAATATGCTATGTGTATAACTTATTTTAAATTGCATTCATAGATGTGATTTTTAGATTTATAAACAATTCTGTCTTGTTTTCTTTGTTTCCTTTTTATTAAATTTCTTGACAAATATAAGAGGTGAAATCATTTTACCAGTTGTCATAGAAAAAATATCTTTAAGAAGAAGAGTGTATTGCCTCATAGAAAAAACTTATGGCAGTTTTCTTCACAAAGAATTAAGTATACAGGAAACAAAAATAAAATTGGAATTAATTCACCTCAGTTTTTTATAAGGACAAAAGGACAATTTATAAATATCAAATATGAAATAGTGATACTTCAGGTATCACATTTAAAAAGAGCAAGGATTCTCAGAGTTGCCTTTTTTAATGCAAGTGTTACTCAAGCTTTCACTCAGATCTCACCAATTGCCTTTTACATAAAATTGCCCTTCTTCAATGAGATAAGAGAGATAAGATCAAAATATCTTTTTAGATATTTCAGCTATGGCTGACTAGATGCTCTGATGACTATGTTTGTTGTAGAAGGAAGAGATTCTAGATAAGGAAATTTCTCAGTGCATTGGAGGACTCAAATGACAAGAGGAAGGGATGGCTACCAGATACATTCTCAACAAGCCCTGGGCAATGAGGGAGAGATTTAGCTGGGAGCTGGCAACCACCGGCAAAGAGAATGAGCTGCATTTCCCTTAGGGCCAATGCCTACAACCCTAGCAGCACCTAGGCTGTCTAAAGTTAAATATACATGGTAAAATTCCACAAGAAACCAAGAAATAATAATTCAAGAGTAAACAATTTCAAAAGAATGGGCAGAAAAGGTGAATAAAGTTTGGATAGCTTTCTGTTTTGGTTGGAGCATGGCATAATTTGAAACACTAATGCCTTCATTTCACATTTTTATAAATTTTTGTCCAATTAGTGGTAACTAAGAAGCAAATAATAACTTTATACCTTATTTATTTATTTATTTTTTAAAGATTTATTTATTTATTTAATTTCCCCCCTCCCCTGGTTGTCTGTTCTTGGTGTCTATTTGTTGTGTCTTGTTTCTTTGTCCGCTTCTGTTGTTGTCAGCGGCACGGGAAGTGTGGGCAGCGCCATTCCTGGGCAGGTTGCACCTTCTTTTCACGCTGGGCGGCTCTCCTCACGGGCGCACTCCTTGCGCGTGGGGCTCCCCCACGCGGGGGACACCCTTGCGTGGGACGGCTCTCCTTGCGCGCATCAGCACTGCGCATGGGCCAGCTCCACACGGGTCAAGGAGGCCCGGGGTTTGAACCGCGGACCTCCCATATGGTAGACGGACGCCCTAACCACTGGGCCAAAGTCCGTTTCCCAACTTTATACCTTATTAATTCATTTTGGAAGTACTAGTTTCAGCCACAGGCAATTCTTCCTTTACTTTTCAATCATGTTAGGAAGGAAAGTGATAAATGACATTTTAGCTTTCTCAGCTGGAAATTTCATCTGTTACCTACTGACAAAAATATTTTAAAGGCAGAGAAATCAGTCAATTGCTTGATCATAGAAAAGACTTGATAAGCATATCCTAAAGAAATTTCACACGTATTATTAGAGAAAAAACAATTTGTAATATAATTGAAAACTACTTAAATCTGCTTGTTGAGAGAATATTTAATTTTCCATAAAAACTATAGAGAAAATTTTAAATGTATATGATTAAATTATTATTCTGCCACCTCCAGATTGAAAATGTGATCTGCTTTCAAAGGAAAAACATCAGGCTTGCTCAGATTTCTGCTTAGAAACCTTTCAGACTGTAAGACATTGGATGAATGGTAGAAAAGTTCTGAGAGAAAGAGTATTATCCGCATACACTCAAAGAAAAAGATAAGCAGATATTATCGAATAGAATTTAATTCAGAGTATAGGAATCCATGAATGCTTTCACTGTGGGAAAGCCGACTAAAAGTTAAAAAAATCAGAAGTCAAGTACAATTAGTTGGATGGGCATTAATTTATATTTGCTTGAATTGATTTTTATTTTATTATTTTAAAGAAATTAGACCCATGATGTTTTTATTACCATGTATTTATGATGATGACGTATAATTTAGAAATAAAAAACAAAACAAAACAACAGTTTGCTTTCTTGTTTTCTTCTTCTTCATCTTTCTTCCATATATGTGACCACACATACACACACAGCTCTGAATGGTATTCATGTAATGTTTACATAGAATTCTTGTAAATGCCATCATTTTTGTTTAACATCTTTATTGAAGTATAATTGAAATACATATTTAAAGTGTAAAATTTGATAACTTGTATATATGTATATGCTTTTAAAGCCATCACTGCCATTAATTTAATGAATATATTCATCACCCCAAAATTATCTTTATGTCCCTTTGTAATCCCCTCTTACTCTCTATGCCTTCCCACCCTCAAGCAACTATATGCTTGTTTCACTATAGATTAGTTTGCACACCCCAGAAGTTTATACAAATGAATCATACAGTAAGTCCTCTAATTTCATCTGACTTCTTTCACGCAGGTTTAAAATAGAGTAATGACACTTCTTTAAAGTAGACCTTTAGTATATTTGAAATGACATAATGATTACTTTATTCCCTTTTGCAAATTAGTTTTCTGTGCATTGGATTTTTGTGATGGGCAGAAAATAAATAATGGAAGGTTATTTTCCTAGATGGAACACAGAATGAAATAAAACTATTTTCTAGCTATCTAATGGGCTATAGTTTTTTTTTTTCTTAAGAACAAAATCAATCAGATGGTGAAACTTTGACTTTATAGAAATAATGCTTTCTGATTTTAAAGCCATCTGATTGCCTCCTATATTATTTCTGAATAAAGTATACTATTAAAATTTAGTAATTAATTATATTTGCAATTTCAAAGTATATAAATGCAATGTGATCAGGCTTATTTGACAATATTTTATACTTGATAATCAATGCCAAAAATGTCTGAAAACTAATTAAATATGCTGCCCTGTAACTCCTAATTTCTGCTTAATGATATTCTTATGTAAGATACATAGACTTGAAAATGCCAAAGCCAAAAATTTTAAAAGTTGCTGGTCTCTTTCAACATGCTTGTTTTAAAAACAGGGGAGAAAATATAAACTTTCATTGATTTAGGTGATCTGAAAATAATATGGTCCAGGGAAAAAGAACTCCTAACATCTGACATCTCTTTTCTGTCGTTTGGTTTGCATTGTACATTATGCTTGGCCATTGGGAGGGTTTGACCCACTTCTGGCTAAAAAGGCTTCAAGCGCAGTCTTTTTCCTTGAGTACCACTATGGGGTCTTCTACATATAAAAGAAAAAACAATACATACATACATACACCTATACTGACACATAAATGTATATGGAAAGATGGAGAGAAATCTTCTCTTAAATTGCTCCTTTCTGATCAGAGAGACTGTAAGGAGGTCAGTAAATTATTTCAGTGTGGGTTCTAATGTTCTCTGTTCACCCAAAGCCCAGGCCACCAGGAAACAGAAGGAGGAGGAGGAGGGTGAAGAAGAAGATCCACAAATCGGGTACACACTTTAATAAGTGAGAATCTGAATCATTGCTTTTGTATCAAAAGTATCTCCCCACTAAATGCTATGGTGGTAGATTTTTCCCTGAACATTTAGGCCTTCTAATCAACTGACACTCGTTCTCAGACTTGTTAGGTCCTGGCGAACCGAGGGTGGGGCCACACAGTGGATTTCAGTTCCGGTCACTAGTAGATAGATTTGTAGAGACCATATTGTGTTATTGAAGGTGTGAAGTCATTTTCTTTACTCAGGTATTTATGAAGCTTGTGTACTTACTGCTCCTAATGACCAATGAAAGTCTGGATTTTTAAAATGAGATCTTGTTGTTGTTTGGAAATCATGATACCATAGAATTTGGAAGTCAGATCTTACAGAATAAATTTCACCACACAGGGGGTGAGACAGTAGTAGAATAGAGGTTTATTGACTGAGAATGAGATCTGTGGCCACAATTCCATACTGGTTAGTTCTTTAAATGTTCAAGATAAGACCATTTTCCATAAAAAATGGAAAGCCAAAAATCTTAATTACATGGCTCTTAATAAACACGGTAAGTCTAGTTCTAGTATAAACAGCTGACTAAGAATGAGAGAAAAAAAGCAATAGAAACTCAGTCTCACTAATGAAAATGAGTACCAACATTCTAACTAAAATATTAATAAATGCATCTCAGCAGTTTACTGAAGGAAATAATCACTCAGGAGATACACAAAAATAGCAGACTATAATCTCAAATTCTAATGCTCTCAGAAAGTAAATAAGATAGCTAATCTTTAAGAATTTTAAAGAAGAAAAAGCAATTAAGAAATTTACAGGATGAAAAGCAAAATTCAATAAGTGTTCTAGCTTAGAAAGTAATCAAACCATTGGCTCAGTTAAATATTAACATGGTTTTACTTTTATTTTAAATTAAAGTATAATTTATTTTAAACAAAACCAAAGGTTTAAATATCTGATGTTAAGTGTAGAAAGTAATGAAAAGGCAGAAATATAGAGATCAATAAAAAGTAAAATTTTACCGATGTTCATGAGAAGACATTTTAAATTGGAAAGACATTGAAAGACAAAACTCCTATGAGACAAATAATATCACATCAAAATATTAAGGGTAAAGCAATTAACATTGAAATTATAAATTTAAGATGTATACAAAAGATAAAGAAAATACAAATTGATATATATAAATAATATACAATATTAAGAAAATACAAATGACCAAAACACAGAAAAATACTGAGCATAAATATGAATATGAATATATCATTACATTTGTTAAAATGATATGCCCATGTAGTAGGAAAAAAATTTATCCTATGTTCACAAAGATGATATTTTAAAATTGACCTTAAAAATAACTAATACACTTTAAATAACTAATAATACACAAATGCACTTTAAATACATTAATAATAATGAATATATTTTAAATCCTAATACTTTGGAAATTAAAACACTAATTTCCCAAATAATAATAGGAAGAAGAAATAATTTCTGTATTGCTGTAATAACTTATTTGAAAAACTGCAGAAATGAGAACATGTCTTATGAATATCTTAGAATAGTCAAATACAGTATTGGTTAAAAAAATTGTCCTAAGATTATTTTTGAAAAAATTAGTTTTAGAGGTTAACAACAATGAACCGAGGACTCAGTTTTGTGATTTTTAAAGGAAGAAAACAATAGATGTTTAAAAAGATTAAATATGAACAGATAAAAATATGTTTTCCTTTTACATACCTTTCCTGGGATACATAAATATGAGAAAATGATGGGTGGTTCATTAATTTCTGTTGTTTTTGTTGGACTGAAGAGAAAATGTTAGATCCCAACTTTATACAATATTTAGAATAAACAATAAATTAATAATTGTATTCATTGTATAATAGACTATATTATGAATATTATATAATAAAATACAATATATAGATATAATATCATTATAACATTGTTATTTATATAATTTATCATATACTATATAAATATTATATTATAGAACAATTATATTACTATTCATTGTATATTGTGTAATATATATTAATTATATAGTTGTAATTACTTAAAATTTGAATAAATCTAAATTATAGGTTGAAATGGTAACAACTATTTACGATTTAAATATTAAACTAAGGAAACCTTAAAATGAAGTACTTTTTAGAATTATAGAAAATTTTATAAAAATCTTCAGTTTAATAAGGATTTTCTTAATATGACAGAAAAGATAGAAATCATTTAGAAAATGGATTTTACTTTTGACTACATAAACTATAAAAGCTTCTATATGTTGCAAACACATAAAATATTTAAGTTGGATAGAAAATGAAGAAAATATTTGCATTTCATATGACAAATAAAAACAATAAAAATATATGGAAAGTATATTAAGAACTAATTAGTAAAATAATCAATTTAAATGAAAAAAATATAAGAATTACAAATATTCAGTAAATTTTTAAAGAGGAAGATACTCCCATACAACAGTGAGAGGACTGCAAAATCATGTAAATTCTGGAAATCCATTTCTTAAGGTTTATCAAAACTTTAAGTTGGGCACAACTTTGTACCATTCCATTTCTCAGAGTTAATAAGTATATTTTCAAAGGCTTAGCTACAAAGATACTCACTGAAGTTTATTTTAAATTGTGAAAACATGGAAGCATTGTAAATGTCCAACAATTGAAGACTGAAAAACAATTGAATATCCATCCATATTGCAGAATACGGTGTTGCCACTATGAGAATGACTATTAACTCTAAATGGAGGGATGAAATTAGTAACATGATAAAGTTACTAAAATCATTAATTGTACTCCTGAAATCAATGAATTTTATGATGTGTAAAAATATCCTCAATGTATTTGTTTAAAAAAAAAGTTACGTTAGTATATTTGTTGATATGGCCCTGGGTTATATTTTTTTCTGAGCAAAAAGCATGTAATAAAACAATATTCACAGAATATTGTGTTTTTAAAAGTCAACATAATTATATGCACTTTTTATCTGTTTTCAGTCTACTCTCCCTAAACTCATTCTCCTTCTAATTGAATACAGTCTTTGGAAGGTGAGTATTATCTAAATGCTGGTGGCTACCAAATTTTGAGCCTATCCCCAACGTTGCTCTTGAACTCCAGATTTATATCTCCAATTGACTTCTCAACTTCTTTGCTTGGAAATCTAATGTGCCTCCTAAGCCCAATAGGGCCGACGTCCAAAGTGACCTTCTGATCTGTCTACCAGGAACTGCCTTTTTCAGCCTACTCGTCTCAGCTGATGCCAAGTCCATCCCTGCAGCAGCTCAGGACCAGACCTTTGGAGTCAGTGTAAACTCATTTATTTATTAATGAGGTACTGGTGTTGTGGGCTATGGGTGGGGGGCTCTTTGTCTCTTTGGAGATAACCTTAACTTAAGCTGTCTGTCCTGACTTGTGGTATGGGATGGTGAGAGACTGTAGCCTGCCCTTGGTAACCATGGCAACGACTCCAGTCCCAGGAAATCGTTTATCAATGCAAACCAAATGTGCTAAAAGCTTATCTAGAATGTATGAAGTCCATGCTAAAAGCTTACCTAGAATGTGGAAGATATATATGCTAATTCAAACCTATTGAGCACTGAAACAAAGAACAATTTAGCCCTTCCTCTGTATAAAAGGAACTCAAATTCTTATTCAGGGCTTGGGTTTGAAACAGAAAGCTCCCGAGTCCCGCCAACTGTCAATAAACCATTTTTCCTTCTCAAAATCATTCCTGAGTCCTGGCCTTTCTATATGCAAATAATTGAACCTCTCTCAACTGCTACAACACTGGGGCTTGAACCCAGGACCTTGTACATGGGAAGCAGGTGTGCAACCACTTGAGGTATATCCACTCCTCCCTTTTTTTCGGGAGTAAACTCATTTCTTTTTCTCACACCTTACAGTTCATCTGTTCACCCTCTACCTTCAGGCCTTCAGGTATCTAAAATACTACAAAATCTGATCACCCTTCAGCATCTCCACTGCTACCACATCCTCTCTCTCCTGGTTTGCCACAGCAGCCCCCTGGAGAGTATCATTGCTTCTACATTTGACCTTCACAACACACAAGATAGACCCGTCCTCCTAGAACAGGGGTTCTTAATCAGGGGTCCACGGACTCCTTGTCCATGGAAAGATTTCCAGGAGTCCATGAGCTTGAATTGAAAAAATCAACTCGATTAGAGGTCCAACATGATATACATGTTCCCTTGTCAAATACTACACCACGGTTTAATGTTCTTATTCAAGATAGACAACAACAGTCTGCATATTGACATGTCTTTAAAAAATAAAATTTAACTTAATTTTCCTGTTTTTTTCATGTATTGGATTATTATTTAATGTGTTAAAAGAGATGTACATATGTATTGTATATGTATGTAACTGATTTCCTTTGTAATTTTATTTTATGCACTTAAAACATTACTCTTGTAGGGATGTGTTGATGGAGGTGTGATATATTTACTAAATAATGTATAGTGTAGACTTAGTATGATTTTTATTTTGATGTAATGTGTTCTGAGTGCAGTGGATAACTGCCTGCAAAAAGGTTGGGAAGGATGGCGGAGATGGTTTTATGACACCTTAGGAAAACTAGAATTTCCAAATGTTCACTGAAAATGACCGTTTGAACAGATGTTAAATCACGTTAGGTTATTAGGTATTGAAATTACAGGAAAGTTGTAAAATGTAACTTTGAATAATCCTAAAGTTTAATTTAAAGATATGTTGATGTTGTCATAAAACTATTATGATCTGCCACTACATTCTGAGAAGGGGTCTGTGGTTTTCACCTGACTGGCAAAGGGATCCATGGTACAAAAAAGGTTAAGGACCCCTTTTCTAGAATATGTCAGACGCTGCCACTGTTCTGCTCAAAGCCTGCCAGGTGGCCCTTCATTTCCTTTTGATTAAAAGTCAAAATTTGGCTCTATCCTTGCTTTCACCTATGTTAATTGTGGCCATAACATACCCAGGCTTGTAAGGACCTTAACAATGTTGAATAGCTATTCCCTTTTCACTAGAGGAGATTTATTATTTTGTACTTTTCAGGTGCACTGAAACAAAGCAGAAACATATTTAACAACTTTCAGAGAATTCACTTCCTTTGCCCAGAAATGATCAGAAAGGTTCGTTATGCAAATTAATTCACTTGTGATTCAAATGAAGTCTTTTTCCCATTTGCAGCCCTTTGAAAGCTAATTTAAAACCATCACTGGTGACCTGGTTCTAATATCTTTCTTCAGAAAATGTTGCATTATCAATGATTCATTAAGAGAATGCAAAAGTGAAATCAGCACTCATTAGAATTAATTTATCTTTTACTTATGCTTCTCCTTTGTCTTGTAATAGGTTTGAAGCTTGGAGGCTACATGTTCATCCAGGTTGTGGAGGTAAAAATGAAACACTAAACTGGTAGCTGGTGAAAAGTAATTGTGGTTTTGCATTGTTGAAATTTGTTGTTTGATATTGACATACATTCTTAAATAAATGTGGTTATGTTATACAACATTTTAATGTCCATCTCCTGCTTTATGATTTTTTATTAATGATATATTGTTGTTTATTTTATATTTATTTTGGACTATGGAAATGATATTAGACAAAAAGCAAATTCAAGCAATTTTCTTATTTGAGTTCAAAATGGGTCATAAAGCAGCAGAGACAACTTGCAACATCAACAACACATATGGCCCAGGAACTTGCTATGAAAGTACAGTGCAGTGGTGACTCAAGAAATTTTGCAAGGGAGACAAGAGCCTCCAAGACAGGGTAGGCATAATGTCTGGCCATCGAAAGTTGACAATGACCAATTGAGAGCAATCGTTGAAGCTGATCTTTTAACTACATGAGAAGTTGCCAAAGAACTCAAAAGTTGACAATGACCAATTGAGAGCAATCGTTGAAGCTGATCTTTTAACTACATGAGAAGTTGCCAAAGAACTCAACATTGACTATTCTATGGTCATCCTGCATTTGAAGCAAATTGGAAAGGTGAAAAACCTCGATAAATGAGTGCCTCATGAGCTGATGGAAATTTTAAAAATCTCCATTTTGACATGTCTTCTTCTCTTATTCTATGCAGCAACAAAAAACCATTTCTTGATCAGATTATGATGAGCAATGAAAAGTGGATTTTATGGGACAACTGGCGACAACCAGCTCAGTGGTTGGACCTAGAAGAAACTCCAAAGCACTTATACCAAATTTGCACCAGAAAAAGGTCATGGTCACTGTTTGGTGGTCTGCTGCCAGTCTGATCCACTACAGCTTTCTGCATCACAATGAAACCATTACATCTGAGAAGTATACTCAGCAAATCAAAGAGACGTACCGAAAAATGCAACACCTGCAGCCAGCATTGGTCAACAGAAAGGGACCAATTCTTCTCCAAAACAATGCCTGACCATAAGTCACACAACCAATGCTTCAAAAGTTGAACAAATTGGGCTACAAAGTTTTGCCTCATCTCCGATATTCACATGACCTCTTGCCAACTGACCACCACTTCTTCAAGCATCTTAACAATTTTTTTGCAGGGAAAACACTTTCACAACAAGCAGGATGCAGAAAATGCTTTCCAAGAGTTCATCGAATCCTGAAGCATGGTTTTTTATGCTAAAGAATAAACAAACTTATTTCTCAGTGGGAAGAATGTATTGATTGTAATGGTTCCAATTTTGATTAATAAAGGTGTCTTTGAACCTAGCTATAATGATTTAAAATTCACAATCTGAAACTGCAATTCCTTTCGCACCAATTTACAAATAATATCAAAAAAGATTTTATTGCATTTAATATGACTTTTAGGTTTATTTCCTTTTTATGTATTATAAAGATAAATTTTGGGATGTAAGACAAATATCAGTTTATGGACAAAAAGTAGAATCTAGTTTCTTTCCCAATTTCCATTTACTTACTTTTCAAACACATACATATACTTCAGTGCATAGCTTACATACAAGAATATGAATATTGAAACTGGAAAAAGTAAAGTTTTCTTAAAGAAGTTTAATTTCATAGCCCTGAGTTATTTCAAGGATTAGTGCATGCAATCATGAGAAAAAGAGCTCAGTTTTGTTTTGCTCTGTGTTTACATTTTTACTCACCCTCTTTTCAAAATTTGTCATAATTCTAATTATTGAAATAGAGCAACAAAACAGAGATACATAGAGAAGTGTTGAATAATTAAAAAACAAACAAACAACTACCACCACATGGACATTGTTATTTCACTAAGAGATGTGGAATTTTAAACTGCTAATAATGGTGTGCTCCAAAGTCTACAATTAAGAGAGAACTTACACTTTCAAGGCCGCAGGGAATTTTTTAAACTTGTGCGATTTCAGATGATTTTGCATTCTATTTTTCCTTTTCAGTATTTTTCAAATGCATTAAGAAAAATTCATCAAATATTTTAACTATTGGTTTATAGTATGCCCTGTGATGTTTTTTCTCTTAAGTCTTAGAGGTATTGTTGTGGAATTTAAGAGAAGTTCAATTAATTGAGTATAGAGAGGCCAGGACTCAGGAATGATTTTGAGAAGGAAAAAAATGGTTTATTGACGGCCGGCCGGACTCGGGAGCTTTCAGTTTGAATCCCGAGCCCCAAACAAGATTTTCAAACGTCTTTTATACAGAGAGGAAAGGCCAAATCGTCCCTTTGTTTCAGTTCTCAATAGGCTTCAATTAGCATATATCTCTTCCACATCTTAGGTAAGCTTTTAGCAAGGACTCCAGACATTTTAGATAAGCCTTGGTTTTTGCATTTCCCCTAAATACTTAAAGTTTATAGCCCTTGCTTTGTTAAACATTTCCTGGGACTGGAGCCTGCTGGTCCCTAAGAGCAGGACTGCAGCCTCTTACCGTTTCACACCCACAAGTCAAACAACTTAGTTATCTCTGAAGAGACAAAGAGCCTTCCACCCATAGCCCACATCAGTATGAAGTATTTTCATTTTGTATATGATCTTTTTATCATTATTGGACTATACTATAAGTATGTGGTGGTAAAAGGGTTTCTTATACTAAAATCCTCCACTGTCATTATTTTTTGTTTTTGAAGAGAAGTTAGTCACTTCTAAGTTCTGTAATTAAGGAAGAAAGAGTGAGAGCCTAGTTTAAATGAAAAGTGGTTACTAGAAATAATGTGGTTAATATGAAGTTGCACAAGTCACTTAACTGATCTGGGTCTTTCTTTTCTCATTGATACTTTAAGTGGTGAAGAACAAATAATGTCTAAGGTTCCTTTCAGCTAGAAAACACAAAATCTCTGCTTATGCTGAAAATCAATACCAGCTGTGAAACCTCAGCCTCTCACCTACCATAAACGTTCTCTAGATTCTTAGGTTCTCTTTTTTCCTTGTTTCCCATCCAAACTGGGGCCAAGCACCTTAGCGATGTTGCCTGAAGAGAGTCAGGCCCTCCTTTTATTGCTTTCAAAAAACAATTTGAAATTATGGGAAATGGGGCAGGAAGTTAATAGGATACAATTAAAAATGAAAGAAAATTTGAGAAACACTCCCTTCACAAAGAAGCAAACATCCACTCAGCAGTGGCAAGATTTAAAGATAAAAGTACCCTTGGAAATTGCTGAAAGCACCCCAATTCAATCATTTCCAAATAATTAAATTTAATGAATTTTTATTTTATCATGTACCTACAGTGAATTAATCTTTAAACTGCAGGTAAATCCAGACTGCGTATTTAGTAATTTGATAGTCAGGCATTCTTGTGAACCTCTGTAATATTTAAACACTGAGGCCATACAAAAGATGTCTAGTCCTCAAGGGAGATTAGAAGGTCCATAATGTGAAAACTACATAAAATAATAGATGTGTTATGACAGAAATAGATTCAGCACTCACAGAAGCGGCAGGAGAAAATGGTCAGTTCTATTTTGTAATTTTGGGATAGGAAAGGAGAGCAGTGAGGTTTGCCAAATCTTTATGAGGGCGTTGCCCTTAAGTAAGTACTAAAAATCCAACAGTTTTTGACATATTAGTAAAAAAAGAGGTATGGCTGAGGGTACAATGTTGTGATACAAGACTCATTCCTTCATTTGTTCATCCATCTAACGTCATCTGTTATAGAGATCCCACTGGGTTCTTGGAACTGGCGATTCCAAAAGAATGGACAGAAAAACCTGCTTTTATACAGTACAGAGCAGTATGGGACATGAAAATACTTGTAGAAGGTTTACCTAAGCCTAGAAGAAACTGGGGGAAAGCTTTGAAAGGAGACAGTAAAAGAGATAATCCTTGAGTATCAGCACAGCTATTATGCCATAATGCGTGTCTTCAAGAGACTTTACTGTTATATTATTCTCTTTGTTGGGTTGTTCTTAGCGTTGTATCACTTGCACTGCCAGTCATATGAGGGTGGTGGTACACTTTGGTGGCTTCATCCCAACATTTTTCTTCACAGAAAATGAGAATGCCACTGAGGCATGAGGTAGTCACTGTAGTGACGTGAACCATGCTGGAAAGCCACAGAGAGACCTCAGCATTCCTCAGCCAAATGATGCCTCTTAGCCAGCAGTAACTTCTCCATTATTTAGCTCTTAGTCTGTTTTATTTTCCTTCCCTTAACAGAGTAAAGGATTGAAGTTTTAATTCCAGAAGAATAAATGCTTTACTTTCAATAGAGACACCCATAACCTCAGATTTCAAGAGAGCAATTGCTACAGATTCTTAATAATTGACAACCAGAAATTTAAGTCAAACAGCCATCAAATTTGAAAGTTTACATCAGCTTTTATTTGTGGAACATATTCTTTTTTAAACCATAAACCATAATTAGAACAAATTAGGAGATGATTATAGAGTTTGTCTTCTTGCTTGCTTTTTCACTTGTCCATTTTGCAAAAGACAATATCCTTTTTAAATAATTCAGGAGTTTCATTCATTATACATTAGAAGTGCAGAAAGAAAGTGGCATTTTCTATTTATAAATATGACTTCAAAGGCTGTATGATTGTAAGCTAAACGATATGTATTCTGTACGGATGACAAAGATTGTTCTGAGTTTTGATTGCAACTCACTAATAGACAATACATAAAATAGTCCATACTTATTTTCACATGTCTTCTCAGGGACATTTTCAACAGCATTCACATTAGAATAAGTAATTTTCAGGCCATCCACATTTTGTCCATGTCATTGATTGAAAAGACAATTATTAATGTCAGTTCAGTTTTTCAAGGACTTGACTATATGCAAGGTGAATTCAAAGAAGTCTGAAACTTATCATCCAAAAGAAAGTAAGATGTAGTTAAAACGTAAAGATTTTATATACCCATTCAATGTACCTGCAGGAATAGAAATCACAAGAATGACCTTTCTCTTGTTTAATTGACATGACGATGTATTTCGGAGCTGACATCCTCAGAGAAGGTAGATGCTGAAGGCACACTTTTATTCCATTTAGTTACACTGCGTAGCAGGGTAAATGGACTTAGTCTGAGTCCATCACACATCTAGCAAAGACTTACTTTATAAGCAGTTATGTTCAGCCTATCAAGTAAGATACTACTCTGCACTCACATTCTGAATTAGAATAGCTGTATTAATGGATGGCAGCATGGATTAAATTGCATGTCCCAAATAGATATGCTCAAGTCCTGATCCCCTGTCTTGTGAGTGTGATCCTGTTTGAAAACAGGATTTTTGAAGATGTTATTGTTTCATATGCGGCCAACATGGCCTAGGGTGGATCATAATCCAACATGTCCTCTTCAGGAGTGGCAATCTGAACACAGTCAAGTGAAGAACGAAGACAGCCCTGTGACTGAGGCAGCGATTGCCTTATGTCAAGGACTGCCAGCAAACCATCTCTTCAGCTGGCAGACTTCAGAGGAAGCATGGCCTTGCCAACACCTGGACTGCTGGGCTCCAGTGCTGTGGGACAATACTTTTCTGTTCTTCAAGCCACCCAGCTTGCAGCGCTTTGTTGCAGCACCCCTAGGGTCTAAGACAGATGACTCTCTCAGTTACCACATTATTGGTTCCAAAACAGATTCGGAAATGACCTATGCCCGTGTCTTTGCTACAGTTCTCATTAAGAAATCTTACTTGAATGATAAGAAAGACTTCTGTAAGGTTATTTCTAAAAGGTCATAGACGTTTCCAAAAAGAATACTTAGAGATCATTCAGAGCAAGCGAATCCTCTCATTTTGAAGACAGACAAACTGAGACCCCAAAGCACAACTGGCTGTGCACCTCATGCAGCCTGTTCCTGGAGTATGTGCTAGAACCCAAGCCCTGTCCAGAAACCTTGTCAGCACACGACACACTTGTACATGCAACTACACACACGCAAGGCCAGTGTCCTGGGTAGTTGTTCTAGATGTTTCATCTGCTTCTACATTGGTTAGCTATATCTATAACTCTAGTTTCCTATTAAATATAATACATATATACTTAGAGACATACATTAAATATCACATGGAATGATACGTACTTATGTATTTATCAACTCATATATTTATCAACTTCTAAGTATTCACCAACTTACACATTTTATGAAACGTGTTTACTTATATAATTAATGTTGCTACAAGAAGTATCCCTGACTAAAATATCTAAACTGCCTGTAAAAATGGGCTGCCATAATGATATACAATTAAGATCACTATGTATTGAATATACATTACATAGTATATGTGCTATATAGTATATAATATATATATATTTATGTGCTCACATGGATTCACAATTATGAACTAATTAAGAAGAATAAAATATGCTGATGAGACCACACAATCCCATATATCAAGTGCACATTCTTAAATTTAATCCAGCCAGGCCTTTTTGTTCTATCTATAATCTGTTGACTTCCATTACATCAGCTTTGCAGAGTGACACAAGTGTGTATGTTTCCCTAGTTAATAAAGTTGGTCAGAGAGCTCTGGGTTGCCTGTGTTGCTGTTACAGACACTGGACAGCCTCCTTCCACACCCAGAAGCCACACAGCAGAGTCCCTGGACTTTGGTGCTGAAGAATGATCCTGGGACCAGCGCTCACCCTGTTCATCCTTCCATTTTACACTTTAAAATTGAGCAAGGCATGCGAAGCACACTCTCTTCTATTACCAGGTCTAAAGCAAAGATAGCAAAGCAGACTTGAAGGAGGCTTTAAATAAATCAGGAAACATTCTGTGTTACACAAACAGATGGGCAGGATGGTTCAGAACGCATTAATTTCCAGAGGAAAGGGCAGGACAACTACAGCCTTTTGGTACTGAGAACTGTAGGCTTTTATGTGTCCCCTGGATAGCTCACATTCTCTTGTTCTTGAACATCCAAAGAGGGAAAGAGAGCTAGAAAAGCATATAGTGCATATTCTTGCCGGAAAAAAAAAGGTAGAATTTCATGGAGCTTAGTTGATTGTGAGAAAAAGATGACATTCCCTGCTGAGTAGAAGGTCCTTATTTAGGTCGGGGTGGTGAATTTATTTGTGAATAGCAAAATATGAGTTCTTTATACGTGATACAGCAAAGTCTGGAACAATCACAAAAGATATTTGTGCATATTGTATATTGACATTACATTTAAGTATGCCGAAATGGAAAACAATTTCTTTGGAGATTTTAAAAAAACCCATATCTCTGTAAGACACCACTGTGGTTGTGGTAGAGAGTTCTGCTGCCTTCTTTAGCAGTGATACCCAGTTTTTTTGTCCCTCTATGTTGTCATCTGAAACAAAGGCTATGATTCCCTGCCTACCTTGCCTGGTGGCCCTGTGACTGAAAGCTGGCCAATGTCTGCAAAATTGTGACATAGTCTTCTTCCCTTCCAACCTCCCGCTCTGTAAAAGTTACATGGGACAGCTCGATCTCTAGCAGTTATTCATGTTTATAAGCTTGACCTTAATAATGGAAGGCATGCACTCAGGAAGCAGAAATTTGTAAGTCTGAGTTCCTGACAGCACCGCAGTGCCACTTCATCAGGAGTAGACTGCCCAGTGAGAGATTCCTTTTATAGAAGAATGAAATACGGTTTTATTTTCTTGTTTAAGAAGCTGATTTTCAAAGCCCGTAGGCAAACCTATTTCAATCAGGTGTAACTGTTGAAACCTCAAAAGCCACAACAAAACTTATTCTGTTGGTAATGATTCTCTAACAAAACTTCACGGAAGCATAATAACAACATGATTATTCTTTATATTTACATGGGATCTCAGACTTTCGGAGTTAGAATATGTCTCACATGCCTCATCCAAATTCAGTCACTAAAGAGAGCTGCTGAACTTGTAAATTTATGTAAACACAGTAAAATTTTACAAACTCTATTCTCTATTTCCCTGGCAAAAACACTTATCAGAAAAGGAATTGAACTCATATCTGAAAAATTACCTTTGCATCATGTCAAATAGTTTCGTTCTAGTAGATAAGCCTCTGGTATCATAACTAAGACTTCTTGTCGAATGTGTTAAAAATGCCCAGTCTTCATACTGTTCATAATACAAGCTAGTTGTCAGTATAGTTTTATATATACAAGTTAGTTGTCAGTATAGTATTGTTGTTCCCTATAGCTATAAATCAAGTTTCTTGGGTCAACATAAATATGAATATACTGCTTATTTAGATTACTGGAATTTACCAAACAGATGCTTGAATCTTGTGACAAAACTATAGGCACTATGGTATTTATGGGAATAAAATTCATATGATCAGGACTCATAAGATGTACTGTAAAACATTATATTAATGGACCAATAGAGTGTTTTATGTATGTGTCTTATATGCAAATTGCCTGTCCCTATTACAGAAACATTTTGCTTGACATTTGTTTGAATTTAATGCAAAAGATAAAGGGGGATTTAGGATTCTATTCATCTTAAATTCTCTTATGTTAAAGAACATTCACCATCATCATTAATGTTATTTTCTAATGCCTAGAGCAGAAAGATTTCATCTTTACTGGTTCTACAAGAGGAGACCAAATATTGGAGTTTGCAGATTTGCATTTAAATTAGCACTGGAATAGAGAGAACCTATTGCCATTCAAGTTACTCCTCTTACTAAACATTCTTTTTATCTACTTTCAATTACTGCAGTTCCTGTGCTATTAGCAAAGCAGTACAGTGAATTAGTCATTTTAATAAAATATGACTGTTTCTTAAAGATAATTATTAAATGAAAAATTAGGGCTTATCAGCAAAATATTAGCTTTTCTTCTTGAAATTAATTTCAAAGTTGATTTGTCTTAATGAAAGATGGTTATGCACATTAAATATTCTTATGTTTTGGTTTTATTGTACTTTCCATTCTAAGACTGGGATTGTTAACTTTTTTATCCCTCCCTAGTACCACATTCAAAGGATGTAAAACTACTTAAAAACAAACATACATTCAATCTCCCCACAACTTTATTTTAATGGACATTTATGTTTACTAGTTGTATTTATGTGAAAGTAAGCCTCCCAGAAAAACTAATAATGGTTTAATAGGCATGCAATTTGTTCTGTGGCCCTTAAAATTAGTGTTGAAGTTTCTATTTTTCTAAGTAAAAATCCAAGATCTTTAACATTCAAAGATCTATTTCTGGTCATTTCAGAGGTTACCTAAAGGGAAAAAAATCCGGCTTGTATATACAATTAAATGCTGATTTTGCAAACCACTGGAACATAAAACTTGAAGAAAACGAGAAAAATCTATAGTCTATCCAACTAAAGTTTTCCAATTCTTTACTTTTTTAAACAACTTTATATGGTATAATGTAAATACCATCAATTCACCTATTTTAGGAGTACAATTTAATGATACGGAGTAACTTTATAGTCACACAACCACTACCACAATATAGATTTATGCATCACCCCAAAAAGATAACAGTAGTGTTAGTGAAGGAACCAGGTGGTAGAAAGTCCTGTTAAACTAAAGGCTGGTCCTAGATAGTTGGGAAATGATTCTCATTTGATAATTCAACATATCTAAATAATAGAAAGTTTCACTTCAGTTAGTGATGGCAACTTTCTATTAAAAAAATTATTGTAAAATTATTACCAAGCTTCTGTGTGATGCCTGTGGGGTTGGTCCTTGAACCAGCCTTTGTGTAGCACAGAGCATACTTGGTTCAACAACTCTACAACCCACGAAGCATAGTGAAACAATTTTCTGAGTATTTAATGTTTATACTCCCATCTTTAAAAGGCAAATTTAATTTTATGTAGGAGAGTTAGGCAAAAATAAATCATAAAATATTGACCAATGGTATAATTTCATTACGATGTCATTTTAAGCAATCACATTAAAATATAGACGAAATTGTATCTTTACTGAACAGTTACTATTCCGGTTTCTGGTTTCAGTGAGCCTTCATCAATGTTGATAAGTTAAATGACTTTCATGCGCTTTTAATTGATTGCGCTTGAGAGAGTTTTGTGCACCTGGTGAAAGTCTATGCAACATTTAAATGGTGTGAATCTTCACGAATTTAAATCGACAAGCAGCTGCTGCCAAACACTAGATATTAAACAAGCTGATTTCACAAAATTCTAACACCTCCACTCTTGCCCAAATTTCTCCTTGTCATTTTTCTCTTTATAATAAAAACTGAATATAAATGAACACTTCATCTACTAAATTTGAATTAATAGGCTTCTGTCAATGTATACCATAGAATATTTATATATCTTTGTCTTAACATTGTTCATAGAAAACATGAACTGAATAAACATATAGGGAACTTAGGATACTTTGTAGAGCCTCCTTACTTGCTCATGTACAGTTTAAAGTATTTTTTTTTTTTTGCTTTGGATGTTAATTCTTGAACATCATAAACGTAAATGTGTTTATTTGATTGCAATTAAGAAAAGGAACAGGAAAGTATTTATGTGCTATCCTGGCTAGATTGGGAAGGAAAATCTCAAAGATCAGAAAATTAGAAGTATAGGCAATTATAGGAAAAACAAAAGAAACTTGTTTGATAAAGGTTGAGTAAGAAAAATCCCTGACAAACAAGACTGAGTCTAATAGAAAAAAAAAAAATCTTCAGATAATTGATGTAGACTGCATAATCTAGAAAAGATATCAGGGCAGTGGAAAAGGATGGCCAAGGGAAACTGCTGGGGGTATTGGGCTGGTGGTGGCCGAAGCTGTGGCAGATAGCAATCCCACAGGACTACGGGTAGTCCCCAGAATGGAAGGATGGACTCATTTGACTGAAGGGCAAGTTAGTGAAAGATTTTCAAAGAAAATATCTCTATCAGCTAAAGCTGACCAAGCAGGTTTCTGTTAAATAATGTATACCTTGATGACTCTGAGCACAGTTTGTTTTCCAAAGAAAGCCACAAAGAAAATGGTTTCTTATACCCTAAAGAGATCATTGCATCAGATAAGAATATCTTCTAAATTTTGAATTTTTAGACTTCTGTCAACATGTACTATAGATGATTTAGACACCGCTACGTTAAAACATGAATTGAATGAGCAGATAGGAATGAGGTGGGAGATTACCTTGCATCAGCTTTCTGCTGGTGAGTCGAGAGAGGGTCATGTTTGGACGGGTGCAGTCCTCAGTCCTCCTGCTTTCTGACACAGGAAGGGATTTCTCCTCGATTGTTTATGAGGCTGAATTATTTACAGGCTTCGAGGATTTTAACATTTAATTAGACAGGTGTATAAATGAGGAAAATGTAGGTGTTTTGCTGGGTCATAATGACTGGATGTTTGGATAGACATTTCAGTGGAGTGACAGAAAAGCAGTCGAGGCTAAGAAATGATCTTTTATGACCCCACGAAGGGAACAGATGGCAAGTACTGTTTGAATTCATACTGAGACTTCTGAAGGTTGACAATGACTGCTTGAGTTCAGGTTGTGAAGTAAACAATAATCTAATTACCAGAAAAGCCAGGCCAGTACAATAGGAGGATAAAGTGCAATGGGACAGAGCGACTTCCTTTTCAGTAACAGCTGCAGACACTAATCAAACTGAACGGTGCTAATTAAAATTGGAAAGGATTAGATCAGTGACAGAAAAAACAAAGGGATTTTGTAGGATATCAGCTGCTGAAAAGTGGTTTCCATCGAACCTAGACGGAGCCAAAGATACCATATGCTCCAGGAAAATGGGGGTAAAGCAATGCCTTCATGGTAACTTAGTGAAAGAGATTAAGCAGAAGTCTCCAAGTGGAAACTGCTTTCAAGGAAGAATTGTACTCATCTTGGAAGAAATTTTGAGAATTAAAAATAATTTAAGTCAGTTAAAACTAGGAGTCTATAAGCATTAAATGATATCATCAGAGCGTTAGTAGTTGGCATACCACTCAGGAGACTCCTACAGAGAAGTCTAAAATTTTCACAAAAATATTGGTGAAATTCTCAGTTCTCTGGAACAGTGCTCTTCAAAGTGTGGTCTGCAGTTGGTGGAAAGTCTGATGAGTGAAGTAAATGACAGTATGCCAGACAGATCATTCTAGGTGCAACAACGATAGCCACTGTTGTATGAACTCAACTCCCTATCTATTCAAATTCAATCATAACATTCTAACTCAGTCCCTGTATTTCTTAATGACCCAAGTGTGTTACTAGAGCTGACAATTTATTCATAATCAGACAATCTTTTATATATGCAATGTGATAAAGCCACTATCAAGTCATATGAGTTTTCTATGACAGATTTTTTGACAGAAATATCTATCATATTTAATTGGCCCTCTCAGATTAGACATTACCAAGTAAAATTTATGCATACCAAGTGAAGTAGAACACTATCATTTTAATTATACAATCATTAATTATCACCATATTGAGGTAATTTGTACCCTTTAACCAGGATATGTATAAAATTAGCTTACTTGTCTTTCTTTTGAATTGTCACTGAATTAATATACAAATGTGCAGCTCAATCAGATGATCATCCAAACCACACATAAGATGGTGACGACAGTTTCATAATAAAAATAAAGATACATGGAATACCTTCCTTGCTCCAATCCACTTGCTCAGCACTCCTTCAAGTACCCATAAAAGTATTCTCTGTCATGATCCTTGTATGAGCATGACAATCTTTGACAATTTACTATGCTTCTCACCCTTGAGACATGTTTTATTGAAATTTCTGAAGGGTTGATGCTCTACTTCTCAGTCGCCATCATAAGACTTTAAGGCTAAGGGCAATGTTATTTATAGCATTTCCCCCCGAGGATCTGTAGCCTATGTAGCTCTGACATTGTAGGCATTATAGAGCAAAGGTTTGGAGACACTTTCACCCACCATCACTGCAAACTTGGAATCAAGCAGACACTTTGATTTCCATACTTATATGAGAAACATTGTATGATGGGATATATTTTGCTTATCACAGAGGAAATAACTTACTTAGGGGGTTGAAAATAAATATTTCTTTGCCTACCCCTCAGTGGACTCTGTATGGCCAATGCCTTAACCCTCATAAGTGTATTGCAAAGAGAGAGCTGGTGTGTGTGTTATAGCACATGCATTTGAAGAATAGCACTAGAAAAAGACAAAAATAGACTTCATTATGTCTCTGTATTCAGGCAAAGAGTTTCTAGTGAAGTCTGAGCATCTAAACAATTTTCAGAAATATTCTCATAGCATAGAGATTCCTTAAAGCATTCCTTTATTCAAAAATGTATATATGTTTAAAAACACGAGGAACTTCTCAGAGTTTTTGAACTCTTTTTGGTACCTGTTGGGTGCTGTGTTAATGGGGAGATAAAATTAAGATGTTATTTCATTTTTACAAAAAGACCCAGAAGACCCACTTTAATTTATATTAGATATTAAAGTAAATAAACAAACAAACTTAAAA
Source organism: Dasypus novemcinctus (assembly GCF_030445035.2). Taxonomy (NCBI): domain Eukaryota; kingdom Metazoa; phylum Chordata; class Mammalia; order Cingulata; family Dasypodidae; genus Dasypus; species Dasypus novemcinctus. The sequence goes on along the minus strand of NC_080688.1, from coordinate 85,968,046 downwards.
TGTTTATTGGCACCCATCAAGCATGGATAGCCCTTTCCCAAACCATGTTCTCATTTAAGGATGTGGTTTCACTGTGCCCATGGCGTTGACTGAAGTTATCTGGCACATCTCAAGCAGTTATAATTTGGAAACTTGCAAGAGACTCCTTCAGCCTCTGGTTGTTATTTCTTTGAAAAAAAATTTGGGATCAGAAAACCATGGAGCTCTCCAGTTTAAACTATGGAGCCTTTGTTCTTGTGTTGTTCATACTGACAAAACCAGTCCTTGCTTTAGAGAGTGATCTTATAAAAAAAACCAGTACTTCTCACTATTGTGGCAAAGGTATTTTTGGTTTCCTCTCTATTCTTGGGTCCTATCTCTCTATCGACATGCTGGCAAAATTCAGAATATACGTTACCATTTCTAAACAAAGTCATTATTTGTCCATTCTCCACATACAGCTTCCTCTACTTCTTGCATCTTTTTATATTTTGTGCTAGTAGGGCAACTGAAAAATTGGTAAATTATTCTTAATGCAGCCTTCACCCTTGCTCTTGCCCTCCTGCTTTCCCAAATCAATAGTAATAGGTTTTAAGGGATATCAAGACCTAAGTGTCTTCTGAACCCTGTGTTAAGAAACTGACCATCTCTCATCAAGAGCACTGAAATAATCTTAAAAATGGCATCCCTGCTTCAAGTGCTCTCCTTTGATTGAACTTCATACTGCTGCTACTTCTGACCTTTCCAAACACAAATCTGATTGTGTTACTCCTATGCTTATAAACCATCACTGTTTTCAGCCAGAATCCTGGCAGGAAATAGGTTGCTCACACAAAAAGTCTTAACTGACAATAATTCAGTGACTGTATTACTGACTGAGGAAACCAAACAAGAATGGAAAGCATCAAAAGCCTGCCTAGTATTACCGGGAAGCCATTTTGCCCACAGACCTAAAAGGTCAAGGGAAGGATTGGGTTTTGCTGGAATCTGCCAAGGTGGAGTCTCAGTAGAGGACTGACTTGACAAGAGCAGTAGAAAATTCTGCCTCTGTCAGAATCAAGCCTAAATAGGAAGAGAATAAAGGAATAAATTCCTCAACCCCCGTCTCCTTCTACTCTCCAGTCACCTGTTGGGGCTCTCATTGGTTAAACCTGACAACTAGTCAGTGTTTATGGACCAAGAGTAATATAGTCCACAGGGGTCAGTCTGCCAGTGACCAGAAGATGGAAGAGAAGGATGGAGAAATGATCTTTATGCTAACAGAGAATGAACAGCCAAAACACCAATGGCAATATTTCCCAAATGCTGTTCTGGGGTTTGGCTGCATCAAAACACATCATTTGGAAAGCTTTTTAAAAATACAAATTCTCAGTTCGACGTGGAGTCCAGGAATCTGTATTTTTAAAAAGCTCCCCAAATGATCATGTTGTGAAGTGTACTCTGGAAGCCACTCGTCATGGGGATAAACTCTAGAACCTTTAACATGGCACATAATGTCCTCCGAAAATGGTCTTGGTCTTCCTCTTCAATCTCATCTCCACAAGCCTTTCCCTTTCCCTCAACACACCTGTCACATTAAGCGTCGACGCTGTCCCCAAACTGCTCATGCCCTACAGCCTATGCATTTTTACCAGACCTTTACCTTCCTCTGGGATGGGCTTCTATTTTAACTTGTACCTGATCATTTTCCCCCCACCCTTGTCAACCTTGCTCTGCACTCCAGAAATTGGATGCCTGTGGAATGTTCCAAACTCTTTGGTCTTCTAGTTTCTGTATGTGTCTGAACCTGGGTGATATAAATACACTTATTTCCCCTTTTCCCAAGGAACTTCATTCCAGTTTGAAGTTCGTCCTACCTTTCTACAATCTATTCAGTTTCTTATACTGTCTTCCCAATAAATGATAAATTCTTTAAATGTTGTACCTGTGAAACATTATTCATTGCATATCTTGTGACTATCACAGTATTTGGCATATAGTACAGCTTAATATATGCTAAGTGTGGGTATGCACAGTGTATAAGGTAGGTGAACTGTGGTTTCCTTCAATTAGTTTAGAGAATAAATTAACATAAAACCTCAGATTATGAGGTTGGAAGCATTTCTCTCTTTTCCTTCTAGCTATCTGGAAGCTAAATGAAAGGCATAAGTGACTTGGAAGGCTAGGGCTGTCTTTCTTATTTTTAGCGTCAAAGCATATTCCATGAGCTGTCTTTTTAAAGACTAGAACTCAAACAAATTATCTCTCATCACATGGAAAAACATATGCCATGACTAATTAGAAAGCAAAACGATGAAAACAGAAATAATGAAAATTGTTATTAATATTTCCAGTTGTGCCAACCAAGCCTTAGTTTAGTTTTGATGTCATAAAAACAAAAAAATGCAAGAGCTTTGTGTCACTCTATATACTTTTCTATCTGCATTGATTTCATGAAATCTGATGCTCATCAATAGTCGGCAAAAGCAAAAGAGCAATATTTCTGTTTCTTACCATTCCAACATGTCTACCATGCTTCTTGGTAACTCAGTTCCTAGTTATCAGTGTATTGTGGGAGTAACCAGTTATTGCCATTCCTTTAAATCCTTGAAATCTTAAATTTTGCTCCTTGGTTCAATTGAAAGTACAACAAACTGCATCTTACATAATTTGAGACCCAAGTTGTGGTGGGCAGAATATTAAGATTGCCCCCTGATCAACATCCCCTTGTCTCCAGATGTAATTTGGTTACGAATCACTTAATTTTAAGTTAATCAAGAGGGAGAAAATCCATGGGTTCTAATTTAAATCCCATGAGACCTTTAGAAGGAGAGAGTTTCCTCTGGATGGTGGCAGAAGGGAAAGTCAGAGATTCAAATAACAAGAGGGATTCCCCTGGCTTGAGGATGGAGGAGACTAAGTGTATATGAAATGGAGATTTCAGTCTTAAAACCATGGAACTACATTCTGACAACAAGAATGTTCTTCAAAGTAGATTTTCCCCCATTCTACAGAACTCAACCCAAGGAATACTTTGATTTCAATCTTGTGATTCCCTGAGCAGAAAACTGAGTCATGCTTTACTTGGGCTTCTGACCTACAGAACTGTTAGCTAAAAATTGGGTGTCCTTTTAAGCCAACAAATTTTTGTTAATCCAGTACACAACAATAGAAATAAAATATACAAGTCCATCAATAATACAAGAAAATTAAATATGACACAATAATTAATAACAAATATTAAAATGTTTCTATATGTCAGGAATATAGCCAAGAACTTCACACATTCTCTACTGTAATCCCCTCAATAATTAGAAATTTTAATAGTTGAAAATAGCACTGACTCAATCATACAGACCTTAACATTTGTTCATTGAAAAAAAAAATGCAGTGGCATAAGGATTCAAGAGAAAAAAATAGTGAAAGAAAATGATTTGGATACCAACAGTGTATACATGAATATGAAATTTTTGTGTTATGCATTTTACTACTATACAATAACTCAGAATATCTGCTTGTTTAAAATGGCCTGTATAATATCTTTAAATATCCTAAATATATTGAATATAACATTGCCATAAGAGATGCTTTGATAAATTTATCATTTTTAACTTAAACCCTAAAGCTCACTGCTTCATAATGAGCCAACAACTAGATAGCACCAGAAGTGTTAGTTGCCCAACATTGATAACTTTCATTCTTTAAATTCTTATGAAGGAATTTAATTATGCTTAATGTTTTTTCCAGTCTTAAATCTAGTGTAACGTATAAAAGATATCATATTTTTCCAGATTTGTAAGGTAAAACAGAAAGTTAACATGAAAAATAACATATTCAGAAAGCTCCAACAGATCTAAAATTTAGGATAATAAAGTAAATTTGACATTACTACTTAAGTTTACAATGCTAAATGATTTTTATATTATCTGACTCAGAATTATAGATGAAGGTAACAAATATCAAAGAAAATCATATCATTGTTTCATTAAACTAGGCAAATTAATTGTATCAGGGAAGACTTCCAGCCACATAGAAATTGTCATCCATTATACCTTCTATAATCTTTATCTTGTCTTTCTCATTCCAAAACCCTTGGACTGGATAAAACTATGCCTGACTAAATCCCATCAATTATGTAGGAATAAATTATCAGTATTGAAAATGTAAAATTTTCCTGTGGGAAAATATTGATTTAGGTAGATTATGTATATATAAAATCAGAGACATGTGCAAGCTTAATGGATATTGTAGTATAAGGTTGTATTTTGGGCTTGGTAAGATACATAATATGGAACCATTGAAGAAATGGTGAAAATTACATTTTTCCTACCTGGGGATAAAAGGAACCATGACAGTAAGGACAAAATAATTTAGGCATTGCAGCATTCATTAATCCATTAGATGTATATATCATACATCTAATTTTATTCCCCAAAAGAATTTGAGGTGGATGGTTAAAGTTCATCTACTGATATAAAATGAATTTCTCTTACATTCTGCTTACTATGCTCACAAAATAATCAGTTTGATATATTAAATGTTAAAATAATGTTGTTTAGACTAGAATTAAATTTTGAGACCATGACAATATTTTATTAATATAAATATTATCAGACGCGTTGCATAAAATCAATGTACTTTAAAGAACTGAGCATTTCATAATATAAGTAAGGAAGCATATTTAAGAAGAGAAGACACCACCCATTTCTTCCCTTGCCAATATCTTGATTTTGGATTTCTATTAGCCTCAAAACCACGCGCCAATGAATTCCTGTTAATGAAGCTGACACTCTGTGCGGTGCTTGTCATGGCAGCTCAGCTAACAGTCAGGCCTCACCGGAGCCCAAAAATTTGCACTTTTATCAAGTCACCAAGTGGTGTGGACACTGATGCTGCCAGTCAGAGGACCACACTTTATAACCCACTGTCTAATGTAGCTTACATTTATAAAAAACTACCTCAATGGCAGACATTCTTCTACTCTCTTTGTATTTATGAACTCCTTAATGCCTCATAACAAAGACATGAACTGGGTACTGCTGCTATCTCTATTTTGCAAAAGGGGAAACCAAGCTACAGAAAGATCAAATGAGTTGCCCAAGGTTCCAGAGTCAATAAGTGGTAGGACTGTAATATAAACCCAGGCGGTCTACCTCCAGAGTCAATGCACCTAACCACTCACCTGTCCTGCCCCCACAATCCTGGTGGAAAACATTAAATCATCAAACACATTGGAATGGAATGAGCAAGTCGAATTTTCAAAGAATGGTTTCAAGGCTAAGAGCTTTGCATTTTAATTGTCCAGGTTTTCATACACTAACCTGATTTTGATATCCTAAAATAAGTATAAATACAATATAAATTCTAATTGTGGTGGCAACTGCATTGGCAATGAACTCTTTGGAAGGTATTTTCTTCTTCGATATTGTTATTTTATACTAAACTCAATCACTGTTGTACTTTTTCTTTCCTCTTTTTTTTTTTTTTAAACAATCATTGCAATCTGATTACACAATCCTTGAGTCAAAGTCCTTCCACACAGCATCTAACAAATTATCTCAAGAGGAATGTATCATGGTCAAATCACTTTAACATTACTTCCTTGAAATGTAATCAAGAAGTAATTTTGATGCTAGTTTGTTGAATAGAAATTTACACCAGACACCAATGGGAAAAAATGCAGACTTTATTTTTTAGAATCCAATCAGAAGAATTGTCCCAATTTTTTTTTCTCTTATAATACCATCCCAGTTACAAGCAAATATTGTATTTTTTAAAAATCCTGCGTATAAATGCAAAACACACAATTTCAGGCCCACAGTGCCCTGTGCATATTTTTATCACATTTTATTAAAATATTAAGTTTACTTGTTGTATTAGTCTCCTAGGGCTGCTCTAACAAAGCATCACAAAGTAGGTGGCTCAAAACAACAGACAGCTATTCCCTCCCAATTCAGGAGGCCGGGAGCCTGAAATCCACATCGGCAAGGTCGTTGTGTGGCCCACAGGGTAAGCGCCTCCCTCTGCTTTCCTGGCAAGCCTTGGCGCCCCCTATCTTGCGGCCACAGCACGTCAGTCTCTGTGTCTGTCTTCACCTGATGGTCTTCTCTGTCTTCCTGTACCTCTTTGCCCCTCCTTAGAGGTCATCACTGCTATTCTACTAGGGCCCATCCTATGACTTCACTTAATTTAACAATTAAGTTAAATTAATTCCATCAGCAAAGGCCCTGTTTACAAAGAAAAGTCACATTCTGAGGTGCTGGGGGTAGGAATTCAACACATACCGTGGGGGGACACAATATACCCCATAACATGCCTTCTTCTTCCTTGGAATGTAAGTTCAAAAAATATCATACTTTTGTGACGATCTGTGCACTGTTTTATCCCTTGTGCCTAGAAATATGTTTGGCTTATAGTAGTCTCTTCATAAATAATGCCACAGGATCAATGAATGAATGAGTTAGGATTTACTCACCATCTTAGTGCTTCCTACACCATAATATCAGATAAATGAACTGCACTGAGCTGACTCTGGCATTTGTTTCCAACTGCAGAAGTCCAGGCTGACTATAAAAGTCAAGGAGACCATCAAAATACAGCTTTTTTACTTTAAAATAGTTAATTTGCATACCCCTAGATATTTTTGCTGCATAGAATGTGTATTCTTTAATACATGTACACTGAAATATATGTGGGGAGTTACATATTTATTATTTCTTTTCTAAGTTCAATCAACTCATCCATTTTCATCTCTAAATTGGAATGAATGTATAAAAATTAGACATTTCACAAATGTTTTATAAAAGATTTGATGTATTGAAAATCTTATTTATTTATTTTATTACTGCCATCTTTACCAATTTGCTTTTGTTTTTTATCATTTACTCTAGTTGGCAACTATTGAAAGGTATGTAAAAAGCACTGACAATATTTTGTTTTAAATTTTAGGAGTTAATACAAAGAATACTGTGAGTTTTTTGTTTATGGTAAAAAAATTAGATTTCCTGCTCATTTCCAGCTCTATATTTTTAAGAAACATATCTATAGCTGAACTGTGATTCTGAGCCAAGCCAATGTTGCAGCAGAGAGGTCATTCTGCAAAAATAATAGTATTTTAACTTCTTCTTCTCTGGGTTAGTTAATGCCATGGTGCAGGTGTATTCCCATTTAGATATAAGAAGATAAAGTAAATTGTATTGCAATTCTAATATTTCCTTTGTCACTTTGAATAAAGTCCATTATTGCCAGGGCTTTTACAAACTGTCTTATGTGAGCAGAGAATGCCGCCAGGTTATTAAATAAATGTAATTGCCTACTGATAACAGAATATTTGAGTTTTTATTTGATGCTTATTTAACTTAAAAAGAGATTATCAATTAAGACACCACATTTAAATTAAGTGGGAAAATTATGTGTGGAAATTTTTACCGAAAAGGTGATACTTGCATAAAATAGTATATATCATTTTATAACTCCTACTAAAGCACTGTTTAAAAATAAAAGAAAGTAAAACATATTTTTGTTCCCCCAGTGCCAAAACACAGGAGGTAACTGAATATGTCCAAAGTTTAGATGTTGTGCAGTTTGCATATATTCAGTGTTGCCCCTGATTCTGGTGAATCTGTCAATATGTATCAGGTGTGGTCATGGAACACGAGTGTGTGTGTATGTGTGTATGTGCCCCACAGGGTCTTAGCAATGAAACATTTTAATTAGAACACTAAAAGTTGAAAACATTGTTCACTGGTTTTGTAAATCTTATACTCAGTTTGGGAATCCTGAATCCAGAGCAGTTTTTTTATAGGATACATAATTGGATTTGGGAGGAGGTGGTCTCACTGGAAAGGCAGTTGTGATTGATGGAAACACCGACTTTGAGAAAAAGTAACCTGAATCGAAACCCAGGCTCTAAGGGATAACTTTTTCTAAGGTAAGAATTTTGAGGGCATCTACTGTGGTAGGCAGCCTTCTAAATTTAACAAGAATTATCTCATGAAGTTGGGCAACCATTTGATTTTTATTAGTTCCAATTTCTTCCTTTAAAATCACATGTAGGACAATAGAAGCCCTCTTCAACACGGTTCATGCTCATAGCTCATTTTCCACAAAAGACAGGAGTTAATTTTGTTGGCCTGAAGTGATGCCACTGATTGGCCCTAAGCCCATAGTTGATAGTCGCTATACTCAGAGATCAGTGCATGACGCTGCTGTCTCTTTCACTTCTCCCTTCTCCATTTATCACTGGTTTCTTATGGGCCGGGCTTCTTGCTTATCCCTGGATAAACTGTCATGAAAAAGACACTGTGGTCCTTGCTCTCACGGGTATTGGAGTTTCTCCATCTCTTTCTCCCAGGCAGCTGGATTAGTCCATTGACCCCTGAACTCTCTTGGACAGTCTGGCAAGTGATTTATCTTCTCTTCCTACTATTCCACAAAATAAGCTGCAGGTCACTACTCCATTCTGTATTCTTTAGAATCTCCAGGGGGCCATATCATGTAAAACAAATCTGAGAATCCTTACTATTGCTGGGGTTAAAAATAACAGGAAGGTATTTCTTAAATAAATCTTTTACACTTGAAATTGGTACAGACAGGTTTTCTCAAGCAATGAAAAATTAAATGGAAACTTTTTCTAAGCCTTAGTGTGAGAGACATTTCAAAATCATTGTATGTCATACTTCTCCTTGGAAATCTAATTTCAGATTGGGTACAGCATTTTCATTTTATAAGAAAAATATTAAGGGCTTCATTTTTGCAATTGAACAGCTTTAGACTTGAACAAACAGAAAAATAGCTTCTGGTGATATCTAGAAGAGCATTTAATGAACTTCAGAATCTCAGGCACAAGAATCCCCAGAGTCAAAAGAGTTAGTTACAGCTGCCAGAATTGATGATGAACATTCCAGTGTTTTAGGGATGGGGTAGATCAAGGCTGTAGACTCTTCTAGCCTGCCTAGATACAGAGGAAGCATCTCTCCTTCCCTTCCAACAAACCTTCAGAGAGATGCAGATGCCAGCTCAAACTTAGAAGCAGGATAACCTACCATCCCACCATCTGCTCTCACTTTTCTATCCCCCCCGAAGGCATGTACTACTATTTCCCCACTACCATGCAGATAATATCTTCTGTCCCCCATCATGCCCCTGTGCTTTCATCTCATGTCTTAGCCAATCAATCCCATCTCTCTGTACATCCAGAAAAGTTTGACTTAAATGCCTAGCCCAAGCCCACGTCCCCCAAATTCCCTTTTGGACACATAATCCCATATAAATCATCCTATCTCTGAATGACTGGAGCATGCTTTATACACGCTGGGCTTGACCTGATTGCCGTGGTTCTTCTCAGTCTGTCTTGAGACAGCGTGGCTGTTCTAATACAGGAACTTACACATCCATATATTGTCTCTCGTCTACTGTAGAGGAAATTCCTTGAGTGCTTTACTTAAGTGTACAGCATGTGGTGTGATGCTGTGGATAGTAATCTTGAGTTAGGGATTCCAGACAGCAGATACATGAAGGGATCAGGTCCATGCATGCCTAAACCAGTTAGGGGAAGGATGATGTCAGGCCTGTCAATTATACATCAATATAAAATCATTCACTAAATAATAACAATAAGACCTAAGATCTATTGAAAAGGGAAAGTGGGCCAAAGTCTGACCCATTCTGAGGTGAGGAATCTGAAGTTTAAAGTTTAAGTCATTTCTCCAAGTCATATAAGTAAAGAGGGGTTCAAGACTCAAATCTAGGTCAGATGTACTCCAAAAGCATTTACTTCTCCTTAAAAATAGTTATCTAGGGAATAAATATGTTGATTCATAGAACACAGCATGCCAAGTTTTTAAATTTATAGCTCACACTTCAATCCATTAAATCTATTTACCTCAAAATAATTAAATAGCATGAGTTAAAGGAAAAGGCATTGGGTATAACCTAAGATAAAGTAAAATAAAATCTATGATAATTTTAATTAGCTATCATTTACCAAGTGGTGACATGGGTAGTCATTATTAAGCCAATTTTGTAGATAAGGATACAAAGTGATCCAAGAAAGTAGGCTTCTCTGCCAATAAATTTATAGCTTAGTATATCTCAAATGCCTTTGCAACCCTGCTCACCTAGCCATTTCCAACTCATTCCCAAGACTAGCTCAGATAGCTCTTTTGTTTTGTAGGTTCCCTGAACATTCTGCAAGTCACATGTTTTATTTATTTTTATCTTGATTCCATAATAATCTTTGGATTAAAAATTATCCTGTAATTTCAATGCTCTGTATTTATTTAAAGTTTACATTTCCTTTTACTTATTTATATTTTAATCAACTTAATTTTTGTGACAAAGACTTTCTTAATCACAACTTCCAAATTTGAGTTAAGACAGTTATTTCCCTTTAATCATTACTAACATTTCATTCAGGGATGGTTTCCCTCAGTGAGAAACAGCAGAAATTGGCATCTTATCAGGTTGACTGATTCAGCAAGAATGCACCTGGCAAACTCAAAGGATGTTGTTTTATACTTTTAGGTTTCCTGCTGTGAAAAAGCTATAATGGGTCACATAGTAGCTGGGGAGAAAATGCTCATGAAAATTGAATTTTAATTCCTTACTGTATTATATCACTAATGTTGATCCTTCTATAGATATAGAAGACTCACATATCTCTTGGATATATGTCATGTATGTAAGACTTTTATTTTACTTATTTATTTATCCCGTCTTCCCCCATTGTCTGCTCTCTGTGTCTATTTGCTGTGTGTTCTGTGCCTGCTTGTCTTCTCTTTAGGCGACACCGGGAACTGAACCTGGGACCTTCCAGGGTGGGAGAGAGGTGCTCAATCTAATGCACCACCTCAGTTCCCAGGTCTGCTGCATCTCTCATGTCTCTCCTCTGTGCCTCTTTTTGTTGCGATGCCAGCTCTCCGCTTGGAACAGCTTGCCACACGGGCCAGCACTCTCCTGTGCGGGTCGGCACTCCACTTGGGCCAGCTCGCTGCATGGGCCAGCACTCCGTATGGGCCAGCTTTCTGCTCGGGTCAGCTCACTGTGCAGGCCTTCACCAGGAGGCTCCAGGAATTGAACCCTGGACCTTCCACATGGTAATCTGGAGCTCAGTTGCTTGAGCCACATCCACTTCCCGAGACTTCTTTTTTATTTTAAGTGTCTACCTCCCTGTATTACTTACTGCATCTGTAGAATTAAAAATACAAAATAAACCTAGATGTGTGAGTCAATGGTTTGTCTAAATCTTCATGAGTCATTAATCTTAAAAATAGAAATGCTGTTTTATAAATATGGGATTAAATTCAATAAGAGGCCATCTATACTTTAAGATACATGTTTGTAGGTACATTATAAAATGAAAACCCTTAAATCCATTCTCCATCATAACTACATCAAATGCTTCAGATATTTTTACCAGCTTTTGGCTGAAATACCAGAGGAGTCCTGTCATCCAAATATTTCTGGCAAATTAAAATATAATGAGTTCCTACAATGTTCTAGAAACTATGCTATGTGTTTTATAATTTAACCCATTTCACTATCAAAATTACTTGGTTAGCAGCTGTTATATCCATACTGTAGATAAGGAGGCTAATGCCGACCCTAACTATGTCCCAAAGCCAATCATCTTGCAAGTAATACACCAAGTGTGCCATACTCCCAAATCTATGGTTTCGAATATCCTCACTTTAGTAGAGAGAGAAAATGTGGTTCAGTTATGAGATTATTATAATGTTCTTTGACCCCCCATAAATTTTTATTAATCAGGATTATGTTCATAAAGACTATGATCCTATGGGATTTTTCTCTGGAAATGTATGACCTTTGGAATAGTCACATATAATACAAATAGAACACCATCCCTAAAATCACCATATGTCTTTTCCTGGAGGAAGAATAAACGAAATTAAGGACCTCTTGGTTAGCAGGACCATGAAGAGTGCTAAAAGTAACAATGACCTGTGTCACAGAACAAGACGTTAGATAACATCCCAGTCACAATAACACAGACTGTTTAAGAATAAGTTGTTTTTAGACATTTCCAAACAGATGTGCACGTGAATGGGGGTTTGAAAAAAAACAGAACCTTTCAAGTTACAAGGTTTTTTGTTTGTTTGATGGTTTGCTTGGTGGAGTATATTGATAAAATTAGAAGGCTCTTCATGTTAGCTTTGAAGATAGCAGTTCAGTCTTTGCCATGAGAATGAGAGGATTTGTATCTGGCCAATTGGAAGGAATGTTAGTATAGATTTACTATCATACTAGTAAAAAAAAGACAACTGGTCAAATTTTTAAAAAGCAAGTCAATTATTGGTTCATGTTCACTAAAATGCCAAGTAATACTTTAAGTATAAGTTATTCGTATTTTTATCATTTATAATTCAGAACTTCTCAGACTAGGAAAAAAGAGCATTATTTCTGAAGGTATTACTTAAGCTAAAAGTAATCTGAATATTGTTGCATATTTTTTGTTATGTTCTATTAAAAAAATGTCCTTTAAAGAAAAAAAATCACATGATCCTTTCCATTGACACAGAAAAAACATCTGACAGAATTCAGAATCCTTAATAAAAACAGTCCAAAAGATAGGAAAAGAAGGAAGTTTTCTCAATATGGTGAAGTGCATATATGAAAAACCTACAGCTAGCATAGTATTCAATGGTGAAAAACTGAAAGTTTTCCTGCTAAGATCAGAATAAGACCAGGATGCCCACTCTTACCACTTTATTCAATATTGTTCTGGAAGTTGTAGCTAGAGCAATTAGGGTAGATAAAAAATAAAGCCACCCAGCTAGGAAGGAGTAAAGCTTTCACTCTTTGCTGATGGTATGACCCTATATCTAGAAAATCCTGAAAAATCCCCCCAAAAAGCTCCTAGAATTAATAGACAAGTTCAGCGAAGTGCCAGGAGGATACAAGATTAAAAGGCAAAAATCAGCAGCATTTCTGTACACTACTAATGAGCAATCCAAGGAAGAAATCAGAAAAACATTTCCATTTATAATAGCGACTAAAAGAATCAAATATTGAGGAATAAACTTAACCAAGGACATAAAGGACCTGTATTCAGAAAACTATAAAACATTGGTAAAAGAAAATGAAGACTTAATAAATGGGAGAATATTCCATGTTCATGGACTGGAAGATTAAATATCGTTAAGATATAAATTCTACCCAAACTAATTTACAGACTCAGTGAAATCCCAAATAAAAATTTGAACAGACTTTTCTGCAGAAATAGAAAAGCCAATTATTAAATTTATTTGGAAGGGTAAGGGGCCCTGAATAGCCAAAAATATTTTTAAAAAGAATGAAGTTGGAAGACTCTCACTTCCTGATGTTAAAGCATATTACTTAGCTGCAGTATTAAAAAAACAGAAACAAAAACAAAAAAAACCCCAGCATGGTACTGGCATAAAGACAGACAGATTGACCAATGTAACCAAACTAAGAACTCAGAAAGAGACCCTCACCTCTACAATCAAGTGATTTTTGACAAGGCGGTAAGCCTTCCCAGCTGGGCTGGAGTAGTCCATTTAACAAATGGTGCTGGGAGACATGGATATCCATATCTAAAAGAAAGAAAGAAGTCCTCTATCTTACACCTTATACAAAAACTAACTCAAAATGGATCAAGGAATTAAATACAAAAACGACAACAATAAAACTCCTAGAAAAATGTAGGAAAACATCTTCAAGATTTTGTGGTAGGTGGTAGTTTCTTAAATCTTACACCCAAAGCACAAGCAACAAAAGAAAAAATAGAAAAATGGGACCTCCTCAAAATTTGCTACATTTGGGGAGCAAATATAATTCAGGTGGTTGAGTGCCTTCTTCCCATGTGTGAGGTCCTGGGTTCAATCCTTCACTCCCTGGTACCTCCTAAAAACAAAAAACAAATGAAGATTCAACACAATTGCTCATCAAAAGAATTTGTCAAGACAGTAAAACCACAGTCTATTCAATTATTCAATGGGAGGAAATATTTGGAAATCACATATCCAGTAAGGGCTTGATATCTATGTTATATAAAGAGATCATATGAATCAATGATAAAAAGATGAACAACATGATTAAAAAATGGTGGAAGACTTGAATAGACATTTCTCCAAAGAGGAAATATAAATGGTCAAAAAAACACATGACAAAAATGTTGAACATTACTAGCTATTATTATTAGGGAAATGCAGATCAAAACTGCAATGATATATCATTTTCACCTTAAAGAATGGCCAATATTAAAAAAAAATACCAGAAAACTACAAGTGCTGGAAAGAATGTGTAGAAATATGAACACTCCTTCGTTGTTGAGGGAATGTAGAATGGTGCAGCATCTGTGGAAAACAGTTTGGCAGTACCTCAGGAAGCTGAACAGAGAACTGCCATATGATCCAGCAATCCTATTAATAAGGATATACTCAGAAGAACTGAAAGCAAGAATGTGAACTGAAATTTGCACACCTGTGTTCATAGCAGCATTATTCACAATTGCTAATATATGGACCAGCCCAAGTGTCCACCAACCAATGAAAGGATAAACAAAATGTAGTACAACCCTGTGAGGAAAATGAGAGCCACTGAGTGGATGCACTGAATGGATTGTACCAATCATGGGATTGTATAACACAGGGAATCCAGGGGTGTGTGATGGAATGTGGTTAACAGAACAAATATGAGAATGTTTTCTCCTGAACAATAACAGATATATAATACTAATATAGTGTGCTAGTGATTGGGTAGGTTAGGGGAAAATATACCAAATGTAAGATATGAGCTAAATAGTACCATTAAGTCTAAATATTTCAGTAATGCTCTTCCACAGTTTGTAACAAATATTTCACAACAATGCAAGGTGTTGGTGATGGGGAGATGCATGCGAGCTTGTAAGATAATATACATGTATGGCAAATTCACAAATTTAACTATACATTTAATGTTTAGTTATGTTCATGTATGAATGATATAGCTCAATAGAATTTTATCTTAAAAATGTCCTTTAGTTAATGAAACTTCATTTTTAATTACTTATACTTTTAAACAGATAATATATAAAAATATGGAATGTGAAAGTTCCAAAATAAAATTCAATGTAATATAAATGAATATAAAGCACAAAAGATTAACAATGTAAAGGTTGATAACAATGCCATTTATTGAAATTAATAATCAAAAACATCATGTCTATGGTGTTTATATTGTACAAATTAAAATTTCAAGCCAGAAAAGCATGATGAAACCTTAGTTTGGAAAAATCTGTAGGTTTAAAAGTATATATAAGTGTTAAAGGCAAATTTTGTTAGAAGCAAGTTAAAAGGCACAACCATAGATAAAAACCTGAACTTAATTCTTTAACTTGAGGTTTAGATATATGACAGGATGCTTGCAATAACTACATATTATTTAAAATCAAAAGTGGATGTCCTTAATTCAGTGGTTACAATGTCACAGTGCCATGTCCCTCAGATATAAAATTGAGCATCTGATTTCCCACTATTCCCCTTGGAATATAACAGTCTTTATACAGCTACCCAGAGTTGAAGGGCAACAAAATGGATAGAAAATGGTGCGTGGAATCTAGTAGACATGGGTTTGAAAACCAGACCCACAATATTCTACCCATATGAAACAGGATGAGTTCTGGAACTTCTAAAAGCTTTGATTTTCTCATATACATAATAGCGACAATAACCCAATCTCATGAAACCATCCTATGGGTAGCTATTTTTAACGCCCATTGCAAAGTGGAATTGTTACTTGTTGAGGCTATCTGGCTACAGAGGCCATTTCTTATATCAGTCAGTAGGTAAATTAGACAGAAGACTCAATTGGTCCCCAGGTTAATTTTTAGTACGAATATTTTTCCCAAGTCTTGCCACTTAAATAAGATTTTAGTAAGTCTCTCTCATAGAATATTATAAGTATACATCAAGCTTTATATTTGGCACGTGTAGTTGGAGACAACTGCCAGAACCTTCTGTTCAGTCCAACCCAGAATGCTGTGGTCCAGTGGGTGAAAGGGTGGAAGCCTTGATCACTCATTGGTCAGAACTTATACACACATGCATCAAACACAGTTACCTGAGTTCTGGTCAAGTGAAACACAAACAGGTTTAAAATCATTTTCATATTATATAAACATGATATGCCTGATGAAATAGACTACAATACCTGTGCTTCCAAGCAGAGTAAGATGATTAAAATTTGAATATGACAGAAATATGACATCATACATGAAATGGGATAGAAAATGGGATGAAATCATAACAATAAAGTTAATAATTGAGATGTCAATCTAAATAAACACACAGGTAGAGAAACTTCAGCCTATAATGGATCTTAACTTCACCTAAGTGCATAGGTTCTCCGAAAAGAGGAAAATCTTTGCATAGAAGAGAAATATTATATGACAAATACACAAGCCAGGAAGCTAGCAATTTCTTCAGGTACAGAAAGTGACAGAGCTAAGGTAACAATCACAAAATGCACAGTATTTATGCTTTTCTCTTCCACTTTTAAATTTTGCAGGATGATATTCTCATGGCAGAAGGCATCATTTAAAGTAAGAGAAAGTAGAATGATCATCAATGTACATATGTAGCCAACATACTATTCATTTGGTAGGTGGAAATACCATTTCTTTCCTTTTTTGAGTTAATGAGTCAAAGTAAAAAGAATTTTGCTGCAGTTTTGGCATACACAAAAACTACTATAATTCCCATTTAGAAAAGAATCTTAGTTATGCAATCTTTCACAATTAACCTCAATGACATGGCTGACTATATTAATTAATAATAATATGGTTGGTAGACATGTCCAACTTCCAATTTCATTTCTCTCTAAAAGCATGTGTCAGATAAAAAAATGTGTTTTTATGTGCACTTAAAAACAGAACCTGTGACACAATTGCAGTGGATTGAAATGGAGCTTCATTACTGGAAAAGATGCGTAAATGTCGAAGCAGTAGGGGCAGAGAGTAGCAGGAGTTTGCTAAGCTACACTTTTGGCAACTCTGGGATATCAAGGGACATGCCATCAGCTTTAAGTTAACTCTTCTCTGACATTGTACAGGCTTTTGGTACCTCTCTATTGCCTGTGCTACAAGTTGTGGCAGTAGTTAGAACAAGGAATGGTAGGGAGATGGAAAGGATATAAGGCGGGCTGAAATATTTATAAAAGTAAGGAAGCAGACATAGCTCAAGTGATTGTGCTCCTGTCTACCATATGGGAGGTTCAGGGTTTGATTTTCTGGGCCTCCTGGCAAAGGCAAGCTGGCCCATGTGGTGAGTTGGCCCAAATAGAGAGCTGGCTGAACTGAGTGCTGGTCCAAGCAGGAGTGCTGGCTCATATGGCAAGATGGCCTGAGTGGAGAGTTGGCACAGCAATATGATGCAACCAAAAGAGACCCAAGGAGAGACAATAAGGGATGCAGCAGACCAGGGAGCTGAGGTGGTGCAAGAGATTGATCACCTCTCTCCCACTTTGAAGGTCCCAGGATATTTTCCTGGGGCTGCCCAAGAGGAGACAAGCAGACACAGAAGAATAGACAGTGATTAGACAGAGAGCAGATGGTGTGTGTGTGTTTGTGTGTGTGTATGTATGTGTAAATAAATATATCTTAAAAAAAAAAGAATGAAAATGGAAGGAAAATGGATTGGAAGGTAGTTTATGGTAGATGCTTTTCCCCTAGGATAGGAAAGAATCATACACAAAGAAGAAAAATGGTATATTTTAGTGATACTAATGTTTTGCCAACTTTCAGCTTGTGGTATTTACTAATTCTCACTTAATTTTATTCTCATCTTTTTAAAAATCCTAAAATCCAAAGAGATCTGGAAGAGATTGAAGGAAAATCAATTCAGATTGTCAACTAGGATTTATTTACACTATAAGCTAAAAATATCTCTTAAAACATAAAATGTTAAAGTTTTTACTTATTTCTGAGATCAAGAGTATATATTTTAGGCAAAGCATATAAAAATAAGAGTGTACAAAGCATTAATATGAAAATTCTAGAAGGCTGAGTGAGTTTATAAAATTAACAATGGAAACGCATCTTCTAACCAGGCATATGCGATGTACGGCTTCCTTCGTTCTAAGTCAGATGGCCTAGATTCTTTGCTTTGTGTAGTTTTCTCTGTCTGCTTCTCTGAAAAATAATTTCTTTATGCTTAGTCATGACACAGTATAATTTCTTTACAGATGGCTTCTTGTCTTCTGAATAAACGAAACCATACTAAGCAGATTCTCTCCCATAATAAAAAGCTATCAGAATGTCTAACTGCAATAATATACTTCAGGAAATATATAAAACATAAATTTCTACTTCTTTTCCAGTTCAGGATGTGAGTACTGGGAATAGTTTCTTGCTTTGAAATTCTGAGTGTAAACACTGCTGCTTTGAGTCTTTAACAGACCCCACAAAATTATGCTCTTAAATTGGTCCCTTCCTGTGGGCATGGGACCCTTTGATTGGACTGAATTCAGTTGGGGGCCTTTGATTTGAGTACTTAAGTGAGGGGTGACCCAGGGTGGCCTCAGCCCTCTTGCTGGAGTCTTTTTATAAACAGGAGAAACATGCAGAGACACACAGAGAAACAGAGCAGAGCGGTCATTTTACCCTGCTGCGTGAGAGAGGACTCCAGGATCACCGACTGTCAGGGAAAGACAGAGAAATGCCGAGAGGCTGGGAGAGGCCAGAGGCTGGAATCAGCAGAGCAGCCTGAAACTGAAAAGACAAGAGGAGGCCTGGAGGAGCCCACAGCTGGGCTCAGGGAGCAAAACGAGCCTGAGGGGGAAGAGAGAAACCTTAGCAGAAACCTGCCGCCATTGTGCCTGGCCATGTGACAGGGGTCCAGAATTACCAGCAGCCCATCTTTGGTGAGACAGCATCTCTGATGATGCTTGATTTGGACACTTTTTACAGCCTCATAACTATACGCTTCTACCTTAATATATTCCCATTATAAAAGCCAACCCATTTCTTGTGTTCAGCAAACTGAGACAAAACATCATTTCCCTTTATAGAAGAAGGAGCCTACTAAGAAAAAATTTAAACATTATTTTTTAAAAAATTTCAGTAGTGGACATTTTATTAGTGCTGCAATGGCTATTTTCCTTCTTTTGAATTACATAACCACTTACAGGGGATTTGAAAATAATTATTTCAGTAAAAGGTTGTAGAGCTCCTGAACTTGCATCATTTCCCATAAGAAAATTCAAGTCAGAATTGTATAAGTGTATCACTGCAAATCCTGTGGGCCCTGAGGCAATGCCTGGGAAAAACTAAGAATAGAGTTTGCCACAATAATCAGGTTAGCCTCAAGCTCTACTTGCCCTCTGTAATCTTACTTAAATAATAATTTGCGTTAAGACCACAAATACACAAACTATGCATGGTATAGGAAAGATCTGAAATTTAAAGCAGGAGAATATGTAACAAGGACCCAAGTAGAGAATAAGAAAATGAGGAGGGAGACACGTGCTGTACTGAAAGCAAGAGAGGTTGAATCATATGTAACTAATTAGCTCAGCCTTCAATGAAGCCAAGTGATTCATGGGCTAGAACAAAATCAGGTGTGACACTAGGACAATCTGAATTTCCATGTGATTAGAAAATTCTCCTTTGCATAAATTGATCCTTGGAAGGGATTTTTTAGATGACATTTGGTAGAGCTGCTAGCTTCCTGGTCAATCTAGAATTCTCAGCAACAATATTCTTCATATTATTATTGAAGATTATTATTATTATTTTTATTTGTATTTGTAAGATTAACAGGCCTAAAACTGATTTCTATTAATTGAATTGTGCTTCCTATTCAATTCACAGATTCGATTTGAAAGATGCTAAAGATAAAGCAACAAAACATTATCTGCACTGAAGGAATGAAGTATGTGCTTGGGAGAATAAAATAAAGTCATATGCAGAGACAGATCGGTGTAGCTTGGTCTGCAGCTCAGGGTGACATGGGCAGAAAGAGTCAGGAGATGTGAGCATGGAGCACAGGCAGACTATGATGAAACTATGCTCAGTGGTAATGACCATCATCATACTGATCCCAGTTATGATTATTTTGATTAAGAATAATTACTACTACTAATAATATTCAATAGTAATTATAAACCTATTAGGTACCAGTCTTTACAGTAGGCATTAGGCATTCTAAGGCAGCTAATGTTGCAGTTTTCTAGATGGAAAATTGAAAAATTTGGGAGGCTAAGCAACTGGGGCAAGTTAATACAGGCAAGACTGAAATCAATATTTGTCTGAATTCCAAACTTACTCTTATATGTACCTTGTGAGCTGTGGGGAGCTACTAAGCAGTTTCATATGGAGGTGTAATAGTTCTTTTTCTCTTTGTGTTGTATTAATTTGTGTATTAGAATGAACACTCAGGTCAGCCTATGGAGAAAATATTATCACAGGGTGGGTTATAAGAGAAGGGACTAGGAACCAAAACACAAATTAGACGAACACTTTAATAGCTTGGACTATAAGTAAAGTAGGCTGTGGGTGATAATGAGGAAATAGATAGAAAATTTGTAAAACAAGTAAAATCAAGTGGTATCAATAGCTTATTAGGTGGTGGTGGAGGTAAAAGACAAGAGGGACGTCCTTATGGTCACTGTGTAGATGACTGAAATGTTCACCAAACATAGAATTGAGCCTGACGACAATATTGTAGTGTTGGGCAGAGAGAGAATTTGTGTTTCAGTTGGGATCACCATGCAGTGTACTAGAAGAATATCTGAGAATACTTCCTCTCCACTGACTCCATCTTATGCCATTCAACCAACATTATTTGTTTGGGGGAGAAAGGTTAAGCGTTTTAAAATGTCACGCTGGTGGCTATGAAGTAAATTGAGATTGGGGAAGCAACAAGACTGAAAACAGAGAGGCCAGTTAGGAGCCAATTCCTCTAGGCCATTTGAGAGAAGATGGCAGAAAGGACTAAGATGTTACATTGGTGAAAAGGGAGAAGATCTGAGAGTTCCTGCCTTAAAAATACATGTCAAATCCCTTCAGTGACTTTTCTTTTCCCACAGTTTGGCTCCTGAACTTTGAATGGATGCTTCTATCAGGTCATCCTGATCTTGTCTCAAACATTAACATCCCAATGATCCCACACTTATTTATAAAAATACAAAGCCCTCTCACACTTTTAACTGTGTTCAGTGAGCTTCAATCACATCAAACCAAAAAGAGGTCCTGTGTGTTCTGGCCATCTGTCTCCCCTCGCTCGCTTTGAGACCCTCTCCCCTTTGACTACTGTGATCCAAACTCACAGCCTGACCTAACAGAGAACACACCAAACCCTTTCTTCTGCCTTGGGGACTTTGAGCTGGTTCTTCTTTTCTCAGCCTGGAATGGTCTTGCTCCTATTTTTCAAAGGAAGATTGCTTTTCTTCCTTCAGACGTCAGCCTAAATGTCACCATGTCCAAAAGGCCATCCCTGGCAACCTGAACGAAGTCTCAGCCTTCCTATTATTCTGTGTACTGTATCCTGACATTTCCTGTCACACACCCAAAAATAAATTTCTATAGTTTTTATGCATGTTTTAATTTATTATTTGCTGCCCCCCCCGCAATACACACACATACCCGAAACCAGCAGACAAGAGCTCCTTTCCGTGACCATGTCTACTGTGTGTCTGTGTTCCCCCAGGACACTGCTATGTCCCCAGACAATTCACACTGTCTGGCCCAGGTTAGGTGCCACTTATACATTTATTGAGTGAATGAATGAAATACGAAACACCTAGAGTTAAAGGACTGATAGCAGTAGAAACTGACATATTTTCCTGATAAATTACTGGTAATTTGTGCCATAACTTAGTCATTTCACTCTTCAACCCAGAGTTTCCATTTCCAGGAGTTTCTCTGAAGTTCATAATGAGAAATTGGAACAGAATTTTATAAACATCTATGCTTATTATAATAAAACACTATTAGAAGAATTGAAAGCAGAAAGCAAAATGTTTAAAAGCAGGGGAATAAATTTAAAAATAGTATATTCATACCTTTGTAATAATATACATCCTTTAAAACGGTGTTTTAAAAATATTTGTAAATTAGGAAAACATTCAAAATATAATTTTCAGCAATATTACGATTATGTTAATAGCATACTATACATACATATTATAGCCAATATCTCTGGCCTACCCATGAGACTGGGAGTGAACACACACGTGTGTGTGTAGCCAGAGGGGGATGGTGGAGAATAGACACCATAAGCACAGCCTCGGGAGGAGTCAGGCGGCCCGAATGTGATCTCAGTTCTGCCACTTAATGAGCAAGACACTTGAACTCTCTTATCCTCTTTCCTTCATTGGGAAACTGGGAAATAAATTGAGCACTGATGTTGAGATTAAATGAGTTTATGTCCCTGAAGTGCTTAGAACAATGCATAAGAGAGAGTATTACATCTTAGCTATTACAATCATTTAAATGTATCTAAACACATGTACAGAATGAACCTCTGAATACACATAAGCAATCATATAACTATTCAGAGAGCAGAAATTGGGCAAAATGTATGGTTGAATACTAGTAGATAACTTTTGTGTTTTACTTCACATGTTTTTATACTTTCAAAGTTTTCTGGAAAGAGGACATATTGCCTTTATAATCAGGAATAAAAACTTTAGTATTTAAGAATGGAAGGATTGAGAACAGTGCTCAGGACATAGAATACCTTATTTGACAGTTTATTGAACTAAAATAAATGGCAAATGGAGAATTGGGAATAGCAATTAGTAATTACAGAATATTCATCTTGAAGGGTTTTCATGAAAGAAAATTAAAGGAAAAAAATTAGGATTTAACAGAAGACCCTAAGGGTCTAGCAGAGGTTAGGTTTTATAATTTTCCTAAGATTTAAATCTATTTTATAGGTATGGTTGAAGAAGTCAGTGCAAAGGGAGAGTTGGAAATATGATGGAGAGAGAAGATAAGTTTTACAGTGAAGTCCAGATTCTAGATAAACCAGGAAAAATAAGATCAAAAGCCAAGTAGAATAAATTTGTTTTAAAGAAGGAAAGCATTTTAATGATGCTGAAGGAAGCAAGGTAACCCCGATGCAGATACAAAGAAGTTGGCATTCATAAAAGCAAAAAATGTATCCGTATCCATTGAAGAGTTAATCCACTTTGTATTTTTCTTTGAAATCAAAAGTGAGATTGAAAAGATGGCCACTGAGGCGGGGAGGGCCTGTGGGGAAAGGCCATCACTCCACAGGCTGCCAAGAGATGGGAATGAGCAGATAGCAGGTGCCCTGTTTTCAGGTAGGTCCCAGTGCTGGTCGAAATAGATATCCTTGAGCTGTCAGCACCTGCAGATATATAGGACAGGGAAAGACACAAAACAAAGCTTGACTATCACATGGGAGATGGATTCAGGCTAATCACCAACTTGTACACTTTCCTAATACAATCTTTCTATAGCTAATTGAATAACTATCTTCAGCCTCCCAAATATTTCATATGATGATTCAATTATTACCTAGAAAATAATGTTTGAAACTTTCACAGATGATGAATGCAATTCTATCAAAATTAATAATAGAGTTTAATATCTGAGAAACAAGGGAAGTGCTTTCATATTTATTTTACATTTAATTCCTTCCTTAAATAAGGTTCACTGATATAACTTCAGAAATTAAAGAGGAACATTGGTTGACTGTCCAGAAATTGTATTATCCAATTGTGATTACTTACTTTAGTGTCCTAAGCAATATAATTCAGATTTGAAAGTATAGTGCTAATAATATCCTTCTGGACACCTATTGAAATGGCCCTTATTAAAAATATTCGCAGGAATTCTTAGATGTATGAAATTATTTACCATAGCTGTCTCTAAATTTTATTAATGCTGAGGCAAAATTTCAGATATCTTTTTTAGTTTAATATTTTACTTCAAGAATAAAACATAAAAGTTAAATTCTAGATTCTGTGGCAAAACCCTAAATTTTAGATACTGTGACTAGAATTAACCTTTGACTATAGAGGTTAAATTAATGAAGGCATTTATTTATTTTGTACCAAGAGATAACAGCTTTTTTTTTTTTTAACTAAGAAATAAAGCTAACATTGCTAAAATGTGTTTTTAAAAGAGCAGAGAGAGCTTGGTGAATTTTACAGAGTAAAATTTAACATAGAAAGATTAAATAGCGTAAGTCAATTTTTAAATCTTCATTTTATTAGCTTTTATACAAGCTTAAAAAAAACCCCAACTCAGTCTATTCTTCTTTCTTTCCTTCCTTTCCTTCTCTCTCTTCTTCCCTGCCTCCCATCATCACATTTCCTTCTTTGTTTCTGCACCAGCATTTCCATAATGCATAAATGAGGTGCTGAAGATTATAATTGATGTTATTTCATATAAAGAGATAAAAAGTAGTAAAATTGAAGAAAATAGAAAAATTTGTAGGTGCTACATTCAAATTGCTTGTATTTTTGTGCTTGTCCTTATTGCCCCCAATGAAAGGGGCAATTCAGTTTTTATGGGTTATTGAGATCTTTTCTGCTTACTGTTAAAAATGCAAACCCCGTTATTGGCTTCTTTCTTATACACATGCAAATGTATCTATATAACTTAGACCACTTTCTACTTACAATGAAAAAAATTTCAAAATGGGCATTTCTAAAAGTGGAAGGTATATTTTTTAAAAGTTTAATGCCATGTTACCACTAATTTTTACAATTTGAGGCTGTCAATTTCATGTGATAAATATGATTAATTTTCAAAATGTAATAATCATAGATAAACATGGAGCATCAACTGTGCTATAAGAAAACCATATTTGATTGAATCAATACTTTTGTCCTCGCACTGACTGTGCAAGCAAGTTTCACAGCCAGAGTTCTACAGTGTTCTTGACAGACATGGCAATAATAATGTTAAGATAAAAATGTAAATCTTTAAGTAAAGAGCTCTTGACAGTTCTGTTCAAAATTTCCTTAAGCACTGACTCAGATTTGATAATTGGAAAGTCAGAGATGTGAACTTGTATAATATAACTGCCAAGGTACATATAAAATCACGGAAATATACCAAAAGTGGAGATAATTTTATAATTTAAAATATAAAAATCAACGAGGGCAATGTTTTTGTACTTTGACATGATTTGTATTTCCTAAGTAGGTCAATTTTAATAGAATTATCTAAATTATAGTTGAAGTTATTGACCAGTCATAGATATGATAGCAGGAAATATTTTATATATTTAAATAAGGTAAGAAGAAATACATACCTAAAAGGCATTTTCAAAGTAACAGCATATATGGAATTAATTAGGAAAATGAAATAATTTTTTTTAGATTTAGAGCTTAATTTTAAGAAGATAGCAAAGTATATATAAAAAGCTGTTCACAAATATTATACAATATAATAGATTAGAATCTAACAATTCAAAGCGTACGCTCCTAAAGAATGGTAGAATATATTTGGGTTTAAATGGGTTCCTTATTCTAGGTTAGAATGGAAAACCAATACAGAATCTAAATGTCCCATTGCCCTGAATAATATTTAGTTGGTTTCATCTGGTTAGTCAGTTTAATCTGGTTACTATGAAAAGCTAGACACTTACCATTTGTATTCAAGGCCATTTCTCTTATCTCAGGAAATCACTGTGGGTACAATAGAGAGATATTCCTTTAAATAAATCAGATGCCCTGGTTTCATATTCTAAGCCTATGTCTACATAACAAATTACTAATGGATTAATGTGAAAAAAAATGATGGGGATAACATCTAGAATATTATACAGGGAGCATAAGTAAATAGGAGTTCCATATAAAGCAATGTTTTGATTGGTAAATAATGACTCTATATGAGCATGTATTATATGGTATTGTTTGTATCTATTGATATTATATATGTAAAGATATTTCTGATAGATCTCTATGTTTCATTTGCCCCTACCCTTCAGTTCTGTTCACCCAATTACATTTAATCTTTACATGTTAAAAGAATAGAAGTAATAATTACATGTGTGCGTATATTGCTGTATGTCTGGAAACAGTAAGGATATTTTTAAAATATTCCAGGTAGTTGCATATGAAATACTATTAAAATTGTAGTCCCATTGTTACTGTGATTGTGAGTTATTTGGTTATACTATAAAATAACAATTAGCTAAGATTCAGTATAGAATGTGAGCCTTCACTTATGAGGCTGATTGAATTTGGTTTTAATTTCCTTTTCCCTTTGTACCATGAAGAACTAAATAATCTTAGATTGCTTTCCTATTATATGATCTTTTCATTCAAGGAAATAAGAAATGATTTAGAATTGCAAAGACTACATAGATGAGAGCAGATTTGCTCATTCACATTGAAATTCATCTTCTCTAAACTTAAAAAAGAAAAAAACTAAGGTAGTCCATTGTGAAGCACTGTAAACTAAAATATTAAATATAAATATAGAATATATGTGTACTCACCAGCTCATTTCCTAATAAAAATGCAAAACACCCTCACATAGCAGAATGATTAGCATGTTTAATGTATTGGAATTTCATTTTTTAAAATCTCAAGGCTTTCTCATTACAATATTTTCCTTGTTTCCCAAACTTAAATATAAGGCTGCATTAGCATCAGTATAAAGAATCAAAAGAAAAAAGTGAGTATATTTTTGACTCCCCTTTTCAGTCTTATAGTCTACATTTTGTAACTTCAGGTGGGCACCTTCATAAAGCCAGGTAAGTAAGTTAATTCTCAGGCATTGTTCTGAAAGTGCAGTTCTACATTTCAATTTGAAATTAATTATGTTTTAGATCAAAGTCTTTAGAATGAATGAAATGTCAAAAGGCTGTGCCTCTATTCCTTTAGATCTTATAAATATTTTTCAATCTGGAGAATTCATTTTTCACAGAATTATTGACTTTAAAAACTTAGGAAAATTGGCAAGCTGGCACTTAAGGTAACGTTTTCTTTTTAGGCTATAGAATATCTAGTTTCTCAGTTTCTGCATCAAATTATTTTTAAACCATCAGCAATATACCAAATGGCTTCTTTCACACATTTTGAACCCAAAATTCGTTAGGCCAGCAACCATGAAAAAGGAAACTGAACAAAGTCAAGAAGGGAGTCTGCCTTACTTCTTTAATGTAAAATTAATATTGTCATTCAAGCAAATACTTCTCACGTGTATGGTAAGCCCAGATATCTTGGTCTAGGTTGTTGGTTTTAAAGCAATGAGCAAGACAAATAAGAGTCTTGACATCATGGAATCCACAATCTTAAAACAAAACAAGATGAAACGTGTAAACTTTGTATTATGAAAATAGTAGAAACACTGCATCCTCAAGAAACATAAAGGAGATTTTTTGCTATTTGGGAATATATACTATAGTATAGCAGTTTGCTATGGTTATGAATTCCAAAAATAGATATTGGATTATGTTTGTAATCTGGTCTGTACCTGGGCATGATTAAGTTATGATTAGGGCTTTGATTGGGCCATGTCATCAGGGTGTTAATAAAAAAACACAGATAAAAGACACGGCAAAGGACAGAGGTGAAGGGTTCTTAATCTTGGAGTTTTGATGTTGGAGTTTGATGCTGAAGTCTTAAGCCGGAGTCCTGGAAAGTAAGCACACAGAGGGAAGAGAAGCAAGCCCTGGGAAGAGAGGAACCCAGGAAGCCTGAACCCTGGCAGCTTGAGCAGCCATCTTGCTCCAAAATGTGGAAATAGACTTTGGTGAGGGAAGTAACTTACACTTTATGGCCTGATATCTATAAGCTCCTACCTCAAATAAATACCCTTTATAAAAACCAACAGATTTCTGGAATTTTGCATCAGCATCCCTTTGGCTAACAAACATATAGTTATTTCATTTTTCAAATAATATAAATTGTCAGAAGACATATTTCTCATTACCAATGTTTTTAATATGAGAATTCTAAAATAGGTTAAAAGGAAAATTCTCAAGCGTCATAGGGATATTTTATGGATTATTTGACTTTATTTTAAAGAAAATAAATTGAGTGTATGTTGGAAACCCTATCTAAGATTTAATTTGAAGATATGCTAGCTGCTATCAAAATTTCCCAAATAACAGCAGTAAGCAGTACCTTAGTTGTACAGAAATAAGGTCATTGCATGTGTAATCAGTTAAGGTAAGGTCATACTGGAGTAGAGTGAGCCTTCATCCTAAATGGCTCATCCTTGAAAAAAGAGAAGAAATTCAGAGACAAAGACCTAGAGGGAAGGCAGCCAACTAAAGAAGAGGCTGAGACTGTAGTTGTGCTTCTACAGGCCAAGGAATGCCACAGATTGCCAGTGATTGCCAGAAGCTAGAAAAGCCAAGGCAGATTTCCAAGGCAGCTTGGCCCTGCTGACATAGTGATTTTGGACTTCTAGCCTCTAGAAGTTTGAGGATAAATTTCTGCTGTTTTAAATCACCAGGATTGTGGTCATTTGTTATGGCAGTCCCAGGAAAAGCACACATATAGGGAATATTTGTTTTAAAACTTTACAGATCTATTTCTTCTAGAATTGTTCTTTATGGGGTCTATCTTTAAAAAAAAAAATTCTTCCTTGGATCAATATCATAAAGTTATTTCTCTTATTTTTTCAATGTATTTTAATATTTAGGTTTTTAATCCATCTGGGTTTTTGTTTTTGTTGTTGATTTAGTATAGAGTGATAGGTTGTAACCTAATTTCTTATTTTGTTTTATTTGGTATATAATAAAGAAGAACCACACAGGAGTCCCTACTAGAAATTAAGACTGAAGCTAGGCTGGGGCCTTCCTGTGCTCTCTGTACTATTGAATTTATTCATTTGTCTATCCATGGGACCAATATGCATTATCTTAATTACTGCAGCTTAAAATACATGTCTATATCTGATGATTATGGCAGCAACTGTCCTTTTTTTTCATAATTGACATAACTATCCTTGATACTTTATCCTTCAATCTGAATTTCAGTATCAATTTGGCAAATTCCATGCAGCTCTCCATTGGTATTCTAATTTGAATAAATTTAAAGATTAGAATATAGAGAAATGGCATCTTTATGATAATACATGAACGTGATATTTCTCAGGTCCCTGGAAAAATATTTTATTTATGGAAATTTTTATTAATTTTCTCAAAGGAACTCTTCTGTATATCTTTGACTCACCCAAATGTATATTAAAATTTTGCTTAAATTTCTTTTTGCACGTTTTCTTATTATTTTCAAATTAGTTGTTGTCTGTTGAACTTTTACCAAGAGAACTTACTGAGCTTATTTTTTAAAAAATAATTAGCCTATAGATCATCTTGGATGTGGATTTTTGTCTGTTAATAATAGCAGAATCTCCCTTTGTTTTCCAATATTTATGACCTGTATTTTTCTTGCTTAATTATTGCACAATATTGCTTTATCTTGTACAATGTTGGATAAGAGAGTGGTCATTTCTTGTTTCGTTTGTGAACTCAATGAAAGTGATTAAATGCTTCACTGTAAAGAAAGATATTTGCTATAAGTTTCAAATGGAAATTCTAACTAGGTAAAGGAAGGGCTTTTATTTTTGTCATAAGAAAGTATTGATATCTTTAAATTATTTTTATTATTTCTATGTAATAACATATGTTTTTTTTCTCAGTTAATTGGAGTGACAAAATAAATTAATACATTTTCTGATAGAGAACATTCCTGAAGTCTGAGAATAAACACCATATGGTCATGATGAATATTTTATAACATTTCGAGATTTCAGTTGCCAAGATAATCACTTGGGATTTTTTGACTCTAATCATAGATTAGTCTACATTTCTCTTATACTGTTCTCATCATTGAGTTGCAATAATGGAATATCTCATAATATATGTTAGGAAATGTGTTCTTTTGAGCTTTTCTAAACATTTTTAAAATCTGTTCCTTAAAGTTTTGGTAAAACTTACCTATAAAACTCTGAATTAAAATCAGATCATTTTTTATGTAAAGAAAGAATAAATTTTATTTTTGAGTAAAGTTTTCAACAGTAATTTCTCTACTCAATTTTCTTTCATATTTCTCATAGAATACTGATAAATATTTTCCCAAAAATTATTAATATCATCTAAATATATAAAATTAATGGAGTAATGTTTTCCATCGTCTTCACTTGCATTTTATAAATGTCAGAACTTAAGTTATTCTTAAATAGTTTATTTATGTGAATTCTCTATTTTTGTTGATCAATTTTGGGAACTGGCCTTTGATTTTGAGAGAAATTTTGGAAAATTTGTAGGTGTCATTATTGTTTGTTTTTTTCTTCCTCTTTCCATTCTGTTTCATAAGGAGCTCTTTGGGGGCAGTGTCACCCTGAGGAGTCACAGTCCAAGTCTCTCTGAATTGCCCTCATTTGGATCCAAAGATCGTTAGAGGCCTGGCGGCAGCAACAATAAGGCTTTGTGTACCTGAGTTGTTTGGGGTAATAAGTGTCTTACTTGTACCACTGACAAGCCTTATTTCTTAATGACATTTCGAAAATGATTTATCTTTTAATGCTATATTTAGTGCAAAGGAAGGAAGATCAAAGCATAATCTTACAGTGCCATCTTGACAGTGATTGCTTATATATGAAATAATATAAGCAATAATTTATGCATGAAAATTAAAATGATTTGCACTATGAGATTTTTGTATAATGTCTAAAACACCATTTTATCACATAATTCACCTTTTTAGTAAGCCAGAACTGAAAAAGGATCAGATATATAACTAGACCACCAGACACTTTTGTTTTCCTAGATTAATGATGGTCCATAGGCTGCAATTTGGAAAATGTAATTTATTTTGCTTAAACAATAACTCATAATGCTAACTAATCCATGAAGTTTATTATATTTTCAGAAGTGTCTAATTTACTAATATAGTTAAATAAGAGAGCTAGGAAAAGAGGGGTCACTCTGTAAACAAACCTCCATACTTTAGCAAAAATATGTGCAGCCGCTGTGATTTAAAAAGAAACAGGTGACTCAGGAAAAAGGACAGGCGAACCACAATAACAAAATGATTCCATTTTGCCAATTTCTTATAAATGAAAACTGTCTGGAAGTAATCTTTCATCTCATTCATTTTTTTTTTTTTTTTGCAGGCAGAAAGTTCATTTTTAATTTTAAAGTTAAAGTTAGTAGATCAAAAAGAATGCTACATTAAAAAACATTAAAAAAATAAAGAACATAAGAGGTTCCCATATAAACCACTCCTCACCCCCCCACCCCATCATTTTTATAAATTGTATTTTTTGAAGATATATACATCACACAAAAAATGTTACATTAAAAAACATAAGAGGTTCCTGTATACCCCCCACCCTTCCACCCCACTCCTCCCACACCAACAACCTCCCCCATCATTGTGGCACACTCATCACACTCGGTGAACGTATTTTGGAGCACTGCTACACCACATGGATAATAGTTTACCCTGTAGTTCACACTCTGCCCCAGTACATTCAGTGGGTTATGGCAGGATATACAAAATCCAGCATCTATCCCTGCAATATCACTCAGGACAACCCAAAATCCCAAAAATGCCCCCACATCACATCTCTTCTTCCCTCTCCCTGCCCTCAGCAACTACCATGGCTATTTTCTCTATATCTCATTCATTTTTAAAAAGAATACAAGTTCTTTAAAATAATTTATGAATAAGAGAGGGGACAAGATGGTGGCAGAATAGGGAGCTCCAAATGTCACCTCATCCCATAGGGCAGTTAGTAATCATGCAGAGTTATCTAAATCATCTATTTGGGGGGCCAAGGAAACCAGAAGAGAATCCTGCAACATTCTTGGAGGAATGGAAGGAGGAGACTGCACACCTGTGTTAAAGATTTGTGAGAAGAGTACTCTATGCCATAGAAGCTGCTGACAATCCTCCACTGGCAGTGCTAGCCATCTCAGGAGCTATTCTCTGGCTGGAGTTGGAAATTCCATTTCCCAAAAACAGGGGAGGAAGAGACAGTTGGGCACAAATTTCAGCTACTGATTAGTAAATTTGGCTACCTAAGGCCAATCCTAAGAACAGCTAAAATTTGAACCTGTCCCAGTCAGAAAGAGGCTGATATATCCTCCATTTTAATTCAGCTCCTGGCATGAGGGGAAGCAGAGCTGGTTGAAAATCACAGTGACAGTAGGGACAGGATTCTTCCAACCCAGATTGGATTGCAGGCCTAGTCTAGGCTCCAGTCCCACCTCTGGTAGGGAGGAAGATAGGGAAACCCATAGCAGCCTCTCCAAGCAACTGCAGGAGCTTTCACCCTACACAGACTAGACTGGTGGGGAAACCTGTGGATTCCTCTCTGCCCAAATAGGCTAGGAAGGGGTGGTGTTTCCTCAACCTTTCTGGGAAACTGCAGGCACTTTTAGATGGCATGAACTAGATTACTGAACACATCTGTAACAGGGCAAGAGGAGGGTTAGGATAGTGTGCCTTCAGCCTATGCCAGCAACTGCAGTCGCTTTCAGTGTGCACAGATTAGACTGGAGAGGGAAAACCTGTGGTTCCAAAAGAGATTAAGGACAACAAGAAGACACTGGTAGCAATGGAACTGGAAAAAGACCTCGACCCAAAGGTAGAAAAGGTAAAGACAAATGAGTTTATGTGGCTAAGAGACTTCAGAGTGAGTCAGGAAGTCATTCTAGAAGTTATGCTTATGCACATCACAGCAGGATCACATTGACAGCCAAAGTAGCCCTACAACCCCAAATAGCAGGGTTCCTAAGTGCTCTGGAGACATCCAGACACTCTAGTCAGGGCAAGTAGCTCAGGAGTTTGGTGACTTGACAGTGGGTCCTACTTTGGAATTTATGCCCCCCACAATGACAGAGTTGGACTCAGTTGTAGTTTTCCTACAAATGGCTCTTCTGTCCTATTTGAACCTATAATTAGTATTAGAGTTGGTAGGTGTGTATCCAAGAGACTTAAATTTCTGGGCCATCCATGTGCCAGCTGGGCCCAAATCTCAATGGAGTTGCACCACCTAATCTCCAGTTCATTGTTATTACCCAGGACTACTAACATGGAGGGAGGATGGACAACTACCATACCAAGGAACTGAGAAAGTCTACAACTGCAAGCAAGAGAGTCCCACTCATTGGCCCTATGGGATCATAGCCCTTTCTCAATTAGAGGTGGAGTGGACCTCACCATCCCAGAATCCTCAGGATTGGGGAATGAACTATGGACTAAAATAGACTTACTGTTATTCTACTATGGACTTGTGATTCAAGCAATGGAAGAAAGTATATTATGGATATCAGTGGCAGTAGCCACTTGTGGTTCTAAGAGCAGGGAAAGGGAAAAAAAAGGTGTAATATGGGGGCATTTTTGGGTCTTGGGAGTTGTCCTGAACAACATTGCAACAACAGATACAGGCCATTTTAAATCTTGCCATAACCTACCGAATTGGGTGGGAGAAAGTGTAAACTACAAAGTAAACTTTAATCCATACTTAGTGGCAATGCTCCAAAATATGTTTATCAGCTGCAATGACTATGCCTCACTAATGAAGTATGTCATTAACGTTGGAAAATGTGGGAGGTGTGAGGAGTGGGGCATATAGGAATCCCCTATATTTTTAATGTGATATTTATATAATCTAAGTATCTTAAAAAAAAGAAAATTAAATTAAAATTTAAAAAAAGAAGACACTGGGTGAGCACAAAGAAGAATGTGAAGGCATACATAAAAAATAGCATATCTTATGGAATGAAAGACACAATAAATGAAATAAAAATTATGCTGGAGCCATAACAGCAGATTTGAAGAGGCAGAAGGAAGGATCAGTGAGCTTGAAGGCAGGGTCTCTGAAAGTGAACATAAAAATAACAGATAAAGAGAAGAATGAAAAAATTGAAGTGTCTCAGGGAATTAAATGTCTCTTTCTATGCAAACTTTCATGTCATGGGTGTCCCAGAAGGAGAAGAGAAGGGAAAAGGGACAGAAGGAATATTTGAAGAAAATAATGGTAGAAAATTTCCCAATTCTATTGAGGGACAAAGGTATCTATGTCCAAGAACTACAACATACTAATCAAAATATCAAATGCCAAAGATAAAGAGAGAATCCTGCAAGAGAAAAGAGATCCATCACATACAAGGGATATCCAATAAGATTAAGTGCTGATTTCTCATCAGAAACCATAGAGGCAGGAAAGGAGTGGTATGATATATTTAAGATACTGCAAGAGAAATACTACCAGCCAGGAATCTTACAGCTGACAAGATTGTCTTTCAACAATGAGGGTGAGTTTAGAATAAACAGAAATTTGAGGGAGTTTGTAACTAGGAGACTAGCTCTGCAGGAAATACAAAAAAGGGTCATCCAGCCTGAAGAGAAAAGGCAGGAGAGAGAGGCTTGGAAGAGAATCTAGAAATGAAGAATGCATCAGTAAAGTTAACTAACAATGTAAAAAGAATTGTGAAAAAGATATGCTACATAAAACCCAAAAATTAAAATGGGTGAAGTAAGAACTGCCTTTACTGTAATAATATTGAAAGTTAATGAACTAAGCTCCCCAAAATAAAGACAAAGACTGGAAGAATGTGTAAGAAAATATGAACCAACTATGTGCTGTTTTCAAAAGAGTCACCTTAGACCCAAGGATACAAATAAATTGAAAGTTTAAGACTGGAAAAAGATACTCCAGCATGGAGTAACCAAAAAAAAAAAAAAAAAAAAGCTTCAGTAGCTACACTTATATTGTTTGTACTACACTTTAAAAGCAAACCTGTTATTAGAGAAAAGGAAGGTCTTTACATACTAATAAAAGAGGAAATTTATCAGGAGGAAACAACAATCATAAACATATATGCACCTAACCAGCATGCCCCAAATTACATGAGGAAAATACTGGCAAAACTGAAAGGAGAAATAGTTGTTTTTACAAAAATAGTTGAGACTTAAATACACCACTCTCATTATTGGATACTTCATCTGAGAGAAGATGAAAACAAAAAAACCCAAAAAACAGAGATCTTGAATAATATGATAAACTAAAACTAATAGATATATAAAGAGCATTGTACTCACAAATAGCAGGATATATATTGTTCTCAAGTATTCATGAGTCTTTCTCCAGGATATGTTGGGTCATGTAGCAGTTTGAGATTATTTATGAATTCCAAAAAGAGATATGGATGTTGTTTGTAAACAGGTCTGTTCCTCTGAGTGTGATAACCCTTTGATTGTATTAAAGTTAGAGGTTTCACTTAAATCAAGATTAGGGTTTTGATTCAACCATGTCAATAGGGAGGGAGTGCAGGGCTGAGTCCCTGTCCCTGTTAGTGGGTTGATAAAACAGACTCACCCATGGAAGTAGATATACAGGAGAACACAGAAAAAGACATGGCAGAGGAGAGAAAGACAATTCATTAGACATGGCAGAAGCTCCAGGAAGAGAGATGAGACTGATAGCCTACAGCTGACCTTGTGAGGAAACCATAGCAGCTGAGCACAGAAAGAAATAAGCCCTGGGGAGAGAGACAGCCTTATGCCAGCCTACAGCTGAGACTGGAAGAAGCTGGACCCATGGAGCCTTAATGGGGAAGAGGAAGACTGAACCCTCACAGACATCACCTACCATTTTGCATCAACATGTAACAATAGACTTTGGGTGAGAAAGTGCCTCTTATGGTACCTTGAGTTGGACTTTTTAGGGCCTTGTGACTGTAAGCTTCTATCCCAAATAAATACCCTTTAGTACAGATTTCTGGTACTTTGCCTCAGCACCCTTTTTGGCTAACTAATACAGGCCACAAAGCAGATCTCATTAAATTAAAAAGATGTAAATTTTATGAAGCACTTTCTCTGATTACAATGGAATAAAACTGGAAATCAACAATAGGTAAAAAATGGGAAAATTCACAAATATATGTAGATTAAACAACACACTATTCAATTATCAGTGGGTCAAAGAATTTTCAAGAAAATCAATAAATATCTTGGATGAGTGAATATGAGAACACAACATATCAGAACATATGAGATCCAGTGAAAGCAGGACTGAAAGGGAAATTTATTGCCTCAATGTTGAAACTAAAAAAGAAAGAAGAGCTAAAATTGACAAACTAACTGCACAACTGGAGGAACTAGAAAAAGAACAGCAAACTATGCCAAAACCAAGAAGAAGGAATGAAATAACAAAGATTAGAGCAGAAATAAATAAAATTGAAAACAAAACCATAGAGGAATTAACAAAGCCGAAAGTTCATTCTTTGAGAAGATCAACAAGACTGACAAACCCTTAGCTATACTGACAAAGAAAAAAGGAGAGAAGATGCAAATAAACAAAATTAGGCATGAAAATGGGGCTATTACTCCTGACCCCACAGAAATAAAAGAGATCATAAGAGGATACTATGAACAACTGTATGCCAACAACTAGACAATGTAGATGAAATGGAAAAATTTCTAGGAACATATGAACACCCTACACTGACCCTAGAAAAATGAAGAGCTCAACAAACCAAACACAAGTAAAGGGATTGAAACAGTCATCAAAGAACTCACCAAAATGAAAAGCCCAGGACCAGATAGCTTTACAGATGAGTTCTACAAAGCATTCAAAAGAAGATTTAATACCAGTCTTACTCAAATTCTACCAAAAATTTGAATAGGAAGGAGCACTGCCAAACTCATTCTATGAAGCCAATATCACTGTAAAGCCAAAGCCAGATAAAGATATTACGTAAAAAGAAAATTACAGATACATTTTCCTAATGAATAGAGATGCAAAAATCCTCAACAAAATACTTACTAATTGAATCCATCAATACATTAAAAGAAAAATTCAACATGAACAAGTGAGTTTTGCACTCACATTAATAAATCAAAGGAGAAAAATCATATGATCATGTCAAGTGATGGAAATAGGCATTTGACAAAATTCAACATACTTTCCTGATAAAAACACTCCAAATAATAGAAATCAAAGGAAACTTTCTCAACATGATAAAGGGTATATATGAAAAACCCACAGCTAACATTCTGCTCAATAGTGAAAGATGGAAAGTTCTTTCCATTGGGACTGGGAAAAATGCCCACTGTTACCACTGTTGTTTAATATAATACTAGAGGCTCTAGCTAGAGTAATCAGGCAAGAAAGAGAAATGAAAGTGCCCAAATTGGAAAGGAATGATTCTATACCTAGAAAATCCCGAAAAAACTTCAACAAAGCTACTAGAACTAATAAACAAATTCAGCAGAGTGGCAGAACACAGGTTAAAATGCAAAAAAAAAACCAGTAGTGTTTCTATGCACTAGTAATGAGCAATCTGAGGAGGAAGCCAGGAAAAAAGTTTCATTTACAATAGCAACGAAAAGAATCAAATATTTAAGAATAAACTTAACCAATGAGGCAAAGCACTTACATTAAAAAAAACTATAATGCATTGTTAAAAGAAATTTTAAGACCTAAATAAATGGGAGAACATTCCATGTTCATGAATGGGAGCATAAATATCATTAAGATGTCAATTCTACCCAAATTGATATACAGTTTCAATGCAATTCTGATAAAAATTCCAACAGCCTTTTTTTTTAAAGAAATGGAAAACCTAATTATCAAATATATTTGGAAGGGTAAGGGGCCTTGAATAGCCAGAAATGATCAATCATATAGATATGATCATATGATTTTTCTTCTTTTGATTTATTAATGTTGTGTATTACCTGATTGATTGATCTTAAAAAGGAAGAATGAATTTGGAGGACTCTCACTTCTGGACTTTAAATCATGTTACCTAGTTACACTGTTCAAAATAGCATGTACTGGCCCCAGAGATAGACATATAGACCATCGGAACCAAACTGATGGTTCAGAAACACTTTCACATCCATGGTCAAGTGATTTTTGACAAGCTTATCAAACTCACTGCTGGGGCAGAATAGTCTATTCAATAAATAGTTCTGGGAGAACTGGATGTCCACCTCCAAAATAAAGAAAGAGGGCCCATATGCCACACCTTGTACAAAAATCAACTCAAAATAGATCAAAGACCAAATATAAAAGTGAGAACTGTAAAACTCCTAAAAGAAAACGTAGGGAAACACCTGAAGGCCTGTGGTAGGTAGGTCTTTCTTAAGCCTTACACCAAAAGCACTAGCAATGAAAGAAAAAATGGATAAATGGGACCTCCTCAAACTTAAACACTTCTGTGCTTTGAAGACTTTGTCAGGAAAGTGAAAGGGCAATTCTCTCAATGGGAAAAACATTTGGAAACCACATATGTGATAAGAGTTTGATTTCCATGTTCTATAAAGATATCTTACAATTCAACAATAAAAAAGCAAGAAATCGAGTTTAAAAAATGGGCCAAAGACTTAAATAGACATTTCTCCCAAGAGCAAATACAAATTGTGAAAAAGCACATGAAAAAATTGTTAAATATCACTTGGTATTAGGGAAATGCAAATCAAAACTACAGTGAAAATCATCTCACATCTCACAGAATGGCCATTATTAAAAAAAAAAGTGCTGGAGAGGATGTGGACGAATAAGAACACTTCTTCACTGTTGGTGGGAACGTAGAATGGCATGGCCTCTGCAGGAGACTGTTCTGTAGTTCCTCAGGAAACTAAATATAAAACTGCTGCATGATCCAGCAATTCCTCCACTAGAAATATATCAAGAACTAAAAACAGTGATGTGAACAGATTTTTACATGGATGTTCATAGTAACATTATTCACAATTGCCAAAAGATGGAATCAATCTTCTTTTGGCAAACAAGTGTCCATCAATCAATAAATGGACAAACAAATGTGGTATATACCTATGATGGAATACTACGCTGCTGCAAGAAGAAATGAAATTGGGACATATATGACAACATGGATGAACCTTGAGGACATTATACTGAGTGAAATAAGCCAGACACAAAAGGACAAATATTGTATGGTCTCACTAATATGAACTAAACACGAAGAATAGACACATGGAGTTAAAACCTAGATTATAGGTTACTAGGAGACAGGATGAGCACTGAGAGGGGAATTGAAGCTTAATTCTCCATATGTAGAATTTTCAATTAGCTTGACTCTAAAAGTGTGAGAGTGGATAGACTTGATGGTAACATATTATAGTGAGCAGAACTAAAACAACTTGTTTAGAAATGGGATTGTGGCTGAAAGGGGTAGTCTAGGGATGTAAATGTCAATTGAAAGAAAGCCAGAAAATAACTTAGGGACTGATGAACATGATGGATGAGGATTGTGGTTAATAGTACAAGTATGTTCTCCTATGAACTAGAACAAATGTACATCACTATTAAAAGGTGGTAAGAATATAGTGATGCATGGGGAAATATAATTAATGTAATTTATGGATTATAGTTAACGGCAATATTGTAATATTCCTGCATCATGTCAAAGAAGATATAGTATCAACACTAAGGATCAGTAATAGGAGGAGATGGGATTTTTATTTTGGACTAAGGAAAACATTCAAAGGTTTATGGTGGCAATGACTGTAGAACTCTATGATGAAAGTGAGAGTCACTGAGTGTACGCTTTGGAGAGAATGTACAAGGCATGGTACTGTATAACACAGTGAATCATGTAGTAGAAAATGGACAGTGGTTAACAGTACAAATATGAGTGCATTCTCTCATGGACTATAACAAATGTACAATACTAATACATAGTGTTAATAATAGGGTGTGTGTGGAAAAAATATACCAAATGTATGCTATAGGCCGTAGTTAGTAGTAATAGTCTGATCATGTTCTTTCACAATCTAAAACAAATGTTCCACATAATGTAAGGTGTTGGTGGAGGGGTGATATATGGGAATGCTGCACGTTATGCATGATTGTTTTGTAAGCTTACAACTTCTAGAATAAATAGGTGGTGTAGCTATGTGTTTATAAGAATATATATAATTAAAGAAGGGGTAAAGTGGTAGTAAAATTCTCCACATTTACATATGTGATTTTCATTCAAAATATGCTATTGTATTTGTTCTAATACATACCATGTGCACAAATATTTCTCATAATTGAAATTTATGATATGATAATTAATGTGCAAATATGAACACTATTAAATTAAAAATCATTTTAAATATATTATACTTGTTAGCTAAAAGAGAAAATATCTTCCTTTCCATAAATTTGATTCTTCAATACCTACTTTGAATTATTTTCTAAGTAGTATATGCAAATATAGATAATAAATCATATACAGAGATAAAGGAGATAAAATAATAGATATAAAATATAACTTAAATAATTGCAAATATGATAAAGTACTCCAATATGTATGTCATTATTTAAGGTTCGATAAACTCTAAGATAATTTTCATTTTAATTGGATCTTTGCATGGTTTAGCTTTCAGAAGAAATCACTAAGGGAAGGAAATGTATGCATCACTTTCCTTATTGTTAAAAATCCTACTTTAAATTAATATATTTCTTATTATTGTTAAAGTAATTTAATAATTGTATGCAAACAACAGGGATTTTCTGAAAATAAAATTGACTCCCTTGTGAAGTAGTATATTCTAATATGGAATGGATGGGCAATGATATTAGAAGAAATATTACATAGAAAAGATGTTTGGATTGGTGGTCTTTGAAACTTCTTTCAAATGAAATTTTCTAAGATTCTTTGAAAACTTTGCCTATCTTCAGTCAACCTCAAAATGTTGATTTTCTTTACTTTTTCTCCTTTGAAATTGTATATCTACAATACTTTTCTAATTTAATTCAATAAATATTTAATACATATTCTATACTATATAGTAAAGTGTAAAACACTGGGCGTAGAGTGATAAACAAAAAAAATTAGATCCCTGTCTTCATGATACTTATAACTGGTAGAAATTATGGCTGTTCAATAAGAATATTTATCTTCACACAAGGAGAAAATCCTGTTTTGGAGTCTGACATGAATTAAAAGGACAGGGTCCTGTGAGATAAACACTAGAGTTCTATGTGATCAGAGAATGTCTCACTAAGGAAGTGACATTTAACTTGCCCCATGAAGCAAGAGAAAGAAGTCAGGGAAAGAATGATGAAAGCAAGGTCATGGCCATAAATAACAACAACAACAACAAAAAGAAAACTCTGCCAAAGTAATAGCTATGGGCAAAAAGTTTGCAGGTTCAAGCAAATCACCACCACCATCAAAAACCCAAAACATCAAGCTGAAGGATAGTGAAGGAATAGAAGAGTGCATAGAAATCCATTTGGAAGGGTGACATCATCCCGTTTTATAGCTCATTTTAGGGAGTTCACATATTTATTATAATTTTAATGAGAAGCTATTGAAATGTTTCCACCTGGAGAATGGCGTAACATAAATTGTGCTTTTGGACGACCACTCTGGAATGTAGAGTATGTACTGGAAGTGGAAATGTGTGTTAAGAGCTGTTGCAGGAATCTAGGGAAGAGATAATTGGTTGTCTAGACCAGAGTCATAGCTGAGAGATGAAGAGTTTAAAGTTCCAGGGAGATTTAATAGAATTTGCTGATTTATTAGTGAGTAGCAGAAGAAGTGTCAAGAACTTATTAGTTTCTGAGCAAGACAAAGTAGTTGGCATCAAACTTACCCAACTGCTGCAAACAATTATAAATCTGGGCAAAAACATATAAAAGCATGTTTGAAGGTACTGGACAGTATTACGATATCTAAAAGAAGGTGAGCATGGGAAGTATGCCTACACTAAACCTGGCTTTTTTCACTGAGGGGCAGGAGGGGGTTGTTGCACTGAAAAATAGAGACGCACAGAGATCACAGGTGCACTGAGCAGAGGAAAGAGAGTTCAAAGTCTGGGCTGGGGAAGTGACTGGAATACTGATGGCAAAATAGCAAAGTGGAGGACAAAGTGGAGGAAAGTGCTGAGAAGGGACCCAAACATCTGCCTAATATGCCCTGTGACAATTCCAACCTTGGGCATGTGGGGTGCAACCCCAGGAGGCCAAGCAGAGAACAGATGCCAAGAGGCAGGTTTCGAGGCGTCACAGAACTGGTGAAAGCTTGTGCTCCCCTCTCTTCTGAGTGGAGCTTCCTTCCAGAACCTTGGTGCCCGCTTCAGGCTCTCAGCTGACACACCGGAAACACTATTCCCTGTGAGTGGAAACCTACCTTAGACATAAGAACTCTGCTTCAGATGGGTAGAAAATTAAAATAGGCCTCTGATAAAAATGGCTTAAAACTAAGCACAAACAGGAAGAGTGATCCCCTCTTACCTGTTGGATAGTAATTCAACATTCTTTCGAGGATCAGAGCACAGTCTGGATTTTCTGCACTTGGTCATTCACAATTTTCAGCATGCAATAAAAAAATTACACGTGAAAAAATCATGCAAAAGTGACTGATAATCAAAATATAAATCTGTCAATGGAAGTAGACCCAGAAAATCCAGAAATCCCAGAGAAAATCCAGACTTTAGATAGGATTTTAAATTAGGTATGATTAATACATTATGGAAAATATGGGAAAACATGGACATGCCAGGTAAGTAGATGGAATATTTCAACAGAAAATTAGAATCTGCAAAAAAGACAAGTAAAAATTCTAGAAATGCAAAGTAAAATACGTAAAATTAAGAACTTTCAGTGTGAGTATAGTAGTAGCTAAGTGGACACACAGTGGAAGACAGAATTATCATTTGAAGACCAATGGAAAAATATAAAAACTGGAGCACAAAGAGGAAAATTATAAACAACAGAGGAAAAGATACATGAGGATCCTGGTTAAACAGAGTGAGAATGGAGCAACAATGTATACAGTGGATCCAACAATTGATACAAATTCCTTAAATCTAAAATCAGCCTAAATATTCAATATACTTAGCCAAATCTATCCAGAGTAAATAAAAAGAAAATAAAATCTAGACACATAAGAGACAAATGGCTGAAACCAAATAAACAGGAAAAAAATAATACACAGCCATAGAGAAAAAGATATAACTTTAAAGAACCCACAGTAAGAAATATTGAAGACTTCTCCATAGAAACTATGGAAACTAGAAGATGGTGCCATACTATCTTTAGAAATGTGAAGAAAAAAGAAAAAAACCTGAGAATTCTATTTCTATTAAAATACCATCTAAAATGAAGGTGAAATAAAGATATTCTCAGCCAAAAGCTGAGAGAATCCTCTACTCTCAGACATGTGCTATAAGAAATAGAAAAGGATATTATTCAGGATAAATATAAATGAGTCCAGGTGGAAGGACGAAAGTGCATGAAAAAATGATGAGTGCCGAAGAGGGTAAATAAATGCATAAATATAATGTCGTTTGGCTATTTATATAAAAAGTGATACTATTTATAACATGGGTTTTTAATATATGTTGAAATAAAATGTTAAAATATAAATATGAGGGATGGGAATAAACGTAAAGTGCTTCAGGGATCTTGCATTATATAGGACATGGAAAAAGTAATAATTTAAAGTTTTTAAGTTAGTGATGCATATGCAATTTCTAGGGTAACAATTATAAAATGATACCAAAAGTAAAACACAAAAAGCTAATAGAGGAGATACAGTGGAATTCTGAAAATTAATTGCTTAATGTTTTTTAAAAGATGAAGAAGAAAAGAGGGATAAAGGAACAAATTTTTAAAAGGACAAATAAAAATCAAATATAAGTTGGAAGTTACAAGCCTAAATATATGTGATTCTGTTAAATGTGAAAGTACTAAATAATCCAATTAAAGACAAACTTTTCATAGTAGATAGTAGATGGAGAGGCAATTATACACTGTTCACAAGAAACATGCTTTAAATAAAAAGAAAACTAGTAGACTGAAAGTAAAATATAACTATAAAACACTAAGCAAAAAAAGGTGGTAGGCTATGTTGGCGGTGGTCAACATAGAAGTGGGAAAACAAGAATCATGAGATAAAGCAGGTCATTTAATAATGACAAAAGGAGAAATTCAATGAGAAGGTAATTCCAATATTGCATTCTCCTAAATAAAAAGTCTCAAGATATAGAAATCAATTTTTGAAAGAAATTGAGAAGAGAGAGACAGGCCCACAACCATAGTTGAAGATTTAAACATAGCTTTCTCAGTAACTGATTAAACAAGCAGACCAAAAACATCAATAATATGTAGAAGATTTGAACAACCTTAATGAAGACACACATCAGCAACTATAGAAGGTACAGGTTTTTCAAGATTAAAGTAAACAATTATAAAAATTGACCATAAACTAGGCTATAAGCAAGTTACAACAAATGTCAAAGGATTCTAATTATACGGCACAAGCTCTCTGAACAGAGTGAAATTAAATTTAAACTTAATAACAGAATGATTAGGAGGAAATAGACAAATAGTTGGAAAATAAGCAACACATTTAATAAACCACAGATCAAAAAAGAATTTACAACGAATATTAGAAATTTGAGATGAATTATAATAAAAACAAAACCTGTAAAAACTTCTTGGGCGCAGCTAAACTAGTTTTAGAGAAGACTTACATATTCATTTATTTA
Source organism: Dasypus novemcinctus (assembly GCF_030445035.2). Classification (NCBI taxonomy): domain Eukaryota; kingdom Metazoa; phylum Chordata; class Mammalia; order Cingulata; family Dasypodidae; genus Dasypus; species Dasypus novemcinctus. Next base: position 85,923,661 of record NC_080688.1, on the reverse strand, counting down.
TATGGTGTCAGAAAGGGAAAAGTTTTAATATCAATGATCTAATCTTCTAAATAAAGAGGCTACACAAAGAACAACAAATTACCCCCCCAAAAATGAGTTAAAGTGGTAATAAAGAGTTTGATCAATGAAATAGAAATGACACTAGACTTTGGACTTAGGAACAACACTGGGAGCCAGAATACAATATAATTATGCTTCAGTATTATGAGCAAAAATTCACATACTAAGATTATAAACTTAGCTAAACTGTCAGTTAAGGGTGAGGATAGACTAGATCTATTTTGAGACATTTAAGTTTTCAGCGATTTTTCCTACAACACTCTCTTTAGGCTAAGCAAATAGAGAAAATTTGCACCAAAATGAGAGTCAATTGTGAAACAGGAAGCAATGTGAAAGAGAAAAAGTTCTTTAAAAGAGTGAAGCAAGGAGAATTCAAAAATTATACGGAATATTCTGTCTAGTATATCAACCTCGCAGCAGGAATAGGAGGAAACCAATCTGAATTGGAGCAAATCGGGGGGAGATTTTCAAGAAATAAAATCAATAGGATGCCTCAAGTAACTGAAGGGGAACTGTGTGGAGACGTGAACAGCTGCTGGAGAAGTTAAACTGAAATGTGATAAGAACATAGAAAACTAAGCAAATGGAAAAAGAAAGATCAGAAAGTTGAAAGTACGATTCAAATCTGAATTCTATTGATAGTCATATTAATATAAACATTATCTATTAAACTAACCGAATTTGCAATAAAATTATATTGAAAGCATGGTAGGGGATTTCAGCAAGGAAAATATACACTTATATATTTTGTGAATAAGAAACAAAGAATTAAAAATCATCTTCCATAGTGGAAAATCAACAGATGGCAATTAGAATTATGGAGGAAGAGCCCAAAAGGAATAGTTATTGTAATATGCTGAAAATGAATGCTTCTGAGGTAGCAAAAATAGGGGGAAATGGAAGCTAGGAATTGCTGTTTATGTCAAAAAACTCTGCAGGATTAGTGTTTTCAAGAAATATGTTGATGTAAATTTTGATTTAAAAAAGTTTAAGTGATATATACGCTTTGTATAGGTAATTTGATTTTCAGAAACTACTATTTTATAAATTTCTCTAATTATTCTAATAACTGTCAGCTTTTGATAGAAATATCCCAATAAAATTAATCCACAAAAGATTGTCTATTTACTAGCAAATCAGAAGTTTTAAGGTATTTTGAAAACTGATACTTCATGGTAGAACTCACAAAGTTTGTTCATACTGTTTTAATTAGGCATAAAATTTGGAGGTCTACCATAAAATGAAGAAATGGAAAATATATTTAAATTTGAGTGACTCATAATTCAAATGATAATTCTATGTTTCAATAAGTACTTGTAGGGAAAGTACCGAAAAATGTTATCAGCATGCATAGGCTCTACAGAATATTTTTCTTTTCTCAGAAAACAGACATTTCAGAAAGTCACTGGTAACAATAAAACTATTAGAATAATGTGATGATGGAGAATATTTTAAAAAATAAACATAATAAATCACATAATTTATTCATATGCTCAAATTTTAAGGAGACAACACTAGAAACAAAGCTTAGGAGAACAAAAACAGTTATCTTTAAAACTGCAAGTCATGATTAATTTGATTGTGTGTCTCCATCTCTCTTTTCCCCAAGGTCCATAACTGAGGTAACTAAGGACAGCTGAGACACAGAGTAATTTAACAGTGAAAATATGCCATGACTTTATGTCTTGGAGATATTCTCTTTTTTTAACAAATCAATTTTATTGACACATATTAATAAAGCATAAATTCACCCAACGTGTACAATCAATGGTATTCAATATAATCACATAGTTGTGCATTCATCACTTCAATCACTTGTAGAGCATTATTCCAGTAAAAAAACAAAACTAAACGAAAAAACAAAAATGAAACAAACAAAACTCATCACCTCTCAAACTCTACATGCTTTCCCTGGCATACATAGCTGCCATTCTGTTTTTTTCCTCTAGTTTATTTATATTTGTATTTTGTAAAAACAATCTTATATATGCAATATCACCCATACTTATATTTTACATGAGGTTTCACTATGTTATACAGTCCATGTTACATTTTTTAGCTTTCTTTCTAATACCATACATGTCCTTAGAATTTCCCTTTCAACCACCATAACAATCATATAATAGCTCTGCTAATCACAAGCACCATGATGTGCTCTCACAATTTCCTTTCGTTTCCAAAGATTTACAAAAAAACTTTTCCATTTTCTAACCTCATTCTATTTTCTGGTGACCTATATTCTAATTATTAACTCCATGAGTTAACATAAGACATTTAGTTCATAATAGCAAAATTATACAGGATTTGTCTCTGGTCTCTGGCCTGCTTTACCAAACCTAATGTCCTCCACGTTCACTGTACTGTTGTATGCTTTATGACTTCATTTCTTCTTACTGCTGCATAATATTCTATTGTGCGTATAAAGCACAATTCGTTAATCCATTCATCATTCGATGGACGCCTGCGTTTTTCCAATGTTTGGCACTCATGAACATCTGTGTACAGATGTCTGTTCGTGTCAGTGCTCTCAGTTCTTTTGGGTATATGCTTAGTAATGGTATTGCCAGGTCCCATAGCAAGTCTATATTCAATTTCCTTAGGAACTGCCAAACAGTCCTCCACAGTGGCTGTACCATTCTACATTCCCACCACCATGAATAAGAGTTCCTATCTCTCCACATCCTCTCCAACACTTGAGGTTTTCTGACTTTTTAATAGCAGCCAGTCTTATAGGTATGAAATGATTATCTCATTATAGTTTTGATTTGCATTTCCCTAATCTTAGTGATGCTGAACATTTTTTCATGTGTTTCTTCGCCATTTGTAATTCTGCTTTGGACAATTGCTATTTCAAGTTTTTTGCCCATTTTTTAATCAGGTGGTTTGTCTTTTTATTGTTGAGTTTGATGATCTCTTTATATATCACGGACATAAAACTCTTATCAGATATGTGATTGCCAAATATTTTTTACAATTGAGTCAACTGCCTTTTCACCTTGACAAAGTCCTTTGAGGTTCAAAAAGGTTTAATTTTTCTTTTGTTGCTCATCCTTTGGGCATGAAACTATCTACTACCACAAGATCTTGAAAATGTTTTCCTACATATTTTTCTAGGAGTTTTATGGTTGTCACCTTTATATTTTGGTCCTGGATCCAGTTTGTGTTAATTTTTGTTTAAGGTGTGAGGTAAGGGTCTTCATTCTTCGATTTTGATATAGATATCCAGCTCTCCCAGCACCATTTGTTGAATAGACTATTCTGGCCCAGCTGGGAGGGCTTAACAGCCTTGTTAAAAATCACTTGATTGTAGATGTGAGGGTCTGAGTTCTCAATTACATTCCAATCTGTCTGTCTTTATGCCAGTGCCATGTTGTTGTTTTTTTACCACTGTGGCTAATTAATATGCTTTAAAGTCAGGAAGTAAGAATCTTCCAACTTCGTTCTTTTTAAAGACATTTTTGGTTATTCTGGTCCCCTTATCCTTCCAAATAAATTCGATTACTGGCTTTTCCATTTCTGCAAAAAAAAAGGCATTTGGGATTTTTATTGGGATTGCATTGAATCTGTAAGTCAATTTGGGTGGAATTGTAATCTTAATGATATTTAGTTTTCCAGTCCATGAATATGAACTATCCTTCCACTTATTTATGTCTTCTTTGGTTTCTTTCAGCAAAGTTTTGTAGTTTTCTGAATATAGGTCCTTTATATCTTAGCTTAAGTTTATTCATATATATTTGATTTTTGAGGTTGCTCGTTATAAATGGAATTTTTTTTTCCTGATTTTCTCCTCAGAATGCACATCATTAGTACATAAAAATGCTGTTGATTTTTGCTTATTTTTGATCTGGCCACTTGCTGAAATTGTCTATTAATTATACTAGTTTTCTTGTGGATTTTTCAGGATACTCTAAATATAGGATCATATTGTCAGTGAATAGTGAAAGTTTTACTTCTTATATGTAGGTGCCTTTTATTTCTTTATCTAGCCTAACTGCTCTAACTAGAATGTCTAGCATATTGAATAACCATGGTGACAGAGAGCATCCTTGTCTTGTTCCTGATCTCAGTGGGAAAGCGTTCAGTCCTTTACTGTTGAGTACAACGCTAGCTGTAGTTTTTCATATATTTTTCTTTTGTTGTTCATGCACTTAACCATATTGAGATAGCTTCCTTCTATTCCTATCCTTTGGAGTGTTTTTTTTTTTTAATCAAGAAATGGTGCTGTATTTGTGATATGCTTTTTCTTCAATTGAGAGGGTCATGTGATTTTTCTTCTTCAGTATATCCCTGTGGTTTTTTACACTAATTGATTTTCTTGTATTCAATTGCCTTGTATACCTGGGATAAAACCCACTTGATTGTGATGTTTAATACTTTTAATGTGCTTTTGGATTCTGTTTGCAAGTATTTTGTGGAAGATTTTTGCATCTATATTCATTGGAGATATTGTTCTGTAATTTTCTTTTTTCATACTATCTTTATGTAATTTTGATGTTGGGTGATGATGGCTTCATAGAATGAATTTGGTAGCATTCTTTCCTGTTCAACTTTTGAAAGAGCTGGAGCAAGACTGGCATTAGATCATCTTTAAATGATTGGTAAAAGTCACATGTGAAGTCATTTGATCCTGGGCTTTTCATCTTTAGGAGGTTTTTGACGACTGTTTCAATCTCTTCACTTGCGATTGGTTTGTTGAGGTATTTTCTTTCTTCTAGGGTCAGTGTTGATGGTCCATGTGTTTCTAGGAATTTGTCCACCTCTTCTGTGTTGTCTAGTTTTTTGGCATACAGTTAATCATAGTAACCTCTTATAATCTATTATTTCTGTGGCATCAGTGGTAATGTCCCCTCTCATTTCTGATTTTATTTGTGTCTTCTTTTTTTTTCTCAGTCTAGCTAAGGGTTTGTCAATTTTGTTCATCTTCTCAAAGAACCAACTTTTGGTTTTGTTGATTCTCTCTATTGTTTTTTTTTGGTTTGTTTGTTGTTTTTATTGTTGTTTTTATTTAATTTATTTCTGCTCTGATCTTTACAATTTCTTTCCTTCAGCTTGGTTTGGGATTAGATTGCTGTTCTTTTTGTAGTTCCTCCAGGTTTGCAATTAGATCTTTAATTTTAGCTCTTTCTTCTTTTTTAATGTAAGCATTGAGGGCTACAAATTTCCCTCTCAGAACTGCCTTTGTGGTGTCTCATATGTTTTGATATGTTGTGTCCTCACTTTCACTCATCTCAAGATATTTGCTGAATTCTCCTGCAATTTCATCTTTGACCCTGATTATTTAAGAGTTTGTTGTTTAATCTCCATATATTTATGAATTTTCTTTTTCTGTCCATTATTGATTTCCAGTTTCATTCCATTATGATCAGAGAAAGTGTTTAATAATTTCAATCTTTTTCAATTTATTGAGGCTTGTCTTTTTTCCCAGCACATGATGTATCTTGGAGAAGGATTCATGAGCACTTGAAAAGAATGGATATCCTGCTGCTTTCGGGTGGAATCCTCTGTAGATGTCTGTTTGGTGTAGTTCATTTATCATCTTATTCAAGCTCTGTTTCTTTACTTATCCTCTGTCCAGATGTTCTATCGAATATTGAGAATGTTGTATTGAAGTCTCCAACTATAAATGTACAGACATCTATTTCTCCCTTTAGCTTTGACACTGTGTGCCTCATGTATTTTGGGGCACTTAGGGTAAATGCATAAATATTTTGTATAGTTATTTCTTTTAAGTGAATTGCCACTTTTATTAATATATAATGACCTTCTTCTTCCCTTATTATAATTTTGCATTTAAAATCTATTTTGTCCGATATTAGTATAATTACTCCAGGTCTTTTTTTGGTTACTATTCACATGGGTTATCTTTTTCTAACCTATCACTTTTAACCTGGTTGTGTCCTTATGTCTGAGGTGAGTCTTTTGTATACAGCATATAGATAGCTCATATTTTAAAAAATCTCTTCTATCAGTCTATGTCTTTGGGGACTTCAAGACATTAACATCCACTGTTATTAGTGTAAAGGCATTATTTACTTTATCCATTTTGTCCTTTGGCCTTCTGTTGTCATATTTTACTATTGTCTGTCTTTCTATCCATTAATTTACCCTTCATGTTAATCTTCATTTCTACACTCTTCTCCAAGTCTCTCCCCATGTTATTTCCTTTCAGGCTTTAGCACCCCCTTTAGTGTCTTGTAATTCCAGTCTTATGGTAACATATTCTCAGTTTTTATTAGTCTTTGAAGACTTTGAACTTGCCCTCACTTTTGAATGACAATTTTGCCATTTACAGAATTCTTGGCTGGCAGTTTTTCTCTTTCAGTATACTTCATACCACTTTCTTCTCACTTCCATAGTTTCTGATGAGAGGTTAACACTTAATCTTCTCAAGTCTCCATTGTATGTGATGCTTTGCTTGTCTCTTGCTGCTTTCAGAATTCTCTCTTTACCTCTGGTATTTGTCATTCTGAATTGGAGTCTAAGGTTATGTCTGTTTGGATTGCATTTTCCTTCTTGGATATTGATATTTATGTCTTTCTTAAGGGTTGGGAAGTTTTCAGTCCTTATTGCCTCAAATATTCTTTCTGCCCCTTTTCCATTCAGTTCTCCTTCTGGGACACAAATAATGGGTATGTTTGTGTATTTTGTGCTGTCATTCAATTCCCCGAAACCCTGTTCCATTTGTTCTATTTTCTTCTCTTTCTGTTGTCCTGTCGTTTCCAGTTCAGAATTTCTAGCTTCAAAATTACTCATTCTGTCTTTGAGCAATTCAATTCTGCTCTTATGTGGTCCTAATGTATTTTTAAAAAAATGTATGCCCCCTCTTGCCGCTTGCTTGCTGTCTGCTCTCTATGTCCATTTACTGTGTGTTCTTCTGTGTCTGTATTTATTTATCCCCCTCCCTTGAGGCTTGCTTGCTGTCTGCTCTCTGTGTCCATTTGCTGCGTATTCTTCTGTGTTTGCTTGTCTCCCTTTTTTGTTGCATCACCTTGCTGAGCCAGCTCTCTGTGGTGCCTGAGTGAGCCTGCCTTCACAAAGAGTCTCCAGGATGCAAACCAAGGGCCTCCCATATGGTAGACAGGAGCCCAATCAATTGAGCCTCAGCTGCTTCCCAGTCCTAATGTATTTTTAATCTCATCCATCATGTCTTTCATTCCCATAAAGTCTTATTTTTCTTTGCAGGCTTTGAAATTGTTCTTTATGTTCAAATAGTGTCTTCTTATATACTTTATCTCTTTAGTCATATTTTCTTTCAATTGATTTAGGGAGCTGTGTAATTATCATTGATTCACTGCCTTAAATCCTATAAATCTTCAGGATATTTGGCTTGTTCCTTTGGCTGGACCATCCCTTCCTTCTTTCTAGTATGGTTTATAATTTTTTGCTGATGTCTAGGCATCTGAATATGTTGGTGAATTTACTCTAATGGCCAATTTTACTCTCTTGCCTATTTTTCCCCCCACAGCTCTTTGATATTTGGTTCAACTTATTCTAAGTTAGTAAAATTGCTTGGCTTAAATTATCAAAATTGGGCCAGGGATGTATTAATAGGGCACAGATTTTCTCCCAAGAGTTAGAGTACAGAGAGAACCAAAAGCAGTTTTTGTCCATGCAATTTCCAGACCAGCCAGCAGATGGCAGGCAATGGTGCACCTTTCCACAGAGCTGTTTCAATCTGTTTTCCTGTGTTTTGGTCTGGCCAGAGACTAGATTCAAAGCAGGTTTTGCTGGCAGAATTCACTGAAGAAAAGACTCCTGACTCCCACTCCCCTTTTCCTTGCAACAGTTAACAGAAATGAAGATGTCTATTCCCTTCTCAATTAGCTGCAGTTTGTCAAGGGTTTTTCCACAGCTTAATATCTTGGAGATAGGGAAGGAGAGACCTTCCTGGCTGCCATGTGGGTTTGGTAACTCACATTTGTTATTTTGGGTTCTTTGTCTCTCTGTCTCTCACCTTCCTGGGAGTTGTGTAGTACTCCCCTGGTCTGCTGACCCCCAAAGCATGTCCCTCAGACAGCTTTTGGCTCTTTCTCTATTGTTTTTGTGAGAGAGTTGAGTCCTGCCTGCCTAGTCTGGTGCCATCTTCCCACAATCCCCTTGGTGATATTCTTGTTTGATATGGGTGGAAAATATTGTCAACAGGAAATATTTATGGGAAAACCTGATAGCAGTACGCTGTCCAAAGATATATTCCTTTATGTTCTGTAATTACTGACCCAAAGACTCCATTTCATAGAGATATAATATAAAAAAGAAGAAATCATGAATAATGTGTTTCATAAGCTCAACAATAAACTTGGGAATAATTATTTTATAATTATTATGAAGATTTTGAAAGATAATAGATCTATGGGTATTGTTTAACTGGCTCAGTGCATAATCAACAATGAGAAGTTACTACTTCCTCCTTTATGAAAAATATTTTCCAGAGACTTGTCAACAAGGTGTTTGTTGAGCCTCATCTTGGTATAGTCTATCCTTCATTTTCTAATGGTTTTGTGATTTAAGCGGAACTTATTATAATGTTAATCATTATGTATGTGCTAGAGATTATGCCAGTTCTTCTAGATATATCATTTCCAAACTGCATGACAACCCACAAAATCCTTATTATAGTTTTTAAAAAGAAATAGTTTGTACAAGATCATCAAACTATCATCACAAGAAAATGAAATTCAAATGAGGTCCGTTTCACTGCAACCTGTCATATATTAGTGAAGTTGAAATAAAGCTATTTCAATGGGCCAAAATTATTTTGATAAGTATATATGTATATAATATATGCGCTGTGTGTTTATATTTTCCTGTGTAAAGCTGCTACAAGGGTGTTTTCATGTGTTTTTTGTTTCAAATGTCTAGAATTAAAATAGTTCAGAAAAAAACTTAGCTCATTTAACTGATTTAGTATTGATATTGACTTAATTTTTGCTTTTTATCTAGTTTTTATTAAAATCTGTTTAAATAGATAACTGTAAATGGAATACACAGATATGTTATAAAAATAAATCTTGCTTTTCCTCAAATGTTTCTGTTTATAGAAGGAAAAAAATTAAATTTCCTTGCCTCATACTTTATTTTTGTGTTTTCCAATAAAGTAGCCACTATTGATAGATGACTATTTATTACTTGTAATGTGGCTTGTACAAATTGAGATTTGCTGCTTGACATGTAAAACGTATACCCCAAAAATAAGAATTTAAAAATACCTAATTTTCAATTTTATTACATGCTAATAATGATAGTATTTTGAATATGCTGGGCTAAAAAATATATATTATTAAAAGCAATTTCACCAGCTGCTTTTACATTTTTATGTGGTTACTTTTTTAACATGGCTACTAGACAATTTAAAATTCTGTGATGCATGTATGTAGTATACACTATATTTATATTACACAGTGTTATTTGAAATTTTCTTTTTCAATGCTGGAAATGAATAGAAGAGAGAATGCTTATCTTTCTCCTTTTCAGAAAACTCTTAATATCCTGCAGTAAAGTAAATCCGCTGATCGAATTTACTGTAGAAGCCATAGGGAAAGTCATAAAAAGAATAGAATATTCCGCACATTTGAACAATTATTCTGTGTTTGGTTTTAATTCTGCTGTTTCATGATCAAGTATTCTGTATTGGCAACACACAGTGTTAAACTCCAAGTAACATATAATAGACTGATAGCAACCACAGCACAATTCGAGACCATAAACCACTTACATATATTTTGATTAGAAGTTCATTGCCTTTGGATAACATTTATACATTTAAGACTATAAAATATTCAAAATATTAAACTTGGAGATTTCTAAAATGATTTAGAAATTGTGATATAAAGGACACCACAGTCAAAGTCAAATAGAAAATCTTTAGCGCGTAGAGTCTAAAGTCAATTATTTATACCATATAGCTTGATGTGGTGCGTATTCCCTTCCTTCCTTGCCAAAAGTTATTGTCAGCACAGGAGGAGAGAATTACTTTGGCAGAAAAGGGTAAAGAGCAAAGGTGGAACGTGGAAACCATTCATGCGGGGATATAAAAGCTGCCAACTGAAATGTACTACACTCTTCTGAAAGAAAGGGCAAAGAAAAATTGAAAGTGGTACAGAAAGCAGATCAAGCAAATGGAGAAGTCCATGAGACTAGGCCAGGGAGAAGGAAAGCAAATCTCCAGTTGATGTTGGCCAGGGCAGGACCAACCCTTTGCTGGCAGGAACCTGTGCCCCAGCCAGACCAAACATACTGCTGCATAATATTTTCCAGGGCTGCTGAAACTTTTTGATGTTTTGAAGGGTTTAATAGGTATTTTAATAGGAAGATGTAAGAGACCATTTCAAATAAGACTAGCATGGTGCTACTAAATTGCCATAGATCCCACCGCTTTAAAATTAACAGCCAGAACAAATTTTATACTTATTCCCAACCCCTATGACTCACTGTCTAAATTGCCAAGATAGCTGTATTTTGTTATAAGTTAAGCTAGTCATGTTTTCTCTATTCCATTCTGTTCTCATATTATGAAAGTACACTTAAAAAAAAATAAATGTATAATAATGTTGGTAATTTGACCTGAATAAATATCTCTTCATATAAGGAAAATTAAATAGAAAAACAGTTAACTGAAAATTTTAAATGGCAAGATCATTTTGTCAAAGAAAAAATTAGCAGAAAAGGAAAACAGATGTTATTGCAAAGAGTCAGAACAAAGCAGACATTTGTAGATAACTTAAATTTGGAAATTATGTGGATGTATTTAATTCTGTTGAGTAGTACCTATTAAATGTGATGGGAAATGCCCTTTATGGCAGAAGATGAGACACTATAAGAAGTTAATGAATAAAATGAAAAGACATGTCTAATATAAGAGAAGGATGCAAGGAAACCTGTGAAACAGACTTCAAAATTGTTTTGCTTGCAGAGTATAGCAGAAATGAAAATATAACAAACTTGAAAATATTTCCCAGAATTCAGAGGAAAAAGAAAAACCAAAGTGATTAAAATTCTTTAAAAGGACATAATTCATATATTTAAAACAAAAAAGGGAGGTCAGATAAATATAGATGTCTGAAGGATTAATTGATGATCAAGAGATGGAAAGAAATGAAGAAAAATAAAATTATATGCGAAATAATGCATTTATAACTTCCTCAGCTGAAATTTAAAGACTTAGCATATATATTAAACATGCTCTTACAATGACATTAACCTATTAATCAATGATTTACATTTAGATTTATTATATTCACATTCAAAGGTAAAGGAAGAAAAAAAACATTTTAACACTTTGGCAGAAATAAAAAGGGATTTTTTTTAAGGCTCAAATAAATCTGGGTCTAGTCCTCACTGAAAAAACTAATTTGCATTGGGTATGAGAACTTGGTTAGAAATTTAAATGTGTATGAAACTACAGACATGCTATTTAGTGGGGGGTAGGATATAATAATTGCTTATAAGGAACTGCACCACATATATAAGCACCGACAAGCAGACCTCCATATACCTAAGAAATAACTTAAATTTGAAGATTCAACAATGAGGAAATTGTAGTATGCATTAGCTATTTATGAAAATCAAGACTGATCAATCATTTAAATCTAAAATATAATTATATTAAGATAATTCCTCATATAGGAGGATATTAAAAAAAGTAAGTTCCTTCTTGATGTTAATGACAGAGCGAAAGAGACTTGAAAAACATAAACGACTCATAAGAAATAAAAGCAAGATCTCTAACGCCCAAATCAAGAGCAGAGGAAAATCATAAAAGCAATTCCTATAAGAAAAGAGAATGTATAGACAGCATCCAGAAAACAAAAGCAATAAGGACAGGAAAAAGCACCTTAATTTTTACTTATGATAGTACAAGGTAATGTATTTTTAAAAATTTGATAAAAGATTAAATCTCTCAGATTGAGGTAAAATAAAACCATTCACATTTTGCCTTAAAGAGGCATAGGAGTGAATCGGCAGAAATGGAAGAGGCCTGTGGGAGAGCACACCCTGGGCTGCTCCCTGTCCCCACCTCCCACTGCTCCCCTCCCTCTGTAACAGGAGACCTCGTGGGCACAAGAGAACAGCGTTTGGAGGGATGTTTAAATTTCTACCAGATCTTGTGGGGAAGTCACTGTGGCATCATTCTATAGACCTGAGCAGATTTAGCTGGGAAAAGAAGAGACCTGTCTTCCCTGGTCACAGCTCAGCACCTAGAAACCCCTCAGGGGAATCTTTGTAGGGCCTCTTGGCTGCTTGTCTACCTATAAGGACTGCTGAAGCCTGAGGATCTGGTGAAATTCCAGGAGAACAGCATTGGTCATTTGCCCATTTCCAAGTCCCCCATGGTTGGGAGACAGACACCTTGAGTGTTCAGGAGCCTGGGCTTTCTTCCTGAAAGCCAGTGTAATTTCTCTGCTGCTTCCACATAGCATGCTCGCAGAGCAGACACTGCCATCCCATCGACACCTGGCTTGCTACTCTTGGGACTCTTGAGCAGACACTAAACCACATCTAGGCTGGTCACCCAGAACAAGACTTAGTCAGTAAAAGGACGATTTATGGAGATGAGATTACAATTTCAAATTTAATTGATGGGACCTCTGTTCAAGATAAGATGGAAGAGATCACCAGAGGTCAATGCCAAAATGGCCAGGTTAAAATACCTTATATTCAAAGGAATCGGAAAAGTGTGAAAGCATCAAGGACTAGTTGGACAAAATCTTTAGAGAGAAGAGAATCTTTCCAATGCAAGCTAATGATCACCCACCAAGAATTTTTTAATTGTTGCCCTGGGGAATATGCCAATTCTGATCATGGCTTGGCTCAGGCAGAGAACCACTACTGAGCATGGGTGGAGGGAACAAGCAATGCTTTTAGGGATCACAAATTTGGAATGATAAATTCAAGACTTAAGGTCCAGTTTTTCTAAAATGGCATTTGATGAATTCTGGGGCTGATTTGGAGGCTAAGAGTTAAGCAAAAACTTCTGAATAGAAGAAAACTTTTTCCATGGTCTCAAAATACTTTTTTTAATTTAATTTTTTATTTTTTAAAAGATATTTTGATTACATAAATGTTACATTAAAAATATAGGGGATTCCCATATGTCCTGCTCCCCACACTGCCCACTGTTACCCCCATTTAAAAACGTCCTTCATTAGTGTGCTACATTCATTGCAATTGATGAACACATTTTGGAGCATTGCCACTAAGCATGGATTTTAGTTTACAGTGTTTACACTCTCTCTCACACAATTTTGTAGGTTATGGCAAGATATATAATGGCCTGTATCTGTCATTGCAATGTCATTCAGGAAAAGGTAAAGAGTTAATATGGCTAAGAGACTTCAAAGTGAGTCAGGAGGTCATTCCAGAGGTTACACTTATGCACATCTCAGAGGAATCTCATTGACTGCCAAATTAGACATAACCCCAAATAGCAGGGCTCCTGAGGGTGCTGGAGACACCCAGGCACTAAGGTCAGGGCAGATAGCTCATGAGTTTGGTGCCTTGCCAGTGGACCCTACTTTGGGATTTGTGTTCCCCAGTGTGACAGAGTTGGACTCAGTTGTGATTTCCTTACACATGGCTCTTTAGTTCCTTCTATTTGAACCTATAGATGGTACTGGAATTGGTAGGTGTATATCCAGGGGACTTGAATCTTTGCACTGTCCATTTGCCAGTTGGGCCTGAGTCCTGATGGAGTTGTAACACATTCTCTCCAGTTCATTTGACTTACCTAAGACAACTAACAAGGAGGTGGACAACCACCACACCAAGGAACTGAGACAGTCTAAAACTGCAAGCAAGAGAGTCCCAACCATTGGCCGAATGGGACTGAAGCCCCCTCTCAATTAGAGGTGGGGTGGGCATCACCATCCCAGAATCTTCAGGATTGGGGAATGAACTATGGACGTATTGGTATTTTACTATAGACTTACTGTGATTCTAATGATGAAAGAACTTATATCACTGCTGTGGAGGCAGAGGCCACAGGAGGTTCTGAGGTTAGGAAGAGGGAAAATAGTTGTAACAGGGGCATTTTCAGGACATGAGAATTGTCTGAATGACATTGTAATGACAGATACAGGTCAAAATACTTTTTAAAAAGGCTACAAAGAGAGGAAGGCCTAGAGAATACGGTCCTAGAGAAATTACTTTTCTTTTGGAATTTATTGATGATAATATAATTAGTCTTGAGGCAAAAAAGGATAAAACATGGGTACAAAGATCACTATAAAAGTAAATAAAAATAGGCAAAAGATTAAATGAAAAAGAAGGTGAAAAGCAGAACATTTAATTGTACTACTAGGCTATACAGTAGATAATCCTAATATTCTCATAAAAATATAATTTTATTTAACCAAAAAATTTGATATAACATGTATTGGTATGACAAGAGAGGAGAATGTTGGAGGTCATGGTGGTGTAAGAGCTAAAATCTTCATCTACTCTAATGAGTTCTCAAGAGATAATATAAAGTGAATAAAGCAATGAATAGCAGGAAAAGTATATGCTATAGAAACTTGAGAATAAATAAATACAAAAGTGTTTGCTTCTGGGAAGCAGGCCTTCAATTAAAATGAAATATATTTTAAATTTTATGGGGTCAAATATGTCATAATTTATAGCATAGTTATAGACTGCTTAAAAAAATCTTCTACATTGCAAGATAACAAAAAAATCTCATATTTTCTCATAATATTTCCACAACCTACTATGGAGTTTTAAAAAGATTATCTCTTTAATATTCTTATAGTTTAATTTTGTACAGATTGGTACTGAGGTAACCTTTATATCAGGCTGAAATCTATATCTAATGTCACAGATTTACTTATTTTTAATGAGTCACTAATTTAAACAAGTTTAGGTAGAGAGCTCATGGACTCATGAACTCTTAAAAATCTTAATACAATTCCATTAAGTTGTAATAAGGAAAATATGTAAATTTATTTGTATAATAGTTAAGATATTTTATGGATGTTAACTATCACAAATATCACAGTCCTCCTCAAATAGAATTTAACCGAATAACAGATACTACACACTTTCTTTCCTGCTTTTTGTATTTTTCCTAAAGTTTGAATTTTAAAAACATAAAGGGAATTTCATGCAAGAGGAGTTAGGAATCCTTCTCAAATTAAAGGCTTAGTTTACAGTGCACTACTATAAAAATCCTCACATTGATCTATTGTCAATAGAATAACATAATCCTCTCTAAATCAATGTTCTTTAGCCTTTCTCTCTAGGCCTCTTCCAATTTTTGAGACTGGGGCGCTTGACGGGTTTGCAGCATCGCCAAACCATCATGCCACAGTTATCGATCCCCGAGCACACAGCAAGGTGAAATGACAGCAATCTAATCCCCAGCAAAGTCTGGCAACAGGAAACGCACACTGTCTATTAAGGAAGGCATTCATGCTTTTCAGTTCTGAAATTCCTGTCATTAAATATTACTTTACAGTGTTTTTAATGCTCTATGAATCTCTGGGGTAAGAAACACCAAGTCCAGAGCATTTGTCAAGATGTTTGTTTTTTTTCCTCCCTGTTTCCAAATACTTTTTCTAACTGTTGTAGCTTTTGGTGACACAATTTAGAGAGCACCAGTTTATAACATGAGTCACTGCATTAGGAACCCTGAAATTATTTTTAGTCCTATCCTTGGGGCAAATAAGTATTGTTATTCTTACATTTTTATAAATTATCTCATCTTTTGCTACCGATTATTAGGCTTAATGTGAGGGGTTGTGATAGGTTTACGGGTGTATTTTGTAGCCTTCAAAAACCATTTCCCTCCTTTTCTAAATAAATAGTCAGAATCTAAAAACCATCACAGGATGCAGCCTTAAATTACTCAGTTTTATGCAACAGTTCTTTCTAAAGCAGTAACTTCCTAAAGTCCACATTTAAGATGAGATAATCTAGCCCAAAATGTTATTTTACATCTAGGGAAGTTAATTAAAGGCTTATGTATAAGAACTGCCTTCTCTTTCAGCCGTAATATTCTCTGAACTAATGTCAAATAATTCACAGAGAATAAATAATAGGACTGAAAGCAAGCTAAAGAGAACTGATCTAACAGTTTGCCTTTACACCTGAATGTATAATATAACCAAGAGAATAGTAACTCATGCATTAAAAAATACCATTTATAGATCTATATACTGTTGTCTTGCTCTTTATTCCAAGTCTAATGTTAAAATGAAATATTTCTTTTTTTGATGAAGAAAAGGGTGGAGTTTATTCTTTATTTCATGACGCATTGCAAGATATGAAAGTCCACATAGCAATAAGAGAGACACGGGGGAGAGGCTTCATACAGTATGTACAGTTTGAAACTGTTCAAGTATAGTTTCACTGTAAAAAGAGCCACATAACAAATCACATTTAAAAAGAGTTCCTAGCAGAGAACCAGCAGGACAACCTTATACCAAGCATAGTACACAAACAGCTTTATACCTCAGCTGTACAACCTAAAAGCTGAAGTCCAAGACTGCCATCCTGAACATGGAAGGTACAGCATTCAGAGGTAGTTTCTGGAGCAACATTATGATCATCTTCTTCTACAGAGAAATATTTCTCAATCAAGCTTAATGAAGCCTTGAAAATAGACTCATTTTCATGGTTTTGTAGAGCTTCAATTTTGTCCAAGCCTCCATATTCTTCAATCAATATGCTACGTTTCTCAGTTTCGCCTAGGTTCTGAGCAGCCTGAGCGATAGTTGACACAGCATCCAGAATAAGCAGAATAACTTGGGTATCTTTCGCAGTCTAAAGGTTCATCAATGGTTCTATTAGGCCACAGTGGGTGAGTTGTAGTCTGTTCAACTGTTCCACTACTTGTTTAGTCGGTCACAGCCCAACCAGCTTCTTGTTATGTCTTAAAGTCTGCCTTAGAAAGAATGCTACCAAGGAGGACAATCTACAACTCATGACTTGCTGTATCTGATCCTGACAGCCATCTGTGGTATCTGGCATTGGCCAGGTAGCTTACTTCTGAATATTAGGTTTGGAGTTAGTTATCAGGCTGGAAAAGAGAGCAAGTGCTCCTGCATCTCTTATAATCTGAGTCTGTTTGTCTGTCCTAGTGACAGTATTCCCCATGGCTCTTGGTGCAGGACTCACTGTTGGCACATCAGTAGCCCACAGGAGCATCACAAGCTGGGCATATTTCCAGTTTTCACAACCATTTCAATCCATACATTTGGACCTTGACGGGTAAGATGGGAAATGGCCCAGCAGGTATCTGCTAATACTTCTGGATCATCATGATGCAGGAGACGAACTAAAGCAGGAAGAATGTGCTCAACAGCATCGAACAGGCACACAGGGTTCTTGTTTCGACAAAGGTGTGAAAGTGCGCAGGTAAGATTATGTAAGTAACCATATGGTAATGATGACATATCAGGAGCTGCAGGTAGAGCCAGTGGAGGACTGACAGTACCATGCCTGATAACCAAGTCTTGGAAAAATGAGCCATCATCTGCAATGTTTCCTAGAGCCGAGACAGCTTGCTCACTGATGTGAGCATGGGGAGATGCCAACAAAGAAATGAGTGCTGGGATAGCACCTCCGTCTACCACAGCCTTCGTCTGTTCTGACGTCCCAAAGCAAGGCTAGTGAGTGCCCAAGCAGATTCTAATTGAATGGGAGTACAATCAGTTCTGCCCAAGAGGGACACAAATTTTGGAATCAAAACAGCCTGGATTATGTTGCCTATGGTGGGGCAGGGGGAGGGGGCTCTTTCTCCCTAGAAAGAAGTTTCTTAGCAGGTTGCGTAGCTTGCAGCTGGCTTTCGAAATTGTTTCTATTTATGCCTTTGCCATTGTCATCAACAGACTAATTTACAGTGCCCTGGTTGTTACGGTTTTCCTGCAGTGGAGAAGTAGCGTCATCATGAACATTGCTGATTTTTTTTTTTTAAAGATTTATTTATTTTTATTTATTTCTCTCCCCTTCCCACTCCACCCCGGTTGTCTGCTCTCTGTGTCTATTTGCTGCATCTTCTTTGTCCGCTTCTGTTGTTGTCAGCAGCACGGGAATCTGTGTTTCTTTTGGTTGCGTCATCTTGTTGTGTCAGCTCTCCGTGTGTGCGGCGCCATTCCTGCGCAGGCTGCACTTTCTTTTGTGCTGGGTGGCTCTCCTTACAGGGCGCACTCCTTGTATGTGGGGCTCCCCTACGCGGGGACACCCCTGCATGGCAGGGCACTCCTTGCGCGCATCAGTACTGCGCATGGGCCAGCTCCACACGGGTCAAGGAGGCTCAGGGTTTGAACCGCGGACCTCCCATATGGTAGACGGACGCCCTAACCACTGGGCCAAGTCTGCCACCAACATTGCTGATACTTGTTCTTTGTAGCATCTGCCCATCCTTCTTTAGCGTTCCACAGAGCCACACTAAATTCTATAAGCCCCTCCCTCCCTTCTGTATCGGCTTTCCCTTCTTCTTGAATGCTATGCTGGTGAGTTAGCACTCTCATTGGTGGACACGGTTGTGCGACAAAGGGAGAGAGCTGCAGAGCAGGGTCAGGCTACCACAAGAGGCAGTGTGGATTCCCAGGCTGAGGGTCAAGTGTCCTCTTATATTCCTTTTTTTGGGAAAGATTTATTTATTTATTTATTTATTTATTTATCTGCCCCCTCCTTGCCACTTGCTTGCTGTCTGCACTCTGTGTCCATTCACTGCGGGTTCTTCTGTGTTTGCTTGTCTCCCTATCTGTTGCATCATCTTACTGTGCCAGCTCTCTGCGGGCGTGGATCAGCCTACCTTCACAAGGAGGCCCCAGGAAGCGAACCCTGGGCCTCCCACATGGTAGATAGGAGCCCAATCGCTTGAGCCACATCTATTTCCCCTATATTCCTTTTTAACATTAAGTTCTTCTACTTCTATTCAGTCATCTCTTGCAACAAAGAATTGCCAAGCATCTTTCTCTGAACAAAACTTTGTTTAATGATTTAATGGTCAAATTGCAGCCACTGTTAAAAGTAACAGAAGCTTAAGTCCAGCTAATATCTCTTCATGGGAAATATACTCAAGACTTTTCTTCATTGTTGCCAATTTCTTGAGATCCTTTTATTATTTTCATTTATAGAAATAGAATTGAAAATGTTGGGGAATTTTAAATATTAAAAAATATAACTGAATTAAATGAAAAAATTATTAGTGAGGCAGTGGCCAAAGACAAATTTTATTGACCTGTTTTCATCTTTATTTAATCTGTCTTTAATTTAGACCTCTTAAAGTAACCAAAAAACATTTTGGCCTTCTTCACAATGGAACAATAAGCATAAACTAAAATAAGGTTGCAAGCTCATAATTAAAGAGATATTGTCACTGCCATTTTACAGGTGAGAAACACAGGTTTCAAAAGATTAAGTGATTTGTTTATGTATCTTCAGCATATCTGACAGTTTCCAAAACACTCTCTTCTATAATTCTGGTAAGACAACCAAGTGGAAGGTCTTTTCAATCCAACAAACATGCATACGATGCTAACACAAATCATGTTATCATTGGAAGCTGATATTTCCTACCTAGAAAATGGAGATGAATATTCATTTCTCAGAAAGCAGGTAGGATACTGCCTGTCATGTAGGGAAAACCATCAATAAATGAGATAAACTGGTGATATTATACTTGTGCATCAGAAGTCCTTTTCTATACTATCAGACTTTATTATGTGAGTTATTCTTTAACATTTTTTCCCTTATTAATTGTACTCTGTTCCTTTAAGACCACTTTCCATTCTAATTCTCTTCTAACACAAAATAATATAGAATTATAGGATTGAGAATTCTCTATTTCTTTATCCAGGCCATCAATGTGGCTATTGAGTAGCTTACTTAGGACAAATCCTGTTTCATCATGACTTCTGTTATAGATGGGTGCCTGGCCCCAATAATTATGGTCAGCTTGTACGTAGGAGTATTTTCTCCCAATAGAATATATCTGAATAGGGGGTATGTGCCTCTCTGCTGTCTAGATCTTTCAAGGACCAAGGAAGAAAATTATTACATTCAAAATGGAAATTATTTTCATATTTAAACTTGCAAAGTCATCATAGGAAAAAATTATACTAGTCTAGTAGAGTTTGTTTTTGAAAAGTCTCTTTTAAACTACAATGTAAACTATAATCCATGCTGTGTAGCAGTGCTCCAAAATGTATTCATCAAATGCAATGAATGTGTCCCACTGATGAAAGAATTTGGTGATGTGGGAGGAGTGGAAGGGTGGGGAGTGGGGATATATGGGATCCTTTTATATTTTTTAATGTAATACTTTTTATGATCTATGTATCTTTAAAAACTTTTAAAATCTATAAAAAATTAAAAAAAATAAAAATTATGAACTGGAAGAAAAACAAGAAAAGGCTCTTTATGGATTTTTAGTTCTTTAATGAATTTAGTGAACATGGAGGTTATGAATATATCTTTAAAATTTACTCTTTCCTAAGCAGCAGAATTATCTTCATTGACAGTAGGCATTTCCAAGTTTTCCTTCATTGGTTATGTATACAAAACAATATAAAATTTAGCACTCATCTGAAGATGAAGGAACTGGATATTTTGAAGTTATTACCATCTTCATAATAGTATAAAAAGGGAAGAAAAAATATTACATGGCCTTTAGACACAAATAATGTCAGCAAAGCAAAAATGTATTAAAATTAGAATGAACAATTTTCATGTCCTCCATTCTATTTGGTGTGATGTATCTAAAGTTCAGTCACAGTAAGGAAAATTGCATGTCTACCAAGGCAAGAATACTTCAAGATTATCTAATTTCCCACACAATCAAAGACTACATTTTTACCCCGGGGAGAATTAAGGGCCAGGCCAGGCCAGGGCATGCAAAGCTTTCGCATTTTGGAGGAAAATGTGCACCATGTATGAATCTGTTCTACACTCATCTTCAAAGTGGATGGAAAGCTCTCCTTGGGTGATGGAGAAAACACAATGTTGAAAACACTTAATACAGTCAACTGTCTGCCAGTTTCTTTCTTCCATATATATTGATTAACCTCTGTTAGAGCTGGGTAATAAGGCATTACTGAAATAGAAGAACAAAAGCAAACTAAGTCCTATGTACAGTGTTTTACATTTTACATAATTTTTGTGGTACCTTACAATAAAATATTAAACTTTCCCTATTGCAATATCTTTGTATTTAGGTTGACCAATATAAACAATGCTTAAATTACTATAGTAATTTTTAAATATGTATATTTGAAATCTGGTTGAAATATAACAATAATTTAATACAAATAGATATATTTAAACAATACTGGGTTCCTTCTTTAATGTGGTTATGAGTATGATTCTACTTAAATAGAACTTAGAATGTATCAATTATATAAATACAATGGCTCCCTTATCACCTGTCCAATAAGCTGTATGGTTTCCAATTTATTTTTTCTTATAGATATTACAAATCTTTCATCTTTTATGAGAAATGTGTTCTGAGAGTTCCCTTTGCTTTTCAAACGTTTTACAGTTAAAAAAGAGATAACTTCACCATAACATGTACCTTGTTATCAAAAAAATAATAAAAATTCAGAAGCACATCAGTTCAAGTATTAATTGAGTTTCTTTTACTAGTATTTCTACTTAATGAAAATAATGTCACTATGTTTTAGAAAACATGACAGAAAAAAGGATATCCGCATTTTCTTATTTAATCTTGAATTCATTATATTATATAGAACAATTACCGGCTTTGTAAGTGCCTGAATTTAGTTTCCATGTTCTCATTTGCCTCCTTCTGTTCATCCAGAGATCTCTGGAGCTTACGAATCTGATTCAGGGAATCATCAAGCTGAAAGCAAAGTAGACAATGCTTGTATTAAAGTGACTGAAATGAGGAAAGCCTTTTAAAAGAAACTGTATTTTCCACAACACATTCTCTTCAGTGATTCATGCATCATTTTCTTCTGTATAATTAATTGCATGCATAAGTGGAAACACTCATTTTTAAAAAATGAATGCACATACTGAACATTAAAATAAACATCTATATGAAAAGTAGAATAATTGACAAAATCTTTTCTACCTAAGTACTATTCCTAAATTCCTATTCTTGATGCTCCTTTCTGAATAAGTCACTATACTGGAATTTCTATTTATCCCCAAAACTTTGAAAATATATAGTTTTTATATACACAATGTATACATATGATAAGTATATTAATATATTATAAATATTATATATATTCAATGAATGTGTATATGTAAACATTCTTAAGGTGCATTGTTTTTTTTTTCTTTTTTAAAGATTTATTTTATTTATT
Source organism: Dasypus novemcinctus (assembly GCF_030445035.2). Classification (NCBI taxonomy): domain Eukaryota; kingdom Metazoa; phylum Chordata; class Mammalia; order Cingulata; family Dasypodidae; genus Dasypus; species Dasypus novemcinctus. The sequence goes on along the minus strand of NC_080688.1, from coordinate 85,901,330 downwards.
TAATTCCCCCCCCACCGTTGTCTGTTCTCTGTGTCTATTTGCTGCGTCTTGTTTCTTTGTCCGCTTCTGTTGTCGTCAGCGGCAGGGAAGTGTGTGCGGTGCCACTCCTGGGCAGGCTGCACTTCCTTTCACGCTGGGCGGCTCTCCTTATGGGGCGCACTCCTTGTGCATGGGGCTCCCCTACATGGGGGACACCCCTGCGTGGCAGGGCACTCCTTGCGCGCATCAGCACTGCGCATGGGCCAGCTCCACACGGGTCAAGGAGGCTCGGGGTTTGAACTGCAGACCTCCCATGTGGTAGACGGACGCCCTAACCACTGGGCCAAAGTCCGTTTCCCTTGTTTTCTTTTAGTTTATAAAATGGGTACTGTGCTCTGTGTAATCTTCTGGAATTTGCTTTTTTAATTCAGTTGCTAAGACTCATCTATGTTGTTGTCTCTGTAGTACATTCGTTTTTATCTATTTTCTAATATAGAACTGCGCAAGTGTAACAAGATATAAATATCCACTGTCTTGTTCATTAGTATTTTAATTTTTCCAGTCTTTTCAGATCTGAATATTCTTGTGTATGTCTACTGGTTTTATGTGCAACATTTTCTTTTGAGATATATCTAGGAGGAGAATTACCAGATTATACTTAAAAAAAATTTTTTTTTAAGCATTATATATATTTTTTCTTCCTCTTCCCCACCTGCTGTTTTTGCTGTCTGTGTCCATTTACTATGTGATCTTCTGTATCTATTTCTCTTTTTGTCTTCTCTTTTCTTTCTCCTCTAGGATTCACCAGGATTTGATCCTGGGGAACTGTGATGTGGAGAGAGGTGCCCTATCAATTGCGCCACCTCAGTTCCTGGTCTCTGTTGTGCTTCACCTTCACTTTCCCCTTTGTCTCTCTTTTGTTGCATCATCATCTTGCTGTGTGACTTACTTGTGTGGGCACTGGCTCACTGCATGGGCACTCGGCTTGCTGCGTGGGCACTCAGCTTGCCTTGTGGGCACTGGCTCACCACATGGACATTCACGTGGGCCCTTGGCTTGCCACATAACATCGGCCCTCATGTGTGTGGGCACTAGGCTCACTGTGCAAGCAACCATGTGGTTGCTCGGCTCACCATGTAGGCACTTGGCTCACAGTGCAGGCACCCACATGGGCAATTGGCTCACCGTGTGGGCACTCAGCTCACTGCGCGGGCCCTTGGCTCATCACGCAGGCACTGGCTCCCTGCACAGGCACACTTGCCTTTCTTCTTTTTCACCAGGAGGCCCCAGGGATTGAACCGGGTCTTCCCATATGGCAGGCGGAGGCCTTATCACTTGACCATATCTGCTTCCCAGATTATACTTTTAATTGAAGTGAAATTCCCATAACTTAAAATTAACAGTTTTAAGGTGAACAATTCAGTGGCATTTAGTTTATTCACAATGTTGTGAAAGTACCACCTCTATCTAGTCCCAAAACATTTTCAGCACCCTAAAAGAAATCCCTGTGCCCATGAAGCAGCTACTGCCCATTTGTCACCATCCACCAAGGCCCTGACAACCACAAAGCTGGTGTCCTCGCTGGATAGTCTCTATAATGGAATCATATGATGTGTGATGTTTTGTGTCTACCTCCTTTCACTTAGCATCATGTATTTGATATTCATTGAAGTTACAGCATGTTTCAGCACTTCATTCTTTTATGTATCAGAATAATACCCCTTTGTATGGCTATAGGATAATTTGTTTATCCATTCAGCCATTGATGGACACTTGGGCTGTTTCTACCTTCGGGCTACTGAGAATCATGCCGCTATGAACGTGAGTGTTCATGTACCTGTTTCAGTACTTGTTTTCAATTCCCTTGGGTATAGACCTGTGTGTGTTCTTGTTATAATCTTGACAATAATCCTTTGTAAATTGTAAGTATTGCAGGTATCTTCACCAAGTATATACCATTTTTATAACTTATATTTTCATTTGAGAAATTTAATGAATAATAGCAATTTATTAATATGATAAAATTCTCTAATCTTTTCTCTTCTAGAAGGGACTTATTCAATATATTTTTATTTTATTATTATTTTTTAAAGATTTTTTGTTTATTTCTCTTCCCTTCCTCCCCCCTCTCCCCGCGTCCCCCCTCCCCCTAGTTTGCTCTCTGTGTCCATTCGCTGTGTGTTCTTCTGTGACCGCTTCTATACTTAACAGTGGCACCAGGAATCTGTGTCTCTTTTTGTTGCATCATCTTGCTATGTCAGCTCTCTTTGTGTGTGGCGCCATTCTTGGGCAGGCTGCACTTTCTTTGGTGCTGGGCAGCTCTCCTTATGGGGCACACTCCTTGCGCGTGGGGCTCCCCTATGCAGGGGACACCCCTGCATGGCAGGGCACTCCTTGCGTGCATCAGCCCTGCACATGGGCCAGTTCCACACAGGTCAGGAGGCCCGGGGTTTGAACTGCGGACCTTCCATTTGGTAGGTGGATGCCCTATCCATTGGGCCAAGTCCGCTTCCCTCAATATATTTTTAAATACTTCCTATTCCAAGGTTATAAAAATATTAATCTATCATCTCAATTAAATTTTTTAAAGGTTTGCTTTTGTCTTTTAAGTTCTTGGTCTGACTGGAATAAATTTATATACATAATGTGAGGAAGGGATCAAATTTTATTTTTTCTACATGGAAATACATTTTAATAGGTATGTTCATTAAATACAGTCTTATCTATTGATCTGACATATCAAATTTTTCATAGAAAATGTTTAAACATTCTACAAATAGAATTTATCTTATAAGATCTGATCGTAGGTACAATTTGCTTTTTTTTTTTGCCATTTTTATGGTCCTGCACACTTTCTGAATTACTAGAGCCTTCATCATAAATCCTTATATGTATAAAGCAAGCTCCCCTCCCAATTAATTTCACTCTGAAGTGTCCTATTCTTGATGCTCTAAAATCTTTTGAAACAATGTAAGTTCCTTGAAGAACTCTATTTGTATTTAATGGGACTTTCATTAACTCTATAGAATAATTTAAGTAATAGTCACAACATTTTGATGTTTAATGCTTTAGTTCATGAATCAGCTCTTTTTTTTATTGGTATTTAGAGCATCCTTAAAGGTTCTCAGTTAAGTATTATAATTTTGCCATTAGACGTTTCGGCTGTATTTTATTAGATTTATGTCTGGGAACTTTACATGTTAGGTATTAATATTAAAAGTGTCATCTTACAATTACTTTTTTTGTTGTTGCTGCTGTTTTTAAGTTTATTTCTGAGTTGCAAAGATTATTTCCCCTTCCCCATTTTTAGAATTTCCTGTATTACCCCATTCAATCTTGGCTGCCACAACCAGAGAGACAGAAAGTGCAAGGACCTTTCTTTTCTTGCTTCTGCAGTGGAAACATTAGCAGTAGACATTAACTGCTCCTGGTCTGTCAAGATGCATTTAAAATTACTTTTAATTTTGTCATTCATGTATAGAAATTCAATTATCATTTGAATTTATATATTGCTAAAATTTACATCTTACTAAACACTCCTTATGTTCATAACAATTGTTAATTTCCTTTGGTTGGTTAATGTAATAATAATTATTTGAAAATCAGCTCTATTTAATTTGTAATAGGACCTTAAACTTTGAAATTGAACAACTGTTGTTTAAGATATCAGTTTATCCATCTGTGTCTTAGAGCTAGCTTCTTATCCACGGATGAGAAGCTTATCTTTGAAATGGCTGTAATACTAGCACTTAATTTACAGGCTTGCAGTAGAGATGAGTTAATATACTCCATTTAGAGAGCACTGTGTTGTGTTTAGGAAACATCTAAACAGCCTTCTTGTTTTACTCGAAGGACAATTACGACTGAAGACTAGTATTATTCTGTGGACTACAATTTTAAGTGACAATTGATTACACAGTAATAACATCATCATGACTAGGAATGTTAACGTAGTAAAGGAACCCATAATATTTAAAACGTCTAAGTCCCTTAATGGACAGAACATCCAACAAGGCAAAAGTTGGAGGAGCAGCATTTAATGAAATCTAAGGTGATGACTCGAATTAGCAAAATGCTAGGATAGGCAGTCAGAAGTTTACTACTGGTATGGTGCCCTGAGGATCTGATCATATTGAAGTGATATTTTCCTATAACATAAGTTGAATTGTTTGCAAACCTTGTGAGTGTGATTAGCATGAGTCTGTGTGCAAGATGCTTCAACAACTCTAAGTTCATAGACAGAATCAAGAATCTGGAAATGGAATTTAAACTCTGGACTCTGGAACACTCTGTAGAAGCTGAGGTCTTATCCTTGAACTGTACTTCTCAGAGGGGAAAAAAAAAAAGTAGTCTCTTCCTTAAGCCTTAAGTATTATTATTTTCTTGCAGCCCTGTTCCACTAATCAAGTATTTCACAATCTTATTGAAATTTCCATCCACATGTAGCTTTAAGGAAATTTCTTGCCTCTCTCTTCGAGCAGATGGTTGTGCTATGAATCTATAAGTAAAGTTAGTGCCAATAGTGCCAGTAAGCAAAGTATAAACATAACAATTTTAGCATTTAATAAGACAATAAGGATGACCTAATATCCTTATTACATACAAAGTCAAACCATTGTCAAAGGTTGAAACTAGCTCCCAATTTCCTGATTCCTAGGTCAATGCTATCCAAGTAAAAGCACTTTAAACACTAGAAAGAATTACATAGAGTTAAGCTATTATATTTTTCTGGGAGAAAAAAATTTACTTTTGTATTCTCATGGAGAAATATTCTTTTCATTGTGTAAATTCTTTCAGTAAATTATCTGTGTGATTAGAACACGAACATTTTGTTAAAGTAGACATAATCAACATCCAACTATTATTTAGTCTAATTTCAGAATTTTAAACTTTCAGACATTGTTAGTAACATCTACATTTTATTGATATCTACATTTTTTAAGTTGATATACACCTAAATAAAATCACACACACATACACAAGGTATGTATAATCTAAATTTACTGCCTTAAATAAAGTCCTCCATATCAAGCAGAAAAAAAATGTATGCATCTTTCCATCTCTAAAATAATATGACATGCTTTTGTTAATATGTTATGTTGATATTGCTATTGTTATATTTTTTCAGATTTTATTCAAACCAATAGACAAACCGCATTTGTTGTCTATTTCATTAGATTAATTTTAGAGTAGTATTTATTAGAGTACAATTTTGTACCACACACTACTTAAAAGGTCCAGTAGACCAAGAATATAAACTGTTTTCTGACTCTTTAGATATAGCTTTGCATATTTTCATTATTTAGGGAGGAATTAGAATGCTAAGCATTCTTTCCTCATTAAACATTAATTTTCAGAAAGATTTTAATGGTACTATATATAAGAGCCAAATAAAAATTAGAGGAATAATGTAATTAATAATCATGTTTGACTAATATTAGTTTCCTGGTAATGGTAAAGAGTGAAAAAATACCCATTTCGAGAGACACATTTGGTGATTGTAGGTTAAGCAAGAGATCCCAGGCATGGTCTCCAAGTGCTCTTGTTCCTTTGAACTGTATAAGTAAACAGCCATGTAATTACAGCACTTCAGTTATTTTCATTTTATAAAGAGAAAAATAATGTTAAACGATCTCACAGAGCTGAGGTAAATCACCATCAAAGTCTTCATAGGCACTTTTTAAATGTCAAAACACAGAAATGACGGGCCTCAGCTAGCTGTCTTCCTTCCATCACTCTTCCTTAGAATTATTCATTTCAAATATTTCATTCTGCCCCCTCTAGAGGGAAAACACTTATTAAAGTTGGTGAATGTATAGTTTCCTAGGAGAGATATTACAAGCATTCATCATTTTAAAGGATAACAAATATTGTGAGTTTGCTAGTCACTAGATTTTAAATGCTTTAAGGGAATTTACTCATGTAATCTGCCCAATAGTCCTGTGATTAAGAACCAGCACCACTGTGGTAAAATGAGGATACTGAGGTGACTGGAAGATACCTTGTCTTTTTTTTTTCCATAAACAATGAATGTATAATAGTTGTTAACTTACAAAACAAACATATATAACATCAAACAAACATATATAACGCCTCACCCTACCACCAGTAACTTGCATTGTTTTTAAATCTTTTTAATTAATGATTAAAGAGCATTGTCAAAATATTACTACTGAACAAAGTATTTTTCCCCTAACCAATCCGATTATTATTATCTTTATATCACTTATATATGAATATACATAAACAATTAAGTGTATAGTAAAAGTTGTGAACTCACAAAGCAAACATGCATAACATCATACAGGGGTCCCACACATCAACCCTCCACCAACACCTTACATTGTCATGAGACGTTTGTTACAAACTATGAAAGAACACTGTCAAAAGCTTACTACTAATCATAGTTCTTATCTTACATTTGGTGTGTTTTTCCCCCAACCCACTCTATTATTATTTTTTAAATATATTTTTATGACACAAGTCATAAACTTATAAAACAATCATGCAGAATTCCCAGAATCATGTGCAGAATTCCCGGAATCATGTGCAGAATTCCCAAACAGCACCCCTCCATCAATACACCACAATGTGGTGTGTCATTTGCTACAGATAAAATAATATCATCTGATTATTGCCATGTCCATAGCGTACATTTAGCTCACATTTTCCATACTGCCTCAGTATCAGCACAGTTCATCTTTTGCATAGATGCAAGAATATTATATTATTACTACTAACCACAGTCCATAGGTCACTCCACCTGTATTTTTCCCATGATAGCTTGTCTTTTGAAACAAATTTCTTCAGAGGTACTCTTCAGGATTTGAACCAGGCTGTTTGATTCCACAAACCCACACTCTTAACTATTAGTCTATATCCAGTAAGATGCTGTCTCCCTAGGACAGATGGACAGGGTTCCATGGAATGCTAGAGATAGGTTTTCCCATTATTCTTGTCAAAGTAATGTTTGAAATAGACCTTTGTTTTGTTTTTCCAAAAGTAATCCACACACTGAATATAATCATCAGGGTGTTTGTTAAAAATTCAAATTCATTGTCCCCTTAGCAGACATCCTGATTCAAAATCTCATAAGCATGTCTTAGGCAACTATATTTTCACATATAGATGATGCTATATGTACAAAAGCTGAAAACAACAAGGAAGCATTATAGGAATTTTTTTAAAACTCCGTAAGTCTTAAGTAAGGACAGAAACTGCATTCCCAGGTACTTGCCATGAGTTGGCACAAGAGCTGAGATATTTTCATGCTTTGCCTGTCAAACAATCTCATTGCAATTTACATTTCCAGAACAACCACTTGGAGTATTTCTTTGAAAAATAAATGCCCAGCTCACCTCTTGAGAATGATTTATTAGGTCTATGGCCCAGAACCTGGGGGTGGGGAGGTCATGAAATACTTCTTAAATAAATACAATATTTCAAAATGGTACTAAAATAATCTGTTTTCCTTTTTAAATGACACCAAGAGTTTTGTCAACCTTTAAGGCTGGCATATTTGAGTATAGAATCAAGGCTGCTTTGGTCTTTAGAAATTTAGAAATATCCTTTTAATTTTGCTACCTTCAAAGGTGTTCATTTGCCACTATTGCTTGGTAACAATCTCTCCTATATTTGAAATCTATGTATTTAATATAAGCTTTAAATATTTATTGCAATAGAATGTTACAATTTTCTCATTATATGGCAAGTCTTTGAAAAACAGAGCTATCCAGTCTTATTGAAAATATAACTGATGAGCATATTTTGTAAAAATTTCCAAGAGAAAATTAAACAGGATGCTGAAATGAAAACTGGCAGTGAGTGGCTGGTTGGAAAGGGCTGGATTAAGTAAGGATATGCAAGCTGAGATCTGAATTAAGAAGATTCCAGCCATGCAAGAACCTGGGAAACATAGAAAGGAGTCTGCATTTTTGTTCTAACATCAAAAGGAAAACACTAGAGGGTTTTAAGGATTAAACAGTCACTCTTCCTTCAGGGTGGAGAATGGATTATAGGGATTCAACAGTGAAAGCAGGAAGAACAGTAGACATTTGTAAACCTCTGTAAAAGTCTAGGAAAAGATGATGGGCATAGTAATCCAGGGAGGGAGAAGAGGATAAATAATGAAACAGACAAGGGTGCACGTGTGGAAGTCTTATTAAAGGATGGAATGGGGAGAATGGGGAGGGTGGACTTAATCTAGGATGTCTCCTGATTAATGGTGGATGATAATAAAATTTCTCAAGATTGGGGAACTTTTAGGGAGGAGCAGTGCAATTTCTATTTGCCCATGTAAATTTGTGATGACCACTGGCTAAGAAGTCATGTAATCTGGTGTCAGGATATAAACTCAGCAGCCCTTGACAAAATGTTGGCACTTAGTATTGAAAGGCATGCACCCGAATGGAGTCATAGAGCAAGAATAGAATGAGCAGAGGGGCTGGCACCAATCTTGAGAAAACAAGCAGAGGAAGGGAAGCCGGAGGGAAATGGGACATGGCAACAACAGTTGTGGAAAGAAAATCAAGAGAGTATGGGGTCAGGGAACCAAGATTACGGAGTGTTTCAAGAAAGATCCCGTGATTAGCCAACTAAAAAATTAGTGATAAGGCATCAAAAATTAAGACAGAATTATATTTTTCAACTTGGAGGGGAGAAGAGCACTTAAAGTGGAATGATGAGGATCAAGACAGGTTTGGGAGAGAAGGGGCCAGCTGAGTCCTTGTTCACTATTGATTGTGCTGAGCTACTCTAACGACAATCAGCACTGCTTGCTTGGTTGGCCTGGAGGGCGAACCAGACTCAATCTGACCTTACTGAGGAATGTTGAAGCATGTGACTAAGGATGTAATTGACCATATGTGCTAGGTACACTCTGAAGGGCAAACATAAGAGGTACTGATAATTATAAAGAATAAACATCAGAATAAACCTGGTGAGGAATTATGAAAATTCAGGATATCAGAGCGAGCTCAGTGCAACTCACTGACACAAACGGCCTGTCTGCTGACTATGTACTAAAAGTGGAATAATGGGAAGCGAACTTGGCCCAGTGGTTAGGGCATCCGTCTACCACATGGGAGGTCCGCGGTTCAAACCCCGGGCCTCCTGACCAATGTGCAGCTGGCCATGCACAGTGCTGATGTGCGCAAGGAGTGCCGTGCCACACAGGGGTGTCCCCCGTGTAGGGGAGCAACACGCGCAAGGAGTGCGCCCCGTAAGGAGAGCTGCCCAGTGAGAAATAAAGTGCAGCCTGCCCAGGAATGGCGCCGCACACATGGAGAGCTGGCACAACAAGATGATGCAACAAAAAGAAACACAGATTCCTGGCCGCTGACAACAACAGAAGCGGACCAAGAAGACACAGCAAAATGGACATAGAGAACAGACAACTGGGGTGGAGGGGGAGGAAGAGAAAGAAAGAAAGAAATCTTAAAAAAAGAAGTGGAATAACGTAGAATCAGGGCAGCTTTAATTCTGTACAAATAGAGCAAAGAAGCCATGAAGCTTTATAGTAGCTTGTGGGCTACCTGCATGTGTGGGGGACATTTGTGTTGCTCAACAATAAAACCAGCTGATTCTATGTTAATGAGCTGCCATGTTCCTTTGGGTCTCGATTTGACTTTTTCCAGTACTCTGGCCTGCTTTGCTGTCCTCCCTCATGGCCACAGTAAAGGATTTGACCTTCCAGGCCTTCCCTTTTTCAGCTTTTTGAGGTCCAGCTTCCAGATCTTCCCTGTAGGCTTTCAAATCTCTCCTACCTCACCCAGGTTTAGAAAATTAGATTTCAAAATGCAGAAAGGCCAATGGGATGGGATTTGCTTTTTAATTTACCTTTAACCTCTTAGTGGCAGATTTTTTTTTTTGAGAGTTTAATAATGTAGAAGTCTTGGAAAATGTAAGTTTAATTTCCTTGTGTTCGAGAAGATAAAAATATCAGGAATTTTTGATACAAAGGTGAGGGCGAATTTTTTTTTTTTTAAGGTTTATTTATTTATTTAATTTCCCTTCCTCCCCCGGTTGTCTGTTCTCTGTGTCTATTTGCTGCGTCTTGTTTCTTTGTCCACTTCTGTTGTCATCAGCGGCACAGGAAGTGTGTGCAGCGCCATTCCTGGGCAGGCTGCACTTTCTTTCGCGCTGGGCGGCTCTCCTTACGGGGCGCACTCGTTGTACATGGGGCTCCCCTACGCGGGGGACACCCATGCGTGGCAGGGCACTCCTTGCGCACATCAGCACTGCGCATGGGCCAGCTCCACACGGGTCAAGGAGGCCCGGGGCTTGAACCTTGGACCTCCCATGTGGTAGACGGACGCCCTAACCACTGGGCCAAGTCCGCTTCCCTGGGTGAACTTTTTGACATGCTTTAAACCCCATTGATTCTTTCTACAAGGCAGGAAAAGCTGTAGATATGATTAGAGGTAGTGGATGACATCAGTTAAATAATCAATTGATTCAAGAAATTCAATGAAATTTCTACAAGATATTTTATGAGAAATTCTGATAATCCTGTTGTTTGAGCCTGATAATGACTAAACTGATATTTTAATGCCATCAGATTGATCAAAACGTTAGTGATGAGTCAAATAAACCCTGAGAGAGTCATCATATGAGACAAATCTGCATCTAATATGAATTTAGATTGGTTTTATTTTTTAATGTGCCACAATGATTTAAATTAGAAATACAGGAGGTAAATAATCACTTTGATTGCTGAACTTTGATATAATATGGATAATATCTCCAGATAATCCTAACAGGATGAATACTAATAAAATAGTAATGCTGAACCTTTTACCACATTTTTTTTTCAGTGTAAAAGAAACTTCAGTATAAATGTATTACTCCCCATTTATTTAATAGAGAAAACTCTGTTGTGGTCAGTTTAATTAGAATATTTTATAGGCCAACCCTAATAAAATGACAGCCCTAAGGTTTAACTAATAGGGTCAATGAAAATAAAACGAATTTAGGTTTAAACAACATGATTTAACTCTAAAAGTGAAGTGAGGCTGATTCCTGATTGGAATTAAACATTCAGACAATTTTAAGATCAGAGAAAAGGAAAACCTTACTAAAACATTAACTAATATACAGCCATTATTATTACTTTACCTATGATTATTCAATGCTGTATTTTTATCTACTATGTTGCAGAAAGTAAATTTCCAATTTTTCTTTATTCTTAATAATTCTTTAAAACAGAGAATGGCTGTATTATATGTCAAAAATAAGTTTATTATATACTGCATAACTAAATTTCAGGCCAATAAAATGGAAAAGCAACATAAACATAAACTCATAGGCTTTATAATCATATAAGACTTTAGAATGCATCAAGAATCATTGGGGAGAATATGAGAAAGATGAGGAACTGATCAAACTCATACATGTAATTAATAAGATTATGATCGCCTTATAAAAATAGCAACAAATCAACTGTAATATAATACTATCTAATGCTACCAAGACTGATAGAAATAATGAGATGCAGAAAAATAAAAAAGACATCCACTTCAATGTGTAGGCTATGATAGCAAAACAATCAAAACAATACACACATGTCCCAAATCAGTGACATAATTAAGATAAATTATAGTACTTCTATGTGTTAGAATAATATCCAGGGCAATGAAGAGAATTTTAGAAAAAAAAAACGATGCTTCATTATTTAATAAGTTGACAAAAAATATGTTCAACAAGGCACATAGAGTAGGATTTCAGTATTGTAAAATATATACACATAGCTCTCCTAAGCATTAATTTCTCTATCTTCTATTCATACTATAGCTCTAATAAGTAGACTGCATAACAGAGGTAACATTTGGGTGCAATTTGAGCATAGGATACAGCTGTTTGCCCTTTATTTACCATAGCTACCAAAGACAAAGGTGATAAAAATGTGTAAGAGGGCCTTGCTAATGATAAAGCCACTGATGAGAGGAAAAGATTAGTCATTATTTAATTACAAAATCTTAATATAACTGCACATTGCAGTTACTCAGGAATGGTTAAGATTTTATGGCTATACATTTATGCAGTATCTGAAGAAACAGCTACACTTATTTTCTCTTGCAACAAGTTATATTTAATATTATAATGCCTGTTTCCTTAGGAGTACCAGGACCATGTTGTTTTGTAGCAGAAAGTATATGTGTGTTAATAAATACATACAGAGGAAAGATATATAATGAGTGTGGTGGATGAATTATGTATCCCAGCAAAAGCCATGTTTTCTGTCTTAATCTGCACTCCTCTGGGTGTGAACCCATTGTAAAATAGGACCTGCTGAAGATTTTATTTTCAGGAAAGGTGTGCCCTAACTGAATCAGGGTAGATTTAATCCATATAACTGAAGGCTGTATAAAAGCCAAAGTCAGAAAAAGCCATAGAACCTGAAATCTGAAGTCAGTGGGAAGCTGAAGAGCTGACACAAGGAGAGAGTGAGATCACCATGTACTGGAGGCAGAGATATCTGCCAGGGAACCCAACTGTGGTGGCACGCTAGCTACACAATGCTACAGACTTCAAGGAGAAAGCCAGCATTTCCATCCCTGAGTGACTGCAGTGGTCCATTATATCAAGCTTGTTTTTTTAAATTAAATAAAGGCTAATCTTTTCCTCACATCAGTGGCTTTATCTTTGGCAAGGCCCTTTTAGAACATTCTTATTACCTTTGTCACTGGTTGCCATGGTAATGTTTACCTATATTTAGAATTCCTAATGCCATTTTTCTGTAAGTTGAAAAAATCCTCACAAGATTGAGTAAATTATGACATTTCTCTGTAAAAGTATATATAAAGTGAAAAACAAAAACAAAACTACTACCAAAAGTAATGGAGATTACTGTGAATTATTATTCATTTTTATGTTTATACTTTTTGATATTTTTGAAATACAATAATGAGCTTTTATAAAATTTACCACAAAAATTAAATGCACATTTCAATTGATTTTAAAAATGTTTTACGTGCAATGGAAAGTACCCAAGGTATACCAGTGGACTTTGCAATATCTCATGGGGTCTACCGCAAAGACTCATCTAAAATGCAACTTCCACCAGACCATGATGTTCCACGTGACACATCCCCCAAAAGCTCCCAGTGCCTAAAAGGTGAACCTCAGTGTCACAGGTGCACCCATAAGCCCTTTCATAATTTCCTCTCTCAAATTGCCTCCTACCAGGGAAATATCAGATTTTGTTGTATTCTCCAGCAATGCTAAACATTTTGTAGTTTCCAGCACACAATAGAGTGGGTTTTCAGTTTGCTTCTTTTTTCTCGTCTCCCATACCTTTCCCATGTTTTATCTTCTCTCTGGAATGGACTGCTGCTCTAATCCTAAAATTCTTAAAACAGGCTTCTTAAACTTTAACATGTTTATAAATCACTTCAGGATCTTGCTAATATGCAATTCTGATCCAGTTGGTCTGGGTGGGGCTCAAGATGTTTTCATCTATCATCAGACTACTTTCGTTGCTTGATCCTTCCCATAAAGACCACTGGAATGACTGTTCCTTCTACCTTAAGCTCTTTCAACAGATATCTGAATGATTAACTTCTTTGCTTCTTTTGTATACTTAATCAAATCTGGGGACAGATACCATATTTAATAATGGAACCTGTCCCCAGTGCAAGAACTCTGATCTTTCCTAACAGTTATATAAGTTACCTATTAACTGCCTCTGTCTCTTTCCACTGAAATGCAGATTCCATGTGGCCAGGATATTCATTTTATTTACTCATGTAATTCAAGTGTTTGGAATAGTGTGCTTGTTAAAAAAGAATAAATGGATGCTGGATGGACTGAAACAACAGATGCCCCTACACTTTTGCTAAAAATCTTTGCCAAGTAATTAGAACATAATTGGAAAATTTCTTTATTGTTAGTATCCTAAAGCTTTAAATTTGCCAGATAAATCCAATTCAGTATTTGCTATGGGTAGAGAATAATTACTTCTTTCCTGTTGCTATTCTGGTGAGGCCTCAGGCAGTCTGGCTGAAATTTGGGTAGATTCCCAAAAATTTATGATGCAAGATAAACAGGTTTAAACCATATCTTACAATCTGATCCAACTAGTAATATAATAAGGACCAGCTACAGTCTAAATCTTGGTGATATGAGGACAATGATTTTAGCTAAAATGGTACCATGCTCCCTTGTAAATATTAATTTTCATCATTAAAAAGAAAGGAAAATTGAAATATAAAAGAAAGTACAATCTAGAAATGAAAAGCCTGTTGAATGCTGGAGACAATAGCAAATAAACCTATTTTTATTTGTAAGAGCATTATTCATAATTGCCAAAAAGTGGAAGCAGCCCTAATTTTCAACAACTGATAATAAATATATAAATTATGGTATGCCCACACAATGGATTATTATTTGGCCATAAAAGAATGAAGTAGCGATCTATACTACAACATGGCTGAACCTTGAAAGTATAATGCTAAGTGAAGGGAACCAATCATAAAAGGCCATATGCACAATTTCATTTCTACTAAATGTACAGAACACTTAAGTCCTTAGAAACAAAAAGTAGACTTAGTATTTATAAGGGGCTGGGGAAATGGGAAAATGGGGAGTAACTGATAATGGGTGTGGGGTTTCTTTGGGGGATGTTGAAAATAAAATAAAATTAGGTTGAAATGACTTGTGCACAACTCGGTGAATATAAAAAGACCATAAAATTGAATACTTGAGGGCAAGATGGTGGCTGAGTAAGGGGTTCCAACAGTCAGGTCGTTCCACAGGGCAATTAGTAATCACCCAGAGCTATCTAAAGCACATGTTTGGGGGGCCCAGGTGACCTAAAGAGCATCCTGGAACATTTTCAAAAGAATGGAAGGAGGAGACTGCCCATCTGCAGTGAAGATGTGTGAGTAGAGCACTACACTTCAAGGAGGCCAGTGTTTATCATAGCTGGAGTTGGAAGCTCCATTTCCCAAAAATGGGGGAGAAAGGGATGGTTGGCCACTTACTTCAGCTACTGATTAGTAAATTTGTCTGGCTAAAGTATAATCCTAAGAACTGCTAAAGTTTGAACCTGTCCAAGTAGGAAAGAGGCTGGTAGCTGCCATTTTATCTCTGCCCCCAGCATGAGGAGAAGTAGGGCTGATTGAAAATCACAGTGCTGCTAGGGACTGCCTTCTTTCCACCCAAATTGGACTGCAACTTTCGCCTAGGCTCCAGCCCACCTTCAGTAGGGACAAAGCTGGCAGATCTGTATCAGTCTTTCCAGGTAACTGCAAGTGCTTTCAGCTGGCACAGACGAAATAGGTGGACCCTTGGGGCTTCATCCTCACACCCCAATAGGATAAGAGAGAAGCTCTGTTTCCTTGGCATCTCTGGGCAACTGCAAGTGCTTTCAGTCCACACAAACTGGTTTGTTGAGCACCTTCAATTCCATCTCCACCCCTCCACCCCCTTAGGATAGGAGGAAGCTGGTGTTTCTTCAGCCTTTTGAGACAACTGCAGGTGCATTTGGGTCACACAGATTAGATTGTTGGACACTCCAGAGAGTCCAGTCCCTCACCTGGAAGGAGAGAAGGGGAGCTGGTGCTACATCAGTCTACCTGGGCAACTGTAGTCATTTTGAACCCACATGATATCAATTGTTGCCCACACCTGCAGTTCCATCCCCACCCAATGCAGGGGAGGAAGGGATGTGAAGCTTCATCAGTCTCTCCAGGTAACTACACATGGTCTTGGGCAGCATGACTTGGATAATTACACACAGCTGCAGCTCTGTCCCTACACCTGGCCAAGGAGAAAGGTGGGAGAAGCTTCCTTGGTACCTGGGGCAATGAGGGCACCTTCAGCTTCCACAGATTGTAGCACCAACTACATCCTTGGCTCCTACTATACAAACAACCAGTTAGGGAGAAAGGAGGAATAAAAAAGACCAGAAAGCCCTAAACTAAAGAGTGAAACTGTGCTCAGAATAACTACATCTAGTAAGCCGAGATGCCAAGACACCAACAAAAAATTACAATCTATACCAAGAAACAGGAAGATATGGCCCAGTCAAAGGGGCACAATAACTTTCCAGATGACATAAAGGAGTTGAGACAACTAATCAGAGATGTACAAACAAATCTCCTTACAAAATTCAGTGTGATGGCTAAAGAGATTAAAGATGTTATGAAGCTACTGGGTGAGCACAAACAAGAATTTGAAAGAATATATAGAAAAATAGCAGATCTTATGGGAATGAAAAGTGCAATAAATGAAATTAAAAATACACTGCAGGCATATAACAACATATTTGAGGAAGCACAAGAAAAGACAGGTGAACTTTAAGACATGGTCTCTGAAAGCAAACATACAAAAGAATAAATGAAGAAAAGAATGGAAAAAATTGAACAGGTCTCAAAGAAATAAATGACAGCAAGGGACATGCAAACATACATGTCATGGGTGTCCCAGAGTGAGAAGAGAAGGGAAAAGGGGCAAAGGAATATTTAAAGAAATAATGGTAGAAAATTTCCCAACTCTATTGAAGGACATAGATATCTGTGTCCAAGAAACACAATGTACTCCCATCTGAATAAACCTGAAGACATTAACTCTGAGTCACATACTAATCAGAATGTCAAATTCCAAAGACAAAGAGAGAACTCTGAAAGCAGCAAGAAAAAAGAGATTCATCACATACAAGGGATACTGAATAAGATTAAATGCTGATTTCTTGGCACTTAATCTCATATAAGCAAGAAGGCAGTGGTATGGAATACTTAAGATATTGCAAAAGAAAAACTGTCAGTGAAGAATCTTATATCTGACAAGAATGTCTTTCAAAAATGAAGGCAAGTTTAGAATATTCACAGATAAACAGAAACTGGGAGTTTGTAAACAAGACACTGGCTTTGCAGGAAATAATAAAGGGAGTGCTACAGCCTGAAAAGAAAAGGTAGGAGAAAGAGTCTTGGAAGAGAGTCTAGAAATGAAGTTTATATCAGTAAAAGCAGCTAAAAGTATATAAAATAGTGAAGAAAATAAAATGTAACAGATAAAACTCAAAGGTCAAAATGGTTGAAATAAGAATTGTCTTTACAGTAAACATTGAATGTTAATGGATTAAACTACCCAATCAAAAGACACAGACTGGTAGAATGGATAAGAAAATATGAGCCATCTATATGCTGTCTATAAGGGAGTCACCTTAGACCCATGGATACCAATAGATTGAAAGTGAAAGCCTGGAAAAAGATATTCCATGCATGCAGTAAAAAACAAAATGAAAAAAATAAAACAAACAAAAACAACAAAAACCTGGAGTAGCTATACCTATAATGGATGAAATGGACTTTAAATACAAAACTATTATTAGAGACAAAGAAAGACATTATATATTAATAAAAGTGGCAATTCACCAGAAAGAAATAACAATCATAAATGTATATGCACCTAATATGGATACCCCAAGATACATGAGGCAAACAAGGCCAAACTTAAGGGAGAAATATATATCTTTACAATAGTAGTTGGAGACTTCAATATACCACTTTAGCATTGGATAGAACATCTGAGCAGAGGATCAATAAAGAAACAGAGAATTTGAATAATATGATAAATGGACTAAACCTAATACACTGATACAGAACACTGCATCCCAAAACAGCAGGATATACATTCTTCTTAAGTGCTATCTTTCTCCAGGATAGATCATTTGTTGGGTCAGAAAGCAGATCTCAATAAAGTCAACAAGATTGAAATTATACAAAGCACTTTCCAGACCATAATGGAATAAACCTGGAAATCTACAAGAGATAGAAAAAGGGAAAATTCACAAATACATAGAGATTAGACAACACACTCTTAAAAAATCAGTTGGTCAAAGAATAAATTGCAAGAGAAATCAATAAATATCTTGAGATGAATGAATGACAATGAGAACACAACATATCAGAACCTAAGGGATGCAGTGAAGGCCATGTGAAAGGGAAATTTATAGCCCTCAATGCTTACATTAGAAATGAATAAAGAGCTAAAATCAATTACCTAACTATACAGCTGTAAGAATTAGAAAATGACCAACAAACTATTCCCAAAGCAAGTAGCAGAGATGTAATAAGAAATCTCAGAGCAGAACAAAGGAAATTGAGAACAAAAAAACAATAAGGAGAATTAACAATTCCAAAAGTTGGTTCTTCAGGAAGATTAACAAAATTGACAAATCCTTAGCTAGACTGACAGAGAAAAAAAGAGAGAAGATGCAAATAAATGAAATAAAAAATGAAAAAGGGGGCATTACTATTGATCCCACAGTATTTGCGGGATCATAAGAGGTTACTATGAACAACTGTAGGCCAATAAACTAGACAGTGTAGATGAAATTGGAAAAATTCCTATTTCCCTTGAAGAAATAGAAGAGTTCAACAAACAAACACAAGTAAAGAGATTGAAATGGTCATAAAACAACTCCCCAAAATGAAAAGCCCAGGTCCAGATGGCATCACAGGTAAGTTTTACAAAGCATTCAAGATTTTATATCAGTCTTAAACTCTTCCAAAAATTTTTCACAGGAAGGTACACTGACAAACTCATTCTATAAAGCAATATCACTCTAATATGAAAGCCAGAAAAAGATATTATGTAAAACCAAAAATTACAGATCAATTTTCCTAATGAATACAGATACAAAAATCCTCAACCAAGTACTTGGTAATCAAATCCAATAACACATTAAAAGAAATATTCATCATGATCAAATACGTTTTGTCCCAGGCATGCAAGGGTGGTTCAACACAAGAAAATTAATCCGCATGATGTACAACATTAATATATCAAAGAAGAAAAATCATATGATTATCTCGACTGATGGAGAAAAGACATTTGACAAAATTCAACATAATTTCTTGATAAAAATACTCTCAAAGATAGAAATCAAAGGAAACTTTCTCAACATAATAAAAGGCATATAGGAGAAACCCACAGCTGACATTGTAGTCAATGATGAAAGACTGAAAGCTTTCCCATTGTGATCAGGGACAAGACAACGGTACCTACTGTGACCACTCTTGTTCAATATAGTGCTAGAGGTTCTAGTTAGAGCAATCAGGCAAGAAAAAGACATCACAGGCATCCAAATTGTAAAGGAAGAAATAAAACTTTTGCTATTCACAGATGATATGATCCTTTACCTAGAAAGTCCTGAAAAATCTACAACAAAGCTGCTAAAGCAATAAATGATTTCAGTAGTGTCAATATACAGGAGCAATTTGCAAAAATCAATGGTGTTTCTCTACACTAGTAACATGCAATTTGAGGAGGAAGTCAGGAAAAAATTTCCATTTAAAATAGTGAGTAAAAGAATCAAATATTTAGGAATAAACTTAACCAAGGATGAAAAGTAATTCTATTCAGCAAACTACAAGGCACTGCTAAAAGAAATAAAAAAGATCTAAATAACTGGAAGAACATTCCGTGCTCGTGGGCTGGAAGACTGAACATAATTAAGATGTCATTTCTACCCAAATTGATATACAGATTCAACGTAATCCCAGATAAAAATTCTACTAGCATTTTTTAAACAAATGGAAAACACAATTATCAAATTTATATGGAAGGCTAAGGGGCCATGACTAGCCAGAAAAATCTTAAAAAGGAAAAGCAAAGTTAGAGGACTTTAATTTCCAGGCTTTAAATCATATCACTTAGGTACAGTGGTAAAAAACAAAACAAAACAAAACAGCATGCTACCAGCATAAACATAGACACATAGACCAATGGAACTGAATTAATGGTTCAGAAACAGACCCTTATATCTATGTTGAGTGGTTTTTGACAGGCTTGTCAAAACCACCCAGCTGGGGCAAAACATTCTATTCGACAAATAGTGCCAGTAGAATTGGATAGCCATAACCAAAAGAAAGGAAGAAGACTCCTATCTCACACCTTATACAAAAATTAACTCAAAATGGATCAAGGACCTGAATATAAAAGCTAGAACCATAAAGTTCCTAGAAAAAAGGTAGGGAAACATCTTCAAGACCTGGTGGTAGGTGGTACATTCTTAAACCTTACACCAAAGGCATGAGCAATGAAAGAAAACATGGGACCTCCTCAAATGCAAACACTTTTGAGATTCAAAAGACTTCCTCAAGAAGGTGAATAGGCAGCCCACTCAATGGGAGAAATTTGGAATCCACGTATTTGATAAGGGTTTGATTTCCATTCTATATAAAAAGATCATACACCTCAACAATAAAAGAGCAAGCAATCCAATAAAAAAATGGACCAAAGACTTAAACAGGCATTTCTTCGAAGAGAAAATAAATGGCCAAAAAGCACAAGAAAAAAATGTTCCATATCACTAGCTATTAGGGAAATGCAAATCAAAACAACAATGAGATATCATCCACACTACATAGAATGGCCATTATTAAAAAACAGAAAACAATAAGTGCTGGAGAGGATGTGGAGAAATAGGAACACTCCTTCACTGTTGGTGGGATTGTAAAATAATACTGCTTCTGTGGACAGTTTGGTGGATCCTTAGGAAGCTAAATATAGAACTGCTGTGTGATCTGGCAATTCCTCTACTAGGAATATATCTGGAAGAACTGAAAACTTACACAAACAGACATCTGCACACCAATGTTCATAGCAATGTTATTCACAATTGCCAAAAGATGGAAACAACTCAGTGTCCATCAATCAATGAATGGATAAACAAAATGTGGCATATACATATGACAGAATACCAGGCTGCAGTAAGAAGAAATTGGGACTCCATATGATAACATGGATGAATCTTGAAGACATTATGCTAAGTGAAATAAGCCAGACACAAAAGGACAAATATTGCAGGTCTCATTAATATGAAATAAATATAAAGAATAAATGCATGGAGTTAAAACCTAGAGTATAGGTTATTAGGAGATAGGAGGAAGGCTGTGAACTTGTACTGATGCTTAATGCATGTAGAAGTTTTATTTAACCTGACTGTACATGCGTGGAAATGGATAGAATTCATGGTAACATTATAATGAGTAGCAGCTGGTTTATAAATAGCATTGTGGTTGAAAAGGGTAGTCTAGGGATATAAATGTCAATTGAAAGAAAGCTAGAGAATCATATAGGGACTCAACAACACAGTGAATCCAGAGGTGGATGAGAATTGTGGTTGATAGTAAAATGTGAGAATTTTCTTCTGTGAACTAGAAGAGATGTATATTACTATTGCAGGGTCATGGGAATGTGGAGAAGCATGGGAAAAATACAATTAATGTAACCTATAGACTATAGTTAACAGCAATACTGTAATATTCTTGTATCAATGCCAAAGATATATCATGTTAATAATAGGGGTGTGTGGGAAAAATATGCCAAATGTACCCTACGGACAAGAGTTAGTGGTAATAGCCTAATATTATCTCATAATCTGTAACAAATGCTCCATATGGCATGGTGTGTTGGTGAAGGGATGCTGTATAGGAATTCTACACATGTGCATGATTGTTTTGTAAGTTCAAAACTTCTGTAATAAAAATATATTTTTAAAAATTGAGCACTTTAATGGATGAATTTTATGATATGTACATTAGATATCAATAAAGATGTTAAAATAAAGAAACTAAGTATGACATATTTCCAGTTGCTATAATTTATATGTTAAGAAAAATTCTAAGTTGTCTACAAAGGTACTAAGTAAATTGAATTCAGGTCAATTCTCATTATTCTTGGTAGTTATGTTCTACAAAATCACTGTGATAAAGTGAATTATAGAATACTGAATCATTGCTCCGAGGGGAAATATGGGGTTTGGTTCTTACAGCCCTCTAGTCACAACATTTTCATCAAACAATCAACACACACCTTCACTTTAGGTGTATTTCTATAAATTTTAAAGATACCTTATTTCATAGACACTTAATTCAGATATACTTTGATTAACACTGACCTGACAGCCAACAGCACAATACCGCCTGGCTGACTGAAGTTTACCTAAGGTGTTTTCTCCATAAGGCACGTCATACCCTTCTTTTTTTTTTTTTTAATTAAAAGTATTTATTTTTACGAATTACATTCAAAAAATACGAGGTCCCAATCAACCCCACCGCCCCCACCCTTCTTATGCTTAGGAACACTAGCCAGCACTTCAGCCGGCGGTCAGTGTAAACCGTGAAATCACCAATGAAAACCAGGAAAATGTGAAAAAATGTGACAGGAAATACATCACAAAAGGGATACATGTTTATATATGAGAACTGAAACAAGAAGGGAGAACATTGCTTTGTTCAACCTCGGCTGGGAACATGTATTCAGATGACTCAAAGTTTTCACCACTCTACTAACAGAGGATCACAAAAGTGCCCGAGCATTGATTCAGGGGTTACAAATAAATTTTAGTGGGCAGGTGAATTAGAAAATATGGAATCCTTGAATAAGGGGATCAACTATATATCCAGTGACTCCAAAGTTTTTAGGACCATCTTAAATAATGGCATCACTTGGAATTTAGAATACTTGTATTATTTCTATACGGAAAACATTTGAGATTTTCCTTATAAATTGATTTGATAAATGAATGATGATGCATTAACAAGGGTAAAAAATATTGACATTCCTTTAAAATATATTAATCAACAAAATCTCATGTGATTATTGAGAGTTATGTAGAAAGTATTCCCTTTAACAATTCATTCCAGTTCAGAGTTATATCTTTTCTTTTAATTCCTTTTCTTTTTTATGTAAGTTAAGCCTTTATCATGACCAGTGGGAGTGGGGCACTTGTCCTCCAATGCTGGTACTTTCTAATTTATGCCCTGAGGTACCATGGCAACAGCAGAATCCAAGCAATGGCACCAGGCAGCAAATCTTTCGCAGAGAGACAATTTCAAGATTCCATTTGCATCACCTGGGCAGGAATAGTTCAAGCTTTTATGGGGCGGCATCTAGATAAGAGACGTTTACTTGGTGTTAATTTTATTCAAATCAAAGACAACTATAGAGCATCTCTTTCCAAGTATGGAATATTCCCATCAAGATGTAGGACAAAATGTTATGGGTATTTAATTTGTGACCAGTAAGACAGAAGGGTTTTGATGTGGAATTTTACTAAAAGTGACTTAAGTTTCAAGTAATGTTTTAACCTGAGTAATATGCTAAAGCAGCTGTGCAGAAATAAAAGTATCTTGTTTAACATCAAAGAAAGAAAAATTGTCAAAGGATATTCATATGAATTTTCATAACAGCAGCACTTGTGCCTGATCATCACATAAGACACATATTTCCAACTTTCCTTTTTCAGATCTGTTTAGTAGAGAGTATTAATAAAGTACCCAGGAAACTAACAGTCCTTACTTTACCATTTAATCTTTGCTCAATTAACACATGACAGATGTATACTTTCAGAAATAAACCTGAAGCTTTAAGAGCACTGGGCTTTCTGCCTCTTTGCCTTTGGATATTGGGAAGGTTCCAGAAGCGGGAAACCCAAAGAAGGAAATAAAATGGACATTTTTGCCCCAAGTTTCAATCAGCTATAACATGTGGTGAACAAGGCTTATTCTCCAAATATGTTGGATATAGCTTTTAAAATCCAGGCATTCATCCTTTTATTTTAATCAAAAGAAGAGGAAAATGCAGTGAAATCAGTTACTAAAAAATACACAGATTAAATGTCATTAAAAGTAAGAAACTCCTGATGGTAACACATTACAGTGAGTAGCAGCTAGTTTATAGATGGGATTGTGGCTGAAAAGAGTATTCTAGGGATGAAAATGTCAACTGAAAGAAAGATAGAGGATAATCTAGGGACTGAATAACACAGTGAACCCAGAGGTGGCTGAGAATTGTGGTTGATGGTACAAATTCAAGAATGTCCTTCTGTAAACTAGAACGCATGTGTGTCACTATTTCAGGGTGGTGGGAATGTGGAGAACAATGGGAAAAATATAATTAATGTAACCTATAGACTACAGTTAGCAGCAATACTGTAATATTCTTGCATTAATGCCAAAGACGTACTGTGTTAAATAGGGTGGGAAGTAAAAATTTGTGAAATGTACTCTATGGACCATGGTTAGTGGTAATAGTCTGATGATATCTCATAATCTGTAACAGATGTTCCACACAGTCTGGTGCGTTGGTGAAGGGTTGTTATTGTATGGAGATTCTACGCATGTGCATGATTCTTTCATAAATTCACAACTTTCATAATAAAAATATATTTTTAAAAAATTAAGGAACTCCCTTAAAGGGATTTAAACATGAAGACAAGTTAGGCAGAATAAAACCACTGATTCTAGACATTCCAGTATTATTTGGTAACTCATGTCCGTAGCTCTTCACTCTAGCAATCCAGCCCAGTTATTGATACAGCACCTGCCAACTTTAGGCTGTCTCTGCTGGGGACAATCTACCAGGGAGTCAGATAAATTTGCTCTACAAAAGATCCTGAAATTTTCACAGAGCTCAGCAAATGCCAATCTTAGTTAAGAGCTGCATGATCTGCAGCCCCTTCAAAAAGAAGTAAAAACAAAGAAATAATGGATTATTGAAAAACTAATAACTACTCTGTATCAACTGATTTCAACTAAGGCTCAAATGATTATTAAAAAATATTGGTTCCTTTGAGGGCTAAAGAGACCCATGGGAGTTATGGTCATGGCCGATGGGGTTAACTACCAGGGCAGATGGCCCCTCTTTGGAAATGGTGTTTATGTGTGATGAATCTGGACTCAGATGGGATCTCCCTTCATAAGACTTTCATGCTAATGTGCTGGAGGTGCAGTTAATGTTGGGGTTTAAGATATATTTAGGGGATTTGAATCTCTGGACTGACAATGTGATAGCCAGATCCTGAGCCTCAACAGACTCCAGCACCTACAATCTGATTTATTGGACTTACCACACTCAGCTAAGATGGAGGTGAAGGACAACCACCACACCATGGAGCCTAGAGTGATTACAACTGAAAATGGGAGGATTGCATCCAGCATCCAGGTGGAATCTGAGCCTCCTCTTGACATAAAGGTGCAATGGACACAACCAATCCAGTGTCCACATAGAAGAGGTGGCATTGGATTGGGAAAAGTGGACATAATGGACAAAGGGTATGGGGAAAGGCAGGAAGAGATGAGAGGTGGAGGCGTCTTCGGGACATGGAGCTGCCCTGGATGGTGCTTCAGAGGTAATCACCGGACATTGTAAATCCTCACAGGGCCTACATGATGGAATAGAGGAGAGTATGGGCCATGATGTGAACCAATGTATATGAGGTGCAGAGGTGCCCAAAGATGTACTTACCAAATCCAATGGATGTGTCATGATGATGGGAACGAGTGTTGTTGGGGGGGGGGGGAGAGGGGGGGTGGGGGGGTGGGGTTGAATGGGACCTCACATATATATTTTTAATGTAATATTATTACAAAGTCAATAAAAAATAAAAAAATTTAAAAAAAAAAAAAATAATAACTTAGGGGAAGCAGGCTTGGCCCAATGGATAGGGCGTCTGCCTACCACATGGGAGGTCGCGGTTCAAACCCCAGGCCTCCTGACCCGTGTGGAACTGGCCCTTGCACAGTGCTGATGCGCACAAGGAGTGCCATGCCACGCAGGGGTGTCCCCGTGTAGGGGTGCCCCACGAGCAAGGAGTGCGCCCCATAAGGAGAGCCACCCAGTGTGAAAGAAAGTGTAGCCTGCCCAGGAATGGTGCCGCACACACGGAGAGCTGACACAACAAGGTGACGCAACAAAAAGAAACACAGATTCTCAGTGCCGCTGATAAGGATAGAAGTGGTCACAGAAGAACACACAACGAATGGATACAGAGAGCAGACAACGGGGGGTGGGGGTGGGGGAAGAAATAAAAATAAATAAATAAATCTTTAAAAAAAAAACAAAAATCTTAGATGTCCCAAAATAGAAAGAGAAGCAATATTATTTCAAAATATATTCAAGAAAGGAATGAACAGAAAAGGAAAAAAAAAACAAAAAAAAATGACAGTTTCCCAAATGTACTGTATAAATAAGCAGACTACAAGAATTTATACAATAAGAATTACGAAGTATGTAAAAGGGACACAGCAACTTTAAGATAGGATTATATATATCAAGGAACTAATGCTTAATATCCCACAGAGGAAAGGTAGAACATTATATTGTATTTTATATATATATATATATATATATATCTTTTTTTTTAATTAGAAGAGAACATGCAAGTCTCTAAAAAGACTATTATTATCAAAAGGATACTATGTGATAATAGGAAGATATATTTTCCTTAACAGTGCAAATATTATTCTAGATTAAACAACTGCAAAACGACAAAACCACAGCGGGACAAATGACTTTATCCCATAGCCTCTCCTTTACCAATGAGGCCCTTTAGGTCATTCGGGTTTATTTCCTCGGACAGAAAAAAATATATGAAACTTATTTAATATATATAATTCCTTCCTGTGTAAAATAAAATTCAAATTGAAAACATTATAAGTAAAAATATATATTCATGTAAAGAAAATATACACATTGACTTATGTAAGAACTTCGATATGCATAACCTCGAGGCATAGCTATGAACCATTTTCCTATGGAAGGAGCAGAGAACCAAAGGATGCTTCAAAAGTGCAATGTTTCTAGAAACATTTCTGAAACAGAAAATGCACTGCATTGTTTGTTGAATTGTGTTTAAGTTTTGGAGTTCCAAACTTCCTACATTTTACTACTATAATATTGGTTGTTTCATATCTGAGCCAATAGCCATTTTTTCCATCAAGAAATTTTGAATAATTTCCCTGAATAATTTTGATGAGTATTATTTGAAATAATCAGCATTCATATCGGTAGCTACCTTGATAACTATAAGAGAAAAAGAGTTGAATTCGCTGGCACATTAAGATGAGTGTTTACAATTAGTAAAATATTTATATAGCTCATTTTATATACTTCCTAGTAAAAGTGAGTCTATTACCCACTTACATTTTCCCCTACAGTCACTGTGAAGCAATTTTGAATAGCAAAAAGGAATATTAATGGAACTGCATTTATCACTTACAAAATTTATACAGTATTGAAATATAAAGTAAACATATCTTCCATTAGAGAATAGGTTGAATAAAGCTGGAACACTTTTACTATAATTTAATTGTAACACATCACTCCAGTCATAGCATTAGTGATACTGCAAAAGTCAAAGGAGGCTCATTAGTGTGATGGGATAAAGAGAGATAACTGATAAGGTAAAGTACTTTCCTTAAAACAGATTTCCAATCTGGTACACGTAAAAATTGATACAAAGGTATAAGCATTCTTTCAGTTTAGTAACACTCAGATTGCAAAATTTCAAATTACTTCTCTGCACACTTATTCTTAGAAATGTCTACCATCTAAGCCACTGGAAGAAAGGGTAACAGTTCTACCTGCCATTTCTTTTGTACTATAAATGCACAGGCCAATACAACGCAAAAAGCAAAGAACACTTTAGACTTATTATGGAAATAGTTTTGACGTCAAAGACTGCTAGAAACGGACTCTGTATTCACCAGAGGATCGTGGACCACATGTTACCAAGGGCTGGTTTGAAGCATGTGCTCGCAATGCAGTACAGGCTAAATTGAACGACGTCATAACGCGATTAGTCAACTGTCCATCAATATTTCTAGGAAGCAGTTTAGAAAACATATCCTCATACATCTTCCACATACCTCCTTGGAGATAGGTTACATATAAATAAATGAGGGAGCATGCCATTGGATCTGGTGGGGGAATGTGTTTTTCTCATCTTTAAAATACTATGGAGCACATATGTCCAGGGTCCATGGTAATGTTTGGATATACTCATAGTGGCAACAATTAAAAACTACAGCTGGGGGGGTACTGGGTTCCTGGCCGGTGGTGCTCTGTCGTGGTCCCTAGGGGAGCAGCGACAGTCTCCCAAGTACAGCGGCAAGGACCGGGAAGGAAAGAGGGTCCAACAGTGAGCCCCTGATGCTAATGACTATGCTTGTGAGCTGATATGCCTGAAATAAGAACAAGGCCTAGAGCAGCATTGTGCCTGGGAGTTTCCTCCTGACAGCCTTCATGTTGCTCAAATGTGGCCAGTCTTGAAGCCAAACTCAGCATGTAAATGCAATGCCTTCCCCCCAGCGTGGGACATGACACCCGGGGATGAGCCTCCCTGGCACCAAGGGATCACTATCAACTACCAACTGATGATGCAACTGGAGAATGACCTTGAATGGAAGGTTCAATGCAGATCAGCAGAATATCCCTGTCTACATAAAATAACATGACTTTAAAATGCTGTTTGACCTAATCTAAGGGGGAAATGGAAAGGAGAAATGAGTTTATATGGCTACGAGTCTAAAAAAGAGTCTGGAGGCTGTCAGAAGGATTGCCCTTATGCACAACTGAGCAGAGTCTAAGGGACAGATAAAGTAGATACAATCCCCAGATATTGGTTCCTTTGAGGGCTAAAGAGGCTCATGGGTGCTATGGTCATGGCAGATGGGGTTAACTGCCATGTCAGATGGCCCTTCTTTGGAGCTGCTGTTTATGCGTGATGAATCTGGACTCAGATGGGATCTCTCTTCTTAAGACTTTCATGCTACTGTGCTGGAGTTGTAGTTGGTGTCGGGGCTTAAGATATATTTAGGGGATCTGAATCTCTGGACTGACAATGTGATAGCCAGGCCCTGAGCCTCAACAGACTCCAGCACCTACAATCTGATTTATTGGACTCACCTCACTCAGTTAAGATGGAGTTGAAGAAGGACAACCACCACACCACGGAGCCTAGAGTGCGTACAACTGAAAGCGAGAGGATTGCATCCAGTATCCATGAGGAATCGGAGCCTCCTCTTGACATAGAGGTGCAATGGACACAACCAATCCAAGGTCCACAGAGAAAAGGTGGCATTGGAGTGGGAAAAGTGGACATGGTGACTAATGGGTATGGGGAATGGCAGGAAGAGACAATATGTGGAGGTGTCTTAGGGACTTGGAGCTGCCCTGGATGGTGCTTCAGGGGCAATCACCAAACATTATAAATCCTCACAGGGCCCACTGGATGGAATGGGGGAGAGTATGGGCCATGATGTGGACCACTGACCATGAGGTGCAGAGGTGCCCAGAGACGTACTTACCAAATGCAATGGATGTGTCATGATGATGGGAATGAGTGTTGCTGGCGGGGGAGTGGAGGGGTGGGGGTGGTGGGGTTGAAGGGGTCCTCATATATTTTTTTGTAACGTAATATTTTTACAAAATCAATTTAAAAAATTAAAAAAAAAATACTATGGAGCAATACATGCTTTAGAAAGATACCAGCATGAAATGCTCCCCAAATCAGCTTACTATCGGTAAGTATTTTTGGACAGTCCTTCTACTAATAGTGCACAGATTATGGTGTACTTAGCTTTCTGAAAAAGAACTATTGAATAAGCGAGTAAATAAAAACAGGTATACCTGCCCATAAATGTATATAAATACATGAAGTAAGAGGTGGGCTGGAGAAATTCCTTCTTGTTGAGGGAAAGTACTGCTTTCTTTACAATACATCCATTTTACCCTCCACTCCTAAGGGCATTATGTGTACACATTACCTGTAGAGAGGCCAAAGTAAAATTTTTGACATCTATACAGCAAGATAAAGATCATAGACCTCTCTAGAATTCCAATTATCCCCAAATTTAGAGAAAATGTAAACTGATTTAACTATTAAAATATTTAAATATAAATATTTATATGTGTGCATATATATGTATTGTATATATTTACATATACATGTATATGTATATATGGACATATAAACATGTATATGTATTTTTTGGGTGGTGCCAGGGATTGAACCTGAGACCTTGTTCACGGGAAGCAGGTGCTCACCCACTGAACTACTGAGCTTTAAATCAGGGGTTCTTAACCTATTTTGTTCCATGGACCCCTTTGCCAGTCAGGTGAAAACCACAAACCCCTTACTTATTCCACACTATACTGTATATTATTTATTAAATACATCACATCTGCACCAACACATCCCCCCAAAGATAGTGTTCTTTTGAATTTCGATTCAAACTCACAGTCCCTTAATAAGAACCCCTGCTAAATATTTTTATTATGTAGTACAAAAGAAAATTCTAGTTAATAAAGAACTGTACATATCAAAGAAAGCTGCATTAGCTAAGGATTACAATTCCAAATGCTCTGGGCTACTTGTTCACTCTCCTCCCTTATTCAGGGAATTTTGGGAAAAATTATTATCACTATAGTTCACTGATTATTCTTGCATAAGACAGCCCTATTTATTTTATACCTAAAATTAAGAATCAATTATATTTTTTCTTTTGAAAATTGGTTATTCAAATGGAGTTTATTTCAAGGAAGATTATACTCTTATAACAGGTAATATGCTATAAAATATATAACTTTGTTTATCTAAATTTAAAAGTAAAGGTACTTCATTTAGTAGTATAAATCCTGAAATTCAATGCTATATAACCTGAGAGGTCTAACTAACTGTAAATTTCATAGACTTTTATGATGTGAGAGTTTTAAGAACATTTTAATTTAGGGGATTTATATAAGTTTTAAATGTGCAAGCTGGTAAATTGAGTTCTTTAACCAAAATTAAACAATTAACTTATTTCAAATAAATCAAGCAACTATAATCCCAGAGACTGCATTATAATCAAACCGAACCAAAGGAAAATGGTAAATGAGCGGCTTAAACAAATTAATGCAGTAAACATTAGCACATTGTAGTCAGGGTCCTTATAATTTTCTTTATATTGTTTTCATTCTTCCCTGGAGTTTTAGGTTCAAGATCTTTGGAAGCATAAACTCTTCTACAACCAGTTAATGATATTGAATGTTCACATTTATGTTTGACATTTTTCATTTTTCAACCTGTCAGCAGAATTGTATTTTATCTAATTTTCCAAAACTTTCTCTAATATCTATGTTATTAGCAAACACAACAGAAGTCTTTAATAATCCTTGACTACTTGTCATAGTATTATTTTACAATGAAATTTGAAACTTAGTCTTTATAATAGTTTATAGAAGGGTGCATTTGATTCCATCTGCAATCAGTTTCTAGCAGTCTCCACTTCTTATCTTCAAAATTCTGAGTAACACAATTTCTCATAAAGAGCAAAAAAAAAGAGAGTGATATTACTGTGTCCTTTGAAGAAGGACTAATGCATTCTAAGTGGAGAATGCATCCAACCTTAGCTGGATGACCTCCTATCATGCCTGTTCACTTTCCACATGGTGAAAGTATTCCGAAAACAATTCTGCAGCTAGAGCTATATGTTCTACGATATTAGTCACCTCCATGGACACAGCTTGCTTATTGATGGGGAAGAACGTCCTCAAGCCCCATATGCTGTTCCTCCAAAGGCAGCTGGGGGTAGAAATCCTCCATTTGACTTAAGTGAAGCAAATGCAGAACACTGTTCTGCACTGAAAGCTAAAAGTGTGTAGCGCCAGGGCAGGTGAATGGAAATCAAATTAAAAAGACACATTAATACTTAATTTTTCCCAGAATCAGTAATAATTCTGGGAAAAAATTCTTTTCACTTAATATTGCTACCCAGATATGAAATAAAGCATACTATAGGATTGTACAAATCTTATAGTGGCAGAAAAAGGGTCAAGGTTTAGATTTTTTGTTTCCTAACCAGTAATATACCTTCTCATTTCAGCTCTAAGCGCAACTTCAGAAGCACCTTCCAATTTTCTATTCTAGTGAAAGAGCTAATTTAAGAGTTCAAGGTCAAATATGAATAATATATGTTTCAAAGCACTAGCTTTGAGGCCTGATAATTAAAAGCCATATTGTTATTTTTAATTTTACCAGTACTTATTTGACTTCACAAAATAAAGATAAATTCAATCTAGTTTTTTGATGCATTGGTAAATTAAATTAGTAGAATAAAGAAAATGTTGTCAATGGTTCATGTTAAACACTTTCTTTATGCTGACTTTCATGTATTGAGTTAAATTATATTTTAATATTTATTCAAAACCTCAATAAATCTAAATGACTTAATCAAATATCTTTCCAACTAGCCAAAATATTTTTAAACAGAATTATAGTCAAATTAAGATTGATGCTGGAAATATCATTATGCTTGAAGTACCTTCAAATCCCTTCAAGCTTCATTCATTCATGACTTTGTACAAGGGTGGGAAAGAGGTTGTTCAGGTAAAATCAGAGAAGGGAGTAAAAAGGAGTAACAAGAGTATTTAGCAGACTAAAATAAGGAATGTAGTAATTTTCCCTTTGGCAGCTTGTTACAAAGAAATAAGACAAGATTTCATAATTAAAACAAACAAAAAACCCAAGAAATATACCCCTCAGGTTTGATCCTGTGTGACTTGGGGTGCATTATTTAACTCTTCTAATATTACATGTATTTCAGGATCATTATTTATTAGTGTTAGAGATAATAATACTAATAAGCCCATTTCTTTGTCATATAACAGTACTTAAAATGGCAGAAGTATTTTCATTAACCACCCCAATACCACTAAGAGTTCCGAAATCCAGTTATATCCAAGGGATCAAAGGAAATGTGTAAGATTAGGAAGAAATCATATTTGTAAAAATAGTGGCATTCCTTCATTTCTTCCTCAGTGTCTACATACTTTTTTTTTCTAATTTTTAATTTTGTCTTCAAAAAAGTTTTAGATCACAGTAAAGTCACATATACAATATTGCTGAGGGAGAGGGAAGAAGAGATGAGATGTGGGGGTATTTTCGGGACTTGGAATTGGCCTAAATGATATTGCAGGGACAGGTGCTGGACATTATATATCCTTCCATAACCCACTGAATGTACTGGCGGAGAGTGTAAACTACAATGTAAACTATAATCTATGCGGTACAGCAGTGCTGCAAAATGTATTCACCAAATGCAATGAATGTGCCACAATGATGAAAGAGGTTGTTGATGTGGAAGGAGTGGGGGTGTGGGGTATGTGGGAACCTCATATTTTTTAATGTAACATTTTTTGTGATCTATGTATCTTCAAAAAAAAAAAAAGACAATTTATTAAAAAAAAAAATAGTGGCATTCCTAACTGCAAAATCTATTTTCTAAAAAGCGGCCAGAAGGATCTTTGCAAAACATACATTAGATTATGTTACTTTCCTTTCATGCAAAAAGACTGATTGTTTCCTTAATTTTCTGAGCAAGCTGCTGGACTACATTTCAGGTCCACCGGAAATCCAGCCCCCCTCAGCAGCCCCAATCCAATGATTGGTGAAAATCAGAGTACAAATACCTTAGTGCCATTGCCTCTGGGAAAGGAAAGCTCCAAGGTCAAGTACCACAGTGGCTTTCCGGCAGTATTCAGTTTCAGTTCGCCATATGGACAACTTCTGTGATATGCATCATTTATTGTCTCTTTCCCCTCCCATTTCATGCCCCCCTTCCATGTTTCCTGGGATGAGTTCCCATATAAACTACTCCTCTGGGATCTATGGTTAGAGAACTCAAACTCTGACAGACTTATAACACTTATTAGGTTTTGTAAGTGACTGATATTGGGAGGTTTTGTCCAAAGGAGTGACATAATCGGACCTGGGTTTAGATGCATCATTTGGTTGCTCCTTGAGAATAGACTGTAAGTCAGACAAGAGCAGAAGTACAGAGACTAGTTAGCAAGCTCTCCTAATAATACAGACAAAAGATAATGGTGTCTTGAGCAACGTAGCACTCATGAGCTTGGTGATTTGTGGTCCTGTTTGTTATATATTAGGAAGCTAGGGCTTCAAGAGTGTGAGAATTGGTTTAATATGGTGTGGGAGAGAATGAGAGGAGTTAAAAATAATCCATTGGTTTTGGCCTCAGAATGGAATAGCAAGCAGAGCGTGTGTGAGTGGAGGAGTAGAGGATCAAGACTGTGCCTACATATGTTGAATTGTCAATTAGGAGACAGTAGGCAGTTGGATATTCAGGTCTACAGTTTCAAGAGAAGTGTTCTTTGGAGATATAAATTTGGGAATTATCAGCATATAGATGGCATCTATAGCCACAAGGCTTAAAGAGATAATCTTTGGAGTGAGTGTAGAAAGGCAGAGTAAGTGAAAAGATGCATTTGGGGACACTTGCACCTTCAGATTTGGAAGTATGAGGAGAAATTGGCAAAGATTGAGAGCAAGAAATTTAGAAGAAAGCAGAACCCAAGAAAAACTGATTTTTGAAACCCCTTGAGTAAATTATTTTAAGAATGGGATTGGTCAACCATGTTAACATGTTGTGATAATTTGAGAAAGACAGGGACCAAAAATGGACCACTGGCTTTAAAAATATGGAGAACATTTGTGACCTTGTCAAATTTTCTTTTGGTAAAGAATCTCACTAGTGTGATTAGAGAGAAAGAAGGAAGGAAGAGAAGACAAGGAGTAAATATGGGCCTGCCATGGTTTTTTGCTGTAAAGGGAGGTAGTAATGGGAAGTGTGCTTAAAGTGTCAAAGAAAGTTGGTTTCTTTCGAAGATGCAACAACCATGGATAAGAACACATAAATTTCATCTCAGAATTAGTAATGAAGGCAGATCACCAACTGTTCCAGACAGGTCAGAAGATGTGATGGTGGGAGTGTATGCTTGTTTCTATTTTGTCAGTAAAATCAGATGAAAGACTATCAGCTGAGAGTATGGACAAGATTATCAACTGAGAGTATGGACAAGATTATCAGCTGAGAGTAGGGCAGAAGGTGAAACAGTCATTTAGAGGAGTTAAACTGGATCACTAAGAAGCCACCTTTGATGAGTGGCCATGAATTTAAAGCAAGAGTAGTTAGCATGGTTTCTGCCTTTTTCCTACTCAGCTGTCTATCTGTAGCTGAAGATGAAACACAGGTTGCCTTTAACCAAAACTTGGGTTTTAAAAATACCAGAGCCTGAGAATCTGGAGAGGGTTTGGGGGCAACGAAATTGAGGTGGATGCAATGCAGTGATTATGTAAAATTAAGCCCTCAAACTTAAAGTATGTAAGGCATAAAATCAGAACTGGAGGTGGATAAATTAGAGTGAAAAGGTGGTGTCATCAACAGATCATTTATATAAGCTGTTGAGATGAAGTTTTGTTGTACTTAGAGTACTAACAAGAATAAACTGGAAAGATGTGAGGATAGTTTCGAGAAACTTAAGTCTTAATTCAAGCCCATGGAGAATGTGTATCAATTGGTAAACTGGTAATTGGTAAAGACAACATCGAGTGTTTGATCATGGAGCAGGTTGTTTGAAATAGAATGGATGATAAGATATAACTAGAAGAGAAGAATTTGAGGAACTCAGAGTACAGAGTACTGGAAGTTGTCTTTTTTGGATAGTGAAATCATCAGGTACTCCAGAGTAATGTTGAGGAGGGTGGCAATAAACAAGGTGATAAAATCTCAAGGATAGCGGCGATTGACCAGAACTGTGTACCTTGACACAAAAAAGGGAAGGATAGTGAATGATCACATAATTTTGCATACATCTAGAGAAAGGGGCCAAGATCTGGGAGTGGCAATGAGTAGTAAAGAGGACAACTATTGTCTCCAGGCCTAAGGGCACTAGAGGCACGGGGCAGAAGCAAACATCACCCGACAGGTGTTACCAGCCATGTCATGCCTTGCTTAACACACTTCAGTGGTTCCCCATCCCCTCTGAACAAGGTTCACATTCCCTAATGTGGTTTTCATAGCCATGCATGTTCTACCCTGGATTACTCTTCCAAATTCTCCACAGTCACAAGAAGCCACATGTGAGCTGCACTGAGTCTCACTCGTTCCTCAAACTCACCAATCTCCCATTCTCTTTTAGCCTTCACACGTAGATTTCTTTCTGCTCACTCCCTGTATTTCCCTTTGCCCTGGCTAACAGCTAGCCCCTATTTACACTTACAAATCTGTTCCTTCCTTTGTTGCTATGCTTCTTCTAAGAAGCTTACTACTAGAATAAGCTAGGTGTCCCTAGCTGCCCCAATATGGTACCAAACCTACCTCAGGATAATTGCTTTTTTAATTGTTTTCTCAAATGGATTTTTCTGTGAAACCAAAGCCCATGCATTTTCAACAGGTATCTGAGTTTCTACAAAGTGGCAGGCACTGTTCTCAGCACTTGTTATTATCATTTTGTCACTGCAGCCTAATTGGGACCTGGAACATAGTAAAAGCTCAGTACCCAATATTCTTTCATTCAAAATTTGCAGTTAGGATAAGTGGCTGCAATTTACTTATTGTTGTCATGTAGTAGGCACTAGTTAAAATGTCAATCATAATAGTGACCCATGTATGCATTGTTCAAGGAGAAAGCTATCTTACTATAAAATAGTTTTATTATGAAGTTATTTTAGTCTGCCTAAAACTTAAAAAAAGATTACCTTCTCCATCAATATTTCAATGTAAAAAACGTTCACTGATGTCATAATGCATAAAACTGAACATTAAGATGTATTTGAAATAAACTGTCAGAACTTTAAGGTGAAAATGTTAATGGACTAAATGATTTGCACATGGACATAGCATGCAACTCTATCAAAATGAATCTTGCCTGTTGCATGTCAAAAAATTCCACTTCTAAAAGTACATACATCAACATGACACAAATTGGGTGAGTGAAAAAGAAATGTGCTGATCTTATGACAATGAAGAAGACTGGAAAATATGCCTTAAATTGTTAAGATTTATGAAAATTGGAAAACCATTTATATAAAGTCAAGAGGCAAAAGGTTTTCCATAGGACCATAGAGAGGAAAAGCACCTTGTCAGGTCATGTAAACCATACCACAATCCATCTCTAAAGAAGGAGCATTATTCCTGAAGATTTTGTGAGTGCTCTTGCACATCTGTGAGGGATTGTTATAAAGCAGACATGTGAAAACTTTGATGACTTTTAAATGTTGAATAGTATGGCTTAAATTATATTTGTTCTGAAAAGTAGTCTTGAATAACAGCACTGGAGGTGAAAATTGATCATCACAATCCTACAACTGTGATTTACACACTGTTGAGGATGCAGAAGAGCAAAGAAACCAAGTCACATATCCAACATTTCCAAGCAAGCAGGCTGGTAGACTCCCTGTCTGCTATACTATACCTTCCCACGTATGTTTGCTTTTATTGTGCATTTGGATGCTGGTTTCTATAAGTTCATAAGGTCTCAGAGAACTGACACCAAATGTTTTTCTCTGCTGAACAGGAATGGGGCAAAAAAAAAAACAGATAAATATACAGCAGAAAAAGTAAACACAAAAGAATTGTTTGGGTCCACAGGTGCCCTCTAGGAGAACTTAACTGGTTCTCAAGCTCCACCTCCTCCTTCTCCTGCCTCCAGACTATATATTGGACCTCCACATCTATTCTGGAGAGCTTTTCCCTACCTTAGTAAGTGTATTAGTCAGCCAAAGGGTTGCTGATGCAAAATACCAAAAATTGGTTGGTTTTTACAAAGGGTATTTATTTGGGGTAGGCGCTTACAGATACCAGGCCATAAAGCATAAGTTACTTCCCTCACCAGTCTATTTTCACATGTTGGAGCAAGATGGCTGCCAACGTCTGTGAGGGTTCAGACTTCCTGGGTTCCTCTGGACTCAGCGCCTCTGTTTCCTCCACAAGGTCAGCTGTAGACTATGAGGCTTCCTAAGCTTTGTGTCTCTCCACAAGGTCAGCTGTAGACAATCAAGTGAACAGCTCTTTCTCTCTCCAGGGCTTCTGCTGTGTCTAAGGAGCCATCTCTGTTCCTCTGTGTTATTCACCTAGCTCAGGTCTTCTCTTCCTGGGGCTTGCTTCTCTTTCCTCTGTGTGCTTACTTCCCAGGGCTCCAGCTTAAGGCTTTAGCATCAAACTCCAACACTAAAAGCCCCCAACTCTGTCCTTTGCCAACGCCTGAATGATGTGGCCCAATCCAAGCCCCAGTCATAACTCCATCATGCCCAGGTACAGACCAGATTACAAACATAAACCAATATCTATTTTTGGAATTCATAACCATATCAAACTGCTACAGTAAGGAAGGACTGTCGGAACCCATGTCAGCACTTTTGCTGATCATCTCACTGGCTTTATACTGAGCGTCAGGATGCAGTATTCTGCCTCACTCTTAGAACAAGACTTCACCATGCTCCTGGCTTTGGGACTAGATTTCCTCTCTCAGTACATTGTGAGTGTGCCAATTACTTTTTACCTGGGCCCCTGATTTAGTCACACAACAGTCCTCTTCCTCAAAAGATGGGTTGGTTCTTCTTTAAATTCCCATCAGAGTGACTGCAAGAGGGTTTGACAATGATTGTACACAGACCCTGCAGACAACTGGCTGATAGATTCTCCAGAATCATACTCGGAGCTCCCTTGTGTAGACTCTATCCAAATGGCTTCAATTTTCTTTTGATATCTGACACTGACCCCCTACCATCCCAGCAAATAGATCTAGTTTTGGATTCCAATTATCTTCCTCAGCCCTGTCCTTCTATTGATAGTAATGTCTGGTTATTTTCTGAAATATGATTAAGAATTTTTTAGACATTTAAGCTAACATTTATAATTTTATAATGACTATTAAGTTATTTTAATATTTTATAATATTATTACATAGTAAATGCTATAATATTAAACTAAACATTATAAATTAAATGTTGAACACTGGTCCCAAGACCAAGTTAGATCAGTTTTACATAGTTTTCACATTTTAAGACATTATGTTTTTTATTTCCCTTAAAGGTTTTATTAAATCAACTATAAACCTTGCAATGGTTAAATTTATGTAATTCCACTATTTTTTCTTCATTTTATGGATAAAAAGAAGATGTTGTATTTTGCTGAGAAGTTGTCTAGGCTAATATAATGAGGACTATGTCACTCTACCATTTTTCATAACATAAATGAATGGACAAGGATAAAGTGAGACAAGGAGAGGTAATAAAGTATCAGATGTTGTTCATGAGAAAAAAAAGGTTCAAGAGTGATGGCCCAATAAGTGCTGCCCAGAGTTAGGAGGAAAGGAAAAGTTAACCATAGATCATGCTCTAATGTGCCTCATCCTTAAAACATCTTGATTTTCTTCAGACTCCCAGCTCAGGCTGCATTTCATGCTCACAGACAGCCCATAAAAGTGCTAG
Source organism: Dasypus novemcinctus (assembly GCF_030445035.2). Classification (NCBI taxonomy): domain Eukaryota; kingdom Metazoa; phylum Chordata; class Mammalia; order Cingulata; family Dasypodidae; genus Dasypus; species Dasypus novemcinctus. Next base: position 85,862,287 of record NC_080688.1, on the reverse strand, counting down.
GTAAGAAGATGGCATGAACGGCGGGCTTGGCTTAAGCTGTCAAGTTGTGAAGATGAACAGAAGTGCTTATCAGTGGAGGTCATTGGTAAAATAAAGGGAAAAGCAAGATTGGGATAAATGATCACAGGAAATGGTAACCTTCAAATTACCCCCAAAAGGGGGGTTGACATAATTAGAATTTCGTTTAAAAATCTGTACACTTCTATTCATATTGTCACTTTGCCTGTGGTATCATCATTTTAGAGACATTTGAGACAGCTCTACAGAGTGCTGATGTGGTCAGAGGCACCAATGGCACGGGTCCTTGCCCATACACTCTAGTTGTGGTGTCAGGCAAAATATAGGAAAGGCAAAAAGATAATAAGAAACAGCCCTGAAGTGTTTGAAGGGAAAAAACATGGCAGCTGGTTGCTTGGGCATCCTGTGAATACCTCTATCTGGACATTTATTTTGTTACATTTAACCTCATATATTTATACCTAAATATCCTCCAGTACACTAAAAGCAATCAGGTAAATTCAAACATCTAAGATAGAAGTTGGGGAAGTATTAAAAGAACTGGGAAGATTTTTACAGGTCTATTTGGATTCTGGTCTGTGGTAATTTCATTAGCAACTGTCACCAGTGTGTCCCCACGTGAACCTGTAGCTGGCCTCTATCTAATCATTATCTCTTTTTAATCTTACCTGAAACACTTACCACATTTTTCTCACAGATAAATGGGCATTTAAGTCTATCGCTATTCTCACAAACTTAAAATTAGCAGGGTGTAAATTAATGAGATTTTACTGGAATGTATTTTAAGGCTAGGAAAGGATTCCTGTGTCCTTCCAAATAAAGATGTGTTTTAAAAAGCATAATTAATATTCTGTCAGTTGAAACAAAGTGTCTCACACATTCATCATTGCTGATGATACCAGACTTTTGAAAAAGATTCACCTTTTTGACACTAGAAGGCATTAAAATGTGAGGCCAAAATTAGCCAAGCTGTAATAATAGGGTGATAATTGCTAAGTGTAAAGCCCCACAGAAAATACATTTAGCAAAACACTAACACTTTCAGTGAAAACTGACAGTGCCCAATAATACCTTATTCTTTCCATACATTTAAGTGAGTTTTCATTGTTTAATATCTCTCAAAACTAGACATTAATTTTGCATAATACAATACAAACAGGTATAGATTGCAATAGAATAAGAAACTTTCCTTTTGAGCAGCAAGTCATTTTAATTATGTTTCAAGGGTTAAATCAGTTTATCACAAATGTGATCAAGGAGCACCAAAATTTTTTCTCATTAGACCAATCATTCTAAAATTTGACTATACTTTAGAATCTTTAGAATCACCAAAAACAATTGATATGTTTTTCCTGAAGATCAGACTCATGTGTTAGTATTTTTTTTTTTTTTTTATTTACAAAGTTTGGGGAACCAAGGATCATTTAAAATGTTGAGCAGTCTCTTTTTGCCCAGGCTGGAAGCTAATTTTCCAGTATAACTTTCACAACATTAGGAGACCTTTTTTCCTTTCTACATGATTCCGTTGTCACATGCCAATAATCACACTGGCAATTCTTTTGGAGACATTCTGTCTCTGAGCTACTTGCAGGTACCATGAATTTATGAGATGTTCTGGTAAAGGTACAATCATGTTCTCTTCTCCCTTCACCATTTTGCTCAGCTTAAAGGATTTACAGGGAACTATCTAAATAGATTCAGAACCTTTAACAACAGGGTTCAGGGCCACCTGTTGATTTGGTCCTTGCCACAAAGTTCAACTTTAATTGACCTTTAGAGTTCAAAGGCACCCTCAGTTTTATATTTTATCATCAAAAATGAGAATCAGGCACATCTTACAAGCCTGCAAGCCACATAAATACTTGAATTTCCGTATTACGTTGACATCAATCTTTGAAAATGGTAATTCTTTTCTCTGCTCATTCCTTTCTTTTGAGTCCTTTTCAAATGCAAACAAGAAATAGTAATTACACATATTTTTACCTAACACACCAAATGTTTTATCACTCTATAAAATAGGTTGCTACTATTCCAGCCTCCAAATAGTATTCTTACCACCTACTTCTCTCATTTTGGCCCATGATTTTTTTTTTTTTTTTTTGCCTTTTGTTGTTTAAATGTCCATAAATTAAGCTGTGGAAGTAAAGAGCTTCAAAATCTCAGTTGCTTACAACTGCAAAGGCTGATTTTTCATTCCTGTAAATTCCAATGCAGGTCAGCAAAGCCTCTGTTGCATGTTCTTTCCATTTTAAGAATCCCACCAGGCAAAAAAATGCCTATTTTGGATGTATCAGTCTCACTACATGAGACCTGGTGGAAAAGAAACATGGCAGAGGCCTGTTTAGGCCCTTCATGCTCCTGTTGGTAAGTGCGCACATTGCTTCTGCTTACATGATGGCGGCCAAGCAAATGACACATGGCCAAGGCTGACCCAGATGCTGTGAGAAGAGTAATCCTCAAACAGAAAGGGCAATTAGCATGCTCTTCCATATAACCACAGCTCTTTATTTTTTTTTAGTTACAGAATTAGACAAATGAGTAATGTCTTTGGGGATAATACTTCATTAGCCCACAAGCCTCACCCAATTTCACCATTTCCCTGCAAATGCCTCAGTTCCATGCAATTTCTTACAGCCTCTGTTGACAGAGATTTACCAACACCACGCCAGCAAATTTCTGCACATTAAATCAATACAGGAATGACTATTGTGAAAAAGAAAAAAGCATCTAAATGCATCCTCTTGAGCCTTTCAAATACATTCCTCTTCCACAGTCCAGCTCTGATCACATGCACATCATTAAAATTGCATATACATCTTCATAAAGAAGAGACATATCAAAGATGAAGCATCTGCTGGGATGTCAGCATTAGTAAGAGCAGACAATGAACGCACCCATCGACTCAATGATTCTGTCTTCATGTGATGCTGTTAGAGAAGAAAATTTAGTTTGATTGCACAGTTTGGACTAAGAGCTAAGTCTCAAAACGTGAAATGTGTTCTTGTGTTTTGTTAGTAAATAACACAATGGGAAAAATGATTCAGCTTTAATTTTCAAACATTTCCTCCTGCTTGGCTTCGGCATTATCTGGCAGCAGTCTCTCCAACCAGGGGAGCTAATGCTGTCTGCCTCAAGAGTTGTCCAACAGGAACAGATGCGGCGACGGGAGCACCATCTGATGACCTGCTGCCGGGCGGTACCAGTCTCAAAATCACACTGACATTTCAATCTGTGTTTCTGTCGAAACATTTTTTTCTCATTTTTGTCTGTAATTGCAGCTGAAATCGCCCCACAGTCGCTGGTGTCAGGGTGTTACACAGGAACCTTTACCTTCCAGAGAGACACTTGGGGTTGTTGAAACTTCCAAAATACTCCCAAATCCATGAGTGAGGTGATGTTATGCAAGAAAATGAGATACCTAAATTCTTTTAAACACTCGAGAGCCCAGGGCAACAATACAGACCATAATTTTGTCTCATATATTTGCTTAAAGCTTAAAACTTAATACTTTAATGATCCAATGCCTATATTTAAACTCACACACACAAACTGGGCATGCCAAAACCTTACTGAAGCTATAAAGCAAACACAAAAAAATAAATTATTAGAACTGCAAAGACGTGACGCTTTTCTATGTAATACTTTCCTTTCATTATACTTAGGTTTTTTAGGAATCAGTTTTAGTAAATAAATTGTGGAGATTTTTATCCCAATTAATGCCTATAAAGAAGAAAATGTTTCATATTGGTCATAAAGTACTCCTTTGAAGATACCCAGCATGTGCTCACTTATAAAATACCTCATCTTCTTTTTGGTGGAGTCCCCGTTTTAGTTCTTTCACTCGAAATCTCAGTTTCTTTACTTCTGCCTCATTCTGATCCAAAAGATTATTTGCATGAGTAAGCTCTGCCATTCTTGTCTGGTATTGTTTGTTTAATTTGTGGTAGGCATGCTGAAGTTCCAATAGTTCCTTTAAAGAGAAAATAGTAAATTATCTATGATTTACTATGATAAAGTCAGAACACTGGTAACTTGTTTGTACAAAGGAGAAAAGCAGTTTAAGAAGAATTCAGATGAGTCATGCCATCATCTGGAACTCTCTATCTCTGTAATTAAATATTACGATCTGTATATGACTATAAATGAAAGATGTATTTATGTGCGGCTAAAATGGCTAAAACATAGGAAGACTCTTTTGTTGTTATACGAATGTAGTTTGTATGCTTTATCCAACAGGGAATAATGTATCCATAAATAAGAAATAAAATATAATGAAAATAAAAATATGTATGAAAAGAGCTGTTCATCTACCAGCATATGTATTAAAACTTAGCAGAGGGAAGCCGCTGTGGCTCAATGGACTGGGCTCCTGTCTACCATATGGGAGGTCCTGGGTTTGTGTCTCAGGGCCCCCTTGTGAAGGCAGGCTGGCCCGGGCCCTGGGGAGTGTTGACAGCCTGTGACCCAGGGAGCTGATGGCCTGTGCCTGGCAGAGAGCTAGCGCAGCAAGATGATGCGACAAAGGGAGACAAGCAGACACAAGAACACACAGCAAATGGACACTGACAGCAGACAGCAAAACTAGCCACAAAGGGGAGGGGAATAAATTAAAAAAAAAAAATCTAAAAAAACCCCTGCAAGCAGCCAAAAAAAAAAGTTAGCAAACTACCTAGATTTTTTAAAAAATGATTCTACTTCTACTTATTTATTGATTGATTCCCTTGGATTCTCAGGAAGTTGCATTGCAAAGCAAACAAAGAAAGCTGAGATAAGCCAGGGACCTAAAAGTTTTAGTAAATCTATAAGAAGAATACATGCTCCCCTCTTATTTCAATAAAACAAGGAATACTTAATCATGTATTCTTCAGAAAAATAATTAAAAGTAGGAAAAATGGTTTTATATTGGCAACCTTCTAAAGTCAAACAATTCTAACTCCAAGAAGCCCAGCCCTTGGCAAAGGCAAAGAAAGAGGGTGAATCTATCTATCTTGAAAGGACTGGATCTCCAACCAATCTTGCTTCACTTAACACAATACACTACCTGAGTTAACAGGTCATATTAATTGGTCTCAGATTATTAATAACATTGTTTCTCTTTTTTAGTTAAATTTGTTGTATAAAATTGATAACATTGCCATTATAGAAAACTCTTTATTAAAATTAAGAAAAAGGTAATCTCTAATTCATGCATTATAATATTTTAATAAAATCCAAGGACATTTATTTGGTTTTCTAAAAAATATTTCTTAGTACTTTAATATGAACATCACAATTAATGACACTACTTAACTATTCATAGTTAGAAATTATTTTAGGACAACCAGGTAGACTCCTGGAAATGGAATCCTTCCTCACATCTTATACCAATAATGATAATGATAATGATAACCATCATCATAAGCAGAGATTTAAAAGGAAAAAACAAAACAATTAAATAATGGAAAATATTGGAAGAAAAATTTGGATAAACATTTTAAAAAATCTTAACCACCAATTAGGGAAAGCCTTTCTAAGTTTGATTCCAAACCATAAGATAATAAAATCATGATAAATTTAAGCACAATAAATATACAGAGTTTATATAGAAAATAAAATATGTCCTACACAGAAAATGTCATAAAAAGAAATGATTCTTTTACTATATGAAGAACTATATCAAGTCCATATAATTTGACTTGATATCAAATATGAAAGGATAGAGTTTACAAGAAAGACTTTCTCCTAAACATACTGGTGATACTCAGCTTCACTAAAAATAGGGAGATTCCAATTTATATAACATTCTTGAAATGACAAAATCTTAGAAATGGAGAGCAGATTAATAGTTGTCTGAGGCTAAGGATGAGAGGAGGGTGGGAAGCAAGTAGGTGTGGCTTTAAAAATGCAGCAAAGAGGATCCCTATGGTGATGGAAATAGTGTTTTGACTGTATCCACCTGGATTACCTGGTTGTGATATTGTACTAGAGTTTTCAGACATGTTACCAGTGGGGGAAACTAGATAAAGGTCATATAGTTATTGCTGCATAATTTTGTACAACTGCATATGAAGTTACAATTATCAAAAATAAAAGTTTAATTAAAAAATACACATTGAGATACAATTGTCACGTTTTCAGACTGGCAAAGGTGAAGTGTAACAAGACAATGTGATTGCAAATTGTGGAGAATCTGGGATTCATTCGTGGAGAAATATTGGCAACATCCTTTAAAATTAAAAATGCATATAAACTCTGTTCAAACCATTCTACTTCCAAGAATATATTCTCTAGGGAAGCAGACTTGGCCCAATGGATAGGGCATCCATCTGCCACATGGGAGGTCCATGGTTCAAACGCCGGGCCTCCTTGACCCGTGTAGAGCTGGCCCATGTGCAGTGCTGATGCGCACAAGGAGTGCCCTGCCACGCAGGGGTGTCCCCCGCGTAGAGGAGCCCCACATGCAAGGAGTGCACCCCATAAGGAGAGCCACCCAGAGTGAAAGAAAGTGCAGCCTGCCCAGGAATGGCAGCGCACACATGGAGAGCTGACACAACAAGATGACACGACAAAAAGAAACACAGATTCCCGTGCCACTGACAACAACAGAAGCAGACAAAGAAGACGCAGCAAATAGACACAGAGAACAGACAACCAGGGCGGGGGGTGGGGGGGTGGGGGTGGGGAGGGAAGAGGAGAGAAATAAATAAGTAAATCTTAAAAAAAAAAAAGTACATGTATAATGATGCATTTTTTGTTGTTGCTTACAATGAAATATCAGAAAATAAACATCCATCATAAGGGGCTGTTTAAATAAATAAATGAACAAATGCCTAAACCATTAAATATTATAAGCAGTTTTTGTATGCTGATATGGAGACATTGCCAGGGTAGTCTAGTAAATAAAGCAAAGCACAGAACAGGGGCTATAGTAAAAAGTGAATTTTGAAGCGACAATTGCTCCTGTCCTCGGTGGGACCTCTGCTCTCAGAGTAAAAGAGGCTTCAGTCCTGAGGGCCAGGGAGAGGATGTGGACTAGAGGCAGGGATCTGGTGGAGAAGCTACCACCACAGCCACCACTTCCAGGAAGCCAGAAAGAGGAAAAGGAAGGAGGGTGTCTTCACTCCTTCCAGCCCCTAGCTTCCAAAGAATTTTTACCTCCCAGTAGCTTCTGACAAACAGGTATGCAGTAACTCGCAGATTCCTGGCATCAGTGCTGCAGCCCTACAAATTCCTGACCCCCACTGAGCTCCGAATTCCCTCCACTGACATATAAACTGGAATGGTGCCAAGAGCAGCTGGGCAACAAAAGACTGAATTTCTCAGCTAGAGCCCGGGTCTTCCCACCTGTTGACTGGGCTCACCTGCCTCATAAGAACCCTCACCTGCCTACAAGATCACTGCAGTTGATGACATAGCAGAGTTTTGATGAATGACATCATAAATCACATTTAAATTGCAAACAAATTCCTTGTTTTCTTTTTTCTGAATCTGTTTCTCAAATGGCAAATTATGTATCTTATTCTTTTACAAAGAAATGTGTAAGAAGGAACTCAATTCTTGTATTTGGTCTGACAACGGAACATTTAAGGAAGTTCTTCCTTAATCTGTCAAGCATAAAGAATTCCAAGCAAAGATAAATGCAGAGCTTCATGGGAGAGTTAAAACAAATTGACAAAATGATAGCTTTTTCTCAGGAATTACAATGCCCCTCTGATGTAGCAAAATTATTTCTCAGAATTCAATGCTTCTTTAGGCTCATTCATATAATTCCCTTAGATTGATTTAAGTGTAATTAAGTAAACAAAAAGCTTTGAGAGGCTTAGATTAAAAAGACAAAGGAAAGAAGGTAGAAAAGAAGGAAGGAAGGAAGAAAACATGGGAGGGAGGAAAAGAAAGGAACAAAAGAAAGACTTTTATCAACCCAATTCTACTGTCACCATGAACATCCTTGGCCGCAGAGTTCTAACCTTCCTGCTCCCGCTTTGAGCCATTTGCTATTAGTCAAAGTCCATTGTTCCCAGTGAGCGGCCTCCAAACCAGCAGGATGAGCATTGTCCGGGAACCTCCCCCCTGATCTTCTCCGTCAGAAGCTGGCTGGAGCCCAGCAAACTGGGGTTGAACCAGCCCTCCGGGTGATTCTGATTCAGTGCCGAGTTTGAAGACCACTGGAAAAAGCCAATTGCAGTAACTTCTATCCTTCCCAGTGACAATTTTAGGAGGAGAATGTAGCCAAGTGAACAATGAGAAGGGAGAAGTTTCCTTAGGTAGGAGGAGATGATCTAGAGTCTTGTGAGCATTTAAACATGTATGAAAGGGTGATCCATGCCCAGAACTACTAGAGCAACCATCTGGGCCAGCAGGGGAAGGTCTGCTTACACACCACAGATGGCAGAGCTGAAGGACAAGACGAACGGGGTCCTGGGAGTTTCTGAAGGGCTGCTGGGCTGGGCTGGCCTGACCTCAGGTCAAGGACATCTGGCTCTATGAGAAAATGTAACCCATGTTTCCTAAGCCAATCTCACAACCAAACATATCCTAACTGTGCCCACACAGGTATCTTTTACTTTCTATTCTAATAAAGATAAAATCTGAAATTCACTTTAAGAAAACAATAAATTGTTTCACTAATACAGAGGTACTTTTTAAAAATCCAGTCTAAAATGAAAGTAATTAGTAGTTGCCAACTATCTACGATGTGCTTAATTCTTCACATACCTTTTCTCTCTCAATCCACAGGACAACCTTGTTTCAAAAGAATGTTTGTATTAATTCAGCCTCAGAGAGACTGCAAATTGCTTATGGCAAACTAACTGTAAATTATTCCTACATTTTCCTTTCATCAAAACGATATCACATGGCTGGTTTTAATCTCGGTATTAGGCTTTTTCCTTCCAAGACCTCACAAATTCCTTGACACTTTTAATCCACTAATTCACCACCACCACCCCCATTTTACATTCTGAGGAAAGATGGATTTACTTTTTAAATCTCAAAGTTATGACTTTTGCCACCATACACTCGTCTTTTGTTAATCTTGTGATGAGAGAGCAATGAAAATCCTCCCACCACGGCCCTTTTTATCACATACATGTTACAGTAATTGATGGAGGAATTTAGAATCACACAGCATAATCCCATGCATCTGTTTGATGCTGTTATCTGAAAGTTTAATATACGCTCTAACTTGATTACAGATGTGCAACTGGAAGGCATCCAAAATGGATGTTCACTTAAAGAGTTAATGATTTGCATCTGAAGAGAGACCTTCGGTAGCTAGTAAAGATCCATACAGATTTCAGAGAAAGCTTATTCTAATACATTCTAATAGTAAAATGCATAATAATTATGTTGTGATTTATTTATCTTTTATTTTAGATAGTAAAAAATCGGAATGGGAATTAAAATGTGTGAAAAATACAGAATACTACAGATTATTTGTCAACACCTAATTCTTTATAAATCAAAAACTATGCAACGGCACACTAAATTTTATCAATAATTCTTTTGTGAATGGATTTGAATGGTAATATTGTGTTTTCATATAGAAAATAAGCGTATACAATGGTTCATTCAAAGATTTTTTTTTTTTTGTCTGCTACTGTTGTAGTCAGCAGCACGGGAATCTGTGTTTCTTTTTGTTGCATCATCTTGCTGTGTCAGGTCTCCATGTGTGCGGTGCCACTCCTGGGCAGGCTGCACTTTCTTTCATGCTGGGTGGCTCTCCTTATGGGGCTCATTCCTTGCATGTAGGGCTCCCCTACAGGGGGATACCCCTGCATGGCACGGCACTCCTTGCACACATCAGCACTGCACATGGGCCAGCTCCACATAGGTCAAGGAGGCCTGGGGTTTGAACCATGGACCTCCAATGTGGTAGGTGGACATCCTAACCACTGGGCCAAGTCTGCTTCCCTTCAAAGATATTTTTGATAGAACAATAGTACTTTCTCCAATAGGCTGAATTGGGTCTCAGTCCCTAGTGATATATTTAATAACAGGTTTTAAAATCCATGGAGGGAAAAAGTTTTGATAATGGATGGTGATGATGGCAGCAAAATATTGTGAAAATAAGTAACATCTCTGAATTATATTATGAATGTGTTGTGAAAGGGAAAATATTAAGCTGTATATATGGTAATGGAAAAAATTTTTTTTTAATCATGGAAATGCACAATACAGACAGTGAATCCTAAGTTAAACCATGGCCTGTAATTAATAGTATAATTATAAAAATGTGCTTCCATCAATTGTAACAAATCTACCAAACCAATGTTAAGGGTGGTAGGTGGGGATCCTGTCCTTTATGTAAGATAATTCTGTACACCCACAATATCTCTAAAAAAAAATCCATATAAAGCTTATGAATTCATGTGCTAGTTTATGCTCTTGCATTGTAAGTAAGGGTTTTGCTTTCTAACTAGCATTGATTTTCCATGTGAGGCATCAAGTATTGAGGCTCAAATGATATTGATTGTGGCAAACAGAAAGAGCTAAAATAAATTTTCTTATAACTTAAAATAGCATTATGAAAGCATGGTAAATGTGACTTGAACTCATTTCTAGGCATCCATATGAAGGAAAAAATGAACATACAGGAAAATTAAAAGTGTCATAAATTGTATTTCTGTTTGTACAATTTTTAAAATTGCATAGAAAATTAGAAATTTCTATATTTGTAATTTCAAAAATATTAACATTATCAATTTGTAGAGAACCAGAACTTCACAATATAATATATGGTTCAACTAAATTTAAGAGAGGGTAGCTCCTGGATCTGGAAAAACTTGCTCACATTCTGTTGATAGTCTAGTTATATTCCAGCTGTGCTTAATCATGCTATCAACAAAGGAAGATATTATCTTCTTGAAAGTTGGTTCAGATACATTGGATTGTTATCACAATCAAATTCATCTACTTAAATTGGCCAAAGTACTCACAATCTCAGACTTATTAAGCATAATATAAAAATTATACTATCTACCTATTATGAGGGGTCAAAATCACTATACATCTATCATAAATACCTCAAAATACAGAAGTCAGAGGACATATAACTTCAACAGAAACAAATTCAATGTTATTCATGACCATATTTTATGATGTTTGGTGACAGGAGCTTGAAAATAGGAGCAATTTAGTGGTCTTAAGCAGCATCTTTAGTTGGTTCACTTAAAATCTTAGGTGTTAAACATAGATTTTTATGTTAGCTATAGAGTTGATATATTAATAATTCATTCAAAAAGCATTCACTGAGGTTCACCATGTGCCAGTGACTGTGCTGTGCTTTATGTATAAAAGAAAACAAGACAGGCACGTTCTCCAACCTCATAGAGCTTGGAATCCAGTAGAATTAATAGACTAAAGACCAATCAAATTAGCCAACTTGCCAGTTGTGACCAGTACTCAGAATCAAATGAGGTAATATGAGAGGGAATAATTCCTGGGTAGGGGACAGACAGTAGGGGAAAGGTGGGAGAAACTCAGGGGAGAGCCAACGAAGGGGGATTCCATCCATGGCACACAGATTCCCCTTTAGGGTTGAGGGACACATTCTCCAGCTGCTGGAAATGGTGCCAGGTGACAGTCTGGGCTGACAGCCCTTTCGGGAATTCGCCTTGGCTGAAAGAGTCTCCTCACCAAGGCCACACCCCCTTTCTGGGGCAGCCTGGTCATTTTGGGGTTACAAAGACTGGTAAGTTTGCTCACTCCAGCTTTGGACAACTCCAAAGGTCCACCAGGCTTCAGAGCTCCTGAGTATCAGTTGAAGTCTCCTTATCTCCACACCAAGCCCCACTTCTCACAACACCAAATCCTGCTCCCTGCCTTTTGCCTAAGGTACTGTACTCCTTGATACTTCCTGTGTGTTGATATCCATCTCCATATCTGCTTCCAAGATAACCCAACCTTCAGCAACCAGTGTCCCCTGGCTGTTGCTTTGGGTATCTGCCTGGCACAATTAAATATCATAGCAAACTTTACTGAGATTGTAATGTAAAAAGGGCACAAAGACACAGTATTTCATTCACTGAATACGAATAACCTTAAGTGAAGAAAATTTGGAATTGATTTGGAAAGTAGTTTTTTTTTAAAGAAAATTTATATGAGTTTACTAAATATCATACTAAGGCACTTTATTCTATAAGCAAGGAAAATTTATTCCATAAGCAAGAGAATGACAGGTTTTGAAGGAGAATAAAAATAGTCAAACTATGGTTTTCAAAAATAAATGAAGGAAATAAGGCCAATTAGAAATTGATTGCAATGGTCCAGGTGAGAAATTATTTTAATTTCTGGGAAAACACAGAACACATATTTGAGAGATTATTTGAGGAAGTCCTAATGAGTATGCAATTAGTTCAGAGTAAAGAATAAGTCAAAATTATGTGTTTCTTCTAAGACTGGCAAGAGGATGATTAAATTAGCCAAGGCAAAATAAGAGACAAGTTTGATAAGAGAACGGTAATGAATTCAACTTTGCCCTATTGTTTAGTTTTAGTAGGTCCGCGATGTGCATATATTTGTCAAGAGAGATAAATTCACTCTTGAATGGGAGTTAGTTTCTCAAATCATAAATGTAGAGATAATGCTGGAATATGTGTAAGTGAATGTGGTGAACTAAGGTCTAAATGCAAAAATCAAACGTTGGACAAGGACTTTGTATTTATTCAACGTCATAGATAATTAAGCAATTGGCTGAAAATGTTTGTTGACCATGCATTAATATCATATCTAGTTGGTGAGTTTGGAGAAAATATAGAATACACGAATTTTCACTTCTTGCTTAGTCATAATTTCTCATCTGTAAAAATACATAAAATAATAGCAACCTCAGAGAATGATAGAGTCTGTGTAAATCTTTTGTGATAGATTAAGCATAATAGAAAAATGACTAAAACTAACTTGCAAAATAAGCCATTCTGTTCATTTCAAATGCCGCAAGAGGGCGAGCCTAGGCAGTACAGAGGCGATGGGGCACCTCGGCGATGCCGCACAGGCTGGCTCCTCTCCTCCTGCGGCACTGCCAAGTCCTAGCTCCTTTGTGGGCTTTGTCCCGACGCTTGGTGCCTTATAATGACAAGATAACCGCTACCATTTTGTGAGCAGGAAGTAGGAGGGGAAGGAGGAAGGATAACTGTGGTTTTCTCCCAGTGAGATTCAAACTTTTTTTTGATACAACAACCTCCCCTAAGCCATGTTTTTATAACATAACAGTAATGATAAACAGAAAAAAGAGAAAATCATTGCCAAAATACTGAGCAGCATATGTCAAAACATACTAAAAATAATACAGATTATAATCAAGTTGAGGAACACCAACGGTAAAAAGAAATTATTGAAGCTCAACCAGGTTGCAAAATACATAAAAATAAAGAAATGAACTCAGAATAGATTTATCATTTGAAGCAGTAAGAAACCTTATTAAATGAAATAATATCTTCAGCTGATGAGGAAAAATACTAGTTGATCTAGAATTCTATACCCAGCTAAACTCCTATGTGAGAGTCAGGGGAAATCATTTTCAGGCAGAGACTCTGGATGAAAGAACTCAAAGGATATTCTTCAGAAAGAATAAAACTGAAACCGAAAGGAAGACTTGGATGCAAGAACCACCATTAAGCAAAGAAAATGAATATATGTGAATCTAAATAAAGAGTAAAAAAAAAAATAAGCAATTTGTGGTAGGCAAAAAAGTAACTGGATTAAAGCACTGGACAAAATGACAGACAGGGTGAGCAGAGTGATTGTTATGAAAACATTCTATGGTTTAGTATTTTTCTGGAAGAAGAATGATATATTGACTTTGTTAAGATGAGTGCCCATAAGAAAAAAATGAAAATGGCCACTATAACTTCTAAACCAGGAAAAGTTGGAGCAAAGAGAAAATAAAATCATCAATCTAAATTTTAAAAGTAGGAAAAGTAAAAGCTCATAACAGAATGATATATCCTATTGAATTGTGGCATTATATTTTAAATATGTAATCCTAAGAGCATTCAGACATGAAAATCAGGGAAGTCATAAAGAAGAGGGAATCCAACTGGCAGCATAATTCTCAAGAATAACAGATTTTAAAAGCTGCTTAAGGAATTTTGAAGGAAAAAGAGCAAAGTGCCAAAACTCTTTACCCTAAAACTTACTGCTCAATTATTAAGGAAGGGGATAACATTTAAAAATAAACAATAATTCAGGAAATATACTACATATGCCCACTTCCTGAAAAGTCTACTTTTAAACATAAATGAGGGGTGTGGATGTGGCTCAAGTGGTTGAGCACCTGCCTCCCACATGGGAAGTCCTGGGTTCTGTTCCCAGTGCCTCCTAAACAACTACAAAAACAAACAACAAGCAAAACAAATGAAAACACCAACATAGGAGAACCAATGTGGCTCAGTGTTTGAGCACCAGCTTCCCACAAATGAGGTTCTGAGTTCAATCCCAGGCCCCTGGTTGGGAAGCTGTGAAATAATCAGACTGGCAGAGAGCATAGGATCCATTTAAAATAGGATTAATATTGCTTCATATGACTACGAGACAGAATGTAATGCAATTCTTGAAATAAATTTTACAAAAATAAGAATAATCAAATCAAAAGAAAAGCTCCCTGAACAAGATTCCTAACTTGGTGGTGAAGGCAATTATGAGGAGTGAGGAAAAAAGCAAGAGAAGAAATGGAAACTTTCTGAGCACCTGCCATCTACTAAGCTCCACTCTGAACACTTCATGTCTATTCAGTCCCACCAGGTTTGGACAACTATAAATATCTTTTTCCTCAGATATGAAAACTAGGATATAGGCTATTATATCAAATGTCTTATTTATGGACTTTTAAAAGTAGGATACAAAACTAGGATTTTTTTTTTACCCTAAATCCTATAGTTTCAATTACTTAAACTAAACAGACTTCAGAACTTTTGCAGTCATGAATTAAGAACTACTTAATTTTTCACATGAGAAAAAAACATCTAAATGAATAAAAACAGTATAAAGTGCAGGCAGGAAATAAAGTAAAAGAACACAAGCAGGTAATAAAAGGAAATAACACAAAACCTTAAAATGGAATGACAGGAGTAAAACAAATCATTCATATAAGTATATATTTATATAATAAATATTTAAATAATATAAAAATGAATATATTTATTTAATCCACATTTATTTAAATACTAAATTTTTAACCATAATAAAATAAATATAACTATAAATGAGATAAACACGCCAAAAAAGATAAAAACCTAAAGTAAAATGATATAGAGATATTCTAGGTAAGAAAGAAAAATCTGAAAATATATAGAATTTTCAGACAAAGCTGAATCAAGGTAAACTATTTTCAATCAGACACAGTGGTAATTTCTAGCAGTGGAGCTGCTGAGAAGGTAAAAAACTGCAAGAACTGTTATGCAAGAACTAATATAAATATATATAAGCAATAACCGTAAGTTACATAGTATGTAATATTTTCCAAATAAATAAAATGAAAACTTGTATAAAAATGTCATTTGAATACATATTATTTAAATGATTACAATTTGTTGAATTACAACTAAATCATGAGACCCTAATATTGACTTATTGTTATATATCAACTGCTATTTATTTTTGTCAGGTTTCAGAGTTAATTTGATAGACCTAAAATACGATCTTTATGGAAAAATACTTTGAGCCATCTGTGTTTGGGCGGTACATTCTTTCTTAAACATATTTTTTATAGACAGACTCCCATCAGAAAGTGAAAGATGGTAGATAACATTGAATACAAGATGACACGAAGTTGACATATTGGAGGGAGGAGTGTGCTCCAGGCATGTGGGAGAGCTCTTAATAGAACCCACAGACAGACATGAAAACCCAACACCAGACTGAAGAAAAAGGAAAAGAGAGCAAGGGAGGTAAAAATTCTAAAATCCTGGTATAAAGAGAGATTGAATCTGACTTTTGTTCCCAGTGCTGACAGTGGAGCATGGGAAAGTCAAGGAAAACATTGAGCAAGAGACTGAAGTGTCCATAGCTTCTAAAAGAAAAAGTAACTTTCACCTCACTTGAATAATGATAGAAATAGACCAGTGAGGAGAAAGTTTCAGTAAGGATGACCCATTCCATTTGTTTTAGTCTGCAAGTAACAGGAAAAAAGCAAAATCAAGTAACTGTTTTATCTTGCTTGATACGTCATCAATGACTGGGCTCTTTTCATATTTCTGCGAGGCAAATTTTAGCAGCCTGTATAATTTCTCACAAAAAATTGAGCATACACCCCTCTCCTGTAGACCTCAGGCATGGCCATGTGGATGCCTTTGACCAATGAATTAACCAGAAGTGCACCATCCACATGCCCTCTTTTCTCTACCTCTGCCACTGTGCTGGAATTGAGCCTTTGAGCCCTTGGGTCTCAGAGCACTTTGTGTCATAGGAAAGACATGTACAGTGAGCAAGAAACAAACTATTCTTTGAAACCACTGGAATGCTCAGGCTTATTGTCACTGTGGCATAGTGCAGCCTGTTCTAATTAATAAACTCTGCCCTATCCTGAGTGTGTCTCTTTCTTTAGCTACAAATCATATCCAATTATGACATATCCAGAGGAAAAAGGGAATTCTGTCCTTGTGGGTATTTCTTAAATGTGAAAAAAATCAAACAAACAAAAAAACCACAAAAACATTTCCAGTAGCTCCTTAGGATTTCACTTCATGTCTAATTGATTAAAATTTGTGTTGCCTGTTATTGCTTAAACCCATCCCTGAAAAGAAAATAAGCCTGCCATGATTGAATTAGACCGATTAAAATTCAGTTCTTGGGGCAGAAAATGGGCCCTCACTAAGGAAGCACTGGGAGTGTGGAGGAGAGAGAATACATAAAATAGTAGGTTCCATCGAGAGAGGAAAAGTGCCCAAGGAGATTGATACTGAGCATAAAGAGTGCCTGCTATCCCAAGGGGCATTTCTCCCTGTCTTTCCTTCCTTCTTTTCTCTGCTCCTCCCTCCCTTCTTTTCTTCTGTCTCTTGCTCTCTCCCTTATCCTATCCATTTACTGATTCAATGAATATTGATTGCCAATCACCTACATAATTGGTACCATGACAAGAACCAAAGTAAAAGAGACAAAATTAACTTACAGCACAGTTTGCAGAGACGAAAGAAAACTGAAAAAACTAGATACCCAGCTTGGAAAGGAATGTAATAGAGCTAAGATGAAGAAGAGATAGGCACAAAGCAGCTAACGGCGTAAGGAAAGAATGCAACATTTTCTAGAGAAAGGAATATCCAGTCCGAACTTCAAACGCAGAAATGACTATATGAAGAGGAAGGCTTATGAGGAAGACTCTTGAGGCAGAAGCAGCAGCACCTGCGAAGTCCGGGAGTGAAGAGGAGCCTGTGCGTGGTGTAGCTGCCTGGACCATAGCAAGAGTGAGTGTGAATGTGTGCAGAATGGAATGGAGCGTGTGTGTGCATGTGTGTGCACATCTACTGGAGGCTGGCTGTTGAGCATTCCTGCTGGTGTGATTCAGAGGTTCAGATCATGGAGTGATTCATCTATTATTCTTGGGGGAAAGGGTGTATTTCATCCTGGAAGCAGGAAAAAAAAAAAAAAGATAGACTGAATTGTATTTGTTTTGTATCATTTTGATTTTATTCTCTAATAGCAGCCTAAAGTTTGGCTTTCTTTATGAATTTTTACATTTATTTCAGTAAATAGAGAGTTAAGATAAAGCTATTTGGTTATCATTCAATATGGATAGTTTGAATAGTTTAACCAACCTAATCTAATTAAATAGTATTCTGTAAAGACAATATAAAACCTATGATTCATATTTTGTTTCCTTGAATCTTTGAAAAGACCCCAAAACATGAGGGGGTATGTGTATATGTGTAATGGCTTAGTAAACTTGAGGGTGAATGAAATAGATGACATCCATATTTGATCCACGTTTTCGGTAACAGTTGTAGACTCTTACGTTTTGCTTCACTTAAAGTTTTATAAAACTGAGGTTCTATTCTAAAAGACATCACACAATTTCCTGCTTTATACAATTTCTATCATAATCTAAGATTTATGGGAAATCTTAAGAACTGGTTTAGCTAGCATGAACTATTAAGGTGAAAGTAATACAAAGAATATTGTTTGTAAATCACAAGTAAAATCGATATTTTCAGTATTAAAATTAAGAAATGTTCCTATAGATGCAATGATCTGATTAGAGTTAAATACTTAAGATTTTATGTACATTGTTTAGTCTACAAGTTGTATCTCAAATCATATTTGTAAATATAATGCATTAGAAACTTCTAACATGCTTTATAGCATGGGTCTCTATATAAATAACATTTGAAGATAAGAAGGAAATAACGTAGGTATTAATGGAACATTTGTGTTGTGCATAAAATGATTAATTACTGTCCCAACAAAATATTTACCATACTGGTTTAGTTTCCTTGCTGCTAAAATAAATACTATATACCATGTATTGGCCTCATGATGGGAATTTATTGGCTCATATTTCAGAGACAGGTGGGCTTGCTCTTCTGGTACTGGCATCCTCTGGTTGGCCACAAATCTTTGGGGTCCTTGCCTATTCTGTCACATGGCAATGCACATGGCAGAGTCTTCTCCTTTCTCTTCTGGGATCCGTTGACTTCCAGCTCCTAGCTGTCCCCTACAGCCACTGCTCATGAAGACACCAGCGTATTGGATTAGGGCCCACCCTCATTCGGGTTGGGCACCCCTTAACTAACAACATCCAAATGGGTTCACACCCACAACATCAAGTGTTGGGGCCTGAACATGCCTTTTGTGGGAACAGGATTCAATCCCCAGCACTTATCTAAATGTCCAGCACCATTATCTCATCAGCCATAGAATAAGGAGGTTTCCAGTGCTAAAAAAAAGAGGAAAGGAGAAAAAGATACAACAAACATGTAAAGACAGCTACTCAAGCTCTATAATTATTGTACTTCAGTTACAAATAACCATTACCAAATTTAAATCGGATTTTCCAAATTGGATACTAATACTATAGGGAAGTCTGAGTTTATGGAAATATCATGAAAAATAAGGTTATGCAGTGAACAAAGACTCATTCTCTGGTTTGAATCTTAATTGAATAACTTACTGACTTCATCTTATCTGCAAAATGAGATTTTACTTTCTGTCACACTATGTGTTATTGGTATTGCAAAGTGAAGTGAGAAAACACATAGGAAGACTGTAAACATAATGGTTCTGACTGGTTTGATCTAGAGCGGTGGCATTGTGTGGGTATATGTTTAATCCTGCTCTCTGGGAGACATGCATTTAGGTACATATTAAAAATGCTGCATCACTAATGGAGTTCTTAAAAAGGGAGCCTGGCTGGCTAGGCTATGCCAGGTTAAGACAAATGCAGCTCTAATCTAATTATGCACATTTCCTCCTTTCACCACAGGAGAAATTCCAACGCCTGTGATTGTAAAATGGCTTCTACTCTAGGAAACGTAGAAAATAATATTACCTATCTTAAAGGACTGTTGTGCATAGTATATTACATACTTTTGAAATATGTGATAGAGTGCCAGACACACAGCAATATGTACATAATGCTTACTACAAATATACTTTTTATATATAGCTAATTATTATTTTTCTTATTACCTCATGAATAAACTACCTCCACTTTGCTCTGGTTGTTGGTTGCTCATGTACCTTTGGTGAGAGAATATATAGGCTTAAGTTTTTTTGTTTACTGAATAGCATTTGGTTCCATGTATTTTTTATACAATTTCCAGAAGGTGTGTGTGTTTTTATATATATATGTATATGTATGTATATCAAGAGGTAAAAGTGACAAAAATTCTTCAACAGTCCCAACCAAGTCTACAAACTACATGCTCATTCAAAAAACATATTTAAGCTTAAACTGCATTTTGCCAGATGCTGGCAGTAAATGTGAACCAAATAGTTTCACAGCACTAGTTCGAGATGTGGGAAACCGAACAAGTAACAAAAATAGAGCTTGGTGAGTGCTAGAATATACATAGTAAGGACATATTTGAAGGTAACATACCACAGGCACCAAAAATTCAGGAGGATTTAGATATTCACTAATCCAATAGCTTGTCTCCAAACCTTATATCTTAATATAAAAACAGAAACCTCTCTGATTCCATGCCCTTTTCAATCTATACCCCATTTTTCTGTTCCCCTTCAAAACAACACCTTCTAAAAGAATTTTCTGTAGTTGCTTTCTTCACCTCTCCATCCACAGTTATTACTTTACGCCTTTCTCCTATGCTTCTGATCATTAATCCAGCAATACAGCTAATATCAAAGTCACAATGGCTTCCAGGGGGCCAAACACACTGCTCCATTGTTCACCTCACTCCCCTACGTTGACTTGAAGTCTCAGCCACATTCTCCATTTTAAGAAGAGTGCCATTATACATACACACACACAATCAGCACTACAATTGAATGTTGAACTATAGACTTGACTATCTGTCTGATACCTACATTTGGATGTCTAATTAAATGTAAATGATCAATTGAACATATCTAGTGATATGAGGGACTAACCAATGCCCTTTTGCTACAATCATTCAGAAATATCATTAAAACCTGAGAAAGTAAGGACTAGGACAGATGTAAGTGCTGGCTTGGAGGGGCTGGGGTTTTAATGTTCGTGCTGGGACAGGAGATGAGGCATTAAGCCTAGCGAAACAGGTGACTACGACCCAGGCGAATGAATTCAGCACGATTCCAGCAAGGGCTGTTCCTTGAAGTAAAAAAGAAACTTAAGAGCAAGGCGGTCAGCTCAGCGACTTAAGAACTACCTGGAAAAGTCTCCCGTCGGAATCAACAGTAAAAGGACAAATCCCACTTGCTTGGAACTCTGAAGATGATACAGAATGGAGAAGGACTCCACAAATGCTGAATCGAAGAGAAAGAAAGAGAAACCCCAAAATCAGGTAGGAGATCTGCGCCAGACCAGCCAGTCTGACCCTCCTCTCAAATGGTCCCACGCAGCCTGGGGGTCATGCCAGGCAACAGCAGGACCCAGCCCCTCTGCCCATGGATCAGACCCCAAAACCCTCACAGCAGTGAGTTAGAAACCCACACATTTCCAGACACAGGGTCACTGGTCCACAGAGACCCAGGACAGAACACAAACAGCTGAAGAGTGCCATATACAAAGTACCCCTGGAGAAAAAGAGACCACTGCTGAAGTGTTGGCAAGAGGCTCACACACTCAACCCAGTCACCGTTTGCTGGAGCACCTAACCACAAAACAGACCTTTCTGATCAGCCCTGTCTGGCTCCTCAGCATGGGAGTACCCCAACAGAGAAGAAACCAGATGCAAAAGAACCTCACAAAAGGAGGGGAGGGGTAAGCTTCTGTGAGACAAGACAGGTCCCCAGATTGAGTGAAATGAAAAGGGAGAACATTCCTAGGATCATACGAACAACTTACACTGACTCCAGAAGAAGTAGATTTCAATAGACCAGTTAGAAGTAGAGAGACTGAATCGGCTTTCAAAAATCTCCCCCCAAAAAGAAAAACCTGGACAGATGATTTTACAGATGAATTCTACCAATCATTTTGAAAATAATTAATATCAATCCTGCTAAAAACTCTTCCAAAAAAGAGGAGAAAACACTACCCAACTTATATTATGAGGTGAACATCACACTCCTACCAAGGCAAGATAAAAATACTATGAGAAAAATAAATTACAGACCAATCTCTCATAAACACAGATGCAAAATTCTGGCAAGGTGAGTCCAACAGCATATTAAAAGAATTTTCCACCATGATTAAGGGAATTTTATCCCAGGTATGCAAGGGTGGCACAACATAAGAAAATCAACTAATGTAATACACCACATTCACAAATAGAAAGGGGAAAAAAAAATGCATGATCATCTCAATGGACTCAAAAAAAAAGGTTTTTGACAAACATCATCCTTTCTTGATAAAAACAAATCCTATAATAGGATAAAAGGAAACTTTCTCTACATGATAAAGGTACATAGGAAAAACCCACAGCTAACACCATACTCAATGGTGAAAGCCTGAAAGCTTTAACTCTAATATCTGGAATAAGACGATGCTCATGTCACCAGTGTCATTCAGCATTGTACTAGGAGTTCTAACAGAGCAATTAGGCAAGAAAAAGGAATAAAAGGCATCCAAATTGGGAAAGAATAGGAATAAAAGAAAGCACCATTTCCAATCTTTGCAGATTGACATGTAACTCTCCTTCAGGCTTATCCACACTTAAGATAAGATAATAGTAGCTCCAGGCCAAAGAATAGGAGCTTCTCTGGTCCTTTCTGTTCAGCATGCCTTGATTGTTCTCCCGGAGCATTCTGTAGGAGAGGTCTGTGAATTGCCTTCTACATGCAGGGCAATTTGGGGACAGTGAATTCCTCAGGACACACCAGAGAGAAGGGCCAGATAACATGCCCCAGTATGTGCAAAAGAGTTACTCTGCTCCTCAGAAATAGGACCAGGGGTTGACACTGGGAGCACAAACCAGCTCTGCCCCAAGCCAGGGAGAGATGGTGGAGGCCTTGCCAAGAAGCCACGAGATCCTACTGCTTTTAAGTAGCTTTTTTCTTGATTTGGTGCTTGTCTGGTTACTGCGGTCCTTTTACTGTTTTCTGGAGCTTTGAGAAATATTTTTCTGCCAGTTCATGATGTTGTTCAAGGCAGACTGGGGGAATGGAGCCCTGAGACATCACCATCCACTATCTCAATGAGGAAAGTGTTGACACAAGGAACTTCTTAGCGAATCTTTAGGGAATATATCCAGAGAAATGGAATAAGCTAGAAGATGGATTTCTAAGAATTAAACAGTGTCACATGGTAAAGAAGAATACTTTGTGAGCACAGTGCATAAAGTCAATAAAGGTTATGAGGGGAGGTGAGAGGAATGATAGCCTGACCAAGGAGGAAGAGGTGATAAAAATCACAAGGTATGAACATGTTATTTGATGAAGCATGTTCAAGCGTCTTAACAACACACCATTTTATTTGTCAAATGGAGCGCCTAACTTGCGCTATTTATTTTTTGATACATATCTATACAGATATTATACCAACTTTCCTACTCCATAAGCACAAAACCAATCTAATTTTATTCTCGCCTAGTTTAACTCCATCATCCTCAAGATAGAATGGCACAATGGTTCTTTTACATAAATAAACTTGAAACAAATTAGTGGATATTGGTACTTAACCCCCAAATGTAGTTTTGGTAGTTTAAAGCTGAATGCAATCCAGAAAAGCATATTCTTTTGTTTTTTAAGATTTATTTTTTATTTATTTCTCTCTCCTTTCCCCCCCCCCCCAGTTGTCTGCTCTCTGTTTCCATTCGCTGTGTGTTCTTCTGTGACCGCTTCTATCTTAAGCCGTTCCTGTGGGTGTGACCCTATTGTAAGAAGGACTTTTGATGAGGCTACTTCAGTTAAGAAGGTATGGCTCACCCCAATCAGAACAGATTTTAATCCTATTACTTGAGTCCTTTGTAAGTGGAATGAAACTCAGAGCAAGAGAGAAAGCCACAGAAGAGACAGCCAGCAGCTGAGATCAACAGAATCTGGAAGAGAAGGCAGAGACCAGTAGACACTTTGCCATGTGACAGAGGAGCCAAGGATTGCCTGCAGCCAGTCCCAGAATGACACAGTCTTAGGAGAGAAAGCATTGCCTTGATGATGCCTTAATTTGGACGTTCTTTTAGCCTCAAAACCATATGTAAATATATTCCCATTGTTTAAACTGTCTCAGTTTTTGTAATTGTTTGAGACACACGCCCCTGCTTTCCTTCCAATTTCTCCCTATGGGAACAGGAATGTTTATCCTATGCCTACCCCTCCAGTGCTATTCAGAAGCAGATACCTTGTTCTCTAGGTTTCACGGGTCCACAGACAGAGAGGAATTGTGCCTCATGACAGACCACACCCATAACCTATTATGATGAGACCTTTTACTAAGCATTGTTTCTGAAATGACTTAAGGCTGATGGGATATTGTAATAGAATGAATGGATTTTGCATATAGAAAGAATATATCTTTTTGGCATTCAGAGATAGAGTGTGGAGGTTTGAAGCTGTGAGTACCCCAGAAAAGCATGTTCTTAAATTTAATCCATTCCTGAGGGTACGAACCTATTGTAAGTAGGACTTTTGATGAGGCAACTTCAGGCAAGAAGGTGGCCTACATCAGTTAGGATGGGTTTAATCTTATTATTTAAGTCCATTATAAGCAGAATGAAACTCAGTGAGAAAGAGAGAAAGCCTCAGAGGAAGCAGCCAGAAGTTGAAATCAACAGAACCTGAATGAGAAGGGAGAGACCAGAAGACACCTCCACATGACTTGCCATATGACAGAGGAGCCAAAGTTTGCCAGCAGCCAGTCCCAGGATGCCACAGTCTCTGGGGAGAAACCATCACCTTCATAAAAATAGAGCAATAGTCAATAATACACTCATGTATCTCAAGTATTGATTATCTTAAAAATTCTTTACCAAGGTAAATTTACTGTCAATAGACACCACATTTGTAACATGTGTATTGTGGCTTGAATTAAAATATATTCCATATTTTATGGAATTATGTCCATAATTTAAAAACAGCTGAGTACATTAGTAGTTATTTCAGGGTGTGTAAGTCCATGTGTTAAACATGTTGAGACCAACTAACACAGACTAATACAATCACAGGAAAGAAAAAGTTCCTTCCATCAAACTGACAGTATATTTCTGCCAAAAGCACAGATTCATTTGTGAACGAAGGAGGGAGTATGACAAAGATAAGTGCAATTTGTGATCAAGGAAGGCAATTTCCCTCTAAATTCTTTCTATGGAATTTTTAAAAAGCTGCTATGAAATTGGTATCATTAAAATTCATTTCATTGTTTTATTATTGTATTATCACCCATAATCATTTAACTCTTTAAAACATACCTCTATAATAATTTCCTAGACAATAATCGAAAACTCCATTTTATGCCACCAATAAATCAAAGACAAATTTTCTAATATTTTGTTAAATTAGTTTCAACCTGTAAATATGATTGAGTTGTTCTTAAATCTAAAAAACATCCTCCAGTAAAAGGGTTTCTTCTGAGTTTTCTCATCAATAGTATTTGGTATATCATAATAAACACCTTACATAGGATGTTTTAGCTGATCCTGCCATAAACAAAGTTTCTTTATTCAGATTTATTACTTCAAATCATTAAAGTCTCTGTTTGAGGATTCTTTTACCATATCATTATACAAGTAGTAGAGAAAAAAATCCAATCCAATTTATCACAGGCTTGTAAAATAAGAAGCTTGAAAACATTTTTCTTTAGTTCTTAAGTTCATCTAGTTCTATATTCTGAGATTTTTATAGGGTCAGTTCATACAAGGAGAGTAAACTATCCTGGGAGCTGCATCAAACCGTCTGGTCCATTAAGAACTCACTTCAGCTGCCAAGTGACATTTTTACTTGCATAATATTGTTTGGCATCTGCATTGATCAAATTAACTGGTTGCTTGCCAAATGTCCACTTCACTTTGGCACATAGATAAAGATTATGGGAGGTAGAGAATGATTTACTAAATGGTGTGCTAATGTCTAAAAGATCATATATTCACCCAAATTGCATAAACTTTACTCAAAAATAACGTAATCATCTCAAATTAATGAAATGTACTCTACTGAAAATGGAAATTGACTACTGTGGAGTAAATAACCAGATGATAAAAGCTCAAATTTATGGCGCACATCTTTTTGTCTGTGATGCTAACCAGAAGAGATATGAATACACTTTTAAATTGCTATCTACAGAATAATTTGGTGCAATTTTGAAAAAAACAAATGTTTGAAAAGTGTAACTATAAGATTAAATCAGTTATTAAAATTTTACTTTAATTTTACAAGAAGTTCTTATTCAGTTGTATAACAAATATTTTTTCATTGACTACTACTATCATGACACTTTTTTTTTTTATGGAAGGAGATTTTAGTCTAGGAGAAAAGATAATATACTTTTTAATGCCTAAAATAACAATGTGAAAAGCAAACTGGATTTGTAGTTTTAAAAATTCACTTTTTGTTCAATGTATTTTTTTCACCTTCAAAATATATACATATTCCAACCCCTGGGAACTGCCACCTGCCATTACTTCTGC
Organism: Dasypus novemcinctus; assembly: GCF_030445035.2. Classification (NCBI taxonomy): domain Eukaryota; kingdom Metazoa; phylum Chordata; class Mammalia; order Cingulata; family Dasypodidae; genus Dasypus; species Dasypus novemcinctus. The sequence continues at coordinate 85,836,143 of NC_080688.1, read as the reverse complement.
TGGAGGTCAAGTCATCACTTTCTCCTGGGTTGCTGCAATCACTTCCTTATCGATTCTTGGAATCTTGTCCATCTGCAGGCTACTCACAACAGCTTGAGCAGCCCTTCTAAAAGGTGAAGACTCCCCATTTCTCCCATAGTAAAAAGCTAATGTTCTCACAATGATCTATAAGTTTCCAAATGATCAGTCTCCTGTCACCGCTCTGACCTCATCCCCTATAGCACCCTACCTCACTCCTGTTTCACCCACAAAGGCATGCTGTAACTCCTGGGCCGTGGCCCAGTTGTTCTTTGCCTGAGATCCACCTGGCTGCCATTTAACCTCCTACAGGCTCTGCTAAAGACTCACACTGTAATGACCCTATTTGAACTGCAGACTGTGCCACCCACACTATCTTAGCTGACTCTATTTTGTTTAGTTTTATTGAACAAAAGCAAAAAGTAACCCTTCTCAGGAAGTATACAGTTGTATGGCATGCTTTTATTTTATTGACTGACAAATGGTGTTAAATTCCTCAAGGGCAAGGATATTTGTTTGGTGCACTGATGTATCCCAAGTACCCAAAACACTGTACAGGACCTAACAGACATGGTAAATATTAGTTGCATAGTTGAATGAACTTATATAAAATCATGTATCACTCCATGCGCAATGAAGGAAACTCTAGGTACCTGTTGGGGATTGAATCACTTTCCCCACAAAAGGAATGATCAGGTCCTAATCCCTGGCCTTGTAGATATGAACCCATTTGTAAATAGGACCTTTGAAGATGGTATTAGGTAAGGTGTGCCCAAACTGAATGAGGTGGTACTTAATCCAATATGGCTAAAGTCCTTATAAGAAGCAAAGAAAATTGGACATAGAAGGAGAAGCCACAGGGAGCAGCCAGAAGCTGGAAGTCAACAGAACATGGAAGATAAGGGAGATGACAAAGTCATGTCCATTGCCATGTAAAGGAAAAGCCAAGGAACCCCAAAGATTACCAGCCAGCCAGAATAAACTGAACCAGGGAGAAGCCAGCTTTCTAGCTCTGAAAGCATGTCATTAAATTCCTATTGTTAAGCCATCACATTCTATGGTATGTGTTTTAGCAGCTAGGAAAGAAAAAGCAGTACCTGAAGAAGAAAGAGATGTAAGAGGGATTGTGGGAAGATAGCAGAGTAGCAAGCTCCAGTAATTAGTCTTTCCACCAGAACAACCGTTGAACTGGCAGAAACTGTGGATCGTCTAATTTGAAAGTCTAGAGTCTAGTAGAACACTGTGCAGCATCCATAGAAAAGTGAGATGAAGAAGCTGGAAAACTGTGGTAAATACTGGTGAATTTCACTCTTTGTGCAGTGGCTAACTCAAATCCTCCAGCCTCATGACTTCATGACTGGCAGTAGTAGTATTCAATTATTGATCCTGGAGCAGTTTGCTGGTGCCCTGGTGAGATATGAATACCTATATATGCTAATCACTGATCACTACATTTCATAAGCTACTTTGGATTGCTCTGGGCCTGGCTCTGATGGTAGCCATTGTTCCAACCCACTTTATACAAAATCAGCAAGGACTCTTAAAGTTTTACTCTTCCTTAAAACTAAAGAAAATAGTTGAAAGGCTGCAGTAACTGGGCAGTGCCAAATCCAGAACATGCAGCTTCAAAAGACATTGAAGCACCTGGTGCCTTTCCTGGCTGCTCCTACACCCCCTTCCCAGGACAGTGTGAAGCTGGGTTGTGCTCCTATTTTGGGTCCCTTGACTTGTTCTGGCTGGGAAAACTGAGCTAGGAAATGATTTTCAGGCTCAACCCATCCCCCTGCCTGGATTTGCTCTCTAAGCAAAAAGCAGCTTGGGACAGCTAAAGCAGTGAAAGAAACAATGAAGTCAAACAGCCTGAGGCAAAGACTTACTAGCTTTAACTTCCAAAATAAGGCACCTTGGAGAGGGAGAATCTATTGCTAAGGGAGTACGTGGGGCATTCAAATTCCTATAAATAGGGGAACACCTAAGACTCTTAGCAAGAACAAGCCAAGGACATGATACAGGCTCAGAAAAGAAATGGAAGACCCTGAAATTTGCATTCAACTTGGGCTGATTTTCTTGATTTGCATTCAACTTGGGCTGAATTCTGAATGAGCATACCTGCTATAGCAAGGTCACCATGCGAATACTGTGAAAAGTGGTGTTTTTTTTGGCATTTGTTTTAGTTTTGTTACCTCCTGGCAGTCAAGGAAATCTCTATCTTAACACCAGCTAAATACAAACTCAGTAAACAGCTCAGATACTAAATCCCAGAGTAAACATGTTAAAATATTAAAATGAACAGTGTGCAACAAAAGATGACAAGGTAAACAAAGAAACAGGAAATGATATCTCATTCAAGGATAAAGGCTAAAAATCCAGGTAACATCATTGAAGGAGACCAGACTGTTGACATACTGGACAAAGACTCTTCAAAAATGGTCCTACATATGCTCAAGGAGATAAAGGAAAATACAGAGAAAGAACTAAAGGATACCAGGGAAACAATGAATGCAATATGATATCTCCATAAAGAGATAGAAATTTTTAAAAGGAATCAAATAGAACTACTGGAGTTGAAGACCACAATAAATGAAAATTCCCCACAGGGTTTCAACAGCATATTGGAGATGGCAGAAGAAAGATTCAGTGAACTCAAAGACAGGAAAATTGAAGTAAGTCAGTTGGAGGAGCAGAAAAAAAAAAAAAGAGGTAGAAAAACTGAAAATAGACTAAGAGACTTGTGGGACACAACCAAGTGTATGAATATACACATTTTGGGAGTTCCAGAAGGAGAAGAAAGAGAGAAAGGGGCTAAAGGAATATTCAAAGAAATAATGACAGAAAACTTCACATACTTAGCAAAAGAGATGAATATGCACATCCAAGATTCCAAGTTTAAAGAATACCAAACAGAATAAACTTGAAGAGAAATATGCCTAGACACACAGTAGCCAAACTGTTAAATACAAAGGATGAGGAGAGAGTTCTGAAAACTTCAATAGAAAAGCAATTTATTTTGCTGAGGTTACCCCAGTAAGACTAAGTGCTGATTTCTCATCAAAACCATGAAGGCAAGAAAGTAGAGGGATAAAATACTTCCACTGCTGAGAGAAAATAATTTCCAACCAAGTATTTTATATATGGTTCAACTGTCTTTCAGATATAAGTGAGATTTTAAAACATTCCCAAATAAAATTTCAGGGAGTTTGTTACCACTAGACATGCCCTACACACAATTCTAAAGGGAGTTCTTCAGACTGAAAGGAAAGGATACCAGATAGTGCACTGAAGCAACAGAATGAAATAAAGACCTCCAGTTAAGGAATACTATGGGTAAATTAAATGTCAGTACTATTGTATTATATTTTTTGGTAAATAATTCCACTTCTTACAGGTTCATAAATAGTAATGGTATCTTTATACTTTTGGAAATATAATGTGTAATGAAATAATTTATAATAAGTTAAAAAAAATAAGGAGGGATAAATGGGTATAGGAAAAGGGTAGGTATATGCTATTGAAGATAAGTTGGTATCAAATAAAATATGATAATTATAAATTTTGCAAGTTAAATTTTAGTCCCATGATAACTAAAAAGAAAATATTTGAAAAATATATGATAAATAAGAAGGGACTCAAAATGGTGCAATACTAAAAATCAAATGATATAAGAGTAGACATTAACAGAAGAACTGAGGACCAAAAAAGGCAGAAGACTTACAAAGACCATGTAGCAAATGACAGAAGAAAGTCCTGTTTTATCAGTAGTTACATTAAATGTAAATGGATTAAACTCTCCAGTCAAAAAGGAGAAATTGTCAGAATGGATACAAAAGGATAACCCAACCACATGATGCTCACAAGAGACTCACCTTATATTTAAAGCCACAAGTAGGTTGAAAGTGAAAAGATGCAAAATATAAGAACCCTGTTGTCTTTTATAAAGGGTATTTATTTGAGGTAGGAGTTTATGGATACCAGGCCATAAAGCATAAGTTATTTCCCTCACCAAAGTCTATTTTTGCATTTTGGAGCAAGATGACTGCCAACATCTGCCAGGGTTCAGGCTTCCTGAGTTCCTTTCTTCCTGGGTCTTGCTTCTCTCTGGGCTCAGGGTTCCTCTCTTCTCAGGTCTTGCTTCTCTTTCCTCTGTGTGCTTACTTTCCAGGGCTCCAGCTTAAGACTTCAGCATCAAACCCCATCAAAACTCCAATATGAAAAACCTCCATCTCTGTCCTTTGCCATGTATTTTATCTGTGAGTCCCCACCTACCAAGGGGCAGGGACTCAAATACCCTGCTGGCACAAGATTAAGTAATTAAGTAAACCTCTGAATTCAATATAATCTAATATGCCCAGAGGAAAAGACCAGTTTACAAACATAATCCAGTATTTCTTTTTGGAATTCATCAATAATATCAAACTTTTACACTCCACTCTCTGAGTTCCAAAAAGGCATTACGATATTTTAAAAAACTTAAACCAGTAACAATGCAAGCACTAAATCATATAACAATCAATTTAAAGAAATTACAGTTTATTTTAGGGCAAAGTCCCATCTGCTGTAGATCTCTGAAACTTACAAACCACTTAACTGCTTCCAAAACACAGATGGACAGACAAAGGATAAATATTTTCATAGCAATAAGGAGAAATTGTGAGGGTAACATGAGTCAGGGGTTCTCTACATTTCAGTAAATCTACAGGACATGCTTAATTAGATGTCAAAGTCTGAGAGTCATTCTTCAGATGATGATTTCTTCTCCTTGGTGCCTTGTGGGGAACTACCCTTGCCACAGGCTTGCCCAAAGGCCATTTTCTTGGTTCCACCCTCATCAAGCATCTGAGTGTCAACCAAGCTCCAGAACTCACCATCCAAGATTGTTGGAGTGATTGCCACACCTTACCCAACCTTTGGGTTAGAGTCTTACCCCCCACAACAATGATGTGAAGACATTCCCCCTAACCTTTGGCATATACACTCAACCCACTCAGAGCACTGAGTTGGCCACCTGGCCTTCCCTAACATTTGGCATACAGGCTCAACCCTCTCAGAGCAATGAGTTGACCACCTGGCCTTTCCTAATCTATTGGGGACAGGCCCACCCCTCTCAGACTTATGGGGTGCTGACCTTAACCACCCTAATCCTTGGGGAATGTGCTCCACTCTCTCTGTACCCTGGGGCAGCAAAACTCTCCCCAACATTGGTGGGAACATCCACCCTCTTCAACTGCTGGGCTAAACTCACCTTCTCTGTACACATGGGTGGGGTTTCTCTCTTGTCCCAAGGTGATGTCTTAATTCCAGATCTCAGGTTCCATGGTTTTCCTCTTAAAGCTGTTTCTCCTTCAATCTCTCCTTTCCATGTCCCTTTTAGTCCAAGCTGACAGTGGTTTTGTTCATAATCTCTCTCAAAAAGCTTGTTGGTTTAGCATGCAAGAAGCAGGCATCCAAGCCATCAGACAGTAAGACTTTCCACAAGTCTTTCCAAAATAACTGCATCTTCAATCCTTATTTACAAATTCCAAGTTTAGTTATGTCCACAAATGGACCACTGTCATCTGGGAACTTGATTTCCAGACGCTTGGGATTTCCAGAATAAGTTTCTGTTTCCCTTGTTCCCAACAATTCAATCCTCAGCTGATCTCTCTCATGAAGCACTTTATTATAAGCTGTAAGCAGAAGCCAAGATGCATTATGTGGGTTTTCTTTGGAAAGTTCTTCAGTTAAATGTTCAGGCTTGCCATTTTCAAATTCTGCCTTCCATACAACACCAGGAGTTAATCTTGGTAAGTTCCCTGCAACTTTAAAACATGAATTGCCTTTCCTTCAGTTTCTAGTAATATTTTCCTATTTACTTGTAAGGTATCATATAAAGTCTTTTTAGCATCCCTATTGTTATCAACACTTTTCTCAAAGTGATCTAGGCCTTTTCCATCAAGCATTTCATAATTCCTTCAAAAAATACCCCTGCCCATTTATAAAACCATTCCAGCATTTTGGTAATTGCAAAAGCACTTCCCCACTCCTCAGTACCAAATTCTGTATTAGTCAACCAAAGGGTGCTGATGCAAAATACCAGAAGCCTGTTAGTTTTTATAAAGGGTATTTGTTTGGGTTGGGAGCTTACAAATACCAGGCCATAAATCATAAGTTACTTCCCTCACCAAAGTCTATTTTCACATTTTGGAGCAAGATGGCTACTAATGTCTGCCAGGGTCAGGTTTCCTGGCTTCCTCTCTTCCTGGGTCTTGCTTTTCACTGGGCTCAGGTTTCCTCTCTTCTTGGAGCTTGCTTCTCTTTCCTCCGTGTGTTTACTTCCCAGGGCTCCAGCTTAAGACTTCAGCATCAAACTCCAACATCAAAAACCTTCCAGCATCAAAAACCTCCAACTTTGTCCTTTGCCATGTATTTTATCTGTGAGTCCCCACCCACCAAGGGGCAGGGACTCAATGCTCTACTGGCACAAGATTAAGTAATGAATCCAATATAATTTAATATGCCTAGAGGAAAACACTAGTTTACAAACATAATCCAATGTTTCTTTTTGAAATTCATCAATAATATCAAACTGTTACAGATGGGAATAAAGATACCATGAAATATCAACCAAAGAGACCCAGAGTGCCTAAACTATTATCAAATAAAATAGAGTTTAAGTGAAAAACTGTTATGAGGGACAAGAAGGTCACTACATACTGCTAATGGAGTCAATTCAATGAGAAAAAAAAACAATTATAAATATATTTGCACTTAATGGCAATGCCCCATATATATGCAGCAAATACTGACAGATTCGAGGGAAGAAATGGATGGTTCTACATTAATCATACAAGACTTCAGTGCACCACTTTCAGTACTGGATATAGCATCTAGACAGAAGATCGGTAAGGAAATAGAAGACTTCAATAATACTTTAAGCCAACTAAACCTAACCAAAATATATAGAACACTTTATCCAGGTGGTAGAAAACACATTCTTCTTTAGTGTACATGTATTATTTTCCAGGATAGTTCATATCTTAGGGGAAAAAACACATCTCAATAAATACAAAAATTTTGAAATCATACACTGTAACTTTTCCAACCACAATGGAATGAAAATAGTAATCAATAACAGATGGAAAACTGGAAAATTAACTAATACATGGAAATTAAACAATGCACCATTAAACAACCCATGAGTCAAAGAAGAAATCTTAAGGGAAAATAGGAAATATCTAGAGGCAAATTAAAAAGAAAACCATGACATGGCAAAATTTATGGAATGTAGTGAAAGCAAATGCTGGAAGGGAAATTTATAGTTTTAAATGCTTACATTAAACAAGAAGAAAGATCTTAAATCAGTGGCTTTAAGTCACAAAGTCACAACCAGAATACCTTAAAAAAAAAAATAGAGCAAACCTAACTCAAAGCAAGAAGGAAGGAAATAACAAAGATTGGCATGGTGGTAAATGAAATATAGAATTAAAGTAACAATAGAATCAGCAAAACCAAAAGTTGTTTCTTTGAAAAGATCAATTGAATTATTAAACATTTATTTAGACTTACAAAAGAAAAAAAGAGAGAGAAGGCAAATAACTAACTTCAGAAATGAAAGGAGGGACATTCCTACTGACCTCAGAAATAAAAAGGATTATAAGAGAATACTATGAACAACTCTACACCAACAAATAAGAGAACTTAGATAAAACGGACAAATTCCTAGAAACACACAAACTACATACAGTGACTCAAGATGGAATAGAAGATCTCAACAAACCAATGAAAGATAAAAAGATTGAATCAGTCATCAAACCTTTTAGTAAATAAAGGCCCAGCACCAGATGGCTTAACTGGTGAACTTTATTAAACATTCCACGAAGAATTAACACCAATTCTGCTCAAAGTCTTCCAAAAAATTGAAAAGGAAGCAACACTTCCTAATTCCTTCTAGGAGGTCAGCTTCACCTTCATATCAAAGTCAGATAAAGACACCACAAGAAAAGACAATTATGGACCAATATCACTTATCAATATAGATGCAAGAATCCTCAAGCAAATACTAGCAAACCAAATACAACAGCACATTAAAAGAATTACACATCACAGTCAAGTCGGATTTATCCAAGGTGTGCAAGAATGGTTAAGCATAAGAAAGTCAATAAAAACCCACATGATCACCTGAATTGATTCAGAAGACATGCAACAAAATCCAGCCCTCTATTTTGATTAAAACATTCAGAAAACTAGGAATAGAAGGAAATCTCCTCAACACGGTAAAGGGCATATTTGAAAAACCCACAGCTAGCATCATACTCAATGGTGAAAGACTACAAACTTTCCCTCTAAGCTCAGGAACGAGACAAGGATTCCTACTGTCACCATGCTAATTCAACATTTTGCTAGGAGTTCTAGCTGTAGCAGTTAGGTAAGAAAAAGAAATAAAAGGTATCCAAATTGGAAAGGAAGTAACAAACTTTCCATATTTGCAGATGGCATGACCCTATATATAAAAAATTCAGAAAAAATACCTACAACAAAGCTACAATGGCTAATAAATGAATTCCAAAGTGGTGATGTTCAAGATCAGAATGTTAAGATAGGTAGTGCTGCTACACACTAGTAGTGAACACTCTAAATTGCTAGTTATCACAAATATATGACATTTTTTATTTTGTAGGCTCTTATCTTTGCACAAATAGCATTTAAAAAATAATATTCCTCTGGAAAAGAGATTTCAAAACTATAGCAAAGCCTCTGATTGTTTTGGAACTAATTTTTAATGCCGACTACATTTTTTTAATGCACAGTAATCACAGGTTTGCTTTTCACTGTTGTTGCAAAAACTAACATTGAATCCCTTGCCCCTCTTTTTTTAAATTATCATTAGAGGAGTTGTAGACTTCAAAAAGTCATGCAGAAAATAGAGTTTCCATTTAGGCCCCCCACCATGACCACACATTAAATTTTTTCTATTATTAACACTTTGCATCAGTGTGATAACTTTGTTATAATTGGTGAAACAATATTACTGCAATGATACTATTAGCTATAATCTATAGTTTACTTGAGGGGCCACTGTTTATGTTGTACGGTCTTATGGTTTTATGGAAAATTTTGCTTCATTAACATATATGCAACTTAAAATTTCCCCTTTTGGACCACATTCAAATATTTACTGCTGTGGTGTTAATTATATTCACAGTGTGGTACTACTATTGCCATCATCCACCAAAATTTTCCATCACCGCACACAGAAATTAAGCAGTAACTCCCCATTCCCTATTCCCACTCTTGCCCCTGATAACTTGCATTCTAATTTCTGGCTCTATAAATTGACTTATTCTAATTATTTTCTCTCAGTGCAATACAATATTTCACTCAACATCATGTCTGCAAGGTTTTTCCGTATATTTGCATGAACTTCATTACTTTTATGGCCAGATAATATTCCCCATAATCCACCCCCATGTAGCAGCCTACATTGACCTTAGGACAAGTATTGCATCCACATTCCACAGCAACAGTATAAAAGACAACAGCAAAAGCTGTTTTATATTTTCAGTGACAATTGCACTTCCATCTGGCACAAAAATGGCCATTGGGTAGAACCACTAGGGGGTGCACTTTATATCTAGCCTTGATAGTAAAATTACACAGCTCAGGGGTAACCACCCCACATCATGAATTCCTCTTGTCATTCCATGCAGAGAAGGGCAATGCAATATAGGGTGACAGACTCAGCGGTTAACCATCCTAAACCATTATATACAGCAAATCCTAATAAAGGCCTGGGCTTATTCATGTGTTCCCCTACATGGGAAAAAAGTATAATTATGTGTCTCATTGAAAGATGGCAGCTGAATCTCAGCCTTAAATGAGGTCTTGTTCCAAACTTGTCAAAGGGTCATATTCTGCCTTGCCAGCAAAGTGTTCTATGCTATCCAATTTGCAGGAATTACAGTCCAAGGAAGTCCAGTAGCACCTGAGGATGGTAAGTCCATGCAGATCCTACATTGGGTTCAATTTTGGGCATGGTTACTGCTGAAGCCCAATGTATAAAGGTATTGGCTAAGGCACTACAGGTGAAAAGAAAGATATTTATGTGGAACAATAAGGGGTAGATTGTGCTGGTCTAACAGTATACAAACAACATTTCCATTAGTAGATAGTCCACAAAGACACACAAAAGGCCCCATCTATTTGCTGTCCTCATTGGTTGCCTTTCTACCTTCACCTGCCAGTTTTCAGGGAACCTTTTTGTTTGGAGTTATCCAAGACTTCTTTTGAGTCCAGGACTTTCAAACTGGACCTCTTGACCAGAGTCTTTGGTGGACTTTATTCTGACCACCTGCCTTCCCTGTTTCCTATACTAATCTATCTCAACTTCCCCTCAGAGAGTTTATACCCTTATTCTTAAGGGGGAGCTGAAGGGCAGTGGTCATTCTTCTGTAGCTGCTTCCTGCTGGTTAGGGGCAGAAGACCCTGCCTGATGAGGTATGAAACCCTGGCTATCCTATTGAGGTTCAGGGAAAGTGGGTCTGGCACTGGGGTTGGAATTGGATGAAATCCCTACATGACTAATACCTTGTTTTGAAAGGCATTGATTCTGGAAGAAATAAACTAAGAATTTTTGAAGACACATAGTCTTACTAAAAGACTAAAGGAAATGGCAGTAAGTGATCCCAAAAAGGGGGTTAGCCATGACATACTGGACAGTGGGAATGAGAAAAGACAGGTGCCTCCAGAAACTACATTCTCCCAAAGCTGATGGGCTTGATCTTGTAAGTTTCAAACGCTGTCTAGGAAACTGCAATCCCCTGTTTCCACAGTGGTGGTTATATCTAGGACAGCTAGGACAGATATGAGGAGAGGCACTGCCCTAGACACAAACTCATGAAGACAATATACATCAAGATAAACATATGGCATGCAAAATAATGACAATACTTAAAAGAGCCATCCTTTTATCTTATAAGCATGTTCATTAATTACTTTGAAAATGAATTAAGTGTACAAAGACTTTTAATATGTTCAGTATCATTCTGCATATGATCTAGAATAGAAGAGATATCTATATCCATCAGTTATATAGTACACCTCACTTAATACTAATCAATGCACTAATCAATGTGCAAGTTCCTCTTTGAGCTGCTGTTAAATCTAAGCTCTAGGTTTGGAGTACTTACATGTTGACTCTCCGTGGGAGCAGGCCATAATGCCAATTGTGTCTTTTTAGGTTCTACTCACATTACTCTGGTAATTATAGCTCTATTTTGTATATCCTTCACACAGCCAGCATCCTGCAGCACGATTAGCTCTTGGAGGGAAACGCCAGTGTTTCCCTGGCCTGGTGCATAGCACACTTCAGCACTGTGAAATAGCGCCACTTTGGAGGCAATGCAAATCTGGTCATATTGAGCCATTGTTGGCTGCCGCAGGAGTCCAAAGCAGCAACGTACTTTCCATTCACTGCAAGAGCCATGTCCAGAGATGTGATGGATACTTTTGTTATTTTAGGGGTCATATGACCAACCTAACCAATAACTCAAATGGAGAGGCACCACGCAGAGTGTTGGAGGCCTGGTTTGAATGCACAAGAGAGTCTGACAATACTGAAGTCTATCTTTTAGTTTCTAAACACTTTCTAAATACTCCCAATGCAGTTTATAACATATTAAATGGATTAGCTGTTTTGAATACTTTACTTTTTACTTCTACACCTTTACCACAATTACGTTAATTAACAGGTCATTTATTTTAGCAGTATGAAAAAAACTACTTTCCCCATTATTTTATGAAAACCTAAGATTTCCAATGGAACCAAGATTATCTTCTCCCTTGCACTACTTTAATATGCAGATTGAGGTGGCCTTCAACAGGTTTCCCTGTTAAGAAGTAAGTTACTTTCGTTATCAATATTAATTCAGGTTTCTATTTAATAATGGCTTCCTGGAATTATCCATTTAAATATTGCAGTTTAGCAAATGCTTTATAAACTTCCTATAACTATCCATATCCACAGTGACTATAGTTACTTTATCTCAAGACAAATTTCACCTCTACAAAACACATTCCCTTACTTAATACTACCTTCTACAATGTCTTCTACAACTTTCTATATTCATTCAAGCCTTGTCTTACATATTTGCACCCTGATTTTATGAAAACTAGACATCTTATCTTAGCAAAAAACACATTCCCTTAAAAAAACTTATCAAATTATAGTCAACATTGACTATAAATTCACTTCCATACATGTTTTATTTCTTTCTATATCCATTTAAGTCTCATAACCCCCATTCTGTTCTGTGAAGAAAGAAAAGGAACTTTTCATTTCAATTTAGGCAAAAACAATTTTTTAAAAAGAGGTTTGTAATAATTTCATTAGCCAAAAACTTATAATTTTCATCACATATAAGGTTAATTTATTTTATTAATATCCATTAACCCTAGGGAGATTACACCCAAGCTAAATATATTGAAAACATTAGAGTTTATGCAAGAAATGTTCTATTTTCTTTCTTCTTCCACAGGAGGCTAAAGCTTCTTTTTTCAAAACAATATTCTAAAATTGTGAACAACCTTAAAAGCATACTGACTGCCTGGTTGAGGAATATATCATAATTGTTTAATTTGTTTAACTATAATTTAGAAAAATCTTTTCATAGATTTCAAAGACTTTTTCTTTACTTTCTGAAATTTGGCCATTGGAATATTACTGTCTTCACAGAAGCTGTTAAAATATAATTGAGGAATTACAGGACAGACTATACAAATCAAGATTTATTCTGTAATATCTCCACTGTCCCTGTAATTTTAATTTCCAGGCCTAGTAGACAGAATTCTAGGCTAAACTCACACCTCCCCTAGCTTTCCATACCTAGCTCATCCCCTTAGTTTTCTCACCTGGTTTTAACAAGTCACTGGAATTCAGCCAATGTTAGGAGATGACCTGGGGGCATGATAGACTATACAAGGATTATAGGAGAATTCAGGGTAAACTTCTAATTTTCTTTCCTTTGAATATTTTTCATTCAGATTTCATGTGATTTTTTTATCCTGTTTGGCTTCTCCAATTTGGGCTTCAGGAGTACTCATTTACCATATAAGCACCCATTTAATTTTTAGTAATTTGAATAGAGATCTTTTAAGAATGTTCATTTTTCAATTTAATATTCCCATTTAGAGGTATGAAAACGTACACTGAACCAACAGCCAAACACAAAAAGAGTTGAGACACACCAGCAGAAACATAATACTTATAATTTGACTTTTAATTCCCCCTCCTTTGGTTTGGCTGTGTCCAAACCCTCCATCATTTCACATGTCTGATTTTCACTGCTTTTAAGATCTCTGAAATTACTGTTGCCTGTAATATGCAACCTTGTTCTTGGAAGTACTTTTATCAGTCACGAGCAAACAGGAATAGTTGAAAAGTACAAATGTAGTTAAGTACTAATTCAGTAGTTTAGACAGACATTTAACACATATATTCTGGATTACTCTTCAGGAGTACACTTTATCTAGATAGACTCAAGGTTCTGGAGTAAACTGTTCATTCATAACTGAAAGTTCTTTTTAACACCTTGATAAAAATTCTGGCCAAAAGAAAATATGAATAAAACTTAAAACACTGTCAAGATAATATCCCATTAAACTCTTCCAGTTTACACAGCTCTGTAATATACTTGATCATCACCTCGGCACGGGCGAGCGGCTCTTTCATTTCTGCCTGTGCTGGGCCTTCTACCTTTCTAACTTTAACTTTCCTTCTAAGTGGCACTCAGAGGCCTCTGATGCTTGTTCTGCCTTCGTAGCCATCTGTAAATTTCCTAACAGGGGCCACACTGTAGATGCCACTACCTGGCAGTCTCCCTTTGTCTTATTTCAGTGCAGCTGCTCTACTATCTGCTTTGGCAAAGCCAGCATACCTGCTGGAGTTCTTTGGGCATCTGGGCATCGCCACTTTATCTTAGAGGTCCCCACTCACCCTGGAGGGCAGCGCCCCCCTCCCCATATGAACATTATAGGCATATGGGACATGCCTCTAAAAAGGATGCTCCTTGTCCTGGGCATATGCCCACTATCGCCCATGGTTCTTCAGTCTCCTGGCTGTGGCTCGCCAATCATTAGACCCAACTCCTGAAGCCCGCAGGTAGGTGAGACTGCGAGATCAAAGAGCACACCTGGCCATTAGGCATAGGCTTTCTAAGGGCTTACAGACACGACAGACTCTTTGATGAGAGCCGGGCAAAGAATGATGACAGATAGGCTAACAAAGATGAGAAAATGAGGGGTGATATATAAGGGGTTTCAGAACAAGGACATTCCATAGGGTGTGCAGACAGAATTCCTGCTGAGGTCCCATGAGGCGTGTGTGGTGGTGTTTTCACTACGCTTGTAGGAAGGACGTTAACTGCTTTGGGAAGAGGAAGATTAGAGTGAACAATAACCATCTATATATTCTCCCCACTCTGGGGAGGGTAGCTAACTCTTAACTTACGTTTAAGTCACATAGGCAGCTACATGCTGAGGACTTGGCGGGGGGAGGGGGGGGAGGGTATGTCTCTGGGTCCTCACATCAGGAATCAGATAATGTTGCTAGGGAGCCTGGTTTGTTGAAGGACATGGATGGACTTCCTAACGGGGAACCACAGCACAGCACGTTGCCCAGCCTCGCAGCGGAGTGTGGCCACGTCCCTTCAGCAGCACGGCTGGTGGCTCAGGGGATGGGTGTTCTTTGCAGACAGGTCAGAGAAAGGGAAGGCAGAGTGTGAACTGTTGGCCTGCTTCCTGCTCCCAATATCACATTTCCCCCTCTTTTTCTATGGTCAAAGAAATTTTCATGGAAACAGGAAGCGAGGACAAAGAGTGGCTTGACCCCAAAGAATGCAATTCCAAAATCTAGTGTTTCTAGTTTTGTTTGCTTTTTAAAGAAACTTTCTATATTCGCACCGCTGTTCTATCTATCCTCCTTCCCTCTTGTGACTAGTGACATGCTTGTATGGAGGATTTCTGAGCCTAGCTTCTGGGCATTATATTTTACCAGGTATATTTGCAAGAGACGATATACAGACACAACACAGAAGGGCACAGGACAAAGTGGGGGGACACATAAGTCTCAACCCTTTTCATGCTGGAAGATCCGCTTTGATGGAATTAACATTTATTTGAAGAGATAAGTGTACTGTCTAGTACAAGTGTGGCAATTGTAGCGTGATCTGATATACACTAAGTAATTAATAACAACTGGGTACTTCGCCGGGAGTGCAAAAGAACTTCAGTCTAAATACCTAAAGCCAGGAAGCAGACTGTGGCTCGGCTGATAGAGCATCCGCCTGCCATATGGAGAGTCCAGGGTCCGATCCCCAGGCCCTCCTGACCTGTGCAGTGAGCTGGCGCATGCAGCGACTATGCCCTGCAGGGAGAGGCGCCTGGTGCGATGAGGGCGCAGCTCGCCCAGGAGTGGCACTGCACACCTGGAGAGCTGAGGCAGAGGAGGGACACAGTTTCCCTGTGCCACCGAGGGTGCAAAAGGGCACAGGACACACAGCGAGTTGACAGTTGACACAGAGAGCAGAAAATGGGGGCTTTGGGAATAAATCTTAAAAATAAATAGCTAGCTAGATATTATCTATTTAATTTTTTGAAGTGTTTCAGGTTAGATGTAGTTTTTATTTGAAAAAGTTTGGTAAATCATATTGCATTCAGAAAATATTAGTTCTGCTATTAATTAATTATGTGCTAGAGCCTATTATAAGTTCTTAACAAATTCTAAATCATCTAATTTCCAATCAATCCTAGGAGTATTATATCACCATTTTACAGATAAGGAAACTGAGGTAAAAACAAGTTAAACTTTCTCAAGGGCACACTGCATGTGGACGGGAAAAATGGGATTAGAAACCAGGCAGAAAAATGAAATTAAATTAACTAATATGTTTGAATGATAAAGACTTTACTTAGATATTTTTGAAGAATAACACAAGAACAGGATAATCTAGACATATCATGTCTGCAAGTTTGGCATGAAACAGGAAAATCAGTGGTTTTTCTAACAAGATGTATACAAATATTCTTAACCGAAGAATTGTATGAGTTTTTAAAAAGTCATGAATATTTATATTACTTCCAATTTAAATAGAAGTTCTTGTTTTTATATTTTGATTTATTTCATGTAAAGATAGATCCCTGGCTATATTCTTCCTGTAGGCAATGAGTATACCCAAAGAATTGGAAAGATAAAGAAATAATTGCTCTTTAAAGATTTACTACTAACATTGTATCTCTGTTTACTACTGAACTGCAGTCTATGATTTTCAGTACAATAAATATGCTAAATATTCCTCATTTGCTAATATATTTTATGAAACTCTCTTATTCTGACAGCTTAAAAGGAACCTAAATTTCTCATTCCCAAATTCAATAATGAAAATAGCTATGGCTGATGGATTTACATGATGTAAAGTTTGCTGAAAAGTAATGACATTACACATCAAAGCTATACAGTTTGATTTTGCCAGAATAAATATGTACATGTGGGTTACAAAATATGCTTACTCTTGGTCAACTATATAATTTTAAAACCATTGACAATTGGGGTCCTAATATTTTAGGTGATTATATACTTCTGGCTTCCACAGATAGGAAAATGGATGTCATTAAAAAGACATCTTGTAATACAAATTGACAATGAAAAAAAAAAGATCATTAATTTAAAATACTAAGAATAGTTTTTGCCAATCTAAGTTGGAAGAAAAGAATAACACCCTGAAAACACATTCACGAAAGGTGAATTTTATGGCATGTGTTTTTATTACTGTGTGTATTATTATAACTATAATACACACTATTTATCCAGTCAACAAAAATGTGAGAAAAAAAAATGTTCTAGACATGAAATGGAATTATGAAAAAAACACAGAAATTTACTTAATGGAGCTAATGGTCGTCTAGAGGAAATCAGAAAAAAATATACATGAAAAAGAGGGATAGTAACATATTACCTCTCTACCCAAGTGAACTTCCTTCTACAAAACCTCCAGACAGTGCATAAATTCAGCTTTCATTGCTGGGACCACAGAAATTAAGAAAAATCCCCAACATATCAGGGAGAAAGGAGGGAAAGACTGTGACTTTTCAGAGCTGAACGGGCAACTGTGCCAACACACAGGTGAGGTTTTCCTTTGGGGCCCACCCCTGGGCCTGTCGTGAGGAGGGGCAGATGGAGGCAGGACTTCTGTACTAAGTCTGGGGCCTGGGTGGGGGCTGGAACTGTCCGAGGTCATTATTTTAGTACATCCTGGTTTCTGGAATAAGAAAATGTGCATGATCTCTGAAGGTGGACATCTAAAAGTTAGGCAATTGGGATTTCCAGATTAATATCAAAATGAACTCAAAGTGTGAGATAAGCAGATATGTGAGAATAAGCAGAAATTAAATTTTCAGACCTAAAATGATTTTGGATTCAGCTGTTCTCTCTTTATCCACACTCACCCTCCCTTTAATTGCTCTACTGTATAAGGCTAACACCTATTTTCTCTATATTTACAAATACCTGCCTCCAGGAAGTTCTCCATGACATGACTTGTTTAAGTCCCACCACTGTGGTTCTCTAAGGATCTTCACACATGGTCCCTCTCTCGCCCTAGATTGGGACTATGGGTTGACTAACCCTTCCCCCTGCCAGGCAGCAAGCTCCACGAAGACAAGACTGTGTCTCAGGCATTTTTATCCCTGACAGTATTAAGTGTAGTGCCCAAGACACAGAAAGTCAAAAACTGTAACATGAATAAATGGACATATAAATGAAGGAGTGACTCATTGAAGCCATACCTTAAAAAACAGGAATAATAGTTTATATTTGGTGTAATATGAATTAGGAAGTCATGAAATAGCTTTGATTTGTGGGAAAACAATTAAAAAAACAACTGCTGAACTTAGTATCTAGCATTGGAAAGAAGCCTAGAAACTGATGCAGTCAACAGATTTGAATTATTTAGGGGAAGATAATGGAAATTTAAGAGATGGATATCACTCATTTCATAAGGAAAGGATCAAGTGGATTTGAATTATATTCCCTTATTTCCTCCTCTCCAAGCTCCAGTAAGGCAAAGACTTTGATGGTTCTGCTCTTGTATATATAATACCTAGTCCAGTACCACAGCATAAGGCCTCAATGTATACTTATTGAACATCGATAGGAAGAATGTATGGGCAAAATAAAAAGTATGCATCAATCAGTCAACTCATTCAATTTCTGAATACAGGCAAAAATTTTTAAAAAATGATAGTGTAATAATAATTAAACTATTTTGAGTATGGAAGAATAGAAAATATTACTGCCACTAAAAAGGATGGTCTGTCTAGGAAGTAGAAGTGATGACTAGAAGACAACAAATTCTTGTGAATGTTGTTTTGAAGTGCAAGTGAGCCATCAAAAGGAATTGTTTCTTGGAAGGTTGAAGTGGGCATAAGAAAACCAGACCAAAGATGTAGATTCATATGATACTCATATAAAATACAGAGGAAAATCTGAGGGAGTTTTGAGAGAATAAATCTAATAATAATTAAATTGCTTTTAAAACTAAATTACAAAACTAAGAAAAGATATTGCCTCAACATAATTTAAAGAAATGAGAGAAAAGCAAATGAAAGGATTTATTAGATTTATTAGAAAATACTACCATTCTTAGGCTGAGTAGTATGTTAGTTACTCAAATTGTAGCCTTTGGAGAACTTAAAGTACCATAATATTTCTACAAAAATTTTATGTGCATGTACACTCAATATCACAGGCACAGAATATTCAATATGAGAAAAAAGATACAATAAAATTTGTAGCGTGAAAAATTATAAGATGAATTTTAAAGCCTTCTTATTGCTGTCAAATGAAAATGTTGGTGCCAGAAAAGCTTTTTTATTTATTTTATAGGTGCATTCTAACTTTACAAATAAATGGTACCCTGAAATTTTCTTGTATATTTAATATGTTGAGTATTATATTGAAGAAATTACTACTTAAAAGAAATTACTACTTAAAAGAAATTACTACTTAAATATTTTATTATCAAAGGGATATGTGGGGAAGCAGATGTAGCTCAAATGATAAGACCTCCACCTACCACATGGAAGGACCCGAGTTCGATCCCTGGGCCCTCCTGGTGAAAAAAAAAGAAGAGAAAGCACGCCTACACGGTGAGCCAGTGCCCACACGGTGAGCCAAGTGCCATGTGGTGAGCCAAGTGCCAACGTGGCAAGCCGAGTGCCTGTATGGCGAGCCAAGTTGGTGAGCTGAGTGCCCGTATGAGTAACTTTGTGGTGAGCCAGCACTCGCCTGGTGAGCCAGTGCCCACACAGCAAGCTGAGTGCCTGCGTGGTGAGCTGGTGCCCACACAAGTGAGTCACACAGCAAGATGATGATGCAACAAAAGAGAGACAAAGGGGAGAGTCAAGGTGAAGCACAGCAGAGACCAGGAACTGAGGTGGCACAATTGACAGGGAACTTTTCTCCGTATCAGAGGTCCCCAGGATTGAATCCTTGTTAATCCTAGAGGAGAAAGATGAGAAGACAAAAAAGAGAAATAGATACAGAAGATCACACAGCAAATGGACACAGACAATAAAAAATAGCAGGGTGTGGAAGGGGGAGGGGAAGGAAAGAAAAGATTCTAAAGGAATATGTGAAATTTTTATATTTAAGAAAGAAAATCTCTCATAAACCCATGCTTGATTTTGCTTGCAAACATAAGAAGAAACAATGCAAAAGATTTTTGCCACAATATTTTTCCATTATTATACTTCTTTTGGGGTATGAAATGATTTTGAGTGAAAAGAGCATTCCTTCAAACTTTAATGGTTCTGAGAAAATACAAATTCACATTTATTATGTATATATATATGTTAGATTATGTTAAAATACTTTTGATTTTATAACATTAGTAAAGCAGTAGTACATTTATTTGTTTTCTAATGTTTAAAACTCAGCTTATTATTATTCTAGCAAAGGAAGAATTTTCTCATTGATATAAAACCAGAAGTTCCGAGGGGAGGGTGAGGGAAGAATAGGGGTAACATGGGGCATTTTCAGGACATTGGAATTGTCCTGCGTGACATTGCAATGATGGATAAAGGCCATTATATACTTTGTCATAACCTACAAAATTGTGTGGGATAAAGTGTAAACTATAATTTAAACTATAGTCCACTGTTAGTAGCAATGCTTCAATATGTGTTCATTTATTATAACAAATGTACCACATTAATAAAGGATGTTGTTAATGTGGTTAAGAGTGGGAGGGGGTGGGGGTGGGGCATATGGGAATCTCCTATCTTTTTTCACAGAACATTTGTGTAATCTAAAGTGTCTTTAAAATAAAAATTAAAAATTACAAAAAACAAGTGGCTTAATCACTAAAAAAAAAACCAAATAAATAAAATGAACAAATGAAAAAACTAAAACCCAGATTAAAACTCAAATATTAAAAGACAATGGATAGCACGTGTCTTTTTTTCATTTATTTATTTGTGCTCTTGTGGCTTAGTTCAGTGAGGTGAAGTTGGCCAAAGGAAAAAGACATTTCATCATGTTATCCTCCAATAATAGAAAACATGGTCCTGTGATGAGAGGCAGATGAGGGTCGGTACCGAGATGAAAATCTGTAGTCAGACAATCCAGCTATGACCCAGGATGGGTGGTAACACTGTGTGGTACTAAAGAATGCAGCCTGCTAGGTCCTGCAACCTAATGAATATTTCATTCTGCAGATGTTTCAAGAATTCTGTGAAATCCATGGGAACATTTCCTATTTAAATAAAAAATGTTAAAAAGCTAAACAAAGTAACCATTTTATTATTTAATATACTCAATTATAGATTGCTGGGGCAGAGACATGCAAGGAGTGACTTTTTTACATGAGAAGCACAGCTTAAATATATATATTTCTAAAGAGCAATTATATTTATAGTCTATTGTATAAAATGAATTTGTAACTAATAATTCATAATACAAATGAACGCCTAGACTTTTTCTCTTTTATTCACAAAAATCAGACCACATGTTGTACAAAAGTTTACAGGATTTCTCATTGAACTTACACATACTCCCCCCAACTAATCTTGATAAGGCCACCACTCTTCACATGGCAATGTAAGGATTTCAGGGACAGAATTACAGAATTTGCACTTTTTCTGAAACAATATGACAATATGGAAAATTCACAATGCCTTAAAAACTCCGCTATATAATAATAACTCAAAATTACTGAGGATTATTTTTCCAAAGATTTAAATTTCCTGGGTTCAAATAAGAGACAATAATTTCAACCTGACAGTAGAAGGACAGCATAATGGGGTTAAACACGATGTACCAAAAGGAAGAGGAGTTCCTCAAAGACTAAGAATTACAAATATATTCAAAGCAACAAAAATAGACCTCTTTCTATAGGCAACCTAGTGGCTTTCTTCAGCATGGGCAAGGCCACTGAGGGGCCATGAACCAACCTTCATAGATACATAAAATATTTTTTAAAGAGAAAATTGATATAGCTGCTTCCTGAGTAAGTCCTAGAATATGGAGAATGAAGAACAGAAGAGGAAATGAAGAGGCAAAAATGGAAAGAATATTCCTCACTACTAGAAAAGTAATGAGTGTATTTTAGGCACTTCAATTTACTGATCACAGTTGACTCTGCAACCCGTGCTGTAAAATGGAAAGAAATCACTTCTCTGCCACCCTATGATCACTAATATTAAGTCACCATAAATCAATTATAAAGATTCTCTTTATCTGAAACATTTGGAAACGCTGAGTTTTAGCAAATGGTTACCGTGGTAGGGCAGATGGTAACAAAAGCATAAGAATGCTAGCGAAATTTAAATTTCTGAGTTCCTTCACCAGAAGTGAATTCTAAGAATGTACATATCCTACTGACGGTGATAGCTCAGATTGTTCTCTGTGCCCACTCTCCTCCCACAACAGCATGGCGATGCAGACTCATTACTGGTCTTATCCTGTAAAATTTAATTCAAATTATTATTTTCCACTATGTGAATGATACTGACACAAGTTATTCAATGCCTCTAAATCTCAGATTTTACCTTTGCAAATCAGAATATTAATAATTGCTTAAATATAATTACAGTTTCATAAATATTAAATTATATAATGCACACAAAAGGCCTCGCCTGTTACATAGAAAACAATGTTTGAAAACATTGTTTTCCCCCATTCTTTTTTCTCACTTCAACTTTTTTTTGTTTTGTTAAGAGTGTAAATTTGACTTTGTTCTAGCCCTCATGCCAACAAAATAACATATTAAAATTTGTATTTTATTTATTTTTAAAATTAACTGTATATATAGAGACAATCAGCAAGATGGCAGCAGAGTAAGGAGCTCCTAGAGTCAGCTCTTGCTACAAGACAGTTAGTAAATACCCACAGCTATCTGAGCTAGCTGAAGCAACTATTTGGGGGCCCCAGAAGCCTAGAAGAGCATCCTGCCACTTCCTTGAAGGAACGGAAGAAGGAGACTGCCCATCTGCAGAGAAGACTCTTAAGTAGAGTGCTCCGTGCCCTGGAGGCCAGTGTCCATCCTCCACTGGAGGCACAAGCCACCTCGGGAGCAGTTCTGTGACTGGAATTGAAAGCTCCACTTTCCCAAAATGGGGGAGGGAGAGATGGTTGGGCACCAATTTAAGCTACTGATCAGTAAATCCAGCGGGTTAAAGTTTAATCTTGAGAACATCTAAAGTTTGAACCTGTCCAAATCAGAAAGAGGCCAGGAGCTGCCATCTGAACTCCATGCCTGGCATGAGGGGAAGCAGGGTGGACTGAAAATCCCAGTGCTGGTGGGGACTGGCTTCTTTCCATCCAGATCAGACCACAGCTCTAGCCTAGGCCACAGTGCTGCCGGTAGTAGGAAGGAAGCTTCAGGGATCTGCGCCAGCCTCTCTGGAAAATTACCAGCCAAGTTGTGGAGGCCAGTGATTGTCCTACTCTGGCAGCACAAGCTGCCCCAGGAGCTATTCTGTGGGTGGAATTGAAGCTCCATTTCCCAAAAACAGGGGCAGAGGAGATGGTTGGCCACCAATTTCAGTTACTGATTAGTAAACTCGGTTGGCTAAAGTAGAACCCTAAGAACAGCTAAAGTATGAACCTGTCCAGGTCAGAAAGAGCCTGGTGACTACCATTTTGACTCCATCCCCAGCATGAGGGAAGCTGGGTTGATAAAAAATCACAGTGACGGTGGAGACGGTTTCTCTCCTGCAGCCCTAGACTAGGCTTCAGTCCCACCTCTGGCAGGGAAGAGGCTGGCAGGCCCTGCATAAGACTATCCAGGTAACTGCAGATACATCTGGGTGGCACAGACTGAATTATCAGAAATAAACTAGGGCAACTGTGGTAATCTTGGACACACACTGCATAGATTACTGCCCACACCTGCATCTCCATCCCTGCCCAGGCAGGGGAGAAAGGAGTGTGAAGTTTTATCAGTCTCTCTGGACAATTACAGTCTAGCTCTGCACAACTTGGATTATTCCACACAGTGTGACTCTTTCCCTACCCCTAGCAAAGGACAAAGTTGAGAGAAGTTTCATTGACCCCTGGGGCAATGAGGGCAGCTTGAGCCTCCACAGCTTATAGCACCAACTACATCCTTGCTCCTACTGCACAACTAGCAAGAGAGAACGAGTAGGAAGCCCTAAACTAAAGAGAAAAACTACACACAGAATAAATACTTTAGTACGCTAGATGCCAAAACACACAAAAAAATGACAATCCACACCAATAACCAGGAAGATATGGTCCAGTTAAAGGAACAAGATAAGCCTCCAGGTGACATAAAGGAGTGGAGACAAATAATCATAGATGTTCAAACAAATCTCCTTAATAAATTCAATGAGATGGCTAAAGAGATTAAGTATATAAAGAAGATACTGGATAAGCACAAAATTTTTGAAAGCATACATAAAAAAATTACAGCTCTTATGGGAATAAAAGGTGCAATAAATGAAATTAGAAAACATTGGAATCATATAATAAGCAATTTGAGGAAGAAGAAGAAAGGATTGGTGAGCTTGAAGAAATGGCCTCTGAAAGTGAACATACAAAAGAACAGATGAAGGAAGGAATGGAAAAAATTGAACAAGGTCTCAGGGAACTAAATGCCAGCAAAAGACATGCAAACATATATGTCATCAGTGTCCCAGAAGGAGAAGAGAAGGGAAAAGGGGCAGAAGGAATATTTGAAGAAATGGTAGAAAATTTCCCAACCTTATTGAAGGACATAGATATCTATGTCCAAGAAGCACAACCTACTCTCATCTCAAAAAATCCAAATAGACCAATTCTAAGAGACAAGAGAATTCTGAGAACAGCAAGAGAAAAGCAATGCATGACATATAAGGGATACTCAATAAGATTAAGTGCTGATTTCTCACAAGGAACCATGGTGGCAAGAAAACAGTGGTATTCTATATTTAAGAGACTACAAGAGAAAAATTTCCATCCAAGAATCTTACATCTGGCAAGATTGTCTTTCAAAAATGAGGGTGAGTTTAGAATATTCACAGATAAACAGAAAATTGGAGAATTTCTAACCAAGAGACCAGATTATCAGGAAATACTAAAGGGTGTGCTAGCACCTGAAAAGAAAAGACAGGAAAGAGAGGCCTAGAAAAGAGGCTAGAAATGAAGATTATATCAATAAAAGTAACAAAGTGTCAAGAGAGTGGTGAAAATAAAATATGACAGATAAAAAATAGTCAGGAAAAACTTAGGATGTAAAGCACTTGTATTCAGAAAACTACAACTCAGTGTTAAAATAAATTAAAAAAGACCTAAATAACTGGAAGAACACTCCATGCTCCCAGATTGTAATTCTAAATATCATTAATATGTCAATTCTACTCAAATTGATATACAGATTCAATGCAATCCTGATAAATATTCCACCAGCATTTTTTTTAATTGAAAACAGAATTATCAAATTTATTTGGATGGTTAAGAGGTCCTGAATAGCCAGAGACATTTAAAAAGGAAAAGTGAACTCTCATCTCCAGACTTCATATCATATTACATAGCTATAGTGGTAAAAACAGCATGGTACTGGTCTAAAGACAGACACGTAGACCAATGGAACCAAACTGATAGTTCAGAAATAGACCCTCACATGTATGGTCAAGTGATTTTTGTCTAGCCTGTCAAACTCACACACCTCTGGCAGAACAGTCCATTCAACAAATGGTGCCAAAAGAACTGGATATCCATACACAAAGGAAGGAAAAAGGACCCCTATCTCACACCTTATCCAAAAATTAACTCAAAAAGAATAAAAAACCTGAAAATAAAAGTGAGAGCCATAAAGTTTCTAGAAGAAATTGTAGGAAAATATCTTCAAGACCTGGTGATAGATGGTGGATTCTTAAAGGACCTAAGAGGAAGACCAAGATGGACTATCGATGTTTAATGTATGTAGAAATTTAAATAGCTTTACTATAAAAGTGTGTAAATGTATAGAGTAGATGGTAACACATAGTGACTAACGGCTAGTTTATAAATGGGGATGTGGCTGAAAATAATAATCTAGGTATATAAATGCCAATTGACAGAATGCTAGAGAATAATCTAGGAACTGAAGAGCATGGTAAACCAAAAGGTGGATAAGAATTGTGGTTGATGGTACAGATGCAAGAGTGCACTTTTTTAGCTAGAACAAATGTACATCACTATTGCAGGATGGTGGGAACATGGAGAAGCATGGGAAAAATACAGCTGGAGTGATCTATGGACTGTGGTTAGCAGTAAAAATATAATATTTATGCATCTATGCCAAAGATGTACTGTGTTGATAATGGGGCAGTATGGAAAATGTGTGCCAAATGTACACTATAGAGGTGGTAACAATCAGATGATATTATCTTATCTGTAGCAAATGTTCCACCACAGTGTGGTACATTGATAGAGGGGTGTTGTTCGGGAATTCTGTACATGTGCATGATTGTCTTTTAAGTTTACAACTTCTGTCATAAAAACATATTAAAAAAAATAATAATAGAGTGGGTTGGGGGAAAATACACAAAATATAAGATGAGGACTGTAATTAGTAGTAAGAATTTGACAATATTCTTTCATAATTTATAAGAAACATCTCATGACAATGCAAAGTTTTGGTGGAGGGTTGATGTATGGGACCCCTATATGATGTTATGAATGCTTGCTTTATAAGTTCACAACTTTTACTATACACTTACTGTTTATGTATGTTCATATATAAATGATATAAAAATAATAATGATATGGTGGGTTGGGGGAAAATACTTTGGGTAGTAGTAATGTTTTGACAATGCTCTTTAATCATTAGTTAAAAATGTTAACAACAATGAGAGATATTGGTGGTAGGGTGAGGTACAAGAGTCCTGTAGTTTGTTTTGTAAGTTCACAGTTATTACTATATACTTATTGTTTATGTATGTTTATGTATGAGTGATATACTTAAATAAATTTTTTTTAATTGTATATATAGTGTAATAGTTTGATATTGTTTATGAATTCCCTAAAGAGAAATTGGATTATGTTTGTAAACTGGTGTGTTCCTCTGGGCATATTAGATTGTATTAACTTCAGAAGTTTCACTTTTGTTTCATTAAATTATGATTAGGGCTTTGATTGGGACACATCAGTAGGACCAAGGGGGTGGGTACTCACAGAGAAAATGACATGGCAGAGTAGAGAGTTTGGAGTTTTAATGCTGGAGCCCTGGGAAGTGAATACACAGAGAAGCAGATACATGAAGCAAGGGAGAAGGCTCCATTAGACATGGAAGAGGCCCCGGAAAGAGAGACAAGCCATTGATCTGATAGTTTACAGGTGGCCTTGTGGAGAGAGCACAGCAGCTGAGCCCAGAGAGAAATGAGCCCTGGAAGAAAGACTTATCCCTGCCTAGAGCTGATACTGAAAGAAGCTGGGGCCATGGAGCCTTAAGAGGAAGAGGAAGGCTGGACCCTTGTAGACATCAGCAGTCATCTTGCTCCAACATGTGGCAACAGACTTTGGAAAGGGAAGTAACTTACACTTTATGACCTGATAACTGTAAGCTTCTACTCCAAAAAAATACACTTTATAAAAACCAACAGATTTCTAGTATTTTGCATCAACACCCATTTGGCTGGCTAATACATATAGATAAATATGAAATATATAATACATAACTATATATATAAATATAAACATAAATGTTCACATCATCTTGAAAAACAACCTTATTTGTTCACATTTAGTATGCAGCCATCAAGACAATTTTAGTTTTCAGGCACTTGAAAAATTCCAGTAAAGCTTGATGGTAGTTCTGTCCTTTGTTTAACAGTTGGCATGATGTTTCCATCTATCAACATTTGCCTGCATATTGTATCATTTCTATAAGTCAGCATATCATGTAGATTCATGTCACTGACATTATTGTACTCAAGGGTTATGATGTTTTCATACTGACTAAGTACATAAAGAACATTGCAGATGTTCAAACCAGGAACGCCAACGGAGAGGCAGTGCAATCATGAGCCAGAGAAGATAGGCCATTCAGTGAAAAAATCACTTCCTCTTAATGCCATGCAAGTAGATTCAAAAAACATTCTAGAATTTATGAAATTATCCTTAAAGTTAGTGTGTTTTGTCTTTAAAGCATCTTGAAATCTCTAGTCAGAACAATAAGAGATAGTCACAGGAAAGTAAGATTTCTTCAGGTCCCTTCTGGTAGTCTAATGCTCTACAGTAGTTCTACTTGGGAAGTGATTTTAAGTTAAGTATTTCCACAGCAGAAAAATGAAAGAATCTAAAACAAGGCTTTCTTTTAATAATGAATCCAGTTGGTCTAAGTAAAGCAATAATAAATCCCAAATATTCTTTCTAGTTGCTTGTTTTATTTGATCCTTTTTTAGAACATGGAAATTGGCTAAATTTCAACATACTTCCCTCTTGGTTGAGACTATTTCCAAGTAAATGAAATTCTGTTTCCCCCATATAAAATTGACACATGAATAAATAAAATATAGTCTCCTGTGACATTTTTGTTGGCTACTGAAGAGACAATCACTTTCAGGTCTTGTGATTTTTCACTTAATTTTTAATAGAATGTTAGATCCATACCAAATGTGTGAAAGATATAAAGTCTAATGAAATGACATATGTGAACCCAACAACAAACTTAAGAACGAGAACATTCATTACTGTTATGCCTACCTATGTAGCCATCCCATTTCCCATCTGTCTGCCTTCTCTCCAGAGTAAACACTATCCTCAATTTTATGCTCATCAGCCTTAAGTTGTTAAATGTGAATGTACTGCATATGTATATTTTGCATTGCTAACAATACATATTATTTTGATTTTCATTTATTTTTAATATTTGTAAAATCAGAAGCATCCTGGATGCAGAAGAATAATATTTTCTCCATATTTTAATAAAGTTAAATCACTTTTGAACCAATCATTTTTTTCCCAGGTGATAGTGACCTCTCTGGGTTTTCTTACCTCACAGTGAAGGCATTGGGTAGGGTCTTTTGTGGGTGTATTTGCTGGGCATGACACAGGGAAAAGCTCCATGAACATGGGAGAACTTCTCTAACTCACCTCCCTAATAAAAAAGGTTATGGTAGCTTTAGATTTGTACAAGGAGGGCTTCCTGCTAGAAGCTAGAACTTAGCAGGACATATAAGCATTTAATTTCTCTGTCTGATGTTTAAATATGTCACAGTCTTCTTTTTCTTCCCTGAATAAGGATGCAATGTTGCAATAGTTGCCTTCTAGCTGGAGACAGTATTTGACAGAATATACAGTAAACCAGCTTGTTTTTTCCTCTTCAGATAACACATCACAGGGAATTCTAACAATGATCCCATGTATATGCCTTCCACTTGGTGTTGAAGTGCTATTAATTTTGCCTCACATTATGGGTTGTTGAATCAGACAAAATCAAATTCATGAGGGGCTCTCAAGTTCCATGGATCTTGGTGTTGCATATTCAGGCATTCAATTTCTATAGGACCCAATATCAAGGCAAGTATATACTTGCTCAAGGGAGTTATCTCCTATGAGTCTTCTACGAGGACCCAGCATGATGTTCCTACAGCAGCTTGACCTGCCATAGACAGTACAACCACCATTGTATCTACTGACCATGGGAGCCAAGTAGCAGAGATGTTTCCACAGGAGCCTGGATCAGTAAGGGAATTGTCTCTTGTACTATATATCTGAAAACTTTATGGGTTACTCAGTAACATCCAAATATGTTTATATTCTACCCTCAAAATCCAGAGAGTTTTACCAAGCATTTTGTGCTACATTAGTGGTAGGAAATACAAGTTCAGCTGCTTTGTTTCACTTGGGTAAGATGTTTTGATATGTTCCAGAGGACTGGATGTCCAGAAATGTCAGTGAGCCCAAAGGTTTTTGATTTTGAGGGATTTTGTCTTACTTTCTGATGAGAAGCACATTTTCTCAGGGCATCTTCAATACATTTTCCTTTGTACTCACCAGTTCCTGCCAACAGGATGTCATCAACATGGTATAAATAGATATTGATATACCCTGGGATGGTAAGATGACCAAAGAAAGGGTCTGAGAATAAATTATGACCCAGTGATGAAAAGCCTATTTGCCATGCCAAATGACAGCAAAATGACATTGGTATTTTTGGTTTATTGCCAAAGGAAAAGATAGGCTATGGCAGATCAATAATTATATACACAGCATGTTGTTCCAGGGCTATAGGTTTGTTTTAGTAAAGGTACTGCCCTTGAAACAACAGCTGAAATCGAAGCAGCTTAGTAATAAACATCTAACAAAATTTGTTTTTCTCAAAAGTCTATTTATTTATTTATTTATTTATTTATTTATTTTAAGAACAGGCCAATTTAAAGGGAATGTGATAGGTATCATCATCCGTGCATTATTGACTTCTTTGATGGTGGATCTAGACTTGTGCTTGCCCCAAAGATACATGGTAGAGCTTCAGAAGAAAGTGAGAACTTCCCAGCAGCTTCCACTTGCCCCTTCCTAGCATAATAGCACTCATTCTGCAGGTCAGAGCACCACTGGGATTCAATTCTAACTGTATTCTCAGGAACAGGGAAACAACACAGTTTGAATTCACAGACCCCAGTGGGCATAAAATGAGGTGTAACTCCTCAAGCCAACACTCTATTTTTCACCTGACTCCCATAAGACACCCTTTGACTTGAAGAACTCAGTGCCATTTTGGATTTGCAGAAATTAGCATTAACTCAGTGTCTGAGAATTTATCAAAGACATAGTTATTTACCTTCCTCCATAGTTATTTACCTTCCTCCATAGTTATTTACCTTCCTCAATTTTCCTGATAAATGTCTGCAGGTCTCTTTATAGAAGGCTAAGAGGAAGATTTACAATACACATCTGTGATGCTCTCATAGGGTCCTTTATAAATTTATCTATCCTCTTTAATTGAAGGGCACTGGAAACTGTCTCAGCTCTAAGAAGTGGTTTATTACAGTGATTCAAATGTGGTCTCACTTTTTTTAGTTATAATGATCCAGTGGGATATTATTCAGTTACCCATTTATGTTTCTTGTAGAGACCTCATGATCAATATACTAATACCAAAGAAATCTGTAGGTCAAACCATTTTGATTGCACTCTGGCCTTGTGGTCTATTACCCTAACCACACACGCTTGTCTTGGTGGTCATCAAGCTGCTTTTTAGCTTCTGCTATGTCAGGTTTTCAAATTTTGACTTTTACATACTTTGAGAATTTATTTTGACATATATGTTATGTAGGGACCCAATTTAATTTTTTTACCATATGGCTATTTGACTGTTCTAGGATAGTTGCTTCTTTCCTCACTGATTATAAAGTAATTTCTACTCTATGAAGTTTACTATAACATAATCATTTTTCTAGGCTTTATATTTGGTTTGCTCTACTCAATTCATCTATCTCTGAATCAATACCAAACACCATCTTAATAAACATAACTTTGAACAAGCCCATATCTGATAAGGCAAAACCTTCTCCTAGCCATTTATTCCTGGAATTGACTTAGTCCTTTACTTTCCAAAATATTTTTAGAAATACCCATTGATTTTTTTAAACAAACCAAAAACAAACCCTACTTATTGGAACGTAACTGGAATTCCATTTCATCTATTCAAAAACACAATGTAATCTCTATTTATTAAATTGTCTTCCAAAGAAGTTTTATGGCTTTTTAAAATTCCTTAGAGGACTTATGCATCTTTTGTTAGTTTTATTTCTAGATACTTATATGGTTATACTTTGTTATTCATGCATGAGTTTTCAATTATTTATTGCTATAATATATTTTATATAGAAACAACAAATTTTTATGCATTGATCTTATATTCAGCCTCTTTACTGAACTTATCCTTAATGTCTAGCAATTCATCTATATAGGTCCTCAGATTTTTTCTATGTAGATGCACAGAACAATAAATCTGTGATAAAGACTATGTTGTTTCCCTTGCTGTGGTCCTTATTTTGCCCCCAACCCCTTCTCATCCAATTTCTTTCTTGACTATCTGCACAGGCTAAAACCTCCAATATAAGGTAATATAAAGGAAGTGAAAATGACCATCCGTATTTTGTTTCTGATACTAACAATATTATTTTTATGCCTAATAATTATAAGTTACATTTTTCTCATTTTTTGGAAGTACTTATTATCAGAATAGGGAAGTCTCCTTACATTTCTAGTTTGCTGAGTTTTCTTTTCATCATAATCAGGTGCCAAACTTAAAGTTCTTTTTAACCTCTACAAAAATAATGACATAGCTTTCATCATTTAACGATCTTTACATATCTGGGATATAATAAACTTGGTCATTATCACATATAAAATAGCTGTATTTTTACATACTAATACCTAATTTAGGATTTTTATATTTTTCTCATTCTCAGAAGCTATTACCAACTGTTTTCAATGTGTTTTCACTTAACATTTTATTGTCAAAATGAGAAGTCCAATTCTGTTGTGTTTAACCCCATTTTAAAGAGGGGACACATATTCTGCCAACTTTGCAATTACATAATTTGCCAAAAATCACTTCATGGATAAGTGGAGGAGCAAAAGTAAAAATCAATTGATCTAATATATAGTAGTATAACATAACAAATTTATTTTTAGAACTTAAATATGTGATACTAATAGAAACGGTAGGAATCAGTATCTTTCTTTGATGAGGAACCAGAATTCCAGTGTGCTTGTGTGTGGGTAAAGAAATGTGTGTGTATGTACCAAATATTGGTCTACATGAGTAGAAGACTACCTGTTCATTTAATGGGATAGAAAGAGAAATTATTAAATATTTTTTTTAGTATTTATCTTTCCAAAATGGCCACATAAGGAGGGTTACTATTATTTGTTTAAAAATATTTTGTGCTTTACAAGTGAAATTTGAATGTTTGCCTTTGTGTATTGATTGCTCATTTTCCTAGAAAATAGAATATGTATGCTTTATAGCACACACAAAATCAAACATTTGTGCATCAACAGGAAAGAGAACTTATCCATAAAGCCTAATGTTTTATCCAGAAAAAGACTTCAGGAACATGGTCAGAATTTGTGGACCAAAAATCTGTAGGTTGAATCAAGCAAACAGGAATGTTTTATTTAGAACACAGAATATCTGTCAACTCCATTAGCATTTTCATAGTTATTTTTCAAAATTTAAAAACCAGAGTGCTATCACATAAAAATCTGAATATACATTTTTCTGGAAAATATTGGAAAATCCAGCAATGTAAACCATATTCCAACTTGGCAACAGTCACCCAAAGATGAAGAGTTCATCACATAGTCCATTTGCTCTTTAGGTTTCCACTGAGTCCACCACTATCTTTTGTTTTGCCAACACTCAGGGCAAAGGTCATCGTACTGACGATTTTATTAAGATGAAAATTAAAGTTAGATATTTCCTTCACATGTGACTCCATCAAAAGTTCATTAATCTAAGGCAGATAATTAAGGCCTCATTTAAAACCTTTTGTTCTTTCACGTTTACTATTTTGTCCTTGAAGACATTGCATTTGACACCCTGTTCTAAGACTCTTGTTTCATTTAATTTGTTGATTTTGTATAGAAGTATCTCAAATGTTCACTCTGAATAATAGCATAGCAATATTTACTCTTTATTTCCCAGGATGAGTGGGGAAAATAATCTATATATGAATAAAGGGTATACATTTTGTGCCAGTTACACACAGTCCTGTGTTTCCTGGGCCACCACCTGCTACACCACTTCATCTCTCCTGAGTCCCAGAAATAAACCAAGAACAGCCACTATCCACATCCCAGGTGGAAATGACTGTCTGATAAAGTTTGAATAGATACTATCGCTCCCCTACCAGAAGAGATTAGAAAGAGAAAGACTGTGATGTATTCATTGAATAAATAAATAAAATCTGGATGCTACCTACCACTCAAATTTCATCACCTGAGATGACTCTGAATTCTCCGACAGAACCAAATCATCAGCCAATTGCTTCCCAAACACCCTATTTTCTCACTTCTGCTTTTCTCATGATATTATTATCCTATATCTGGAACTTCCTCCCCACCATCTGTTTATTTAAATGTTATCCATTCCCTAAGGCCAGTTAAAATTGTCTCCTCAACAAAATCTTGCCACTAACTTGGCATATACTCATTCCTTACCTACCATGTTTTGTTTCTACACATATATCTCTCTCCATCTGAATAATAACTCCGTGAAAAATTTAATAACTCTGCCATACCTATATTTACAAAGATAAGAGAGCTCTCTTTGCCTAGTTGAAGATGATCTTTTTCATGATACATTTTGTTAAGTGAAATTACATAAAATACCTTGAATTAACATGGTTTATGTCCATAATTTACCATTAGTATGTTTCATTTACACATAAAAACATACGACCTAGAAAAATTTTATCTTCCATGATTAACACAACACTTCTCAAATAGATAGTCAACATAGAATTTGTTGCAATACTTATAAACATGAGGTTTATGCATAATACTGTTTCAGAAAGTAAACAAGTTGCAAGCTGTGGATATTTCTTCCTTTACTTTTATCTTATGCTTATTTTTAAGTTTACAAGTGTGTATGTGTGTATATAATTGTAAGTGTCCCTTTAATTTAATGAACCAAGAGGGAACAGATTTAGGATAAATAGTAAAAATTCTATTAGGTAGAAATATAAAAGAAATTAAGAAAAGAAAAAATTAAACAACAGACAGTACAAAAATGTTACGTATACCAAGCGCATTCCATAAAGTCTGGGATTTACATAATATTGTTTATATTATACTATTAATATATTTTTAGATTATCTTTATTTCAACTTTTATATATCTTACTGCTAAAATCAAGTTTCCTAGGTATAACATAGCAGTTTTAGAGCATTACAAATTTTATCAAAGTATTTTTAAAAAAAGGGGAGGAATAGGCAGAGGAATGGCTGGAAAGATGGAATTTATCTACTACTTGGAAGAAACCACTTCAGTAAATATAGCACTCTTAGTTTCCTGAATTTTATGTGAATAATATGAATAACTATAAAATGAACGTGAAACGAGGAAATAAGAACCAGCTGGCTAACTCTAGATTCATTAAAAACTCTCTAAGTGAATATTTCTTTTCCTCAGTTTCCTCATTTTAAAGATGAAGGCTTGAACTACAGGCTCTTTAAGGTAAATGTAATGCATGAGAAGCCACTGTATTTTGGGCCCTGTATATGCGGTTTGGACATATTGCAAATATGAGCTTCAAATTCCATTCAAAGGCCTCTAACCATAAATAACTTTACCTACTTTTCTCGGTAAGACTTGATCACTTATAAAGAGAATTCTGTGTACCTCGTAGGCAAATCATTTGATGAGACAGACAGCTGTTCCAGAAATCGGAGGCCACTGATGCTACTTTTTCTCCAGGGGGATGCAAAAACATACTTCCTCAAGGTCATGGAGAAATAAATGTCTTACTGCACAGAAAAATCCCATACCCATACACACACCTTAACTACATTTGTTTTTGAAAGTCAGTATTATTAATCTTTTTTCCCCATTCTTAGGGATTGATCCTACTATGGTTGCATAATGCCATGGTTTTTGTCCTTCAACACACTTTACATACAGAATCTCCAATTCCCATAAAAGACTGCATTTTGTATATTAAAGATCTTTGCTGGTCCCTGATGCTTCCATTGGAGATTATTATTGTAATAATGAAGTGTGTAAAACACAAGTACTGAAGCATGGTTCTAGTAACAGATTAATACAATTCCCATGTAAATGTAATAAGATTAGGTGGTCCTTTTTGGAGTAAAAGTCTTTATCCTAGCAGTTAAGTGATTTTTACGAAACCATAATTACATGCTATTGAACAAATATTCTCTCTCTATAGAACAACACATAGGTGTTCAGCTAAATAACATCTCATCAGATGGGAACAACTGACCACCAGGATATACAAAATGTAATTTTGTAATCCTACAATTGCCAGCAATATCTAGTATTGATCAATTGAGAATTTTTTTTCAAGTATGTAGCCACAAAATGTGTCTCTAATTTCAGACCATTATAAAAATGTTAAAATATTTTAAAAAGATACATGCTTGACACATTAAGATCAATTTATATTGCACTGTCCTTGACTAATGACTGAAATATATGGCAATCTATCTTCCTTACAACTAAATACCTTTAGAGAAAAGTAGGTGTTGAGTGTGTGTTATATTCACATGCTTACATCAAACTATATGTGTGTGTATATATAGGTGTGTGTATATGGTAAGAATGTTTATTATAATTTAAAATCACATTCTAAAGGAAGTATATAAACAGAATTTTAAATATATCTTTTCTGTTTCAACCAATTGGAAAACATCTTCCTCTCTTAGGTTTAAAACTTTTAAAAAATCATGTATTAGTACCAAATAATAAGAGGATGGCAATGAAAATAATGTAAGATACTACTATATGGCACTCAATATATATGAAAGTTAGAAAATTAATGTCCTTTATATATAAAAATTGTTATAAACAAATATAATAATGAAAAACATCTTAAGAGAAAAAATGCCAAAAGATATATAAGAACAACTCAAAATAGAAGACAGAATTGCTAATACACATAGGAAAATATGCTCAACTTTTCCCATAATCAAAGAAACCTAAATTAAAGCATTAATGTTTATATGTGTATATATATATTCTCAATACATTATCAAAGATAGAAAAATATCACTATGTTGTAGGATGTTGACGATGTGCTGAAATGGTCACTCATAGTTTTAAAAGAGACTAGGAATTTGCTTTACCTTTTTGAAAGCAGTTTGACAATTTGTACAAAATATAAATAACCAGCAGTTTAATTTCCATGATTTTTAAAATCTAATATTTGCATAAGTGGGCAAGGATGTGAATCCTCATGACAGCATTCATTAATTTGGTAAAAGTTAAAAATGATTTAAATGGTCATGAATAGGATATTAGTTCAATAAATATGACATATTAATAGAACATTGTAGTTATTCAAAATGATAATACCGTTGCATGGTTATTAGCATGAAAACTTGACTACAGTGCATTGCTAATGATAGCAGACACTAACTCTTGAGGTCTGGGTCATTTTGAGTGTGTGCATATGTGTGTCAGTACTCATGCATGAATAAACACAGAAAGAGAGCTAAAAGTATATGTGGCAACGCTAATAGTTGTTTTGTCTAGACGGTCAAAGAATGAATGATCTTCACTTTCCTTTTATTATATTCTGAGTTTTCTTTTGCCATGATGTAAAAAACCGAATAATAATAACAAAGCTACAAAAACTATACAGTGTTCACAGAAAAAGATATTTAAGAACAACTAACCCAGTAAATTATAAATATAATGAAATATGTTGGAAAAGAAAAACATTAGGCATATCAATATGCACACTAGAGAATCAAAAAATAAAGTGACCATTTTAGGGAAGGCTGTATTTTAAAATCTCGGTCCCTCCAGCCAGCAGGATGTACAGTTGATGTTTCATTATCTGTGAATCACATCAGAAGATGTGGTGTCAGAAATAACAGACCACAATTATAATATCAAAATTAAAAAGGACAATTCTTAAAGTATCCTATCATAGGAACAAAATATAAGGATATGGTCTCGGGAATAAACAAGGACAAATTGCTTTATTGCTGTTCTACAAGAGATTTTCCACAACATCTATGACAAATACCTTGAGGTTACATTGTAACAGCATGCTTCAGTAAGCTATGCTATTAAAAACAGTTTCAATCCATTATCTACTGGAAATCAACAAACTATAAAATATTCTGCCAACTCGCAAAACAAAGTCAGGTCAAACAAATTATGTAGCTAACTTTTATATGGATATTTGTTAATTTTGAAATTAAACTTGTCAGCGAGAAACTTTTGCTAGATCATACAAATGGGTGGATAAATGCAGGTTTGTTTTTTAAAAATTTGATTTGCTCATGGCAAGCAGATTAACCCTATATGACTTTGAAAGTATAAATTTTTCTATTTAAGGTTGGTTACTTAATTTGACTGTTAGATTTCTTTGGAATTGAATAAAAGTTTATAATGCAGACCACTCACTGCTACTATTTAGATCGGTAGTCACACAAGTAATTTTATCATAATTTCCAGATGGTATGAAAAAGAAAGAAGTGATTATTATTCATTGATCTTTTATCCAAATCAAATTAACAAGCAAGCAAGTGTACAACTAAGCATGCGTGCATCTGTGCGTGTGCATGTATGTGTCTAGAGAGAGAGACTGAGAGCCTGTGCTGTGGGTCTCACTATTTGTGAAACTAAGCCTTCTGCAGCCGAACTAGTGACTCTGGCTTTATCAGACATATTTAGTGAAACTGGAATCACCAGGGGGCCATTGCAAAAGGCTTCTATAAAGGAGGATGGAGGGAGAAAGGAAAATACCCCTGGTTAGTTTGGAGGCAGCATTTTGGAGAAGGGAGCAAGACCAGGCTTTGGAGTCAGAAGAGGTGTGAATCTCTCCAGCTCTATGATTAAGGGCACGTTTCTCAACCTTGATAGAACTCATATCTGTGAAATGTGGTACTCACAGTGAGCTCATATAGTTATTAATGCTATTTTAATGAATCTATGTAAAATACTAAATCCTCGCCTGCTACTAAGTAAGCTGTTAGACGAATGGCAGCTTTCATTCTTGCGTCTCAAAACCTCTGTTTTGTTCAAATAGTCTAATAAATCTACATTCTATTGCTACCAAAAAAATAAAAGATTTTCCATAAAATATATAATCAATCATTTATGAACAACAGTATACAATAAACATGAAAAGGGGCTGTAAGAGTACCGAAATAGTCTAGGATCTATAAAAGTGCCAAGGTGGGCGTTCACTAAAAGGTTGAGAAATGACCGCAAAGTCATTTGTTTTCACGTTGTGATAATGACCATGATTAACATGCGCTCAAGAACACAACAGTAAGAATCTTCAACTAAACAGCAACGTCATAATATCTGTTTGATTCTATCAGAAACGCTCTGTTAGTAAAAGCACAGGGCCTCTTAAAATCTGAATACTAGGGAATTTTATATTATTTGATGCAGGAAAACGGTCCCTACAAAATCAAGACATCGCCAAAGGGAAATGAAATTACTTCCTGATTTTTTTTTTCTACAAAACCATTTCATGACTACATAGTTCACTCCTTTATAACTGTATATTTATTAATTTAACAAATTGTAAGTGAAATTTTTAAATATGATTTGGCGAGTTTCAGGTCTTTTATGGCAGAGATAGAACAATCAGTAAGTCATTATCCCTACCTTAAGTTGCTCACAGAGCAGTTGGAAAGAAGAATATATACACACTGTTTAATGTTCTGTAGAGTTAAAATAAAGACACATTATATAAGGAAATATTAACACGCATGAAGGATGTTAGTGTGGGAGGTGTGAGGAGCAGGGCATATGGAATCGCCTATATTTTTTATGTAACATTTATGTAATCGAAGTATCTTTTAACAAATAAAATAAATAAAACTAATTGAAAACAGTGACTCCTTAGTTATCAAATAGGAATTCTTTCACTTTCAAGCATTACATTTTCCAAGCAGTGTTACAAGCTCGTGAATCAATACAAGAAGAATTAGAAAAGGAAACCGGGAAGGGATTACATAATGGACATTGGCTAAATTATATGTGACTTTTAGTTACGTAACAGCTAATAGATATATTAGATATATTTTAAGTTATTTTTTCTCATACCTTGATTATTGCACAAAAATATGTTTGGAAAAAATAAATTTAGATTTAATTTTAACTATGTATTATATTAAACTCTTGTTATAGGTCTTCAAGAAAATTGACAAGTTCTAACTTATTTAATATACAAAATTTTATGCTATGATTAACGTGTCAAGTCAGTTCTCCATTATCTGATTAAATGTTAAGGTAAGGCTTTAAATTTCTGAGTTCTTTGACTTTTCTTCTCAGGAACTTATAATTTTTCTTTCATTTTCCTCAACGCTCTAAAACCAATTTTAAGTCATATACTTTCCTAAAGATTAGAGGTTAGCTAAAAGCCCCCATCACTAAACATTTTTTCTATATCAAAATTTTGTGTATATTAAAAAACTACCATCTACCCACTATCTACCTATATCTATATAGGTCTATCTTTTTATCTAAACTAAGCTACCAATGTTAAATGCAAGGCATTGTGACAAGTATTATGGATTTTACAGAAAACATGGCAGGAAGTTTGATTACAATGCTTTTTGGTCAGGAAAGTTGACTTTCTTAATAGGTAATTTAGGTGATTTAACCTGAATTAAACATAGAGCTCTTGAAAAAAAAGGTTCATGCTGGGGAAATTCACTGAATTCTGGAGTTAATTTACTCCTACTGAAATTAGGTAACCTGAGCTTTCTATTTTCCTTAATGGGAACATTTCCTTGAACACTATATGCCAAAGAAATTCACTAATTTCTTTGTAATAAATGTAATAAAATTGCCTCTTGTACTTTGATTATAGTCCTCATCATTTTTTAAAAAAAGACATTTTTGTCATTATAAAACTCACTGCATATCCTGCTTTAAATACTAGCTTAACTACAAAGCCGTTTTCAAATGCCTCAATGAAATAACAGTTAAGCTGTCCTCCAAGTATGTGAAAAGAACATGATCACTCCTACTAAGAATTCATTAACTTGTATATCACAAGCTGCTTTTTTGAAATTTTCCTGAGCAAATTTATATGTAATCAAAGAGTTAGTAAGCATTTCATATAATGGAGCATGAAATAATGTTCACTTTCATAAGATGATTTTCCCTACATGCAATGGGATTCATTAATGTATAGAAACAGATGGTGCATAATGACAGAGTCATCTGTGGGGTACTTTTGGCTGTTGCAAAAATGGAGAGAAAGAAAAAAAAAGAAACAAGTATGTGTTCTATATGTAATAATTTGCAATAAATTTGAAAACTTCAAGAGACTTTCACAAGTGCACATTTCCAAGTGACAAGTATTTATAATAAATGTGTAATATCTAAAAACTAAAGATTTCATATGCCAAGTAGTCTATAAATCATGAATAAATATACTTACACTGAAATCATTATGACTCGCCATAGCAGAAGTTTTCACTATTTTTCAAATATTTCTAAATTTACTTACTTAGGACCATCTGATATTTGCTTATTTCTCTCATCTCCAGAGAGACCATAATATCTAAAGGATGGAATATTCAAAAGAGCATTGTTCCAAGACTGAATTTTGAAGAAAATGAAAATCAAATTTATCAGATTATATTAGAAATAATATTGCCAATATGGTCACTGGAAAAGCAAATACATTTTTGCAGCAATTGTGCAAAAAAAAATATCAGGGTTGGCAGCCCATATGTTCAAAGGGTTCAGCAATTACTGATGGGTTTATGTGCCTTAATGGAGTGAATTATCTAATACTGCCACTTAGTCATAGAATATTAACAGTCTACAGGTTGCATGCAACTCTAATTTCATTAGAGTTTTAATCTGTTAAAAGGAACCAGATAAAATATAGATAGAATGAGGAGACATTTTACTTAAATGCAAAAGCAAAACATAATGATAAAAATTCATTTTTGTGAAATATATTATCTATTCTAGCCTTCACCTATCACTGCCATCTAGCTTATGATGTGTGCCTGCATAGTAAAAGTAGCTAGATCCTTTTCACTAAAACTAAGAGTAGTCTTGTTTTCAACCATTGAAAGGGAACTGTGAGTCAAGATGGCAGGTTTTCGGTTGTAGACAAAACTTGGCTTTTAGATAGTCAGAATCAGCAGGCTATCGTCAGAAAGAACAGTGTTTAGGAAAATAAAAACATGTTGTTTTCCTCCAAATTTATGACAAGCTATGTGCAAAAAGTATCCCTGAGATAGGTAGTAAAAGTATAAATTGCATATGAAACTATAGAGAGAGAAATCAAATCATATGCAGTCTTTCTCTTTAAAAAATAGTGTAATCAACAGAAATAAAATTGTTATACTCAGAATAACCAAAGGCAACAAACAGCATTTGGGAGGCAGAAATATTTATTTTCTATCCCACATCTGTAATCTCAAGAATGTCAATTACTCACTGGAATGACTTACTTTGGTTAATTTGAGAAGAACATGAGGCATCAATTCGAAATATTAACAAGATTATAGCTTCTATTTTTCTATTTCTTATGATTCACGTTATCATCAAAAGGGTTTAATTATGGAAAAAAGCAAAAGAAAACACCATTGTGTATTTTTTGCTTGCTTGAGGAGACACCGGGAATTGAACCCAGGACCTTGTACATGTGAAGCATGCATTCAACCACTGAACTATACCCGCCCCTTCCATTGCTGTTTTAGCTGGAAATGGAATATAGTTATTTTTCTAGATTTTTAATAAAATAATGCCAAGCTTAAATTACAATTAGGTACGTCAGGGGAGAAGAATGAGTATTTAAAATTTTGAAGTCCTATTTGACTGGATTCAATAGACTTTAATTAGGTCTTTATTAAAGTGTGATATATATTAAGTATATATATGTAAGATATATATGTGTATCTATATACACACATATATGCACAGACATATAAACGTACACATATATATGCATATAAAAGCATATACATATATATGTTTCATGCATAGTATTTTAAAAAATTTTCTATTGGGAACCATTATTTGAAGAGTGCAAAGATCTGGAATTTATAAAAATATTTTGATATATATCTCAAATATTCCTCTACTCCTTTCCTAGCTTGCTTTCTACCTTACTCCCTTAAACTTCTCAGACCCGGGTACACCCAGTGGAATTCTCCTTCTATACCTGCCTGCTCACCGAGGTCAAGTAACTATTTAAAAAGTAATCCTGAGTGTTTGTTACTAAGTGGGAGTGAGAGGGGGTGTGGGGTCAGGTTTCCATAAGTCTCAGAGAGCTCCAGAGTTCTGGTATGAATCAGATCAAATCTACCTCAGAAACTCCTCATCATTATACAATCAAATCTGACAACTCCTGCCCTTATTATTACCTTTGATTTCCTGTTTCGAGTGGCTTTTTTTGATGCAGTAGCAGTCTTGTATTTTCTTCTCTTACTTTGATGGTTTCATTTTCATATTTATAGCTGACAGAAATTATAGTATGAGGTGAAAACCGGAGATCTAATTTTTAAAAAATATTTTTTATAATTGGTATCCCACCTTCCCAACACCTTTTGTTAAAAATTGCCTTCTTAAATGACTCCAGTGTAATAGCCCATATTTCTGGAATTCCTTATTATGGTCATCTGCTCTTGTGTCAGACAGTTTTAAATCATTATGGGATTACTAAATTGAAAAACAAAAATCTGCTCGAGGGCTTTTCTGGCGAATTTTCTAATAATTAATAGTTGATTTTGTAAAAAAGTATATTTAAAATATTAGAATTTCCCATACATTAATCACATATTTTTACAAATTTAACTATATCCTTTCAATGAAATATTCAGTACTGAGTCTAGAAAATGCCATTCTTAACAATTTAGTTACTGTTTTTTTTAATTTACTTTAATATTGAAATTAAGCTAAAATTTTTTGATATTTTCCTTTATAAGTTTTATTACAAAATTTGCAAAAATTTCTGAAATGTTAAAATACTCATTATGGGTTTATTTATTACCTAATTTTAAAAAATTACCTTCTCTACAATTATTTCTTTGTTTAAATATTTGGATATACTTTTCAAAATTCTCATTTATTTTCTTTTAATTATTTCATAGGAGATATAATAATTGACTTTGTTTTTCATTCAAAAAAGAATTTTAAACTAATGGATCAGAATAGTCTGGAGTCTGGTTTGGGGAAGACTCCCCCAGTTCCTCACTTGTGCACTCAATAAATCACCTTCTCACTAAAAGACATGAGTGTCCTCTGTAGCACCCGGTAAGGAGGACATTTCTATTGGAAACAGCCATCCTTACACTAACAATTGCAAATGAAAGTACTTGAGTGTGAAAAATGTTTTAAAGTGTGCCATCTTTTAATAGGAAGGAGGAATAAAGATATCTTACAATAGGGCAATTTTTAAGAAGAACTAGAAAATTATCTTCCAACACTAGGAATAAAATATAAACGAATAATATAGAAACCAGGAATTGGACCAGACTTTGGAAAAGGTTTTCTGAATCTATTTTTAGCCTTTGGCTATAATTTGGGGAAATTACTGAAAATATCTTATAGAAAATTAAAAATACCACACAAATACCCACATACATTAAATATTATTAATATTAGAATGTAAAAAAATTCCTATCTGGTTCATAAATATTCTAGTTTCTAGAATTTTCTTTTAAATTTTCATAGTAATGTATTTTTCATGATTCACTGTCCTCACTTAAATATTTATACTTTTCTATATGTAGAATTACATATATTTCTTAAACATATAAAAATATATATGTATGTGTGCATATATGCATATTTAGATAGACAGATAGATAAAAGAAAAAGAAAGAGAGAAAGGAAAGGAGGGAGGGAGGGAAGAGACCCTGCTGACAGGTCTGAATTATCTGAAGGACAATTTATGTATTTTCAGGCATTCACATGTAAGTCCTTTCCTTAAGTTAACTCATCCATCATATGGGGTCTTTAGAAAGAGCATTTGCTTGGAATCTTTAGAAACAATGCTAAAATAAGCATAAAATATATGATACAATATGTAATCCTCTGGATCTAAAGATAAATGCAGTTAAAAAGATAATGCAAAGAAAAATGAAAATGTTATATATTTTTAAAAGTAGAAAACTGGGACTCCTCTGGCAATTTAATGATTGTATATTTTTGCAGTGACTCTTCTGGAGGTTCAAAACTAACAGAAATTAAGAAAATAAGTGGTGGCATTATGGCAACATCCAAAGTTGACGAATTCTTACTGCTTTACAGCAGTGAATGAGAAATAAATAATTATTGGAGAAGTGAACAAAGAGAACTTCCTCTATCTGTAGCTAAATACCAAACATTATTCCTGAACAACTTGTATCCCCTAATAAAGATAAAAATGTGAAATTATGTACTTTTTCTCAAATGTTCATAGAAAAAGTAATATTTCATCACAAACCAGGAATAAAAAGGAAGATGTGGAGCATTTAAAAGACCAAGGAGAAGGACAAGGTAAGTGAAAGCAATGGTCACCTCTTGGTCCTCATGTTTTATTTTACCTGCAGAATGTGAACAGTTGTCAGCCCTCTCCTCCTGC
This sequence comes from Dasypus novemcinctus, assembly GCF_030445035.2. Classification (NCBI taxonomy): domain Eukaryota; kingdom Metazoa; phylum Chordata; class Mammalia; order Cingulata; family Dasypodidae; genus Dasypus; species Dasypus novemcinctus. The sequence goes on along the minus strand of NC_080688.1, from coordinate 85,791,357 downwards.
ATCCCAGCTTCAATTGGTTTCCAGGACTCTACATTGATGGGTTTACCCTGGATGCACTGGCCATCTCTTCTCTGTCACCATGATGGTCCCCTCTCTTTGACTTTTGAACTTGAGTACTTCAGGGCACAGTCTTCTGAGCTTGTTGCTTAGAAAAGCATCTGCTCTTGCTCACTTGACTATTCCTCCTGGTTCTTTGGCCTTGACCTCCATTATATGCCGAAGTCGCCCAATATATACGTCCAGCCTTGACAGTCGCCATGAAACTCATATCTTGACAGCCTACTTGACATCTCTACTTGGGTGTCTAATAGGCTCTCAAACCTGTCCTGGTCTAAACACATGCACACACACACACACACACACACACACACACATGTACACATGCATATGCATGCACACTAAAGCCAAAACCTAATCCACAACAAACAAAACACGTCTCTTCTTCCCTCCAAAATCTAAGTGACACAGAGTCTTTCTCATCAGATAGCGCAGCTCTGACCTTTTATTGTCCTTGGAGGTATTATGGACTCTGCTTCCTCACACCCCACACACAACCATCAGCTCATCTTTCCAACTTTGCTTTCAAAACGTATTCAGAACTCAATCACTTCATACCATCTTCACTGACAAACCCTCATCCATGCCCCATCAATGTCTCTAACCCTACCTTAAACCACTTTTTCTAGCCCATTCTGTATAGCCAGAGCAGCTTCCAACTCATTGGGCACATCTGCTTAAAGACTTCTCACTGTTCTCCCTCTCTCCCTCTCTCTTTCTGACTGGAAAACTGTTCTCTAGTCCTGCTCATAGCCAGTTTTTTCCCTCCCTCCTGAAGATACTAGTTTAATTGCCATCTATCAGCTCTTTTCTGGTCATCCTCTTTCATTGCAAGTTCCTCTGACACCCCAAACAGGTGTTCTCCTTCCCTGTTTTACCTTTATCTATCCCCATAGAACTCGCCACCATCTGCCAAAATGTATAATTTAGGTGAATATTTGTTATATTTCTTTTCCCAGTATACTACATCCCCTATATGGCAGGGTCTTTTTTTGTTAATTTTTGTCTGTGTTTTTTTTTTTTTCATTGACATGTACTCAGTTCTTGTAACAGTGTAACACTTATTACAATAATATAACGGTTACCTCCAGAAGAGTCACCACAAAAATATAGAATCAATAGACACCCAGGTGTAGATGTCAAACAGGCTGTCAATATATGAGTATCAGAGGAGCTATTAAGTTCATTTCAACAAACAGTTCAGGATACACTTTGAACAGCAACTTTCGAAAAGTATTTACCTGTGACATGTTCACCTGTGACTCACCTTCAAGTTCACTGCGACAGGAACTCCAATTCCTATGAATTGTAATTTAAAGACCACTAGCTATTACTTAAATCTATTTTCTCTCTCTCTCCTTCCCCAACAAACAGCTAGGCTATCTATCCCCACGCCCCTTGCAGTTAGCCATGGCCATGTGGCTGAGTTTAGCCAACATGCTCAAGTCAAAGTTTTGACTGGGACGTCCCCGCTCTGTCACTGAGCCCTCCTAGATGGACTCCTCTGCTCTCTAACATCTGCGGATAGAAGCAAAAAACATGAGCGAGGTTCTAGGGCATTATGTCTCAAACTTTTTTTCTTTTTTTCCATGATTGCTTTCTCGAAGGAGACTTTGTAGACATCTGTTTCCTAATCTCCCTTCCCATGGAATTTAACACCATCGATGTACTGGATATCTTCGTACTTCTATGTAGCTCTTTGTTTTCATTCCCCCAAAATTCATTTGTTGCCCCCTTGGGCAATATGGCCCACTTGGAGGACTCATGCTTAGGGAATCTTAAAAACCACAAAATAGGAGGTGTCGGGTTCAAGGCAGAGTGCTATAAGAGCACAAGATAAAATCCAATATATTGAGCCATTAGAGATTTTGGGGACAGTATGGTATACCCCTGGACAACACCAATGTCTTAAAACATGTTGATGTCAAGTACATTGATACTCATGTCTGCTTAGCTGGAGAATTTAACAGTTGGTCAAAATCCACAGCAAGCTGTAAAGACCCCACTATACAAAACAAAAAATAATCTGTTTCTCCAGGTAATGCAATAATGACTTACAGCTTTTAATTGCCTTGAAGGGATAGATTCTGAAGACAAGTCTATCATGCTTTTAGTTTATCCACTAATCACAGAACAGCTCCCTCAGAGACAAAACTGCTTAGAGAGCAGGGCTAGTGCAGGGCTAGCTACCATCCTATAACCTGATTACCTCACTGGCCAGGGGGCAGTCTCTTGGGTGTGCTACTCAGCATTTCATAAGCTAGTCAACAACAGAAAATTTTTACTTTGATAAACATAGTAGTGAATTCCTTCTGCAGGCCAGAGTCCACTTTTGTGCTTCCATAAAAATATACAGAGCTTTATCAGAATGAACTACATCTAGAATCCTTCAAGTGCACATGTACTACTCATTTGTATTAGCAACTAATATAAATGCAGCATTTACATTAATTATGTAAGTCAAAATAACTCATGATAATAAACATTATTTTACAATTTCAACTTAAATTGTACCATATAAACACAATGAAGATTGCCTTAATACATATTGTCCTCCAGTATTATTAAAGTAAAAAGTATTATGTTATTCATATCACTATTGACACTAATATTTCTCAGTAATTCAAACTTTTTCTCTAATAATTTAATATTTTTAAATATGCAGTCAAACTGCAATTTCAGCAGAAATTCTGTCAATTAATGATATTTCCTGTCCTTTTTTCATTAGAGGAGAGAGGTGAAAGATTTCCCAATTTGTCTATTCTGGCTTCATGCGTGTGAAAAACATTTAGTTTAATAGCATATGTTATCTAAGGGACCAAAATCATTGAATAGCAGTGATGCCTTGATTTCCCAAGTATACCCAAGTATACCCAAGTATACCAAACAGTCATCTAATTAAATTAAGCATAAGAAAAATCTCTATCAAGAGTATGCATCATGACTAAGAAAACTTTGATACCCTCAGAAATGAATTGTAAAAACAACCAGAAACTTTAAGAAGTTTGAATTTTTGAAATGTAAAAATAACTAAGTTTATTGAATATGCCTTTGAATGACAGAAAGGGGTATTAATAAAAGGAGAATAATTAATAGAAGGGTCTGTAGCAATTGAAATAAAACAGGTTTTTCAAATAAACCCTTTGTTCATTTGAAATTATATAAAGAAAGAAAGATAGATGATAGATAGCTAGACAGGTGGAAATAGAGGCAATTACTGTTGTGATCCTGATTGGATGTAGGTTTCTTGACATTGTGCTTATTCCTATTTACTTTTCAAGCAGACTTTCTAATACACCCCATAAGCTGCCTTAGTGTAGATTTAAATTGTTGTTGTTTGGATGCAGAAGAGCATCCAAAACCAGAGATAAAGGCCCGAGGAACCCAGCACATCCTGAATTACAGCCTTCATTCCCCGGGCAAGGAGTTCCACCTGCAGAACCCACCTGCCCAGCTCCAAAGAGTAGGCCTGTTCTACAACTGCTCAGCTGACATTCACTCAATTATTTTCCCTGTAATATTTACTGTTAATAATTTAGTCCTTGTCAAAATATCAGGGGATTAAGTCAGTGGGATTATTTTATATTACTATCCTGACACCACCTATAGTAAAGACTAGCCTATAAACATATGCATATACATCTCTTGTACTTAAAATCTTATCATTGTGAATCAAAGGATCTGGGGACTTTGCAAATTGCATTGCCTTTTGTTTGTGTATAGATCTTTCTAGCAAGTTCTGTGTGATTATTAAAGATCAGTCCTAGGAAACTTCAGACATTAGAGAAGAATTGAAAGAATAAACAAACAAAAAAAAACAAGCAAAAAACAAAAACTGATGCTAGTGTACAAGGTTATGCACTAATCTTTTGACTTTTAGGATCAAACGGTAATTGACTATCACTTTATCTTAATGAATTTTATCATAAAATATTAATGATAGGCCAGAGCTGATTTTAAACCAACATATGCATATACATATTAATACATGCACACACACATATACGATTTGTTCACATTTATTAGTCAAATTCCATTCCATTCACTCGACCTCGAATTGGTCTCACAAAGGTGAGAACCAAGAATATTTTGTAACTTACCAAAAGCTCCTTCTCACAGAGGTACTTAGAAGTTGTTCAACTGGCCGATGTTTAAAAAGTTAAAATCAAATTAAGTAAATGAAATGACTGTGCCCACTAACCACCAGGAATTCTGAAGCAAGATGGAAATGAGAAGGCTTAAATTCCAACGTAAACTTTATACTGTTTTTAATGCTTAGCAGGCTAAGGCAGCATGTGGTTTCTGCCTCACTGAGGGAAAACCTGAGCCAAGCAGCAGGGGTTGCCCTAAAAGCTGCTTTCTCTCTCAGTAAAATGAATGCAAAGGCAGTCTGTTGGAAAACCAACACTTTTGTAAAGTGGAAAACTCAGCAGAAGGATAAAATTGTTCCATTTCAGCTAAGAAACTCTTTATACTACCTTTCCATCATTAAGTCAAAATTGAAGTTTTTGGACTTATGAGACACTGAAGGGTGAAATTAAGGCTCTACTTACTATGAAACCCATGCTGGGTAGAATTTCTGAGAGAGAAAAAGTCTCTGTTAGGCCACATTTTCTGATCAAATTATTAAGACTTCTGCTCCAATCTGAAAAACTGACTTCCATTTTCAATGTCCTTTGCAGGTGTGAAAAGAATATAACCTTATAACTACTAATCACTGGATGCGATGGTTTAAACTATATTTAATTAAAATCTGAAATAACTCATTCCTAATCTTCCAGTGTATCTGCTTTATTGCCACCCATCACCACCCCCAAAACACCTGCCTCTCCTCCCGGCTCATCATCGCCTGCAGGGACCCTACCCTATCATTGCTCCACCACTTCTCTCACTATTAAGCTTATACACCAGCTTCCATCATTTCAACTACTCTCTTGCTCTACAATAATCTATTTTCCCCCTCTATCCAAAATCCATCTGCCCAGAAAAGCATCTGTGCTATTCTTGACAGGGAAGTGTCCCCACATCAGCACTTATCTGGTCTTCCTTCCATTTTATTGCTGTAAAAGAGATGGAATTTCCTATGATTACTGGTATAACTATCTATGTTCAGAAAACTTGAATTGGTGATTATCCTCTTTCTGTGCTATAACTTTAAACTCTGTATTTCCACAGATAAGCATTAAAAAGGCCCATGTTTCTCTAATAAAACATAACTATTCTTCCATTTCTCATGTTGTTAATTTCATAATCAAGCATCTTAGAATAGTCTCTCATAGCTTCTTTCATTTCTTAACCATCCACTATTCTCATCCCATTCCAATCTGTTTTCTTCCCTTTTATCTCTCTGAAAAGCACTCACCAAGATTACCATGAACTCTGATGTACATCCAAGGGATATATTTTAGTCCTCATATTCTCTCTCAGTAGCATTTGACAAGGGTCAGCACTTCCTCCTGGAAACTGGGTTTTAAGCAATATCACCTTCTTCTGTGTTTTTTTCTGCTCCTCTTTAAGGTTCTCCTCTGCTCCTTGGCTCACTGCACCTCCTCTCATGAATTATCAAAGACTAGATCTATGGACCCCTTACCAGCCTCATATTTTCCTCTAACACTGTCAACTGTGAGCCTTCTCACGTTCCCACAATCCATGATCACTCATGAGTCCAAGATTCTGAAATTCATATTTATAATCCAGACATTTTGACACCCATACCAGTATAATATTTATAACCACAACTTAATCACTGAAATGTTCAGAGCCCTTACCCTATGTCAACCTTGAGGATAAGGACTTTAATTGCATTACTCACTTAATCGTCATGACAGTCCCATTAGATAGGCATTATTATCATCACCACTTCACACATGAGATGACTGAGGCTTAGACAAAAACGGTGCCCACTGATACACATTTGAGGTGGAGTCCTTCCATTTATTTACGTTTCTTTTGATTTTTTTACCAATGTTTTGTACTTTTTCATATATAAGCCCTTTTCATCCTTGATTAAATTTATTCCTAGATATTTGATTTGTTTAGTAGCTATTGTAAATGATTTTTTTATTGATTTCCTCTTCATCTCATCCATTATTAGTGTACAGAAACATTACTTATTTTTGTATGTTGATCTTGTACCCTGCCTCTGCTGAATTTGTTTATTAGCTCTCTGAGCTTTGTTGTGAAACTTTCAGGATTTTCTATGCATATGATCATGTCATCTGCAATATGGTAATTTATAATTCTTCCTTTCTAATTTGGATGCTTCTTGTAGCAGTTTGATATTATTGATGAATTCCAAAAAGAAATATTGCATTATGTTTGTAAATGGATCTTTTCCTCTGGGCATATTAGATTATATTGGATTCAGAGGTTTGCTTGATTAAGTAATCATGTAAACCTCTTGCGCCAGTAGGGCGTTGAGTCCCCACCCTTTGGAGGGTGGGGATTCACAGATAAAAGGCAGGGCAAAGGACAGAGGTAGGAGCTTTTAATGTTAGACTTTTGATGTTGGAGTTTGATGCTAAAACTGGAGCCACATGGAGAGAGAGAGAGTCGTTTGCCTGATAGTCTACAGCTAACCTACTGGAGAAAGGCAAAGTCTAGAGAGCCTCATAGTCTATAGGTGATGACCTTGTGAAGAAAACAGAAGAGCTGAGCCCAGAGGAACCCAAGAAACCTGAACCCTCACAGACCCTCACAGACATCAGCAGCCATTTTGCTCCAACACATGAAAATAAACTTTGGTGAGTAAAGTAACTTATGCTTTATGGCCTAGTATTTATAAACTCCTACCCCAAATAAATACCCTTTATAAAAACCAACCAATTTCTGGTATTTTGCATCAGCACCCCTTTGGCTAACTAATATACTTATTTCTTTTTCTGACCTAATTGCTCTGACTAGAACTTCAAGTACAATAATGAATAAGAGTGGTGACAGTGGGCATCCTTGTGTTGCTCCAGTTCATAAAGGGAAAGCTTTCAGTCATTCACCATTGGGTTTGATGTTAGTTGAAGATATTTCATATAAATATGCCCTTTTTCATGTTGAGGAAGTTTCCTTCTATTCCTTGTTTTCGGAGTGTTTTTGTACTAGCGAAACATTGCCTTGCCATCTGGCAGGAGTCCAGGGTCTGCCAGCAGCCGACCTTGGGTGAGCTGATGCCTTGATTTGGACATCTCCACAGCCTCAGAACTATAAGAGTTTATCCCCAGCAACTTTAAGCAAACTGAAATAGAAATCTTCCTTTCACATTCTAAAAATCAGTACTACTCATTTGAATTAAGAACTCTCCTAGTTTACCAGTGGCTAAAACAAATACCATACCATGGGTTGGCTTAAACAGCAGGACTACATGGCTCACAGGTTTAAGGTTAAGAGAGGTTTAACACCGAGGCATCAGCATGGCTGTGCTTCTCCCCAAAGCCTGTGGCATTCTGGGGTGGCTGCTGGTGACCCCTGGATCCTTGGCCCTTGGTCCTTGCCCGTCACGTGGCAATGCACATGGTGATGTCTTCTCTTTCTCCTCCAGGGTCTGACTCCTGCCTTCTACCCATGGCTTTCTCTTTTTTTCTCAATTTCATCCTGCTCACAAAAGTCTCTCCAGTAACCTGTTTCAGTTGGGCCACTGAAGTAACATCTTCAAGAGGTCCTATTTATAATGAATCCACACCCACAGAAAAGGATTGAGATTAAGAACATGGTTTTCTTCCCCCCTCTTGGTTACGTAATTCAATCTGCTATAACAATCAAACACAAATATCATATAGAAGACGCCATCATTTATGTTGTAACCTGGGAAAGTGCTCACACATAGTAGGTGCTCGTGAAACAGAAGTAAAGAGGTGCTACTGACATAGGAGAAAGGGTGTTTGTGGCCACGAACATGAGGACTAGAAAGTGAGATGAGGAAGAGAAGGCCAAAAGGCCTAGTTGCGGCTTCATTTTCTGATGATGCCGCCTTATCCCCAGTGGGGCACGTGACTGGGAAGAGAAAAGTGGTCAAGCTGGAGGATAAAGGATCTGGAGGAAGCTCACCTTACAAGAGGGGTGGAGGGAGGAGGAAATGGAAACTTGCTTCTTAATTCCTTTCAACTTCCACCCACACTTTACTTCCAATATTACATGCAGGTCTTCTCATGTGAGTGGCATTTTAATATTTGGTTGTCTTCTGAGATCAGCAACCTAGTGGGGAGAGGGGTAGGATGCCCTTTGAAAAACATCAGTGAGTCATTCATGTAGGAAAGAAGCATTTTCAGGTAGATATGAAGAAATAAGTGAACAGAACCTCAGGCTAGGAAAGCCTTAGATCCTTGGGCCATGGGGATGGGGGGAGCTGGCGGGGGTATCGTCCCACTGGGGGACAGTTCAGGATATAGAAACATGATGGATGGTTGTGGGACACTTGCAAACTGTGCCTTTCCTTTTAAGTTTGTTGTAGTCCTCAGCCCCGGCTGCACTTCAGAATCACTTGGGGCGGGGGGCGGAGTTTAAAGATAAAATGCTGAGACCACCACACCACCCCAAACTGTTTAAGAAGAATCTCTGGGAAGTGGAATCTGAGATTTAAATAATCTAAGTGATTCTAATATTAACCCGGGGCAGAGAGTCACGAGACAGGCTATGGAAGGGGCCAAGATGGGGAGACTTAAGGGAATGTATACTTGTAGCAAGATCAGAAAACTAATTTTTGGAAGCATTTGAATTTTCCTTTTGTAGTGTCTTAGGATATATTAAGAGGTTCCTGAATTGTGGTCTCTGAAACAGCAGCAGCAGCATTACCTGGGAACTTGTTAGAAATGCAAGTTCTCAGGCCCCACCACAGACTATGGGATCAGAAACTCTGGGGCAGGAGCACAGTAACGTGTTTCAACAAGTCCTCTGGGTGACTCTGGCAACTTTGAGAACCACTGGCATACCTGGGTGTTTAGGCCACTTTGTTTGCTTGCCTCCACCCCCAGTGATATTTTCCTTTCAATTCGAACAGCTATGGGTCCTGTCTATTTTCAAGTTGCACTTTTGTTTACATCTCCAACCAAATCTGGGTGTAAGTGGTAAGTAACGAGGAACTAAGGAATGGGAAAAGAAAAAGAGAGAGATCTGGTAAGAGTTGGGGAGAGGGAGAGGGAGTGCAGAGAGGAAGAGACCCTGCTACAGAGGAAGAAGTTTTAAGACTAAGTTTAGGAAAACAAGCAGTTCAGGAAGGTCTCTCCTAGAAGAGTTATTTGATCGCTAATGATACCACCTACAGCAACAAACACGAAAGAAAACGAAGCACGTCACAATGGGTAGTTTGCTGAGGATGGCTGCAGCCCCTGCCGTAGTTGGGCATGACACCACTCCCCTGGGGTCCTTCTGTTCCTTGTCACTAAACCACCCACTGCTAATGCAGCCGAGCCATGCTTCAGGGTGCCGCGGAGACTGTGTTGCTGACTACTCAGGTGTGACATTGTTTTCTAGGCGATATAAAGACAACAAGCTTGTGGCAATTCAATGACCAAGGTTACCTCTAACTCTCTTTAATTTCTGGTTCATTCGCAGGCAACCTGATTCAAACCGTGCTTTCCTGTGCACTGCAAACCCATGCCTGAATACAGATTCCTTTACTTGTTGGCTGTGTTACTTAACCTCATTGGATTTCAGTGTCTTCAACTACAAAATGGGACGATACACATCACTATATGAGCAAATTGTTTATATGACACCATGTTTGTAAAATGCCTAGCACAAGGCATTGGGCATACTCTGTCCTCAAAGAGAGGGAGCCAATTTTTGGTATTATTATTTTAGCATCATACAAACTTTGCATAGTTTCAAATTACAGAGGTATTTTATTACAGAGATATAAAATGTGAATTTCTTATGCAACACAGAAAGGAATAAAAACATCTGACAAAATTATATTGGGAGTCAAATAAATTGTTAACTAATTTCCTAAATTTTTATTTACACGAAAGAGGATGAAAGAAAAACAAAGAACATAACATGCTTTTGTTTTTGTTTTTCAACTCTAACAGAGACTCTCCGTTTCCTTCCTATTGATTGGATGGCAGTATGACATGGAGAAAAGAAATGGGATTTTGAGTCTGTTAAACCTGGGCTCTTGATTCAGCCCATTTAACAGGTGAAATGTGTTTTGGTCACAAGTCCTCTGCAGAAGGAAAAGACACTAGGCAATCTTAGTGTCTAAGTGTCTGGCTTCAGCAAATCACTCCTGTGACATCAGCATCCACACATTTGTAAAATATCAATAAGAAAATCTACATCTCAGGATTATCATTAAAATAAACCTACCTAGCCAACATAATCAACTGGCACATAGTAGGTGCTCAGTAAATAACTTTTCCCCCATGGGAACCTAATTTGTTCCAGGACCGAAGGTCTGGGTACAGGTGAGGGGTGGTGAGCTAAGGGCGAGGTAGTGGCTTCTGGGTTTGGATAAACGGACTCCTGGCAGTGGAGGAGCAGCACTGGAGCACAGCAGGCCTAGGGCCTGCAGAAGGAAGACCTGAGACTTCCCGAGGCATGGCGAAAGGGGCGTCATTGCTACCGAGCACCGCAGCCAGGTGGAGCCATCGGGGACAAGCAGTGCCACGACCGGCAAGCTGACTCACGGAAAGATTTGCCCTAACATCCAGGTGCTGTAGGAACAGAATATCTCCCGTGGGCATGGCTGGCCCTGCTGTGCCTGAGGCCATCAAAGGCAGCTCACGCGTACAGACTACCCTGTGCATTACCAAACACAGCCTGCACAACACTTTTTCATACTGACCGATACAAATCCAACAGCTTCTGCCGGCCCCTGAGGGGCCCTGGGTTATGCTACATGTGGCTATTGTGGTCACACATATTGGGCGACACTGACCTTGTGGCTGAAACAGGTCAAGATAAGTTGACCACAGATTCCAAACTGGAGTGACCTGTGCCCCCTGTGGCACAGCACAAGCTCGGGAAGATCAGCAGCGCTTGTACGGGCTGTAATGATTAACCACCAGGCTACATCCTGCTGGACAAGGAGGCGCAGGTGTGGTCAGGTCAGTGAAGCCATGCAGCTCTGCCAGAAGAACAGCAGTTGAAATGGTTATCTGAAACAAGACCCACTTCTCCCTCTAGGGCTTGAATCGGGACTGAAACCAGGATCACTGGATACACGGGGAAGCCAACAGCCAGACTGTTAGTCTAACAAAAACATAGAGGAAGGTCTTGATTGTTTTTATCTTTGATTAACTAATAGTTGGCTGTCCACTTTGGCATATAGAACTTGTGTACATGAGGCTGTGCATACCTGTGTATGTACAGGGTGGGAAAATGTATTGTGTGTGTGTGAGAGTATGTGAGTGTGTTTCTATGATGTGCAAATGGCAAATAAAACTGGTTGACTATATACTTACACCATGACACCTTGTCTATTTTTAATTTAAATGTGAGATTTCTTTTCAGGTTATAGTGAATAAAACATGCTGTTTATATTGCTCTATTACTGATGTAGAAAACACTGTTTAAAGTGTAGAAAGCTTGGAATAAAAAGTGATTCAGCAAAATGTTACCATTCTTAGGTAAATAAGTAATCAACAAGCATTTTGCAGAGGATGTGAAGAGGAAGAATCCAAAGTGCTGATTTGGCACAGACTTAGTAATGAAAGAAACTGAGCTGTGTCATTAGCATACAACGAGAATAATCTGAATTGATGGATAAAGTCCCTAATACAACAGAAAATGGTTCTTTAATTCTTGTGCAGTTATATTTGGGCAAATAGGAGTAAGCAGATCTAAGAATAAAACTACTAGACCAGATGAAAACATGATAATTCCCTTAGCTACACCAGCCAGATGTGCCCACCAGGTCTTTGATGAGAAGTCCAAGGATTCACCGCCAATTCCACAGCCTTGAAATTTCCCCTTGCACACACACCCCCCCCCCCCCCCCGTGCTCACCAACAGTCACCAAATTCTCAGAAGGTCAAGTACCACCGTAGGGCACTGTGAAGTTCTAGACAAAGATTGTAACTCCACAACCTCAGTTTTCTTCCAAGCATCTCTCCCCCAAAGCCACCCTTCTCCCCACCACCCTGAGACACTTACAATAATCTCACAAAAGAAAAGTGAAGAGATGGCTTTCAAGAAATTTTTAGTTTTAATATGTCAACTAAGTTAGGTTGTCATTCCCAACTATCCACGCAAACACATACATGGATGTTGTGAAGGTACTGGGTAGACACGGTTCACATCTACAAGCAGTCGACTTTCAGTTAAAGAGATTGTCATTGATAAAGTGATGGGCCTCATCCAGTCAGCAGGAAAGGCACTGAGAGCAACTCCCGGGTTTCCCCGGGGAAGAAAGTGCTCTGCCTCAAGACTGCAGTACTGGCTCCTGCCTGAGAATGTCTAGCTGTCGACCTGTCCTATACATTTCAGTCCTGACAGCCCCTATACTTACATGAGGCAATTCCTTGTAATAAACCTTGGTATTTCATGTCACAGATATGTGTATACACACACACATATATAAATATATCTACCACATTTGAGAACCCTGACTGATAAAAAATAAAAGTCTAAAATCAGTTATATGTTTTCATCTTAAGAAAGTAGGCAAAGAACAAATTAAATGAAAAATACATAGAAGAAAGGGGAAAAAATGAAAGTTTGAGTGGAATTCAATGAGAGAAGGCAGACAAACAAGAGAAGCTGGCTAAAAGACACAGAGGTTCCCATGAGGAGACGAAGGACCAGCGAGGGAAGGTGACACATCAGAGTCAGTAAATAGTCGAGCTGGACAAGAACTACCCCCTGCAAGTGTAGAGTCCAGAAATTTTTCTAGTATATTCTCAGGAAGCACGTTCTACTGAACTGAATCAAAAGGTGAGAGAAGGAAAGGAGAAGATAGAGAGACACAGAGGGGAAGGCTGTGTGAAGACAGACGCAGAGATCGCGGTCGTGCATCTACAAGCCATAGAATGCCAAGAATTGCCAGCAGCTGACAGAAGCTCCAGAGGAGCATGGAATGGAGTTTCCTTCAGAGTTTCCAGAAAGAACAAACCTGTCTTCACCGGTATTTAGGACTTCTCACCTCAAGAACTGTAGCACAATAAATTTCTGTTGTATTAAGCCACCAAGTTGGTGGTATTTTGTCACAGGAGCCCCAGGAAATGATTACACTTGTTTTTTCCCAGAGAGAGATGAACTTTACCAGAAGCAAAAGAGAACAGAGACTTTGACCAATGGGAGGATGAGGACAATTTTGTTGTATCTGGAGTCCTGGTTCCAGGCAAAATTATTATTTCAAAATTCTAGTCTGATTGTGCTTTTGCTTCCTACTAATTTTGGATGAAGAAGACGTGGTTCCAACTTCCTTCGCAGACACACCTTCCCCATATTCACATTTGCTCTCTTCTCTCCCACCACGCAGGGCTCCTAAGAAGACCCTCTCCAGCCCCGGGCACTTACACACGCTCTGTGCAATGCTCTTGTATTGTTCCTTACCAGGTAACCATAGCCTCTTATCTTTCTCTTCTCAATCCAAATCTTCTCTCAGGAATGAAGGAATGGCAAGAATCTATTAATTGGTAGCATTTAACAGAGTTAAATACAGACTTCTTTGGTGATAATTTGATTTGTTTTGGTCTCCGCTTGACTGTAACTTACATGAGGACAGCTAAAATGTCTTTCTCTCCATCCCAGTATCTCCCATCTGTACCTTGCATGTCTGAAATATCCAGTAGATTGGCTACCTCATCTATTTCCGCTTCCTGCTCGTTTTTCCTCTTGTAATGGTAAACATCTAAATTTTCCCGGCTCTTTTGTAGCTAGCATTCCAGGTATGAGTCAGTTACTACAAAACAGATGCCTCAAGCACAGCATGGACTCAGAACTGATTTGAGTGGGAGAGAGGCAACAAGGAATTATAGAGCTAACAGGCTTGGTTCTGTTGGTGGCTCCCCAATCCCAAGCTGCAGCTAAGGTGGAGTGATCATGGAACCTGTAGTGGGGACAATGACCAATGACGTCCTGACCCCTGTAACTTCCTGTATCTACCCTCACACCTTCAAAAAGGCTACCTATTCCTTACGCCATTCAGTGGCAGTCTACTGGGAGTCTTGTCATTACAACCAAGTTAGAGCCCGCTCCTCCAATCCTTCCAAAGCATCCAATTACTTCTATTATATACCTTTTGCTTAAATAGCCATATCTACAACCAAACTCTGAGTGACACAGTATTAAGTATTTGTTGAATAAAAAAATAAATAAATGAAAGAGTAGATTCTATCTCATCTTATATGAAATGTTTTAATAGATAAAATGAGGTAACCTGATTCTTTTATAAAACTGTCTTAATATGGTTCTTTTGTACTTTGTGAGCTATATGGTATAAGCACACATAAAATAAATAATCTGTGGACTGCAACATTTGAAAACTCATAATACCTCCTGAAATCCTTTCACGTCAATTTGAAAAATATTCATTATTTATACTTCCTTTACAACTTTTAAACTAAAACCATGCCAAAATTGATTTTTTCCTTAAAAATATTGGCAAGCAAAAAGTGGGTAAGACATATCTAATAAGAAAAGGGTAAGAGAAGCATTCCTGATACAGGACAAGTTAAGCTAATTAGTAGTGACTCAATCAAATATAGAGACTAGGAAACATTAAAACTCAAATAATTCTTTGGAGAGAAGGACTCATTTGGGTATAAAAAAATTATAAATCCAAATTTTCTCTCTTTTATTCCCCTTATTGGTGCCATAGCCGAAGGAAGTAGTACTGCCAGTTCATTAGTGTGGGTGAGAAACTCTCCAGTTACATTTACCAAATTGTGCCAAAGAGACAATTTCTTTGAGAGAAATTGAATTATTTTTTCTGTCATAAAGTAGGATAATTAATTTTAACTGGCTTAAGGTAGAATTATTCGCATAATGTGGACTCAACCAGCTAATTATTTCCCCATATGCTATTGCTCCCATACCTGACTCACCTGACATTGCTGACCTCTCACATTTCACGGCTGTCACCCAACCATGTCAAGGCCAATTCCATTAACACAGCTACCAATTTGCTTACCATGCAAAAAGAACCAGATTCTCAAGCAGTAGTGCAGTAGATTAGGAAATATATGTAACCTGTGATATTTCTTTGAATGTAATTACGAGGTACAAAAAAATCTTGAAATAATATCATTTGACATAACCCTTAACAAAAGATATTCCCTAATCACTGTCCTTTACTGTCCTTCTTACACACACACACACACACACACTTTGATAATGTCAAATCAGAAATAACCTAAAGCCATTTAGAGGCTTTGCAAATAAAAATGTATTTTAGGAACATTGGTGTTGGTTTGTGGTTTTCAAAATTTTAGTGCCCATAAAAATGACCTACACTTAATTGTACACTTTGGTTGGATTGTACAGTATGGGAATAAAATACTGCTTTGATAAAAAAAATTACTTCGGTATTTGTTTTAAAAACATACATTCCTAAATCCCAAGTTACCTGCCTACTACTTCAGAATCCTTATTTTCAGACACCACATTCTCTGATACAGATAGGACCATGCTCCAACTTTAAGAATCACCACTGTAGCACGGAAGAAAGTCTAATCAAAGCACATTGTCTCTATTTTTAAATTCTTATTCTTCACCATAGAAATTCAACCAAAAATACACTGAGCAGCATGATTCCAGAATAATACAAAAGGAACCAAATGTGAAACATAAAATATGAATATGATTTATAATTATTCTTTTTTATTGACTTCTATTCACTTTGTATTGAAATAGAACAATCCTAAAAAAAAAAAAAGATGAAAAAGAACTATGTAATGGAAAATTAAATCAAAGTTGGTTAAAAAATAGAGATGATACTTGTTAGTTACTAATATAATGATACTTCCCTTCCTCTGTATTTGTAGAATTTAGAGAGGATTAAAAAGGCTGCCAAATGTTGTGGGGATTTAAACACCATTAAATTAAGCATAATAAGGTGATGGCAAAACAGAAAATGACAGGCAGTAGCAGAGAAATATAAAATGAGAAATCCCTCTATTATGCCAACATCCATATTAAATTTAACTGCATGAATTAAAAAGAAATAAATTCATCAAGTAGAAAGAATACACTAAGCTCTATCAGGAGCCAACATCCATTTTAGTGAAAATAAAATGAAATTCTGAAAAAACACTGTATTTTCTTTCTCCTGAAGCCAAGTGAGCATGATATATTTAAACCCAATAACTAAATTTGGAAAAAATAATAGGATCATGGAATTTGGGTGCAGAGGGATCTCATCTATTTAATCCAACCTCTTCTTTAAAAAAAATTGGAAACTAAAGCACCAAGAGTTTTACTTGGTCCGAAATCCTTAAATATTGAGTATGGACCCAGGATAAGAACTTAATTTTTCTGCATTCTAACCTCAGGTCTCATTTCTTTGTTAGAAATGAGGTGAGCCATGTATTTACCAGTTACCACTTTCACTGAGTAATAGAACAACCAAAAATTGGTTGAAAAGCCAACATAACATAGCAAATCAAGGTGCTATGACAAGTGCATTACATCCTTATAGCAATCCTGAGAGGTCAATAGTGTTTCGTTTATTTTATTATATATATTTTATATGAGTATATTTAAGTTCTGAGAAGTTCAGAGAAAATCCATATTTCTATATAAGACTATATAAGACTGTGGATTCCAAACACTTAAGGATTCAATTCCCAGTAGATTCAATATAATATTCAATTCAATAAATATAACTTAAAAAGGAAAAACACTGATGCTGTGAGCAGTATTTAAATGTGGGATTTCGTGTAGAATTTTACTACTCTCCATGTTTAATCTTACCCTAGTTCCCATATGCCTTCCAGATGGCATTAGAGAAGCAGAATGTTTTGATTGTACTTAAAAACCAGCTCTCAATAAAACAGCTTACCTCTGTGAAAATTACCTCTGCCAGGAAGGTGACTTTAGAAAGTGGATACCCATAGACGCACTTGTCGCCTTCCCAAAATGATATTGGCCACCCTAGAGCCCATAGCTCAGTGCCCTTCATTTAACCACCAGAAATTAATTCTGTCCACGTCTGACCATTTGATGAGAAAAATCCAAAATTTTATTATATCCTCCAAGAAAAAAATCTAATCATCTAATCTTGCCAAGCTTGATATTATCAAATGTCCTCTAAATAGATTTTTTCTGTATTTCTAACTCCTGATAGAAGAAATAATTGTAACCATTATTTTTTTGTTTATTGGTTATATACTGAATCATAGAATCTCAGAATATATAGCACCCAAATAGGTTTTCAATGATTTAGTAGTAGTATGTTCCCTGAGATATAATTTTTAAGAGCATTACTATTTTAATTACATCAAATTCTTCACCTTAGCATTCTGGATTACAAACTATAATATATAGTCACTATAAATATAATTTATATTTTAATATAGTGAATAACATGAAGGCAGAAAAGAAAACCTCGAATTAATATAGAAAGCTATATCTGGAGCCAACAACTGTTTTACTGCAAAGAAATTAGAACCCTAAAAAATGGTCACATGTTCCACATGAAACAAAATGATTACCATTTATTTAAACCAAATAGTTAAAATGAAGAAGGAAAAGAGTGTCATGGAATTTTGGTACTAAACACAGTTTTATATAAGAGGTAAAGATTTTAGCAAGATTATGGGAGAAAATTTAAGACTGACAACTGCGTGTGGGCTTAATTAAGTAGAAAATAACTAGGTTCCACTAACTCCCAATTCCCAGAAGATTCTGGCAGTTCAAATCAGAATGGGGATCAGAAGATTTCAGGAAACTTTCACTGAGGGAGAACAACCATCTCCCTAGGACAATATTTATTTGGTTTTACATTGTCACCAGCAGAAACCCAAAGGCACATGGCTCATTGAAAAGACTTCAGATTTTGGAACTTAAGGTCATACGAAATGTACTTGAGGCTAAAGTTGCAGAGAGGCAGGCTTCAGTTTGAACTCAACCTGCCAAACGTATTTAGTGACAGGGCAGGGCTTGATGGAGGTGTGATTGTGCAGGGGTTGTTCCTAATTGGATTTGAGTGATATAAGGTAGAGATAGTCACCCTACAGCCAATTACAGACCTTACAACTCCCTGTCTTGTTACTACAAGCTGGATTCCAAGTAATTTAAGTCACCTCTCAGGCCTCTTAGGTATATGAGATTGCAACCACACACAATTTCTGAGTTAGTACCTATCTGCATAAAATTGGAGTAATTATAATAGATATCTACTTAGTATGTAAGAATTAAAATAAGAGATATGATTGTTGTTATATACACTAAAAAAATAAAATACAGTGGTTTTATTTGAAAACTCTTAAGTATCAAAATACTACGCAAATATTGTCACTGATCTTCTTTGCCTTAACTATTCCTCAATTATTTCTAAATTTCTTCTCATAATTTTAACAATGGCAGCTATGACATTCACAATTTTAACTAGAATATATTATAATTGTTTCAATTTTATTTATCCTTCAGCATAATCCCCTCTGTATTAAGTATTTAAATGTAGTAGTCCTAAAAAGAAAGGGAAATGCCCCAAAGCAAATATATTAATATGATGGAAAACATTCATGTTTATTCTCTGCATGCCATTCTTGCTGACACAACAAGATGATGCAAAAAAAAAAAAGAAACACAGATTCCTGTGCCACTGAGAACAACAGAAGCAGACAAAGAAGGACATGCAGCAAATAGATACAGAGAACAGACAACTGGGGCAGGGCGGGGGGAAAGGGGAGAGAAATAAATAAAATAAATAAATCTTAAAAAAAAAAAAGGTAAGTGGCCACGGTAGCTGCTGAGGGCAGGGAGAGGGAAGAAGAGATATGATATGGGGGCATTTTCAGGACTTGGAGTTGTCCTGGGTGATACTGCAGGGACAGTTGCTGGACATTGTATGTCCTGCCATGGCCCACTGGGTGGACTGGGGAAGAGTGTAAACTACAATGTAAACCATTATCATGAGGTGCAGCAGTGCTCCAAAATGTATTCATTTTGCAATGAACGTCCCATGATGATGAAAGAGGTTGTTTATGTGGGAGGAGTGGCGTGAGGGGGGTGGGGGCTATATGGGAACCTCTTTTATTTTTTGAATCTAACATTTAAAAAAATAATAAAGAGAGAGAAAAAACGGGAATTCAAAATATTTGATGTTATTTGAGGAAAAAAAAGTGATGTAATTAGATACACATTGTCTCAACATACTGACATTGAAACCAAAAATCTGGTTGCAAAAACGAGGACAAATATAAAATAGAGTTTTTATCAGACAAATTGAGGGTGATTTCCAAGTTCAATATTGTAAAGCAGGTAGCCAGGCCATTGGCATATCATAAAGTATGCCAAGGTTTCAGTGGCTTTTATTTCTGACAAAGTTATTGGAGAAAAAAAAGAAAGAAAGAAAACTTGTGTAATCAAATCATCTGATGGAGTGGTTTCATCTTTCTTGGTTATATTTGTTTTGACTAATTTAAGTAGCCAATGGAAAGGTGGGTTTCTTCTTCTCTTGTGTATTGCTGAATAGTGGGGCGTGAGTCGGTACACGATGTGTCATGGGAAGACAGAGTCAGAAGGAGACTTTCAGGAAATGACTGCTTTATCACTTACACAGAACAGAAGGTGCAAAAGAGTACTGGGGGAGAGTGTAAACTGCAATGTAAACTATTATCCATATGGTGCAGCAGTACTCCAAAATGTATTCACAACTGCAATGAATGTGCCACAATGATGAAAGAGGTTGTTGATGTGGGAGGAGTGGGGTGGGGGTGGGGTTAAATGGGAACCCCTTATATCTTTTATTGTAACATTTTTTGTGATCTATGTATCTTTAAAAATTTTATTTTTAATTAAAAAAACGATGGAGTGGGGGTGGGGAGTGGGGTATATGGGAATCTCTCATGTTTTTTAATATGTTTGTGTGACCTATTAACTTAAAAAGATAATTAAAAAATAAAATAAAACAACAACAACAACAAAAACAGCAGGGGAAGGAATTCCATTGTGGCCAGTCTCCTGGCAGTGGCCAAACTGCTCAGGTCAGGGTTGATAGATGGCAGCCTCTGCTACCTCACTTTGTGTGGGTGGGGAGAAACAAAATCTGTGCTGCCAAGGGCAGGGTATTTACACCATCAGCGGGGAGAGGGCCCTGCCACTGTGAGTTCCCACCCTCATAAGTAGCTAGGACTGCCTGTTTTGAGTTTAGAGCTAAAGTCTCACCCAAGCTATGGAATGGAAACATATTAAAACATCTGCACACCATGGAAAAGGAGGGGGTGTGTAAGTGAGGACTGGGGAGGGGGGTCACTAGGTGTGTCCAGAACTTCCCATGCAAATAGGGAGAAACACGTCCTATCAAACTTTATATTACAATATTTTTTGACTCAGAAAAATCAGTAACAAGTTTGTGAAAGAGACTGGAAAATATGGGACCTTTTTCTCTTCTTTCCTTTTCATTTCTTTCTTCTTTCATAGTACTTTGACAGTATCTTGGGACTCTTTTGAGAACACCAACTGGATGAAAAGACGATGAAAAGACTAGTGTCAAACCCAAATAGGGCAGGGTTGGAGGCATCACCAAAATCAGTCAGAGAAATAGCTACCCAGAGTCTTCCCAAGACAAACATAGTGGCAATTTGCTACTTTCTTTCTATTCTGTCTCCACCGTGCTCAGTGAGCCTGGTGCTCTTGGATTCCTCCTTTTCCACCATGACAATCTTCCTGTCTCACATATGGAAACGTGAGATGGATTCCCATTCCCTGACCTCAGATGCTGGTTTCTCAGTTGCATGTTCACTTTCCTTTGTTGTTCTTACTGTACTTTTACTTCAGTTCTTCAACTCTTATTTTGAGCCACGTGTGGAACCCAGGGCTCCCTCCTCACTTCACCCTTGAAATAGGACTTCTCTAAATGTTTCCATTCCTGAATGCTACTCGGAAGCCAATTGAGTCTGTTATATTGACTTAGCAGACATGGTACCAACAAAGTATTCAAATCATCAAAACACCAAGCAATATTTTGAAAAAATACACTATAAGGTATTAGTAAAGTCCAACTACATTAGAGGATCATGATTTTAAAAGGCTAACATTTTTTTACATAACAAACTCAGCAAACAAACTCAGCAAAATATGACCTTTAGTATAAAAACAGTCAGAAATGGCCCTACAGGCAAAAGCAATTGCTAATATGTATTTTTCTTTATTTTTTAGAGAAGCTTTAGATTATATAAATATTACATAAAAAATATAGGATTCTCATATATCCTATTCCCCACCCCCCACACTTCCCCCATTAACAACATCCATCATTAGCATGATACATTCGTTATAATTGATGAATACATATTGAAACATTGCTTCTAACCATGGTCTATAGTTTACTTTATGGTTAATATGGGTTTTGTTTGTTTGTTTGTTTGTTTTAAAACAAGAGCATTGTATATTTAGCCATTTATTCAGGCCTTTGCTTTTTGGAAAAAAATTAGTTTTTTTCACATGAGTCTGGCATACTGATTAGATTTGGTCCTAAGTATTTTATAATTTTAGTTGACCTTGTGAATAGCTTTTTTTCCCCTCTCCATTACATCTTTTTACTGGTTTTAGAATGTTATCTTTATTTGGTTACTTTACTGGACAACTACATAGTTTTTTGGTTGAGTCTTTTGCATATTCTAGGTAGACTATCAGATGGTTCATAAACCATGAGTGCTTTATATTTTAATTTTTAATCATATTTCATTTCTTTTTGTTGTAGTAACGCATTTATTAAGATTGCCATTAAATATTGACAAGTAATGATCACTGTCAACATCTTTGCCTTGTTCATGAATTTATTTTTAATGCTTCAGATGTTTTACTATAAAGATTTTTCATTCATAGTTTGTGAAGAAATTTTAAATTGGGTAGGTCGTATCATTGTATCACGATATATTTTGAGAAGTCTTTAGAGAAGCCTCTGTTTTTTAACTTTGTCCTCAAGGTAGTGAAGTATGTTAATGGATCTAACAGCAACAGCAACACAAGAACAATAATTGAATGTCCTTGCATTCTTGGTCATAGCGCATTGTAATTTAAATATATTCCTTTATTCAAATTGTTCAGCTTCATAGATAATTATTTTGTTTGTTGATAAAAGTGATTTGGGTGTTTATTTGCTAGTCATATAGACTGAATTGATAAAATTTTCTATAAGCTTCAGCATTATAGAAATATTATTCAATATTTGTAGGTTAATATGTTTTTAATGTGGATCATATACTTGATTCTTATATTTCTCCTGAGTCTTCAGATCTTGATAAAATGGCATAAATAAGTTTAATACAAATCTCTGGTTAGAGAAGTGACTTTCATATTTTAGAAGGTGACAGAGTCACCTGGAAGGCTCAGAATGCTGGGCCCCTCCCTAGTTTCTGATTCTGGATGTGTACAGTGGGTCTTAAGAATTTACATTTCTAACCAGCACTCAGATCATTTGCAGCTGCTGTTCTGGTTCAGGCTCCACATTTTAATAACTACTGGGCTAGATAATTGTCAGTTATTAAGTGGAAACCTTAAACAGTTTAAATGATTTAACTTGTGTTTTATTTTATACCTATCTAAAATAGTACTTATGGAGTATTGTTTTACCTGTTATTAAATTACTTGAATAAAGTTTTATTTTAATACAATCAATTCTTTGGTATTTTATGTTTTTCTAAACTATGACCAATACCATGTGGTTTCACTTGGCTTGTAGAAGTCTTCTCCAGCACCAAATCCAAAACATGACTAAATCAAATTGCACCATGACCTAAACAAATGATACAACCAGGCTGCTTTGTGCATGTAAAGAAAAACATAGTAAATTGTGTTATATCATACTGTAGCTATTGCAAAAATTTACAAAATATTTTTGAAATCAGTAACATCTTTTGGAAAACCAAAATAATATTGGCTGATTGGATGTTGTATTTTACTTCCCATAGGAAATTCTCATTTTTCACCTCCCAATTCTTAAAACCATAAACCTCTGTTTTTCTTACCCCTGCCTCAAGGGTAATGTGATTCATGAAGGGAGGAAAGATTGGGAAAGCCAATGAAAGACACTTAAACCAAGGTCATTTGGATAGACAAAGAACCAGGCATTGATGTCACTGGTTGCATCTAAAATTCTTGGAATTTTATTGAACATTTCTAAAATAGAATTGGTCTTGTACTCTTGTTTTACTTTCAGATAAAAAGACAGAAGTCATATAACCCCTTCTCAAGGGCAACTTGCTTACGGAGCTATCCATCTTGTTTGCCTTCATCTAGCCCACATACCTAATGTCTATCTACTGCTACAACTTGCCTCATGACCCCAGCTTATCTCATATTTTCATGAATCATTCCTAAAGCTTTACAATTTGGGTAGAGAAGATATAAAATTAAATCAAATTCTGCCATGTCTTAGGAGGTTTTGCCACTCTATCTCAGCCAAGTTAATTTACCTTTAGCCCACAATCCTACACTTTAGCTGTCCTTTCTAAAAATCCTAAGAAAGGTTACTAAACATTTTATACACCAAAATTTTTTGTGTGCTACTCAATTCCCTATCACTAATATAAATCATTTCCTAGAAAAGATTCTATTTACCAGCCTCTCCAGTGCTCCAGCACCCAGTGCTTCTTTTGTGTGGGATATACATACAAAAGCCCTACTTAAAGGAAAATGAAATGCATACAGAAATAATATTTCAAGTATGAGGAAGTAGTTGAAGAAGATATTAGGGTCCAGAAGTTTTTGGAATGCCTTGAAATCTGCTTTTACTACCAATGCATGAATTTCTGAACTTACATTAACAAAAAAAAAACAAAATATTTTCAACAGATATTATAGTCTTGGAGTTAGAATTTTTATCCACTATTTATTACTGCTGATAAAAATAGTTGGGGCACCGCGTCAGTGAAAAATATTTTGAGGTGCCTCCCCCTCTAACATACGTTTCATGTATACTGCTTTGTTTTTGGAATGTCTTGAAATCTACTTTTACTACGAAAGCTTGAATTTCTGAACTTACATTAATAACCTCAGAACAAAAAAAAATCAAAATATTTTCAACAGATAATATAGACTTGAAGTCAGATTTTTCATCCACTATTTATTACTACTGATAAAAATAATTGGGGCACCACTTTAGTGAAAAATAATTTGAGACGTCTCCCCGTCTAACATACGTTCAAGTGTACTCCTTTGCTTTTTGAATGAGGATGTGCCAAAGATACTTCTTAGTAGAACCTGATTCAGTAACAAAGAATAAAGAATCTTTATTGAGAAACCTGTGTAGAAATGGCTCTTGCACAGTGAATCTAGACATTCCTTTAACATCTGGAGAAAAATCACACATATTGGCAGAAATAGCTTTTCCAAATGGAAAACTGCATTTTAAATGAGAAAAACAGACTCATAAAGCATCCCCACCCACAGGTTTGCTTAAGTTTTTCTTTTCTTCTTTTCTTTCCCTTCCCCCCCTCCCTTCCTTCCTCCTGTCCTTTCTCCTTTCCTTCATTCTTCACTCCTTCCTTCCCTCCTTCTCTTTTTCCCTTTTTTCAATGTCTTTGTAAAAAGTTTTTTGCCATGCCCAACTATGCTCATGGTATTATACAGATGAGTAAGAAAAATCTTAAAAACCGATTCACTGTAAATATATAAAATACCAACCAAAGAACATATGTGATCTATAACAATATACTTAGAGCCATTTAAACATAATAAAAAATTGGAAAGTAATATCTATTCACATTCCTCTAAATCTGTAAATTCAAGTAAAACTCAATATATAAGTTTACAATATACACACTTTCATACATGAATATATTAGTGCTAAATTTCTTAACTTACTAATTATTCTTAATAAATATCATTAATATTATTTGAATTTAATAAGGCCCAAAATCAATATCTCATTGATTTCTATAAGAGGTTGCAATTATTCTAATACTGGATGTTAAGATTTCTAAAAATCAGATAAGAAACTAAAAGGATAAAGATACAAAGTTATTTAACTGAGATTTTAGTGAAATACATTTTTGGAAATGCATGTAGTAAATAGAGTGTACACTGATGCTTTAGCAATTTTTAGCCTAGAGTTTTCAAGATCAGCCTATTAGTTATCTGAGATAGTCACTAATCTTGTGGTTAATTTTAATTTGAATTTACTCTAGTGTTAATTTTAAAGAATGATTTTAGCTTAGGTCTTTTTAAATAAGAAGCTAAATAATTTTTTTCATCACTATTTTAAATCAAGCTAATGTACACCAACTGACAATTGCTAAGGGAAGTGCCATCAGGTTTGTGGTAAATGTAGTGAATTATCTATTCATATGCTAATCATATCTACATAAAATGAAATAATTTCAGATCAGAATGTCACAATTCATATTTTTTAAATTTCATGAGGTTCTAACACTGTGAAATGTAAAGGATGTAAAATGTCGAAAGTCACATCTTTGTTTTAATCAGATGTGGGATAAAATATCATTTATTGGATACACAGGAGGGAGATTTTAAAGGATAATATAAATCTTCAATAACCTTAGATACCTTATTGCCCTCTCACATTTGCCTTGCTGGTAGAATAAAAAGAAGGGCATAGGAATCAAAGACAGATCAAAATATACAATGAAATTTACATAAAGGAAATGGAAGCATAAATGCATGTATGTATTTATTTTTCAATTTGACAAATATGTATGGGTGTGCTTCAAAAACCGTAATGGGGACTGATATTCTATTTTTATCATTTTAACCTAAGAAGACATGATAGTATTTGGTGTTTTAGTAAGAGAATGTGAAATTCCAGCCAGCACTAATTTATTCTTAGAAATACTATTTCATATACACTAAATCTTATTCTTACACCTCTATTCTGTAGAGAATCACAAAACATAAAGAAAAATAAAACAATTTTAGAATTAAATTTTGGAAAATCAATTCTGTGTGGACGTATGTGTTGCATTTTGAAAGTGGAGGTGAGCACTCATATTAAATTAGAGTAAATGCTATAGTATTTTGCAGCATATTGATTATTTCAGTCCAGGGGGAAACTTTCATAAGACGCTTCCTTTCCCAAAGACTTTAACAATCAATATTTTACAATGAAGAGCCTTCATCTCCGGTAACCAAAGAACACTGTCCCACTCATACCATGCAATGCAATTCACCTTTGTTAAAATTTATAAAAAATCATGGATGTGTTTCTAAGTTTTAGAAAATGACTAAATTAATTTAAAAAGACACCTATATGTAGCCAAGTGTTTTGCAAAGACAACACATTCTTTTAAAATAAACACTAATTTATAAGAACAAAACATAATACATTTCATGTATAAATGAGTTCAATTTTTCCATATATCAAAGATATATGTCTAGACCAACAAAAATTATTAACAGCTATATTACAGAATAAAATTTCTAATGTATACTGTTATAAAATTTCTAATGTATACTGTTATGAAAGCTATAAAGAGCAGTTTTAAAAAGACATTAAATAACCTTATCTAATAACATCAAATTATATTTTTCTCATGTTTAAATTATTACTATTTTACAACAATAAAATAATAGATATAATTGCTCATTCTTATATTATTTAACAATTTTATGAGTAAAAGAAGGAATTGGAAGAAAATTAATGAATGGGAAAAAATAAATCCAGAGGTTGTATAGAAATAAGATATTTTTTGAAGTCAAAATTACTAAACAAAATAAAGGTAAGGTCATTCCTTGAATCCTGACTGTCGGTAAAGCAAATTCATTAGGAATTGACTTTGATGGCCTTTCAACCTGAAGATTAATTCATCATTTTTCTGAGGCACATCAATTACCACCCTGTCACATTAACTTTCTGAAAGTAACCTATTATGTGACCTGAATGAATGGATTCAATTACCAGTGATTTAAGAAAACAAGCTTCAAAAACATATCACAAGAGGCATGCTAACTAGTTAATGAGGCTTTACCCAAGAGAATACTGACCATTTTGTTCAATAACTTCTCATTGAAAAATATTATTTGCAATGAACATATGCATCTGCCAAATATTAATGATGGAAGTATTTACAACACAAGAATCTGTACCATCCATTGAATAAAGCAAATTCACATTTATAGAAAAGGTATTATAAAAAAACGGTTGGACGTTGAAATTCTTCCTTTCTTCATTACAGCCAAATGAAGATGTATTTTGAAAAAATATTAGGTGATGTACGTTTGCTCCCTGTTTGGTTATCATATCTTCTCATTCTATAGTGGCACAAACCCCAAGTTTCTTATCTTTTCCACCCATTTGTCTTTTCTTATTTTATTCCCCGAATGTTCACAGAAGTAAGCAAAGGGAGGACAGGAGAGGGAAGAACGCAGAAAGGGGTTAGGGCTGGTGAGGGACTAACAGTGTTTCTGCTCTTCACTAAGCCCTGGAGGAAATGCTCTTTTCCTAAGCCCAGGCTTACCCTTTTTACTTGGAACTCCCTTCTCTGTGTGCCTCTCTTCGATAAGTCCCACCATGTCCCCATGTTACCATGCGTTACTCTGAGGTATCTGACTCATTTCTTGAGTCTCTAGCTTTCCCTCTCAAAACATATCCATGGGAAACTCATTCACCCTTCATTCTCATGCAGTATAATGCATTTATACTATTTATTATTTATTTTATCCTCCAAATCCATGCCTTTTTTAAAAATAAATTTCATTCGTTTCACGAATGTGCTTGATAGCCAGATTTATGAAAATAAGTGTGTACACTGATCTTTGCGGGGTTTTTTTGTTTCTCCCCTCCCCACCCCTAGTTGTCTGCTCTCTCTGTCCATTCGCTGCGTGTTCTTCTGTGACCACTTCTTTCCTTATCAGTGGCACGGGAATCTATGTTTCTTTTTGTTGCATCATCTTGTTGTGTCAGCTCTCTGTGTGTGCGGGACTATTCCTGGGCAGGCTGCACATTCTTTCGCACTGGGTGCCTCTCCTTATGGGGAGCATTCCTTACGCGTGGGACTCCCCTACACGGGGGACACCCCTGTGTGGCACGGCTCACCCTGCGCACATCAGCACTGTGCATGGGCCAGCTCCACACGGGTCAAGGAGGCCTTGACCGCAGACCTCCCATATGGTAGGCGGACGCCCTAACCACTGGGCCAAGTCCACTTCCCTGATCTTTGATTATCCCATCTCTACACAGTTGTAGTGTTGCTAAAAAGACATCTAAGAGAATTGTTTGTTAACTGATACGTGCATGAGTTGATCACAGTCGAAATATGTGGTGATGGAGTAAATCTATACAGGAAATGAGATTGTTCTTCCCAGAAAGATGAGCAGGTGCAAAGGCTCTGTGTGGGAAATGTGAAGAAGTCAAAGGACTTGAAAGGCCAGCATGGGAAGACGGGAGTAAAGAGAGGAGAGTAACTTTAGTGCTGAAGCTGGAGAAGCAATTAGAGGTGAGGGCACGCAGGCTATGCAGGGACTCCTAATTTACCCGAGGTGTAAGGGGAAGACTGGGAAGAGTGCAAGTAGGCCAAGGTCTTGATCTGAATTGGGCTTTGAAGAAAATAGCTCCAGTAGTAGAGTGGTGGCTACATGGTCCGTGAAGTACAGGAAAGAACGTCTGGCTCATCTCCAATAAGTTACAGAAGAAGAAACTAGAAGGAGATTGAGAAGCCTTGGGCACAGTTAAAAAATATGGGAAGATGAAAATAGTGAGAATTTGGATAAAAATACTGAGGATATTTGAGAATGTAGAAAAAGGTGCAGTCCCAGTAGAGAGGAAGGATTTTGCTTCAGACACCTATTTCAGACATCTTATCCTTCCTGACGGTCATCACCTGACCTCACCTCCTACTTGGAATTGTTCTCTCCTGCACCCCACTACTCCAAAGTGCCTTCCAAAGAGCAGCATTGGCCTCACAGGAAGCTCATTACATAGTCAGAACACGAGGCCCCATCCCAGACCTACAAAATCATAATCTACACTTTAAAAGATCCCCAGATTATTCACTTGTGCATTAAGTTTGAGTATGCACATTGAAATACCTCAAGTATAACAGCTGATCACTGAAACAAAAATAAACAAATCCACCCAAGAAAATAGGTGACTGTTGATATGAGTGATAATGATAGAATCCTAATAATGTAATTGCTCAGAAATATAAATTTTTTCAGTTGAACCAATTTCGTGTACATTCTAGCTTCATCCTTTAAATTTCCTGTGCTGGTAGTTATGATGGAAATATACTACCAGCTTATATCACGGGCCCCTAAACATTCTGTACTCTTTCAAAGTTCTATGATGAGGACTTTCTGACTTTTAACTGAAACCCTATATAAACTTCTTAGTAGACCCCTAAAATTTCATAAATTTAATTTTGACCATTTATCAATATTACAATTCTAGACAAAGAACTTATCACACTGTATGTCTTACAATTTGTGATATATATAATCAAGTTAATTATTGATAAGTGGAATATAATTCCAGCTAGGACATGAATTCAGTGTTTTTCTCCAGTTCCTATCTTGAGAATTTTTCATTATGGACAAATTCCTGTTCCTGGATGTTGAACTTTTTCTATTTTTCAGTTTATCATTAAGGCTTTGTTTCTAGCCTTGTACACATAAAGCCTCCTGAGATTATTTTTAGCCATAGGTTACAGACCTTAGGATCTATATCTTTGATCTTGGGACAATGTACTTCTTGAGAGTTTCTGCTAAGAATTTTCTTCCCCACCTACCTCAACAAGAATGGTGCCTTAAGGTATTCTATTAATTTTGATCTTCATTAACTTTAAGTGATTCTCAGAAAATGCTTGTGAAAAAGTTTAGGATTAGGCATTATCATTATTTTCATTTCTCTTTGTAATATGAATACCATAAATTGATCCTTTCCCCAGTTTTTAAGCCATTCGTTTTCATCCACGTTATAGAGAATATACAGATTCCCAGGGAAACGGACTTTGGCCCAGTGGTTGGGGCGTCCGTCTACCATATGGGAGGTCCGCGGTTCAAACCCCGGGCCTCCTTGACCCGTGTGTAGCTGGGCATGCGCAGTGCTGATGCGCGCAAGGAGTGCCGTGGCGCGCAAGGAGTGCCGTGCCACGCAAGGGTGTCCCCAAGGAGTGCGCCCGTGAGGAGAGCCGCCCAGCATTAAAAGAAAGAGCAGCCTGCCCAGGAATGGCGCCGCCCACACTTCCCGTGCCGCTGACGACAACAGAAGCGGACAAAGAAACAAGACGCAGCAAATAGACACCAAGAACAGACAACCAGGGGAGGGGGGGAAATTAAATAAATAAATAAATCTTTAAAAACAAAAAACAAAAAACAGATTCCCTTCACTGTGTCATACATTCACTTATTTATGCTTTTTCATCTTAGTGCATAGCTTCCCCTATTTTGACTCAAGTGTGTGTTTACAAAATAAAATAGCCTCCTACACCAAATATTAAGTGTACTGACTAACAAGAAAACAGGAGTCCCTAAAATCACATAATAATATAATATTATGACTATTTCTTGATAGTGAATTATAGATATCTAACATGGTAGTATTGTATACAACTCTTTAACTTTGAGAATATGTAAAGTGCTTTTCTTTTTTCTAAATAGGTGATGAAATATATAATTCCTGTATAGGAATTATACCTATCATGGGATGATTAATGTTTATACAAATTGCATATAAAATTTTGTTGTAGTTTCTGTTCATATTAATATTAAATAATTTCTAAGTAATTATTTAAGCCCATAACATCACTTCCAAATAAAAATATTTAAATCAGCTAAATTAAAAAATACTTTTGCACCTAGGTTGGTCTCAAACAAATATTCTAGTATTTTATCTAATTTCTTTATTCGTCCATATTCCCAAAGCGTATTCTCTAATTTTTTACTTGCTATGTCAGGGTACAATAAGACTTTTTTCCCAAAGGAACACCTAATGTCATTTGGGAAATGTCTATTGATTAAGTATATTCCACAGATTCCTGAAATCCTCAGCAGAAATATAGCACAAGCAACTACATATTTAATACTAAATAATACTTTCAGAGTTCATCAGCTTGTTTTCATTGAACAAATACTTATTACACACTTGCTCTATGCTAGGCATTGGGGGTGGCAATGAGGTCCCTGCAAAGAAAAATTGCTTCCAAAAAGAGAAGCAAGAAAAGTAAACAGAGACCTGTAAAATAACATGCAGGGGAAATCTTGCTGAGGAATATAGGAAATGGCAGTTTGCTGAATGCTTTTAAATGACTGCAACAGCTTTAGCAGACTATGTGCTGGATTAAGTTATGTAAAAATCATTTTCTTAGTCTTAATCCACATTCCCCTGGGTTTGAACTCATTTATAAATAGGACCTTTTGAAGATGCTACTTTTAGTGAAGGAGTGGCTAGACTGAATGAGGGAGAGCCCCAGCCTATACTCCTAGAGGGCTCAGAAGGGGAAGAAATGGGAAGTCAGGAGTTAGAGGCAGCCATAGGAAGACAGAAACTGGAAGAGAAGATCAAAGAAGAGGACAAGGACACGCGAAGGAGGCAGAGCGTAAAAGGCAAGGAACCCCAGCGACTGCTGGCAGCCGGCACCAGAGAGATATAGGCTTTCTGAGAGAACCAGTCTTGGTCTTGATTTTGGACTTCTTCTAGCCCCAAAACCTTGAACCAATAAATTGTTGTTTTAGATAGTCCATTGTGTGGCAAACTAAGACAACCACCTTACAAGGCCAAGGGGAGGAGCCCGCCCAGAGGGTTTTGTTGGGCCAGAAAACCTTTCCCTACTTTGAATCGGAATGCCTTCAGGAGAGGTACTGCCCTCCATCTAGGAAGAGGCCCAGCTGCCTGCTGTCACCCAGCACTGGCCCTGCCACACATGTCCTGTTTGGCCCTAC
Source organism: Dasypus novemcinctus (assembly GCF_030445035.2). NCBI lineage: Eukaryota > Metazoa > Chordata > Mammalia > Cingulata > Dasypodidae > Dasypus > Dasypus novemcinctus. Next base: position 85,759,371 of record NC_080688.1, on the reverse strand, counting down.
CATGCATTTCATTTTACGGACGGCTGATCTAGTGCAGAGGTCAGCTAACTAATGACTTGCCAGCCAAATCCAGTTGAACACTTGTTTTTGTACTGCCCATAAGCTAAGAATGTTTCACATTTTTGCAGGTTTATAAAAAGAAAGGAGGGTATGAAGGTGGGAAGGTGGAAAAGTGGGAAGGAATGGAGGGAGAAGGAAAGGAAGGGAGAAAAGTGAGAAAAGGATATGAAACAGAGACCAAAGGTGGCCTAAAAAAGTTTAAACTATTTATGGCCTGGACCCATGCAGAAATAGTCAGCAGACCCTAGTCTAAAGGAAGGCTCATGGTGCCTGCTGACATCCTCTTCTGCAGAAAGCATTATTATGCATGCACATTAATTAACTGCTGTCATCAGGGGAAATTGGGAAAGGCTCTGAACTGGACAGGCTATGTTTCTGGTAAGCCGAGCGAACATTTTCCTCCAGGTGGATTTTCTGATTCTGTAGGAGCTACAGCTTTCAGTGTCTTTAAGCTACTTTACACATAATTCTGTAAGTTTTGGAGCAATGCAAGTCAGTCCTGCCCACAGACGTGCAGATGAATTTTGTATGGTGGTGGTGGTGGAAGGTATTCCCCAACTCCAGTGGAAAAAGCCAGTTTGCATCTATTAGGCAAGTTCATTTCTGTACTCCTGGTTGCCTGCTATTTGGATACTCATTTGAACCATATCTAACATCTTAACTTATTTCTTAATTAATGGGTTAGATAAAATCTTTGACACATGCTCATTTTAAGAATCTATGAGAGTTATGGGTTCACCATTTTAAAAATTGCCCTCCAACAATGTATTAATTTATGTTCTATGCATGTACTATTGTACTATATGTATGTTATAAATCATAATAAAATATAAACTCAAAAGGTATGAACTAAAAAGAAAGTCCACACGTCAATGTGACAAATACACCCCACTTTGAGATTAGTATAATTTTGAATACACAGTAATCTTTATATTCCTTTGTCTTGTGAAAGAAAACTAAGAACATTTTCTATCAAATAGTTTAAGTAGTTGAATCCAAATTTTCTGAATTCACTGAAGATATTTTTAAATATTGAATCATTTTAACTATTCCAATCTATATATTCAAAAGTAAAGGTTTTTTTTTTATTGTTGGATGGAAATATACAGGCATCACCAAGATGATTTACAGTTAGTTGGCTATGGATTCAGTGTTCCAAATGGAGTGCTATTGTTCTCCTTAGAACATACACTTTGATTTATTTATATTTTTACAAAGCTACTTCTCAAATACATTTGCTATCACATAAACTGCAAGCTTGATTCTTAGAAGAGCATTCAGTGCTACTACAGAAACTCCATTATCTGTTGTCAGTTGTTTCATCAAGTATGCTAATGTCATGGAACCCTAGAACAATGCCAGTGAGGATGCTACAAGAGAAAAACTTCCAGCCAAGAATCTTATATCCAGCAAGATTGTCTTTCAAAAATGAGGGTGAGTTTAGAATATTCACAGATAAACAGAAACTGAAAGAGTTTGTAACCAAGAGATCAGCTTTGCAAGAAATACTAAAGGGTGTGCTATAGTCTGTAAAGAAAAGACAGGACAGAGTCTTGGAAGAGAGTCTAGAAATGAAGATTTTACCATTAAAAGTAACTAAAAGTCTCAAAAGAGTGGTGAAAATAAAATATGACAAATAAAACTCAAAGGTCAAAATGGGTGAAATAAGAACTGCACTTACAGTAATAACATTGACTGTTAAAGGATTACACTTCCCAATCAAAAGGCACAGACTGGCAGAATGGATAAGAAAATATAGGCCATCTATATGCTGCCTGCAAGAGACTTCCCTTTGACCCAAGGATATCAATAGATTGAAAATGAAAGACTGGAAAAAGATATTGCACACATGCAGTAACAACAACACAAAACAACAACAACAAGCCAGAGTAGCTATATTTATATCAGATGAAATAGGCTTTAAAAGACACTAGTAATACTTAATCTGAGGAGGAGGAGGTCAGAAAAAAATAATTCCATTTACAATAGCAACTAAAAGAATCAAATATTTAGGAATAAACTTAATCAATGATGTAAGGCACTTGCATTCAGAAAACTACCACTTATTACTAAAAACAATCAAAAAAGACCTAAATAATTGGAAGAACATTCCATTCTCACAGATTGGAATACTAAATATCATTAGGATGTCAATTCTACCCAAACTGATATATATATATCCAATGCAATCCCAATAAAAATTCCACCAGAATTTTAAAAAATAAATGGAAATGGAAAACACAATTATCAAATGCATTTGGAAGGGTACAGGGTCCTGAATAGCCAGAAACATCTTAAGCAAATTTAGAGGACTCTCACTTCTAGACTTTAAATCATATTATCTAGCTACAGTGGTAAAAAAAAAACAGCATGATGCTGGCATAAAGACAGACACATAGACCAATGGGACTAAATTGATGGTTCAGAAACAGATCCTCACATGTGTGGTCAAGTGATTTTTGACAAGCCCATCAAACCCATCCAGCTTGAGCAGAACAGTCCATTCAACAAATGGTGCTGAGAGAACTGGATATCCACAGAAGGAAAGAGGACTCCTAACTCATATCTTATCCAAAAATTAACTCAAAATGGATCAAAAACCTAAATAAAAAAACAAGAACCATTATACTTCTAGAAGAAAATATAAGGAAAACATTTTCAAGTCTCATGGTAGGTGGTGGATTCTTAAAGGAGATAAGAGGAGGACTAAGATGGACTACTGATGTTTAATGTGTGTAGAAGTTTTAATGAACTTTACAGTAAATGTGTGGAAATGTATAGAGTTGATGGTAACACATTAAAGTGAGTTATGGCAGGTTTGTAAATGGGAATGTGGCTAAAAAGGGTAGTCTAGGGATGTAAATGCCAACTGAATAAAAGCTAGAGAATATTCTAGGGACTGAATAACAGGGAAAACCCAGAGATGGATGGTACAGATGCAAAAGTGTCTTTTGTGAGCTAGAACAGGTGAACATCACTATTGTAGGGTGGTGGGAATGTGGAGAAACACGGGAAAAGTACAACTGGAGTTACATATGGACTGTGGTTAACATTAATGTAATATTCAAGCATCTGTGCCAAAGATGTACTGTGTTGATAGTTAGGGAGTATGGAAAAAGTGTGCCAAATGTATGCTTTGGGCCTGGTAATAGTCTGATAGTATCTCATAATCTGTAACAATGTTCAACACACAACTCATGGTGTGGAGTGTTGACAGAGGGATGTTGAATGGGAATTCTGCACATGCACGTGATTGTTTTGTAAGTTTACAATTTCTGTCATAAAAATATATTTAACAAATAATAATAAGGTAGATTGGGGGGGAAAATACACCAAATGTAAGATAGACTATAGGTAGTAGCAAAATTTTTATGATATTCTTTCATAATTTGTAACAAATATTTCACAACAATGCAAGGTGTTGGTGGTGGGGTCATATATGGGACCCCTGTATGATGTTATGCAAGTTTGCTTTGTACATTCACAACTTTTACTATACATTTATTGTTTATGTATGTTCATGTATAAATGATATTAAAATAATAATAATATGGTGGGTTGGGGGAAAATATATCAAATATAAGATTAAAATACGTTATTGAGCAATAAGATTCAATATATTAACAATATCTACCAGATTTCACTGAATAACAGGGAGGTTTGTGTCTATCAAAAATATCTGAAAAACATGGTTCAATGTAAAGGACATGTTGTAAGAAATCATACCGCCTTTTCAGAGACTGATAATTGTGTCGTGTCTAGAATTGCAGCTCTTATCTGCCAGCACCTATCCCCACAGCATCACTCTTATATGGTACCATATATTTAATGTAATGCTGATTAAATGATACTCAAAACCACAATCTGGCTTGGAGTTATAATACCTGCACTATCACAGGGACTTCGGCACATTCTCTAGACCAGCACTGATTTATATGCCATTTGGAGACAGAGTCCTGGCATTTTAAGCTTCTGTGGCTGTCTCTGTGGCACCAAAGATTTTGATTTGAATCTGCTCCATGATAAGTAATTGTTTTGGATCAAGTCAGAGATTTCTGAATTCTCCATGGAAAGGGTAAAAATCGCCAACACCCCCATCCCGTCAAAATGATAAACACTTAAGGTTCTTATAGTCTTCTTGTTGATGAGAACACCTGCCAATTTAGTCAGACCTTCCAGAATCCTTCAGTTTCCAAGTCCTGCCTCAGTTTAATCCAAAGAGCGGTCTGGGTCCCAAAGCCCTCAGGACTGGCCTTGCCGTGCCCAGTGGATGGGTCAGGCCCATGGGCACGTATGCCAGCCCCCGCCAGCCCCCGCCAGCCCCCGCCAGGCCCCCAAAGGCCTCAATATTTCCTGACTAACATAACATTCTGCTAAAGCTATAAAGATGTCAAAATTAAAGAATAAACTACTTCTTCATTTGTGTTCCCATTCCACTCTTCTTAGAAATCATCACAATACATTATCGCTAATGTCAAATGCGTCTGTTTCCCTATTTAGAATCTAAAACCAAGCTGGGCAGGGATAATGGTTTCATTAGTATTCATATCACCAGCATCTAAAGCAGTGACTAACACAGAGTATAACAAAACAAATGCTTCTACAGTTCAAATGCATCATATAGAAACAGGTATGTTGAAATCAAACTTTGTTGTATAATTAGAGATAATTCTTTGCATTTAAAAGTAGAAATTTGCCAAAACTTTCTCTATAGCTTTATCCGTTGTATATATGTCAGCCCCAAATACACCATTATAAATGGTTTATGAATTTGTTGTATAGAATATTATGCTCACTGCCCATAACATTGACCTCTAGATATTTCATGGTCAAGTCATGAAACACTAACGCAATTTAATCTTATGTTTGCAACAATTCCCTGCAATCACAACAAAAAGGAAGGGTGAAATGGAATTCAATTTCTACATCCATTTAGCCTTTAGAACTCATAGGAATATGAATTACTTTACTTTTTATGACTAATAAAATATGAACTTATCAAACTGTCTTTTATACTGTTAAAGAAAAAGTGAGAAAAAAGTAATATTATGCACTAAGACATCAGATAATCTAAAGGAAGAAAATAGAAACGATGTATGCATGTATGTTGTGGCATATTGATACTAAAACAGACAAATTTCAACTATAAAGCTGTCTTTAAGAGCAAATTCAAAAATATGGGAAATATATAGCAAAAGAAAAAAATACCATACATAACAATAACTACATCTATTGGCTTGAGGATAAAACAATTCCAAAACAACCAAAATTACCCAAAGTCAAATTTTGAATTTAATTCTGGCTTTAGCATTTATGTTGTAGATTATAAAATCTATTTTCAAAATGAAACATTTAATTAACTCAAAAATAACTGTGCTGAGACTAGCTAAAAATGAGCCAGAGGACAGTAAGCTTTAGCGAAATGTAAATTTTACAAAGATACTTACATAGCTACAGACTTAATGTTTGTTGCATATTTGCTCAAGCAAATGAGGAAATATACTTACTGAGAGTAAGAAGAGTTGCTTGGAAAATACTGAGACAAAGGTGTAACAAGAAACAAAAAGCACAAAGTTTCATCCCGTAATTCATCTTTTTCTTTCTTTTGGAAACATTTAAAACTGTCAAAAAACTTATCATAATCTAACACTTCCATCCAAAATTGTTCACACTCTGATTCAAATGTACAAACAACTTATTTTATATCTCAATGTGAAAAAGAATAAGCCATGTCATATTAGATTGCTCAAAAGAACACATTCAGATTTGGAGGTGTGTAAAAGTTAAGGCAACCAAAAAAGCTAGGTATCAGGGAGAGAACGTAGAGCAAGCGAGAAGGTGTGCTTCCAACAGGAGCCGTACCTGGCTTTTCTCCTGCAGTTCGGTTTGGGCTGTCTTGAAATCAGGACCTTGAGAGTTTGCTCTTAATTTACTTTTCCTATCCAGGATGTCTTCCATTTCCTTCACCTGTGCCTTTAGCCTTCTATTTTCTCTCTCCAATCCTTGTTTTTCTGTTTCAAGTATTTCCCTCTTGTCCCACTCTGAGGTATTTTCTGCCTGCAGTCTCTCTAGCTAAACACAGAAAACACAAAGAAGTCACATGTAACATCTGTGATTGCCAAAAGGTGAGGCACTGGAGCAGACAAGCTTTTGCTGAGAAAGGTTCACAGATATGTCCATTCATTTTATTTTAAAAAGAAAACTAAATGTCTGAAACGTTGACAACTCAAAAGCCCTAAGACCAGGCCATTCCTTAGATAAATATGTCTTTCATCTTGGTACATGTAACTGTTTCTGTAACCGTATCAACCACATTTGTCAAATAAATGTATTAAGTAAAAGAAATACTGATTTTTTTACCAGCAATAACTACCCGACAGATGACTAGTTGATGACCTGATGAACATTCATCAGATGAGAAGGCACAAAATCATTTCTTGGGCAGCTTTGATTGGATAGTTCATTTATTCACTCACATATTTAGGGGAAATATATATTATAATTATATCTCATATATATTATTTATTTCAATAGTTGTTTATTTCAAGTTCCAGGTACTATGCTAGGCATGTGGATAAGAAACAAGTGAATGTGATAAAATATTATAAAGTATTATAAATTCTATGATTATGGAACTACAAAATAGAGTGCTACTCACAAGAGTAAGGGACCAATTTGAATTTTAGGAAGTAAGGGTCAGAAACTTTTACCCCTGGGCCAAACTGGGTCTGTTTCATATTTTTATGTGTCCTGAAAGGTACAAATGGTTTCCATGTGGTTGAAAAAAATCAGAAAGGAATACTAATTTTTGACACATGAACATTATATGAAATTCAAATTTGTGGCCACATACAATGCTGTATTGGAACACAGCCACACTCATAGTTTTACACATTATCTTTGACGTTTTTTCATACTACAATGGTGGAATTGAGCCATTGCAAAATAGAGGATATGGTTAGTAAAGGTTAAAATATTTATGGTTTGGGCTCCTTCAGAAAAAACTCATCAACCCTCTGCCCTAGAACCCTGGTTCTCCGCCAGCGCTGCATGGTAGATTCACTTGGGGAGATTTTATATTATCAATGACCAGAACCTAACTCTAAAATTATGATTTATTTTGGGGGCTTATTTTAATCTCCTCCTCAACCAGTTTATTATTTTAATTTTTATATGTAGATTTAAAAGAGGTAATATCAAACATATTTTGCAGCTTAATTCTATTTAAATGTATGCTAATCATTTTAATAAGGTTGAATCATATATTGCCTTCTGTAATTATATATATTTTATCTTGTTCTGGATATTGTAAGTAGAAATAGATTATAACTTTTTAGCTCTGAATTCTAATCCTGACTTTACCATTTACCCTCTGGATAAGCTTAGGTAATTTCATCTCCCTCAAGTGAATAATTTATTCTCTAATCTGAAAGGGTGTGTAAAAATTAAATTAATTAAAATTATTGGGCAACACTTTGAGCAATACCCAATGCTCTATTCAGAGGTGGTACATTTCAGAAAAATAATTTTATATGTGTGTGCCTCCTATTTATTGGGGCATATATATAGCCTAATGTTGAAGTAATTCTTGGCATAAACCTGTATAGTGAAGCAATGCTTCACCATAGAAAACCTATTACTTTCCATTCTAGTCCAAATTCTACCCCTACCTCATTGTTTAAACCTGGACAAACATCTTATTTCTCAATTGTAAAATATGAATGAGACTATCAACTTGACCAAATTCATAAAGTTATTGTAAGGACTGAAAGATATCAGTTATTCAAAATGTTTTGCAAACATGAGAACATTTGAAACTATTTGTCAAGGCTAAAAATTGGAAATTATATATTTTTAAATTAATAATTTTAAATGGCATGATTATAGACTATTATACAGTATTATACTATTATAAAGTATATTTTTGTGACATTTTAAATTCCAAAAGAAAAATCAACTTAGTAAATGTTAAGAAAAGCATTATACTTCAATAAATTCCTTAGAAATGAAATTAAAAATAAAATCTGGAAAACTGCTTTTTCATATACATATAATTGTACTATTATTGTAGGTAATGTTCTGTCCTCAAATCTAAGCGATGCTCTGGCTTCCAAATCACAGGAAACCGAAATTGCCTTCTTGGCACTAGACCTTGGTTAGCAATTAAATACAATAATATCAGGAATTGAATTTTAGATGGTGTGATTTGACATTTGGGGACCCTGTTTAGAGATAAGAGATGAAAATAGTATTTCACAAGCCAAATTAGAACATGATATTAATTTTATTATTAAGATTAATGCTCAAACTTTTTTCTTTCATTGTATCACTTACCAGAATGAAAATAAAGATGCAACAAAAAGTCAGCAAATTAGTGATGAAAAATTAATTTGGGAGTGTAAATATATTTTTGACCAAAGGCAAATAATGATATTATGTCAAGACTTTATAAAACTGTAGGCATTTACAAAACTGAAGTGAAATAAACTGAATTTATACCTAATATCAGGAAACAAGTAGAACTAAGGACTTGAATAAGTTGGAGATGGTCTGAATGAATAAACTCTAAATTATAAAAAGTACCTTGAAAAATATTATTTTTAACAGTAGAAACAACAAATAATGAAGTTTGATATTTTAACAACAAATAATGAAGTTTGACATATTATCATCAGCATTTTTATTAAGGTATAACATTTATTGATAAATTTAAGCATATTACAAACATCAAAAAAACCCACAAAGATCCTACAAAAATTGGAAATTCATAAAAATATATTATAAATTTTGTGTTGGTATTCATTTGGTAAAATTACTTAGATCATTCTTTTCCAGGAATCACATAAAATCAATTACCATAAAAGTCATTCAACTGAATGTAAGTTAAAACAATAAAACAAAATCAGGCTTTTTTTTTTTTTTAAGAATTAAATGCTACTTAAATGTTCAGACTTTATAGTAAAGAAACATTCTAGTAATTTTACCAAATTGAAATAGAATTGCATTGATTCGGTTCCAATGACCAAGAGAAAAATCTAAAACTATTTTAATTCTGAAACTGATCTTAATTAATATGAATCTTAATAATAGAAGGCTCCAATACTAAATGAATTTCAAATAAGAATTATTGAAAAATATTTTCTGGAGATTTTAGCATGACATAGGTTCTTATGAGAGTAAGCACTAAAATATTTGTGGACTGAATGACTTTGAAATTTATGCATATTAAACATTTAGAAAAATACATATATTTTCCACATAATACTTATGTAGTCTAAAGCTTCTTTAAAAAAAAGAAAAGAAAAAAATAAAGAAAAATTACCTAAATATCCATCCCTTTATTTGTTTAACAAGTATTTATTGAATGTGTCAGGAAATAAACAGCAATAATTAGACTAATTTCATAATACAAATAAATATGTAAGTATAAATTGGGCAATATTTCATGAAAGTGAACAAAGCCTGGGTGCTATGAGAAAGACCTATATTAGATTCCGTAATCAGGGAAGGGCACTCCAAGGAAGTAGTAGTTATACTGAAACCTGAAGTGTAAGAAGGCTGAAAGGCAGTCAGGGAAAGTGTTCAAGGAAAGGAGCAGGGACCAGCTTTGGCCATTATCAGAGCAGTGTGTCCAATAATGAAATATGATGATTTAAGGAGAGGAGGGTATGAAATGAAGTTGGACAAATGCACTGATTCTCAAAATCAAGTGTGATTATAAGAACCACTTGAGTTGCCTGTGAGAAATCTAATATTGTGATTGTTACTCAAGATGGAATATCAGGTCATTTTCTAAATGTATTCACCTATTAATTCAACCCTCATCAATTGTCATTGCCTGATATTGATGAAAGGATATCAAAGATTCTCAGCAATCCAAGAACTAGAATGTTGTCTTTGGGAAATAAGTCTGGTTTTGCTCACCAGTCGGCACCCGACACTCACTATGCAGGTGTTCAATAAATGCCCGCTGAATGAAGGAGAAAGCACACAATGACCATCTTTAGGATGAAGCAATCTGTATTTCAGTTACAGCCATTCATCTTCAAGCAAAAAGAAGATATCCTAGAGTAGACAGTTTTCTAACTCACCATTACTTAACAACGACAGGGTATCTCAATACATTTACTCTCACCTCATGTTGCTTTCATCATAGCTGCGTTACCTATTGTGATAGATTAATGAAACAGTGAAAAAGAGTACTTTCATAAAATGACCTAGGGTTGCTTCCCAATCCCCCTTTTATCTTAGAATCTCTGTTTCTCATTCACAAAAGGAGGAAAATATTTCATATAATCTAGTATTGAGAGGGAGAAACTATATTATTCGGGCGAGATATTTATTAAACTTCCAAACGCAACACAAATACTTCTTCATACATTGTTTTTCTATAGAACAAAAGATATCAACAGCTAGTTCAAATACCCACAGAACAAAATAGTGTATGTGGTGACCCAGAGTCCTCCCCCCCCCCCCACCCCCCAGTCCTTAGCACATAGCCTCCTGCGTGACCTAGACATAATGGTTGTTAATGGATAACAACCCTCCCCGGAGGGGAGAGAACGTATAGATGGTATCGTAAACTATAATCTCCCAAAAGTAGTAAATGTCCTTGGTAAATCTTTTCTAGGAGTGTAGTGAAAACACCACCAGCCTGCATGTGTACAGTCCCAGGACCCTAGCAGGAACTTCGTTCTCATACTCTATGGAATGTTATTGCTACCCCTTATAGCCCTTTTTGCCCCTCTCTTTTTGGAGTGCTAACTTCATTCTCTAAATTGCAGCCATCAGAAAGCCTCTCCTGTCCATAAGTCCCAAAAAAGCTTATGCCTAAGTACCATTCTTTTGTCCCGCGGCCACACCAACTTACGCCTTTCAAAAGTTGGGTTGTAACAGTGTATTAATATTTTATTGTTTTATCAGGATGACAATCATTTTATAAATGGCCCTCAGCAACCGAGGCACTAACCCCCTAGACCACATTATCTGTGACCTTCTGCAGGCCAGTGAACAGGCATCTAAAACCAAGTGAATGTTCTGAAAATAGATTTGCAAGTATTCAAAATGCTCCTGGAAGACAATCCGGCCATCAAACCTCATTACAAATTCTGGGATCTTGGAAGTAAGAAGAAAAAGGCAGGAAGTTTGCTTTTTCCTGGCAGTGTGAGACTATCCTTGTTTCTCTGAGGGCCTAATATATTCCAAATAAAGAGCTTTATAGGTTACATAATTCTGCAGGTTTGAATTTCCCACACACGATGCAACAGGGATTCCAGGGGAGAAAGTCATTCTCTGGCTTAGCCAGGTGCCCAAGCCGTGGTACACATGAAGTTCTTTAACTTCTACGCTGAGCTCCTTCCCCCAACTGCCCGCAGTGCTGTAATGTAGGCATTTCCCCTTGCAACGCTAACCGTCACAATCTGGACCCACTGCATTGCCATGAGAACCAAGGTCTGCTTTCTGGTTTGTTTCTTTTGGTCTGTTCTGGGTTAATCCTCCTTGTGCCTTCTCTCTCTACTAGCAAATTACTTCAGAGGAGAGGCAATTTCTGGAGAATCACATTGAAAATTCTGGCAATCCAATCTAAAATGCCCTGTGCAGTGTATTGATGTCACGCCCCAGGTTATTTAACAATCTTTTTCTGACCATATATTAGAAGTGACAACAAGAAGGGGAAAATCTCCTTCCCAAATAAAAGTCTACTCCCAGCCTGTCCACAGGCAAATGTAGTTCAGTGATAGCTCTTTCCCTCTTTGACCAAAATTCAACAGAGCAATGAATGATTTTAGTAATGTGTAATGTCACTATATATTTTAGTTACTGTAATTTCATTTTAAATCAGACAAGAATATCTAAAAAGTAAAGGGCCCAATAACTAATTTGAAACAAAATGTGTGTCAATGTTAAATAAAAGGGAGACCGAAGAGCACAAATCTAAATTGAATATGAATCAAAAACAATGTAAGGAAATTAAAAAAGCACAAGAATGTCTGAATAAATAAATATATATTTGAATGACAGGAGAAAACGCATTTTAAAGTCTTTGATTATGCTTTTATAGAAAATAATTACAGGCTTCACAAATCAAAACTCTTAAGTGGGTGATTTGGACCCTCGATTTTATAACTGTCAGGTAGTCTCGTTCTTCCTGGTGTTATAAAATTTCAAATCCATTGTTTACTTCATTTCAATGTAGAAATTAATAATCCTTTATACATATTAAAGGAACTATTGATAATAAAATTACAAATAAACATGCTGCTATTATCTCCAAAAGATGGGAATCATTTCCTATGTCCTGGAGAAATCAGACAGCAGTCTTAACCAAAAGCCAGAACAGTGAAAGACATTTTTCTACAATCTACCTATCAAACACAGACATGCTACAGTGATTTTCTTATAAAAGTGTGAAGTATTATAGCATCAATATGAAATTTGAGAAGTGAAACACAATAGAGCTTGCAAATATGGAACTTGCGTTAATGATAATAGAAACGAGAGGTTTATATGTTTCATGGGACTTCACTTTACCATGCAGTAGCTGCACCCTCAAGCATCCTCTGTTACTAGAGAGAAATATGCAGACACACGATGCATAACAAGAGCTGAATTAGGAGTATGCATATATTATTTTAAAACTTGTAATTAAACAAGCTACTAGGATTAGACATTCATTTCCAAAATCTCTCTCAAAAATAATTTTAAAATCCCTTTTGGTACCAGGGTTTCCAAATGAATTCTCTCAGATTTTGTTATTTCACAATATGCAAAGAACACAAAATCTGCCAATACTGCCTAGGGCAAAGTTTTCTGCTCGAATCTGCCTTGCTTTAATCCATAAACTTATTTTTTTTCTAAATGATTAACAATCATCTTATTAGAAGTTATATTGCTTAATTTTACATACCCTGATAAAATAGAAACTTAACTTTAATTTTTAATACTGATCTATAAAATTGTATAAAAAATGTTTAGACATAATTCACAGGGAGAAAATTGTGGTAAAGGAGATGGTAGAATAAACTAGAGCTAAGGAATGACGCTAAAGCAAAGAATGAAATAGTGGTGGAAGAATTAATGAGCATCCTCTGAAACCTCACTTTACATCACGAATAACTTAGCATAACAATTTTACTAATATAATATGTTGCTTTTCTAATATATTTTGGAGGAAATTTGCCAAAAGGAAAAAAACATATTGAAGAATAAAAGTTAATTTCTCTTGTTGATCATATCAAAATTACCCAACCTTTCTTTAAAATTACATAAGAAATTAATATTATAATTTGGAAAATTAATTCTTTACATTCTTTTTTTTTAAGATTTATTTTAGTTATTTCTCTCCTCTTCCACTCTCCTCCGCACCCCAGTTGTCTGTTCTCTGTGTCCATTTGCTGCGTGTTTTTCTTTTTGTCTGCTTCTGTTGTTGTCAGTGGCATGGGAATCTGTGTTTCTTTTTGTTGCGTCATCTTGTTGTGTCAGCTCTCCGTGTGTGAGTCACCATTCCTGGGCAGGCTGCACTTTCTTTCATGCTGGGCGGCTCTCCTTACAGGACTCACTCCTTGCACATGGGGCTCCCCTATGCAGGGGACACCCCTGCATGGCACGGCACTCCTTGCACACATCAGCACTGCGCGTGGGCCAGCTCCACACAGGTCACGGAGGCCCGGGGTTTGAATCACGGACCTCCCATGTGGTAGACAGACGCCCTATCCACTGGGCCAAGTCCGCTTCCCTCTTTACATTCATTTTTAATCTAATGTCAGCATTTTTACCCCACTGCTAACTTACCGTGACAATTCTGTTGACAGATCAACCATCCAGGTATGTGTGGTTCTGGTTCTGGGCTCTTATTCTGTGGGTTCTTTGGTCCAGCTGACCATGACTGCCTCAGTACTGACCTGATTATTTTTATATGTCTACTCTTTTTGCTGAGGTATAAAAATGCAAATGATCTTATATCCAGCAGTATTTCTAAACACAAATAAATTATATTTTGTAGATTTCTTTGCATTTTCTAAGTAGATAATTATATCCTTGCAATAAATACCATTTTGTTTCTCACCAATCCTTAAAATTACATTAATTTTTCTTGTTCAATTGCACTGGTTTGTACTGCTGCACAATATTAATTAAAAAGTGATAGCATGCTTCTACTATTTCATCATTGAGTAAAACATTTTCTCTGAGATTTTGCTATCCTATATCTGCTTGAAAAAGTTCATTTTTCTTCCTAATATGCTAAAATGTATTTCCCTATAATCATCAATGGGTGCTGAGTTTTATCAAATGCTTTTTAGTAACATTTGAGATAATAACATAATTGATGTTTTTCTTGCATTGTTTAATGTGGCGATTTACATAATAGCTGTTCCAATATTATGGTATTCTTTCCATTCCTATGACAAAGCAACTTTTTAATCACTGTGTAATTAGGATTATTTATATTTGGTAGGATTTTTACCACTGTATTCATGTGTGAGATTGATGATAATTTTCCTTCCTCATATCATCCATTCCTAAATGCAGTATTAGGGCTAAATTAAAACAACAGAAAGGTTTGGGAAGTTTTTCTTCTTTTGTTTCCTCTAGCAAGTGGTCTTTAAAATTGAAATTATCTACCCTGAATGGTAGAACTTGAATATAAAACATTCTGATCCCTGGAGTTTCATTGTGAGAAGAGTTTTAATTTACTAATTTTTTATTTAATTCATTTAATATTATAACTCCACTCAAGTTTCTATTTCTTCAAGGGTCATATAGAGTAAGTTATATTTTTCTAGCCAATTATTTATTTCAAGTAAGATTTTATTTTAATTTGAATCATTTCTTCATATTGTTTATTTTTAAAAATCTCTACTCCATCCGAGCTTCTGTCCCTTTTTCATTACTCATATTTTCTATTTACATCTTGATTAATTTTGTCTGAATTTCATTTTTGTAAAGAACCAACTTTTGGCTTTGCTGACCAGGTCTATTAAGCTTTTTCTTTGTACTTGATTAATTTCTAATATTGTTTTCTCTTCTTATTTCTACGTTCTTTGGGTTTATTCTGCTAATCTTTTACTAACGTCTTCAATAGAACATTAGCTCATTAATCTTTTGTCTTGGTTATTTTGTTATTCCAAGTACACACAGAAGCACCTCCACAATGAGTGAACACATCTTAAATTTATTAGGGAAAATGTCTCTGAGAGAAAATGAGGAAGGAAAGAGAAGAGGCATAGAGAACAGTCAAATTGTGATGCAGGTCTGATTTCAAGTTAGGGACAGACAGAAGGGAGATTATCGCATGGAAGTGCAGTTTTAAGGAAAGTTATAGAAGGCTGCAGAAAGGTCCTTGGGCTAAAGTCACTTGTTGCATCTCTGGGCTGTCCTGGTATCCCTACCATACTCAGTCACTGGCTGGGAGTAACTTTGGGAAGCTGGTCTCAGGGCATGGAATTCACAGCACAACAGCTGAGGTTCTGGACCAATTACCACCCTGAAACTGAGATACGAAGGACACTCCTTCAGGGTGCATATAACTATTTCCTAACATAAGCTTATAGGTTATAAACGTTCCTGAGTGTGACACATCCCTCAAGATTTCACAGTGTTTTTATCTTTCAGGTTTGTTTCATTCAATTTCCTTCTTTGACCTATGAGTTGCTAAGATGTCTACTTTTCCATATCCAAATAAATCAGTTTTTTAAAGTTATTTTCTTAGAATTGATGCTATAATAAAACATGTAGGAATAAAAAATACTATCTGTTGGGAACTACAAGGTTTAGAACTTAAACAGCAGTCCAAATCTCAATTTCTAACATACTCTCTGTAGCAGTTTGGCGTTATTTATGAATTCCAAAAATAGTTACTGGATTATGTTTGTAAACTAGTCTGTCAGAGGTATTACTCTTAATTGATTAAATTATGATTAGGACTTTGATTGGGTCAAGTCAGTAGGGTGTTGAGTCCCCATTTCTTGGTGGAAGGAAAAAAGAGATGGAGAAGAACAGAGTTGGGAGTTTTGAGCTGAAGCCCTGGAAGTAAGCACACAGAGGAACAGATCAGCTGAGCCCAGAGAGGACAAAGCCCCAGGAAGAGTGGAACCCAGGAAGCCTGAACACTTGGCAGATGTCAGCAGCCATCTTGCTCCAACATGTGACAACAGACTTTGGTGAGGGAAGTAACTTGCGCTTTATGGCCTGGTAACTGTAAGCTTCTACCCTTTATAAAAACCAACAGATTTCTGGTATTTTGCATCAGCACCCTTTTGGCTGATTAACTCTCTAAAACTCTCTAAAACCAAAAATTTGAAGAAATAAAATTACTGGTAACCCATACCTGCAAAAATAATTAAGGAACCTAGTCTAACAGAAACTTTAATTTACATGTAAGAAAGGAAATAATTATCCTAGAGCAGCAAGCTTTCTCTGGAGAAGAGAGTAGCAGAGTCAGATGGGAACTGCAGGGGAGAAGAGGAAACATGAACTGGGGGGGACTACCTGAAGGAGAACTCACATCACTCTAGTAGTAATACTGAGAACAAGTCTAAGACCTGGTGATCAGAGCACTGGCTAGTATAAGAAATATAATAAATGGGCTTAAAAAGTACAAAATGTGGCATTGCTGTGGAGAAAGTGGCCATGGTGGCTGCTGGGGCTAGGGAATGGGAGGAAGAGATGAGATGTGGGGGTGTTTTTGGGACTTGGAGTTGTCCTGGGTGGTGCTGCAGGGACAGTTACAGGACATTGTATGTCCTCCCATGGCCCAGTGGGTGGAACATGGGAGAGTGTGGGCTATGATGTGGACCATTGACTATGAGGTACAGTGGTGCTCAGAGATGTATTCACCAAATGCAATGAATGTCTCATGATGATGAAGAAGATTGTTGCTATGGGGGGAGGAGTGGGGTGAGGGGAGTGGGGGGTATTGGGGACCTCATATTTTTTTAATGTAATATTTAAAAAATAAATAAAGATAAAAAAATTTAAAAAAATTTTTTTAAAAGTACAGGGCATCAGATGTGTCAGTCTTGGGGTAGTACCACTTCCTGGGGAGAGGCACAACTTGATAGAGAGAAAAGTTAGTGGAGGTTTGGTAGTAAAGGAAAATAGGAAAACAATGAGGAATTTCTAGAAGAACCAGAAGACATTGATTTGCATACTCCAAAAAAAGCTTTAATTAAAAATAAAAAATCCTTTGACTTTTTCAACCAAAGAGTGCATTCTAGGACTAAGAAATTAAGCACCCAACCCATGCCTTTCAATTTCTCCACCTTCACCATAGAACCAAAGCTCATCACTGATTCTTGCTAGTCTAACATAATGCTGCCCACTTTTATTACAAACAGCAAGAGGTACACAACATCCATACAAAGATGCTAAAAGTAGAAACAAAATGAGAATCAAAACTTTTCAGCTGCCAAAAATAATCCTCATAAGGCAACCACATGATAAAGAAACATAATACCACATTCTAGCTTGAATTAAAGCAAATAAAGGAAAAAGATAAACCCTAAAGCCAAATACAAAAATCTAACTATATATCAGAATAATTACATAATACAGACTATAATTATTCTAAGTGAACTTGAACACAGAACTCTGATATGATATCTGGTATGATATATTCTAAGAATAAACAGAATTGTACAAATTCTTAAATTTCACTCAAAATAGAATTGTTAGTAACAATAATAGGAATCTGAAACTATTTTATAGATATTTTATGATAAAGAAAATAATTATGTACATTAACATTGTTAGGAAATGAGATGTTTAGTAAAAGAGAAATAAGATACAAATAGAAAGTTATGATAATGGCACAATCACACTGGAAAACAGTTCAGACTTTCCTATGAAATTAAATTCATGCCTATACTATGACCCAGAATTTCTATTCCTAGAGAAATAAATTCTACTCCCAAGAATAATAAAAGCATGCGTCCACAAAAATAGTTGTGTAAGAATATATTCAACAGCTTTATTCGTGATAGATAAAATTTAGAAAACAAACAAATATCCCATGAACTCCAGGAGAATGGATAAACAGATTTCAGCATATTCATATCATGGGATACCATTCTACTGCAACTAAATAAAAAGAGACAAATTATTGATACATATAGCACCATGTATGAATCAATAGACAATATAATGAACAAGATAAACAGATTATTTGAGGTATGTTTCCATCTATATGAGGTTTGAGAACTGGCAAATTTAATCTATGGAAGCTCTGTGGTAGGGAATTGACAAGGAAGGAGGATGAATAATTTGAGAATTTTTCAGGGAAATAGTTCAAATGTTTCATATCTTGATAGGCATGTGGATTAGACAAAGGCTGATATATTTCAGGACACATTGGCTATTATCATTCATATCTGTCCTTTAAATTGTGTATAAATTATAATTCAATGAAGAGTTGAGCAATACATACTTAATGCTAAGTTTTCAATCAGAAATTAGAAATGACTGTGAATGCATATTTTCTATCTCTGTCCACTGACAAGATGTGGAAGCAATTATACCACAAGGGAAATGAGCATGCCTGGCACCTTATGTCTAATAAGCTAGCCCAGGGCTCTTTGAGGACACCCCTGATTCATCCTAGAGAAAGGTAAGTGCAGGATGAGCTAAGGTCATGCTTGTGCATTCAACCAATTAAGCACTCAAATGTCATAATAAGATAATGCCATAAGGAAGCTATTCTGGCTTAAATGGACTCCAACAGGCTAAATTTTGGACAATTTGAAAATCCAAAAGAATGACACCATTTGTTTAGAATGTAATAATAAATTCATGAGTCTATAATATTACTTGAAGAGAATAAAACAGAGAAAGGGGGAAATAATTTAAAACCATTTTTGCATAATACCAACAAATAAAGGGGCAGTAGATTAGAAAATCACTACTTTGTAACTACCAATTATGACAATCAAAATCAGTTCAGATAAAGATCACAAATGGATGCTGAAGTCATTAAATAAAACAGGATATTTTCCAGGTGCCCAAAATCATAAAGATCACCTACTAATTTCAAAGTGAGTATTCTATCAGAGAAAGCTAGTAGCCTCCACCTGTAGCAGTTTGATATGGTTTATGAATTCCAAAAAAAAGATATTGGATTATATTTGTAAACTGCTCTGTACCTGGGTGTGATTAAATTATGATTAGGGCTTTGGTCGGGCCATGTCAGTAGGACAGGACTTTGAGTCCCCACCCCCTTGATGGGCAGGGTCTCACAGGTAAAAGTACACAGCAGAGCAGAGGAGTTAGTTGGAAGTTTGATGTTGGAGTTTTGATGCTGTAGTTTAGAACTAGATCCTGGGAAGTGAACACACAGGAGAAGAACACAGAGGAATAAAGATGGCTCCTTAGATATGGCAGAAGCCCTGGGGAGACAGCCATTTGCTTAATAGTCTACTACAGCTGGCCTTGTGAAGAGAGCAGAGCAGCTGAGCCCAGAGAGAAATGAAACACCAAGAAGAGTGGAACTCAAGAAGCCTGAACTCTTGGCAGACATCAGCAGCCATCTTGCCCCAACAGGTGGCAATAGACTTTGGTGAGGGAAGTAACTTATGCTTTACAGCCTGGTAACTGTAAGCTTCTACCCCCAAAAAATACCCTTTATAAAAGCCAAGAGATTTCTGGTATTTTGCATCAGCACCCCTTTAGGTGACTAATATACCACCTTAACTGAGTGATCACATTTAGCATCACTGAGAGTAGAACATGATAATTTGTGTCTCTTGATGCAAAGCACAAAGAAATCTACATATTTTTCTTACTCAAAATGTTTAAATCTATTCTAGCCTTTAAACCAACAGTTTTTAATCTTGGTAATTTTGCCCTTCCAGGGTGTTTGGCAAAGTCTGGAAACATTTTTGACTGTCACAGAGCTGTGGAGGTGCTACTGGTATCTAGTGGAGAGAGAACTAAGGTACTACTAACCATCCCACGTGCACAAGGCAGCCCAACAAAAAAATAGCAATGAAACCAAGGTGAGAAACACTGCTTTGGCCTACCTTCCCATTTACAGAAAATAAGATAGAAGATGAAAGGATACCATTAGTAATCAATGACAAAAATCCCAAATTGTGGTATATTCTACCACAGTAATGATCCAACTTTTAAAATAGCCAATGCATGGGTAAATATTGGGAGAGGCAGAGCTAGACTAACAGGTGATTAACAAGACATTCACTTGATGTAGTATATAGAGATAGGTTGTAGGTTGGTTTAAAACAACTGTCAAAGACATTTTGGGGCTTAAACCTGTCAGAACTATCCCATTTTCCTATTAATTGAATTTGGTAATATATTAGACTTCATTTTTTAAGAAGTTTTGGATCACAGAGGGGTTCAACTATGGCAGGGGAGGAGCACTGGTATGTCGTGTCATTGATGGGGGATGCATGGGAGGAAGTGTGCCTGGGCATATATATAGGGTATATAAATATGTTCAGATGTTCTTTGGGTATTGATACAGTGGGTCGAGATTCACACGACAACCAAGGGAGTGCTAGGTTCCCATCTTGGGGAGCTCTGCCACATTCCCCAATGGAATAGCAACAATTTCCCAAGTGCAGGGGCAAAGACCAGTGAAGAAGGTGCAATAATGGGCCTTTGATACTGACAACTATGCTTATGAGGCTTTTGCTCTTGAAATTTCAACTTGGCATAATGTTGCAGGGTGTCTAAGAGTTACCTCCTGAGAGCCTCCTTTTTGCTCAAATGTGGCCTCTCTCTAAGCCAAACTCAGCATATAAATGCATTACCTTCTCCCAGCATGGAACATGACTCCCAGGAATAAGCCTCCCTGGTGCCAAGGGATTACTACCAAGAACCAGATGGTGATCCAACTGGAAAAAATATCTTGAATAAAAGGGGAAATGGTAAAGACAAAAGAGTTTATAGGGCTAAGAGACTTCAAAATGCATTGGGAGGTCATCAGATGGGTTGTGCTTATGCACATCTCAGCAGGATCTCATAGACAGCCAAAGTAGACACTACCCCATGTAGTGGTACTCCTGGGGGTTGTGGCGGTACCCAGGTCCTACAGTTATGACAGATGACTCCAGAGTTTGATGCCTTGCCAGTAGGCCCTTCTTTTGAATTGGTGCTCCTGAGTGTGATGGAGTTGGACTCAGTAGAGACTTCTCTACACATGCCTCTTCTGTCCCTTTTATTGAACCTCAGTTGGTGCTGGGGTTGGTATATGTCCAGGAGACTTGACTCTCTGAGCCATCCATGTGCCAGCTGGGGTCTGAACCTCAGTGCAACACCTGTTCTGCAGTTTGTTGGACTTACCCAGGTCAGCTAACAAGGAGATGAGGATGGTCAACCACCATACCAAAGAACCAAGAGAGTCTACAACTGCAAGCAGTGGAATACCACCCATCAGCCACATGGGACTGAAGCCCCCTCTCAATTAAGAGATGGAGTGGGCATCACCGACCCAGAGTCCTCAGGTTTAGGGAATAAAATATGGACTAGAGTGGACTTACTGGTATTCTACTATACTATAGAACTATTGTGACTCTAGCAATGGAAGAAATTATATCATTGATGTGGAGACAGTGGCCACTGGAGTTGCTGAAGGCAGGGGGAGGGAAAAAGATGTATAATATGGGGGCATATTTGGGACTTGGAGTTGTCCTGAATTATATCACAGGGATGGATACAGGACATTATATATCCCACCATCACCCACTGAATGGACTGGGGGAAGAGTGTAAACTATAATCCATGCTGTGTAGCAATGCTCCAAAATGTATTCATCAAATGAAATGAATATACCACACTAATGAAAGAAGTTGTTGGTGTGGGAACAGTGCGGGGTGTGGGGAATAGGGCATATGGGAATCTCCTATATTTTTTAAGGTAACATTTTGTGTGATCTATTCATCTTTTAAAAATAAATTTAAAAATATTTTAAAAAGACATTTTTGGAAAAATAGGGAGAATTTGATTATGAACTAAATAGGTGATATCAATAACATTAATTTATTCAGTGGGATAATTGTTATTAGGATGGGGGAAAAGCCCGTAATTTAAAGATCCCAGGCCCAGGAATTCATCCTAAATGGAAGAGCTGCAAGGAAGAGCAAACATACAGTATTGGCACATCTCTAGGGCTAAATCAGGGCTACGAGAAGAAAGAAGTGGGACCCTGACACCTGGGAAGAACACAGTTGAATGGATGCATCTGAACATCTTGAAGCAATATTCCCTCCCAATGGGATGGCAGAAATTAGTTGCATTCACAAAGACCATCAATCTGTATGGTCCTTTGATACCAAATGAATGGTGGATGGTGGTAGACAATTATAAACACAAATATGTGGTAACCCAGTCTTTGTGTCTTTTTCCAGATATGGTATCTTTACTGGACTTCAAATGTTTCAGCATTTCTCATAACATCACATGGGCCCATCATACTGAAGACATCATTCTAATTAGACCTGATGAACCTGATGGCCTAGTAAATCCTAGGCATATCAACAAGTAGGAAATTTTTAGGGATCCAATTTCATGAAGCATGCATAATCATCATCTCTAAGGTAAAGGACCAGTCACAATACAAAGAAAAAGGCATAGGGTTTGGCAGGCTGCTCAGATTTTTGGAGGCCAGATATACTTCACTTAGAAATAAGATTCTTACTCATTTTTTAATATCTTCAAAACATGACAATTTTAGAGGATCTAGAGCAAATGTGGGCTTTGGACCCCTAGTATTCTCAAACAAGGTTATGCCTTTTGGAGAAGTGAATTACTATTTTCTTTTTAGGGTAGGCAAGGGAGTAAAGAGTTCATTAAAAAATAAGAAAAGAGATAAGTACAAAATCCAAGATACAGATTGCAGGTATACTACAGGATAAGTTGCACCCAGCGACTTGTACGCTAAATGCAATTCTTAGTAGAGACTGAGCCTCTGACCATGGTATATTTAGTGACTACCTCTGAATATTAATCACAGCCACTAAATCATAAAATCAAATAGGCCTAACAGCAACCCATCATATAATGGAAATGATATATTCAGGATCAGGCCTAAAATGGTCTATAGGACAAAAGTAAGTTGCATGCATAGATGGGCCAAACTGTCAAGTTCCCTATCTAGATTATAGCAGTGACTCTCCCTTAGCTTATCCCTGTCACTTCCTGGGGGATTTCTTTCAATGAGCTAATATAGAAGGACAAAAACTCAGATATGGTTCATGAATGGATTATCTTGTCATGCTGGTAAGAGCTGAAAATGAATGGCTGCTTTACTGCATATCTACTCAGTGGTGGCCTGATAGACAATGGTGACAGGAAATCCTCCCAAGACTTGGAACAATAAACTAGTCATCTACTTTGAAGGAAGAGAAACCAAGGTACAGATATACACAATCCATAGAAAATAGTGATTCACTAGGCTTCTTGGTCAGGGCCTTAACAGAGCAAGACTGAAAGACTAATGATAAAGAGGACTATGCAAGAGGCATGTGGATAGGCCTATGATGAGGGCATAAAATGTATGGATCTTTTTGACTCTCTTGTCTCATGAACTAGGGAGTTCTCATGGTAGAGGAAGCATTTAGCAAGAAGATGGATACAATGGTACATTCAGTGAATATTCTTTTTCCTCCACCAGCCTCTGTGCCTTAATAATGACTCATGAATAGAATAGTCATAGGTCAGGGTTGAAGGTTTTACATGGGCCTAATGATAAGGCTTCCTCTCATTGAAGCTCATCTAGGTATTTCCTCTGCCAAATGCCTGACATGTGAGCATCAATGAATAGTCAGCCATGAGGTGACAAGCAGAATACATTGGATCTTTTCTGCAAGGGGCAGCATTTAGCTTTCACAAGAACAGAAATATACTCCGGATACGTTTGTCTTTTCTCCCTTGTCTTGACCAGCACTGTGCTTTGAAGGACCACACAGAAGTGGTTTACCTACATGGACCTGCAAAACATCACCTAAGAATGAAGGTGTATTTAACAGCAAAGGAAGCACAACAGGAAGTGTATTATCAAGGGATGCAATGACCCTCCAAATACCACACTGCATGGCAGCAGCTAGCCTGATAAAATGAGATAGATTGTTAAAGAACAGCAGAGGTTTTCAACTAGAGGAGGATCCTCTACAGGGGCAGGATGCTGCTCTCCAAGTTGCAGCATATGCGTTAAACCAATGGCCATTGCATGGGGCTATAGCACAGTACTTTGAATGTTTATGTCCAGAAAATAGTGTGTAAAACTAGGGTTGGCTCTTCTCACTATTATTCCCTACTTGCAGAATTTTATTTATACTCTGGCAGAGATAGAATAACTTCTAGGTGAAACAAGCTTTACTACTGTACACTATAAATATATAATGATTTTGAGGTGTTTCAAGGTTTTTATTCACTTGTTAGGGTGGAAAGTTTAAGATCATTGACAAAAATATTGCTTTGAGTTTTGACAGCAACATTCAAGGTGCACTTGAGAGCAGCTTTATATTTGTAGTTTGTTTTCTCTTCTAGAAGAGGAAAGATATTTCTCAAGGGTGAGTCAGTTAAAAGGATCAATTACTCAAATATGTCAGTGAGCCAAAGTCCAACATGAACATTTGTCCAAATTCAAAAATAAATGTCAATGCATATAGATCGGTTACATAAGGATCGTCAACTCACCTGACCTTTTTAATGAAAACTTCTTAGACGTTTATGGGAGAGGGGAGAATTTCCCAAAAGACCTGATAAAGGTCAGAGTATAGACTTTAGTAGTATTTGAAATCTGGTTTCCCATAAATTTTTATGAACAAAATTCAAAACCATTTGCAAGAAAAATTTTAAGTGGTTTTCATCTAGAACCAGGCAAAATTCCTTTGACTTCTATAATATACCTGTTTTCACCTCAATGCTTTACTTTCCCAATTCCCTACTTCCATAAAGTAAAAATGATAAGACACAGAAGGAACTTCTCCCCTCTCTGCTCAGCACAGAAGTCATGTCAAACAAAGTTGGGATTGAGAATGACAAGGGTTTCTACTAAACCTGGATTAACTAACATGGAATTTATTTTTTTAAAAATTTAGTGGAGGCCAGGACTCTGAAAAGATGGGAAGTGTAGAACAAACATAGAAAAATTTAAGGGCACCAGGGTGAAAAACCCAATGGTAAGCATGTGGGTCACTGTATGAGTCACTGACTTGAAACACAAATGTCAGGAAAGTGAGTAGCTTCTATAAGCAAACTGTTAAAAGAATAAAGAACCATTATGCTTTTAGTAGTTAGAGTTAAAACGACAATTGAGGGTGTCCTGAGTTCCTGCCCAGGGGAGCTCTGTCACATCCCCCAATGGAACAGCAACAATCTCCCAAGTGCAAGGGCAAAAACCAGTGAAGAAGGATCGTTCAATGATGAGCCCTTGATACTCATGACTATGCTTATGAGCCTGTGTGCCTGAAATTTCAACTAGGACTAGAGCTTCAGAGTGCCTAAGAGTTACCCTGTGAGAGCTTCCATGTTGCTCAAATGTGGCCACTCTCTAAGCCAAACTCAGTATGTAAATGCATTACCTTCCCCCCACTATGGGACATGACTCCTGGGGATGAGCCTCCCTGGTGCTAAGGGATTACTACCAATTACCAGCTAGTGATGCAACTAGAAAAAGGCCTTGAATAAACAGGGAAAATGGTAAAGACAAATGAGTTTATATGACTAACAGACCTCAAAATGAGTCAGGAGGTCATCAGAGGCATCGCGCTTATGCACATCTCTGCAGGATCCCAGAGACAGCCAAAGTAGATACAACCCCAGGTACAGGCAGATGGCTCTGGAGTTCAGTGCCTTGTCACTGGGCCCTATTTTGGAGTAGGTGCTGGCCACAACTCTGCTGGGATTCAGGGTTCAACTGGTATATTTTTAAAAATATTTTAACGTGTTTATTTTTTTGTTACTTAAAAAAAATTATTTAATTGTCTTTTTAAAAAAGATACATAGATCACAAAAAATTTTACATTAAAAAATATAAAAGGTTCCCATATACCCCACACATCATACCATGCCACTGTTCCCACATTAACAACCTCTTCCATCATTCTGGCACATTCATTACATTTGATGGATACATTTTGGAGCACTGCTGCACCACATGGATTATAGTTTACATTGCAGTTTATACTCTTCCCCAGAACATTCAGTGAGTTATGGCAGGATATATAATGTCCAGCATCTGTCTCTGCAATATCATTTAGGACAACTCAAAATCCCAAAAATGCCCCCACATCACATCTCTTCTTTCTTCTCCCTGTCCTCAGCAACTACGGTAGCCACTTTCTCCACATCAATGCTACAATTTCTTCCATTGCTAGCCATAATAGTTCCATAGTAGAATATCAGTAAGTCCACTCTAATCCATATTTTATTCCTCCATCCTGTGGACCTGAGGATGGTGATGTCCACTCCACCTCTAAATCAAGAGGGGGCTTTGATCCCACATGGCTGATGAATGTGATTCTCCTGCTTGCAGTTTTAGGCACTCTTGGTTCATTCGTGTGGTGGTTGACCACCTTCACCTCCCTATTAGCTTACCTGGTTAAGTCCAATGAACCAGAAAGTAGGAGTTGCAACTCTGCTGAGGCTCAGGGCCCAGCTGGCACATGATCAGTCCAGAGATTCAAGTCTCCTGAGTATACACCAATCCTAGCACTGACCACAGGTTCAGTAAAAGTGACAGAAGAGGCATGTGTAGAAAGGTCACATCTTAGTCTGTACATCACAGATTTCACATAGGTAAGAATCACTATGAATGTAAAGAATGTGGAAAGGCCTTTACTTTTAGCTCACAACTTACTTGCCATCAGAGAATTCATACTGGTGAAAAATTCTCTGAATGTAAGATACTGGGAAGGTCTTTCTTCATGGCTCACAACTTACTGAACATCAGAGAATTTATTCTGGTGAGAAATCTTTTGAATGTAAAGAATGTGGGAAGCCTTTTAGACGTCACTTGCATCTTAAAGAGCATTGTGTAACTTTATTTGTGATCTATGTATCTTTAAAAAAAAAAAGACAATTAAAAAAGAATTTTTTTAAAGGTGTAGGGAAAAAAAAAGAAACATTATGGTTCACCCCATGTGAAAAGAGTGGCTATCAAACTAGATAAAAGAAATAAACAATTTTATCAATAAGAAGAACTGTTGAACCACTTTGGCAGATCCTACTTGAGAATATATGATAATCTATTTCCCCAATATAACAGAGTTAGCCTCACTTATAATTTCCTTACTCATGATTCCTCTACCCCTTTTATTTGAACCTATAATTATCACTATATCCATTAAATATATGTCCCAGACACTGAAATCTTTGGACTTCTCATCTGCCAGTTGAGCCCTGAATCCCAGCAGAGTTGTGGCCAGCACCTACTCTTTAGTTCTTCAGACTTGCCCAGGACAACCAACAAAATGGTGATGATGGACAAGTTCCATCCCCCAAAAACAAGGAGTATCTACAATTGCAAGCAAAACAATTCCTTCCATAATATAATATCTAATTCCTGTCTCAATCTGAAGAAGTCAGAGTAGATATCATCCCAAATTCCTCAAGATTGAGGAAAGAACAAACCTAAGGGGGAAGTATAACCATGGACCAAGTGTAGTTATTATCATGTGGGAACAGAAGAACTTGTAACACTGATAGAGAGATAGTGGTTACCAGGGGTTTAGAGGGGAAAGGAAGGATGACTAGATAGAACGCAGGGCATTTTTAGGGCATTGGAATTATTCTGTCTGGTATTGCAGTGATGGCTACATGATATTATACATTTGCCAAAGCCTATAAAACTGTTCAGCACAAAGTGTAAATCATGAACTATAGAGCTTGATTAGTTAAAAAAAAAAAAAGAACCATCGAAAAGACATGGCGAAGAATTCCTTTGACAATGTGATAGAATTACTATTTCTATTATATAGTAAGTAACAGGATAAAAATGGTATACATGACTTTCCTTGGAGATATTTTATTATTAATAGTTACTGGTAATCCTTTCTAAAACAAGGATTTCTATAGACTCAGGTTAAAAAAATGACTGTTCAATAAATTTGAAAAATAAACATTGAACATATAAAATGAACCATCTTAAAAAATGATTTGAGAATAGTTTTCTAATTGAAAAGAATTTGGATTTCTACCCAAGAGAGATCAACTGAAGGTTTTTTCCCTTTTAAAAAGTAGTTAATTTTGACCCTAGACTCAAGATCACTTTTTAATTGTTGTTAGTATTGTTTTACACACCTACTCTAATGAAATATATGTTGATATTTCCATTTAGATGAAAACATTTCCTGGTTACTTTTATAGAAACTGTGAGTTATTTGCCTCCTATCTTTTATGTTTCCCTAAATATTTAAGGATATCATTATTTATTACTATGTAATCAAAATTAGCTGCCTGTTCTTTCTTATATTTGGTAGTAATGAAGAAATCAATTCCCTATCTATGGTTCATTACCCAGGCTAATATTTCCTTCATTAACATGAATAACTAAAATGTTTTTCTTCCTGA
This sequence comes from Dasypus novemcinctus, assembly GCF_030445035.2. Classification (NCBI taxonomy): domain Eukaryota; kingdom Metazoa; phylum Chordata; class Mammalia; order Cingulata; family Dasypodidae; genus Dasypus; species Dasypus novemcinctus. The sequence goes on along the minus strand of NC_080688.1, from coordinate 85,730,784 downwards.
AATTAATAGGTGATTCCTTGCTAAAGGTTTAAATGTAAAGGTTCTGGACCATGGCTGAACATAAAATATGGCATTGTGTCTTGTACTATCATTGTTTATTTTATTAATGATAATTGCTAAAGTTTATTGAGAATATCAAATGGGACAAGTAGTATTCTAAGTGATTTGACTTCATTATTTCATTTATTCCTCTCCAAAGTGAACATTACTACGATTACATTTCTAGACAAGGAAACTGAGAGGGTAAAATGTCAATTTAATTGCTGGTTGATTCAATAAACTTGATTAAAGTCAGAACCCTAACCAAATGCTCTAGAAAATACAAATATCTGAGTTTACTAAATATATTTTTTATTAACTATATTTCGAGCTCTAAGATACTGGTAATGGCAGTGGCTATTTCCAGTTACATTAATGCAAATTAGGTAAATAGATATTATAATTTTATAACTCTTAAATATATAAGGTACTTGGAATCAATAAACATTTCTTTCCCTGCTTTTTTTCCCCTTTATTAATAACAGAAGAAGCAATCTGGTATTAGAAAAGGTTATGTTGAAACTTCTACACTGATTCATGGCATAAAAAGAGAAATACAGTTTTTCAAATTATTTAGTCATATATTTCAAGTGCTATAAAAATATCCATAGTCTTAGATATAATTCCTACTTTTTTTCAGACATTCATCCAGAAGACCTAATGTAAAAAGAAAGAGTTAAATACCAAAAAAATGTTGTGCTTTGTTTTTTTTTCATGATGATCTATAGAAGAAAAAGGCAGAAAACAGGCTAATTAATGAGAGTAAAGTTGATAGGTTGTGAAGTCATTTTTAAAATTATAGCCAATGAACTATGCGGAGCATTAAACATTTTACCAGTTCCTGCTTACATAGCATAGTAATTAAATAACAGACTTGGGAAACATGAAGCCTACAATCAAATCCCTGGCATTTGACAATTTACCAGATGGTACCACTTACTACTCTGTGGCATTTGGTAAATTAACAAATATCTCTTACCTCAGTTTCTGGTTTAAGTAACTTAAATTTTGGTATATGCAATTTTTGTCTTCTTCTAGTGGGTTATCATTATAACTCATGACTGAATTAAGGACAATCTATTAGGTTATACTCTATTTCTAAGTTGAAAGATCTAAAAGATCATCTGCTTTAGGGTACATGTAATCTAGTTAGTTCTCAAACCAATTAGTTAAGATACTGCTTGTATTAAATTTCATCTCCAAAGAATAAAGAAAAAAGTAAACAATGGAAATGGAAAGGAAGGGAATGTAAACAAAAGAGTTTACTTTGATTGTCCTCCAAGCACTTACTCCTGTTCGGTATTTAGAGTTCCAATTTAGACTCAATGAGCCAAGCAATTTTAAGCTCACTTATTTACAACTCTTCTGTTCTTGGAGTGAGATTTCTCAGGTTACCAGCTATTAACTAATGAGTCTTCACAGAACCTTTCTGGATCTTGCTTTTCCTAACTGTTAAATAAAGGTCTTGGATAATTTGAGTTGGATAATTTTTTAGGGTCTTTCTATTTCAAACTTGTTATAACTTTTGTATGATATTCTATTTTTAAATAAAGTAATAAATGTAAATGTGCCTGGTTTTAAACATCAAATTATTATTATTTAAATAAAGGCAGTATTCAGCTTTGGCCTTTACCATATCTGATTTCTATTCCCCAGAATCTATCATTTTTAACTTATTTTTTCTTCTATTATTTCTATGTGTATATGAACACTGCTGTATTAAATATTAGTATTAAAATTATACAATGAAAGGCTTAACTATTTTACACTCTTTCTCTTCCTACAGGTCACATGTGTAGAAATTCTCCCAGCTTCTAACAGAGAATATGTACATCTTCTGTCCTAATACTGTGAAACAAATGAAATTTTATCTGCAACCTCTCTATATAGTAAACTATGATACCGGAGTTAAGTGCTTCATATTTTCTTTTGCTTAATTTTCAATATATGTGTCACCAATTTCAAATGTTTCAAAAGAAGCATACATCTCCTGGAAGAGCTAACAAACTCAGCAGTAATCTATGGGTATTGCTTTGTTTTATTTTATTTATTTATTTTTTTGAGGCACCTTTCTACTATTCTTTGATTACAATCTTGAATGTTTTATAAGAATAACTGTTCTATAAGAGTAACTATCAACCTAGCTTCAAACTTCACCATAATCCTGGAAAGTCTCTTCTAGTTTTTCTTATTTGGTAATCCTATTTCCTAACTCTATGATTTTTAGGTTATTTTGTGAAGCAGTAAGAGAGTAGAGCAAATGACACATTTTTGATATTTTGTATGTCTTAAAATGCATTTTTCCACTCTCAACCTTTATTGATAATTCGATATATATCCTTGGACTGGACTTTTCATCTAGAAGCTCATGTCCTTCATTTTGGGGAAATTTTCTTGAATTTTTTTGTCTAATTTCCTTCCATCTATATACTCTCTTCCCTTTTTCAGAAACTTATTATTTTGAACCATTTTTTAAATTAATTTTTAAGGTATTTACTCTTTTTTCAATATTCTTGTCTTTGTGTATTACATTCTGGCAGTCTTACTCAACTATCATCTCCAAATCATATTTCTCTAAGAGCAAAATGTTTGCTCTAGGTTTGTTTTTACTTAGCATTCTTTCCTTTTTTTGTGTCCTGGATTGAATGAATATTCTTTCTCTCTTCAAATATTAATTCTAGGTTTTCTTTTTTTTAACAAATCAATTTTATTGATACCTATTAATAAAGCATAAATCCATCCAAAGTGTACAATCAGTGGTATTCAGTGTAATCACAAAGTTGTGCATTCATTGCTTCAATAATTTTAGAGCATTTTCATTATTCCAACAACAAAAATAATAATAAACAAAAACCAACAAACCAGACAAACTTCATCACCTCTCAATCTCTCTATCTTCCCCTGCCATACATAGACGTTTTTCTGTTTCCTTCTCTCTAGTATATTTGTATTTTTAACTTGTAAAAAATATCTTATATATGCAATATTGCCCATATTCATATTTTATATGAGGTTTCACTATGTTATACAGCCCCATGTTACATTTTTTGGCTTTCCTTATAGTAATATACATGACCTTAGACTTACCCTTTCAATCACTGTCATACCCATATAATAGCTCTGCTATTAACACATAGTTTGATGTGCTTTCAACATTTCTATTTATTTCCAGAGATTAAGCCAACCTTTTATGAATTCTGCACAGATAACTCTCAGTTTTCCATTCTCTACCCTCATTCTATTTTCTGGTTACCAAATTTCTAACTATTAATTCCATAAGTTTACATAATATATTTAGTTCATTACAGCACAATCATACAGTATCTGTCCTATTGTGTCTGGCTTGCTTCACTCAGCATAATGCCCTCCAGATTCATCCATGTTGTCATATGCTTCATGACTTCATTTCTTCTTACTGCTACATAATACTCAATTAGGTGTATATACTACAATTTGTTTATCCATATATCAGTTGATGGACACCTGGGTTGTTTGCAACTTTTGGCAATCATGAATAATGCCACTGTAAACACCAGTGTACAGATGTCTCTTCATGTCACTGCTCTCAGTTCTTGTTGGGTCCTGTGGCAAGTCTATATTCAACATCTTTAGGAACTGCCAAACAGAACTCCACTGTGGCTGTACCATTCTACATTCCCACCAACAGTGGATAAGAGTTCCTATCTTTCTATATCCTCTGCAACATTTACAGTTTTCTGACTTTTTAATAGTGGCCAGTGAAATGATGTCCCATTGTAGTTTTGATTTGCATTTCCATAATCACTAGTGATATTTACCATTTTTTCATGTGTTTCTTTGCCATTAGGAATTCTTCTTTGGACAATTGTCTTTTCAAGTCTTTTGCCCATTTTTAAATTGGGAGTTTGTCTTTTTTATTGTTGAGTTGTAGTATCTCTTTATATATCATGGCTATTAAACCATTATGGGATATGTGGTTGCCAAATATTGAACAGGAAATATAGAAATATTGAACAGTTGACTGCCTTTTCACCCTTTTGACAAAGTCCTCTGAGGTGCAAAAGTGTTTAAATTTGAGGAAATCCACTTATCTATTTTTTCTTTTGCTGCTCATGCCTTGGGTATAAGGTTTAAGAAACTACCGCCTACTATAAGAACTTGATTGTGTTTTCCTACATTTTCTTCTAAGAGTCTTATGGTAGTTGAATTTATATTTAGGTCCTTGATACATTTTGAGCTAATTTTTGTATAAAGTATGAGATAGGGTCCCCTTTTTTTCTTTTGAATATGGTTATCCAGTTCTCCCAGCACTATTTGTAGAACAGACTGTTCTGGACCAGCTAGGAGTGCATGAAGTATGAAATCTGTTAATCAGTTTGGGTAGGATTGACATCTGAATGATATTTAGTCTTCTAATCCATGAACAAGGAATGTTCTTCCATTTATTTAAGTCTTCTTAAATTTCTTTTGCAATGTTTTATAGTTTTCTGAATACAGGTACTTTATGTCCTTCATTAAGTTTATTCCTAAATATTTCATTCTTTTAGTCATTATTATATATGGAATTTTTTTCTGATTTCCTCCTCAGATTGCACATCAGTAAGTATAGAAATGCTATGACTTTTTGTGTGTTAATCTTGTTTCCTGGCACTTTGCTGAACTCTTCTTTTACTTCTAGTAGCTTTGTTGGGGATTTTTCAGGAGTTTCTAGATATAGGATACTATTATCAGTAAATAGTGAAAGTTTTACTTCTTCCTTTCCTATTTGGGTGCCTTTTATTTCTTTATCTAGCCTAATTCCTGTAGCTAAAACTTCTAGCACAATATTGAATAACAGTGGTGACAGTGGGCATCTTTGTCTTGATCCTGATCTCAGTGGGAAAGTTTCTAGTTTTAACAAATGTACAAAGCTAGCTGTAGGTTTTTCACATATGCAGTTTACCTTGTTGAGAAAACTTCCTTTTATTCCTATAGTTTGGAGTTGTTGTTTTTTAATCAAGAAAGAGTAGTGTATTTTTTCCAATAGCCTTTTCTGCATCAATTGAGAGATACATTTGATTTTTCTTCTTCAATTTATCAGTGTGGTTTATTACACTAATCGATTTCCTTGTGTTGAACAACCCTTGCATGGTTGGGATAAAACCCACTTGAAATGTGGTATATAAATTTTTAATGTGCTTCTGGAATTGCTTTGCAAGTATATTCTTGAGGAATTTTATATTTATATTTATTAGTTATTGATCTGTACATTTCTTTTTTTAAAGTGTCTTCATCTGTAATTTGATACTATGGTGATGTTGGCTTCCTAGAATGAGTTTGGTAGCATTCTTTCCTGTTAAAATTTTTGGAAGCACTTGAGCAAGATTGGTATTAGATCTTCTTTGAATGATTGGTAGAATTCACCTGTTAATCTCCCTGGCCCCACACTTTTCCTCTTTGGGAGGTTTTCGATGACTGCTTCAATCTCTTCACTTTTGATTTGTTTATTTAGGTCTTTTATTTCTCCTAGGGTCAGTGTAATGGGTCCATGTTTTTCTAGGAATTTGTCCATCTAGTCCACATTGTCTAGATTTTTGGCATACGGTTGTCCATTGAATTGTCTTGTGATCTCTCTTATTTCTGCTGGGTCAGTGGTAATGTCCTCCCTCTCATTTCTGATTTTATTTGTGTCTTCTCTCTTTTTTTTCCTTTGTCAAGCTAGCTAAAGGTTTGTCAATTTTTTTGATCTGCTCAAAGAAACAACTTTTGGTTTAGTTGATTCTATTTTTTTTTAATTTTTAAAAATTTATTGAAGTTGTATCACTCATACATAAACACACATTAGACAATAAGTGTATAGTAATAGTTGCCAACTTACAAAACACACATACATAACATCATTCAGAGCTCTTATACCTCACCCTACAACCAATATCTTCCATTATCGTGAAGCTTTTTTTTCCCTATCTGGTTGTGTCATTGTCTTTTTTTGGTGTGTTGCTTCGCCGTGCAGGGGCCTGCACCTCTCCGCACTGCGCAGGTCTAAGATGTCTTTTTTCTTTTTTTTTTTTTTACCAGGACATCCTGGAGATCAAACCCGGGTCCTCTATATGGGAAATGGGAGTTCAATTCCTTGAGCCACAGCCACTTCCCTAAATATTTTTAACTAATGATTAAAGAGCATCCTCAAAATATTACTACAAAAGTATCTTTCATTTAGTATATTCTTCCCCCAAACCACCCATATTACAATTATTATTATTTCATATCATTTATATATGAACATACATAAACAATAAGTGTATAGTTGAAGTTGTAAACTTAGAAAGCAAACATGCATAATATCATACAGGGGTCCCATACATCAACCCACCATCAACACCTTGCATTGTTGTGAGACATTTATTACAAATTATGAAAGAATATTGCCAAAATGTTTCTACTAATTATATTTACCTTACATTTGGTGTATTTTCCCCCAATCCACCATATGATTATTTTTTAAATATATTTTTATGACAGTATTTGTAAAATTACCAAAAAATCATGCACATGTAGAGAATTCTCATACAACACCCCTCTATCAACACACCACACTGTAACAGATTATGAGATAATATCATCAGACTATTACCAGGTCCGTAGAGTATATTTGGCACACTTCCTCCATACTCCCCCATTATCAATGCAATATACCTTTGGCATAGATACATGTATATTATATTATTACCGTTGACCACAGTCCATAGGTTACTCCAATTGTACTTTTCCCGTGCTCTTTCACATTCCCACTGCCCTGCAATAGTGATGTTCATCTGCTCTAGCTCACTAAGGAAACTCTTGCATCTGTAACACCAACCACAATTTTCATCCAGCTCTGGATTTACTGTGTTGTTCAGTCTCTAACTGTTCTCTAGCTTTCTTTCAACTGGCATTTACATCCCTAGACTACCTTTTCAGCCATATTCCCAGTAATAAACCAGCTATTACTCACTATAAGGTGTTACCATCAACACTATACATTTCCACACTTTTAGAGTAAAGTTAATTAAAACTTCTACATACATTAAACATCAGTAGTCCATCTCAGTCCTTCTCTTATATCCTCTAAGAATCCATCACCTGCCACAAAGACTTGAAGATATTTTCTTACATTTTCTTCTAAACTCTTTAAGGTTCTTCCTTTTATATTTAGGATTTTATCCATTTTGAGTTAATTTTTGTATAAGTTGTGAGATAGGGGACCTCTTTCCTTCTTTTGGCTATGGATATCCAATTCCCTCAGCACCATTTGTTGAATGGACTGTTCTGCCTGAACTCGGTGCATTTGACAGATGTGAGGATCTATTTCTGACCATCAAGTTGGTTCCATTAGTCTTTATGCCAGTACCATGCTATTTTTTATCACTATAGCTAGGTAATAGGATTTAAAGTCCAGAAGTGAGAATCCTCCAACTTTGCTTTTCCTTTTTAAGATGTTTCTGGCTATTCAGGATCCCTTTCTCTTCCAAATTAATTTGAAAATCATGTTTTCCATTTATTTTTAAAATGCTGATGGAACTTTTTTGGGATTGCATTGAATCTGTATATCAATTTGTGTAGAATTTACATCTTAATGATATTTAGTCTTCCAGTCCATTAGCATGGAATATTCCTCCAATTATCTAGGTCTCTTTTGATTTCTTTTAACAATGCATTGTAGTTTTCTGAATACAAGTATTTTACATCATTGGTTAAGTTTATTCTTAAATATTTGGGTTTATCTGTTATATTTTATTTTCACCACTCTTTTGACACTTTTAGTTACTTTTACTGATATAATCTTCATTTCTAGACTCTCTTCCAAATCTCTCCTTTCCTTTCTTTTCAGACTGTGGCACACCCTTTAATATTTCTTGCAAAGCTGGTCTCTTGGTTTCAAACTCTCTCATTTTCTGCTTATCTGTGAAAATTCTAAACTAACCTTCAGTTTTGAAAGACCATCTTGCTGGATATTAAGATTCTTGGCTGAAAGTTTTTCTTTTGCAGTTATCTTAAATATATTATACCATTGCATTTTTTGTCTTCATGGTTTCTTATGGGAAATTGGCACTTAATCTTACTAGGTATCCTTTATATGTTATGCATTGCTTTTCTCTTGCTGCTATTAGAATTTTCTCTTTGTCTTTGGCATTTGACATTCTGATTAGTATGTGTCTTGGAGCTGGTGTATTCAGATTTATTTGGATGGGAGTAGGTTGTGCTTCTTGGTCATGGATATCCATGTCCTGCAATTGGGTTGAGAATTGTCTACCATTATTTCTTCAAATATTCCTTCTGCCCCTTTTCCCTTCTTTTCTCCTTCTGGTACACCCATGATATGTATGTTTGCACATCTCTAGCTGTCATTTAGTTCCCAGACATGTGTAATAATGCAAGTCATGCAGGCCTAGACTGTAGGTGCTTCATGCCCCTTTCTCCCCTACCTGTGGCAGGGATGGAGCTGCTGGTGTGAGCAGCAATCTATGCCATGAGGTTCCAAAACAAACTCACTTGCCCCAGTTTACTTCTGACTATTCAGTTGGTGTCATCTGTATGGACCTTTTTACTCAGAGAGGCTGGTGCAGGGTCCACCAGCTTCCTCACTGCTAGAGGTGGGGCCGAAGCCTAGGCTAGGCTGCATGCCATTCTGGGTGAAAGAAGCAGGTTCCTACCATCACTGTGATTTTCAGTCAGTCCAGCTTCCCCTCATGCTGGAGGCAGAGTCAAAATGGTGGCTATAGGCCTCTTTCCAACTTGTACAGATTCAAACTTCACCTGTTCTTAGGGTTATACTTTAGCCAGCTGAATTTACTAATCAGTAGCTGAAGTAGGTGGCCAACCATCTCTTCCATCCATGTATTTGGGAAATGGAGCTTCCAATTCCAGCCACAGAATAGCTCCTGTGGAAGCTTGTGCTGCCAGAGTAGGACAATCACTGGCCTCCACAGTGTGGCCTTTGTTTTCTCAGAGAGGCTGGCACAGGTCCTCCTAACTTCCTCTCTGCTAGAGGTGGAGCTGGGGCTTATGCTAGAGCTGCAGTCTATCTGGATGAAAAGAAGCCAGTCTCTACCAGCACTGTGATTTTCTGTCTACTCCCCTTCCCCTTGTACCAGGAACAGAGCTAAAATAATGGCTACTGGCCTCTTTCTGACTTGAATAGTTTCAAACTTTAGCTGTTCTTAGGATTATAACTTAGCCCATTGAATTTATTAATCAGTAGCTGAAGTTGGTGCCCGAAGAGTCTTCCTCCCCCTTTTTTTGGGAAGTGGAGCTCCCAATTCCAGCCACAGAATAGCTCCAGAGGTGGCTGTGCTGTGTGGAGAACGGGCACCAGACTCCATGGTGTAGAGTGCTCTATCTGCAAATCCTTTCTGCAGATGGGCAGTCTCCTCATTCGTTTCATTACAGGATTTTTCAGGATGCTCTTCTAGTCTCCTGGATCCTCCAAAGAGATACTTTAGATAAATCTGGGTGATTACTAACTGCCTTGTAGCACAAGCTGATTCTAGGAGCCCCTTACTCTTCCACCATCTTGCTGGTTGTACTCTATTAGTTTTTGTTCTTGATTTCATTTATTTCTGCTCTGATCTTTACTATTTCTTTCCTTCAGCTTAGTTTCAGGTTAGTTTGCTATTCTTTTTCTAGTTCTCCTAGGCATGCAGTTAGATCTTCAAATTTAGTTCTTCATACTTTTTTAATGTAAGCATAGAGGGCTATAAATTTCCCTCTTTGCTCTGCCTTTGCAGTGTCCCCTGGGTTCTTTGTTTTATTTTGTTTTTCCACTTTTTAAAATTAATATTAATAGATCATAAAGAACATTACATTAAAAAACATAAAAAACATAAAAAACATAAGAGGTTCCCATATACCCCACTCTCCACCCCCCACCCCATCATTTTTGTAAATTTTATTTTTTTAAGATATATACATCACAAAAAAAAGTTACATTAAAAAATATATGAAGGTCCCCATATACCACCCCCACCCTCCCAACCCACTCTTCCCACACCAACAACCTCCTCCATCATTGTGGCACACTCATCATACTCAGTGAGCACATTTTGGAGTGCTACTGCACCATATAAATAATAGTTTACCTGTAGTTCACACTCACCCCCACTACATTCAGTGGGTTATGGCAGGATATATAAAGTCCAGCATCTGACTTTGCAATATCATTTAGGACAACTCAAAGTCCCCAAAATGCCCTCACATTACATCTCTTCTTCCCTCTCCCTGCCCTCAGCAACCACTGTGACCACTTTCTCTACCTCAATGCTACAATTCCTTTTATTTTTTATAGTTGAATATTAGTAAGTTCACTCTAATCCATATTTTATTCCTCCACTCTGTGGACCCTGGGATGATGATATCCACTCCACCTCTAGATCAAGAGGGGGTTTAGATCCCACATGAATGATGGATGCAATTCCTCTGCTTGCAGTTGTTGGCACTCTTGATTCCCTGGTGTGGTGGTTGACCATCTTCACCTCCCTATTAGCTTACCTGGGTAAGTCCAACGAACCAGAGGGTAGGAGCTGCAACTTTGCTGAAGCTCAGGGCACAGCTGGCCCAGTCCAGAGATTCAAGTCCCCTGAGTATGCTCCATTCCTAGTGCCAACCACAGATTCAGTAAAAGTGATAGAAGATTTATCACATCTTGTCTTATGACCTAACTTATGGTCTATGCTAGAGAAGGATCCATGAGCACTTGAAAAGAATGTATATACTTGTGTTAGGGATGCAAATTGCTATAGATGTCTGTTAGCTCTAGTTCACTTATCATATTATTCAAACTCTCTATTTATCCTTTGTCCAGATGTTCTATCCAATACAGAGAGTGGTGTATTGAAGTCTCTAACTATTATTGTAAAGACATCTACTTCTCCTTCACTTCTGCCAGTGTGTACCTCATGTATCTTGGGGCAGTCAGGTTAGGTGCATAAATATTTATTTTAGTTATTTCTTCTTGGAGAACTGCCCTTTTTATTAATATATAATGACCTTCTTCAGCCCTTAAAACAGTTTTGCATTTAAAATCTTGTTTGCCCAATATTAGTATCACTACTCCAGATCTTTTTTGGTTACTATTTGCATGGAATATCTTTTTCCAACCTTGCACTTTTAACCTGTTTCTGTCCTTACATCTGAGGTGAGTGTCCTTTAGACAGCATATAGATGGCTCATTTTTAAAATCCATTCTATCAGTCTATGTCTTGTGATTGGGGAGTTCAAGCCATTAACATTCAGTGTCATTACTGTAAAGGCATTACTTACTTCATTCATTTTGCCCTTTGGCTTTCTGTTGTCATCATACTATTGTCTCTCTTTTTACCCTTTAATCTACCATTCTTAAAAATCATCATTTCTACACTTTTCTCCAAGTATCTCATCCTTGGTTTTCCTTTTCTGGTTGCAGCACTCCCTTTATTATTTCTTGTAATTCTGGTATTTTGGTAATGTATTCTATCAGTTTTTGTTTATTTTGGAGTCCTTGAACTCACTCTCATTTTTTAGGGACAGTTTTGCTGGAGACAGGATTCTTGGCTGGCAATTTTTCTCTTTTAGTACCTTGAATATATTATACCACTTTCTTCATGCCCCGTGGTTTCTGCAAGTGGTTGGCACTTAATCTTATCTCTGTGATGCTTTCCATTCTCTTGATGTTTTCAGAATCCTCTCTTTATTGCTGATATTTGTCATTCTGAATAGTAGGTCTTCAGATAGGCCTACTTGAATTTATTTTATTTGGAGTTTGTTGTCCTTCTTGGATATTGATATTTATGTCTTTCAAAAGCATTGGGAAGTTTTGGGTCTTTATTGCCTCATACATTCTTTCAGTCCCTTTCCCATTTTCTATTCCTTTCAGGACACCAATGTGCATATGATTGTGCATACTGTATTGTCATTCGATTCTCTGAGACCCTGTTCCATTTTTTTTCCATTCTCTTCCCTTTCTGGTCTCCTATCTTTTCCAGTTCATATGTTCTGTCCTCAAAATCACTAATTCTGTCTTCAATTAAATCAAATCTGCTCTTATGTGCCTCTAATATAGTTTTAATCTCATCCATCATGTCTTTCATTCACAGAAGCTCTGTTACTTTTCTTGGCAGGCTTTCAAATTGTTCTTTATGCTCACCCAGTGTTTTCTTAATATCACTTATCTATCATATTTTCTTTCAATTCTTTGAATTGACTTAGGAGAGCTGTGTGGTTATCACTGATTGTTATAAATCCTACATCTCTTCAGGATATTTTATTTGTTCTTTTGGCTGGGGCATCTCTTCCTGGTTCCTAGTATGGTGTATTAGTCAGCCAAAGGGGTGCTGATGTAAAATACCAGAAACTGATTGGTTTTTATAAAGCATATTTATTTGGCATAGAAGGTTACAGTTACCAGGCCATGAGTGTAAGTTACTTCCCTCACCAAAGTCTATTGCCATGGGCTGGAGCAAGATGTCTGCTAATGTCTGCCAGGGTTCAGGTTTCCTGGATTCCTCTTTTCCTGGGGCTTATTTCTTTCTAGGCTCAGCTCCTTTGTCTTCTCCACAAGGTCAGCTGTAGACTATGAGGCTCTCTAGACTTTGTCTCTTTCCTCAAGGCCAGATGTAGACTACCAGGTGACCAGCTCTGCCTCTCTCCCCAGGGTTTGATTCTCTCTGGGATCAGCTGCTCTGCTCCTCTTTGTGCTTACTTCCCAGGCTATAGATCAAAATTCCAACTAACTTCTCTGCTCTGCCATATTTTCTCTGTGAGCTCCCGCTCATCAAGTGGGTGGGAACTCAACATCCTACTGACATTGCCCAATCAAAGCCTTAATCATTATTTAATCAAGTAAAAGCAAAAGCTCTGAGTCCAATATACTCTAATATGCCTGGAGGGGCAGACCAGTTTACAAACATAATCCAATATCTATTTTTGGAATTCATAAACAATATCAAACTGCTACTTATGGTGTAATTTTTTGCTCATGTCTAGGCATTCAAATATGGTGGTGAATTTACCCTGATGGCCAATTTCTCTCTCTTGCTTATTGTTTGTTTGTTTGTTTCACAGCTCTTCTTTGATATTTTGTTCAACTTATCCTAAATCTTTATATTTTTCCAGCTTAAGTTATTAAAATTGGGCCAATGACTCACTAATATGTGCAGATTTTCTCTCAGGAGTTCAGGTTAAGAGAGTCCTCTAAAAGCAGTTTTTCTCTGTGCAATTTCCAGACCAGCCAGCAGATGACTCTTGTCAATGCATCTTTCCATGGAGGTTTTTCTTTCAATCTCTGCTTTCCTGACTCCCCCTCCCTCTTCCCTTGAAACAGCTGACAGAGATGAAGATGTCTGTACCTTGATAAGTCTGCTCAGTGAGATAGGGATTTTACCCCAGCTTATTATCTTGGGTGGCAGAGAGGGGAGTCCTTCTGGGCCACAGTGGGGGTTTGGTAACTCATGTTTGTTGTTCTGGGTTCTTGGCCTGTCTGTCCCTCACCCTTCTGGGAACAGTGTAGCACTGTCCTGGTCCACTGACCTCCAAAGCAGTCCTTCACACAACTTTTGGCCCTTTCACCATTGTTTTTGTGAGAGAGTTATAACCCGTCTGCCTACTCTAATGCCATCTTCTTGGAACCACCCTTTCTTTGGTTTTAATTTTGTTTTTTTCTACTACCATTAGTGTTTTTGTTTCCACTGAGTTATTTGCATTTTTTCTTTGTTTGTTTTGGCTTCTATTTTCATAGAAATGCCTCCCTAAAGGTAATTCTTAGCTACTAATTCATGTTTAGGAGTGAATTATTTAAAATCTAACTGGCAGATTGTTATACAAAGGGTGGATTGCCAACTGATGGACTTTGCTGGAGCTGTCAGTGTCTCTGTTTTCCTCTGAGAAGGACACTGCACTCAGAGAGGCATGCAGGCATGCTCCACTTTCCTTTTTTAACATAAATTTTCTTGGAGCCATGTGAGTAAAGGATATAAAGAGTTTCCCTGTTCATTACACACAATTTCACCTAATTCCTGTGTTTTCAATAAAAGACTCCAACCCCTTGGTTATACATATTACTTTTCAGATTACAGTTTTTCTGTGTCAACTTTTCTAGGGATAAACTTTCAATCTTTCCCTGAGGTGGGGAAAATGTAGTTTCACCTGCCTATGTGACATGGAGAAAGGGATATTTTTTAAAGATTTATTTTATTTATTTCTCTCCCCTTCCCCTCATTACCTACTCTCTGTGTCCATTCACTGTGTGTTCTTCTGTGTCTGCTTGTATTATCCAGTGGTACTGGGAATCTGCATCTCTTTTTTGTTGCGTCATCTTGCTGTGTCAACTCTCCATGTGTGCAGCACCACTCCTAGGCGAGCTGCACTTTTTTTTTCATGTGGAGCAGCTCTCCTTGTGGGGCGCACTCCTTGTATGTGGGGCACACTTACTCACTGACACCCCTGCATGGCACAGCACTCTTTGTGTGTCACAGCATTGTGCATGGACCAGCTTACCACATGGGTCAGGAGGCCCTGGGGATCAAACCCTGGACCCTCCATATGGTAGGCAGATGCTCTATCAGTTGAGCCCTCTCCACTTCCCAAGAAAGGGATTTAATGGTGAGGTTGCATTCGTGAACATTTGCAACAAATACCTAGTGATACTCTGAAAGAAAACAGAGAAATATTTTTAATTTATGCATCTTCCATTGTTCTGCAATATTAAAGGCAAGGGTATATACATCGAATGGCTTTTCTTATTTTCTCTTTTGGCCTTCCCTTTTTCTTCTATCCCTGTTCACCTCCAAATGACAGTCTCTACTTTATATAAGGCATTGGTTGATAAAATAAATGGGAAGAATATTTATCTTGATTTATCACTTATCTGCTTTTTTTCTTTAGTGAAGCAATTACTGTGTGATAACTATTAGAAAGCCTAAAATCAAAAACTCAAATATGAATGGAAGAGAAATTTTCTCTTTTTGCAGAGTATTGAAACCTTCCTAAATACATGGGGGCAGGGGGAACACATCAGGATACAAGACTCAAATCATTCCAGAACAGCTATTTTGAACTTGACCAGATCAATTCTGAAAATAAAAATCAATATGGGGAAGGGATGTGGTTCAAGTGGTTGAGTGCTTGCTTCCTACATGGGAGATACTGGGTTCAGTCCTCAGTGCCTCCCGAAAACAATAAGGCAAATAACAGGCAAACAAATGAAAAAGCCAGCTCAGGGGAACCTATGTGCCCAGTGGTTGAGTACCAGGTTCCCACATACAAGTCCCGATTCAATTCCCAACCCCGGTACCTCAAAAACAACCAACCACCCAAAAAAACCAATATGGTTCATTAATGCTAAAAATAATTATTCTAACAGTCACCTATGCTTAACAGCTTAAAAGTAAACAGAAGCAAAGTTTTATTAATTCATAAATTTATAGAAGTTATGTAATTAACAACACCCTCTGCTGCTTAAATATTTAAAACACAGGAGGATTTCTAATAACATTTCAGAGGAACAAGATTATTATTATTAAAGAAGTAACCCAATTCAATGAGAGGTTGACCCCTGGAAGTAGAATTATATGAAAACAGGGCTTATCTTTATTACATTGGTGACTAGCTATTAGTTTTCTAGGAATTTTTGTCGCTGAAAACAATGCACTGACCAAAACATACCAGTAAGTACAGATAAGACCAACAGTATTTTAAACACATCAAAATCATATTCCATATGAATATATACAGTTGTTCTCTCCCTCTATTTTGGCTCAATTTTTTCTTTCAACCACATGACATGAACATCTCCTATTTAATATGGTTTTTTTTTTGCCCTTATTCAATCAACAGCCATTTATTAAGCATCTACTATATAATATTAGCCAGGTACTACTGCAGAATGAAGCTAAGAGCTCTACCATCTAAATGGATAAGCCCCTCTTTTTACCTTTTCATGTCACATTTACATTAACATGAAATGCTGGAAGAAGAAAAGTGTGATTGCTCATTTGGTTTAAGGCATTATGTTTCCAGAAGGTCTTTGTTCACATGAAAGCATTTTCTGAAGAAAACATTTTGTAGGTAATAATGGGAAAGTGCTAAAACAAAATGCCTCTAACGTAAAACTGAACATTTCTCTTTACTGAAGATTTGGATCCTTGTTAAACACAACTAGATTTAGCAATTCTAATAGAGCAGCTTTGAATTTGAAAGCTTAAAAGTAAAAATACTACATGTAGCATACTAATATGAATTTGCTAAGTTTACTTGTGACACCCATGGAAAGTAGTAAACAGAGTCCCAAAAGAATTGTATAGAACTTGTGAGCCCAAGGGTCAAGAAAATTCCCAAATATGTACATGTGTACTGAAGAGGACAAGCCTTGGAGGGCATTATAGTGGAGGTCTTATGTAGCTGGAGGGCATCAAGGAAACACTAAAATGTGCGGGGACTTCTGAAGAAGAGAGGAGGGTGTGATCCTAAAAGAAGTTAAAAAGTAACAGTTTTAATTAGTGTGGTCCCTTCATTAGACAGTTCTCTATCCAATAGAAGAAAATAAGAAACTTACTGTTAAAGAAAATGAATCTCAGAGTATAATTAAATCACCTACAGAAGTTAGCTAGAAAGTTTTCGAGAAGATCTGGGCACAAGTAAAATCTACTAATGAAGGGATATCCAAACTAAGGATTTTGAAATGCCTTAATGCATTTCAGAATCTTTTTTGAAAGAAACATCTGTTATCCAAGGTACCTAATACTTTCTGGATAAATGACCACAGATATCTGACTGTTAGTTGATTTTATATTTATCAAATTTCCATAAATTCAGTACAGTTTTAGGCATGGATAATTAGAATATTTTAATTCATATTTGTCTAAATGACCAAAATGTAAATTTCGGTGACAGTGTGAGTCACAGTTTTTCCAGGACGCTATTTTTCTCTAATGGTTTTACTGATATCAAATATCTTTTTTAATAAATTGTATTTTCTGAGTTCTAATCTAAATCTCTTTGCTAGAATGCGTAAACCCAAAAAGAGCTCTTGAGATACAAGAGCTTTAAATCAATGTAGATCAACACCTGTCCAAGCAACCACAGAAAATTTTAATTATGACTATGATGGCGCTGGGAAAAAACTATACAAAAATGATACCATTTATCTGTATCAGTAAATAAAATTCCAGGTATCTCTTCATCTAAAATTTCTGACTAGGTCGATACCCTTATCATCAGGCACATCCCTATGTAGCTCCCACACAGTTGACAGGCTGCACATATCTGCATGAGTTTGGATGAATATTCTGTCCCTCACTGAAACAGTTCTCTGAGGAGAGGTTTATTTCCGCTCTGTATACCACTGAAATACTAGAGCCTAGCATAGCTGGTACTGCACAATATTTACAGAAGATAGTGAATTTATAGTTTAAGAAAATACCTTGAAAATGACTGTATTAGTCAGCCAAAGGGGTGCTGATGCAAAATACCAGAAATTGGTTGGTTTTTATAGAGGGTATTATTTGGGGTAGGAGCTTTCAGTTAACAGGCTGTAAAGCGTAAGTTACTTCCCTCACCAAAGTCTATTTCCACATGTTGGAGCAAGATGGCTGCTGACATCTGTGAGAGTTCAGGCTTCCTGGTTTCCTCTGGGTTCAGCTCCTCTATTTTCTCCACAAGGTCAGCTGTAGACTATGAGCCTCTCTAGACTTTGCCTCTCTCCACGAGGTCAGCCAGGTGAACGGCTCTTTCTCTCTCCCCGGGGTTTCTGCTGTGTCTAAGGAGCCGTCTCTAGTCCTCTGTGTTCTTCTCCTGGCTCAGGCCCTCTCTTTCCAAGGGCTTGCTTCTCTTTCCTCCATGTGCTTACTTCCTGGGTCTCCAGTTTAAGACTTCAGCATCAAACTCCAACATCAAAACTCCAACATCCAAAACCCTCAACTCTGTCCTTTGCCATGTCTTTTATCTGTGAGTCTCCACCCACTAAGGGGTGGGGACTCAACGCCCTAATGACATGGTCTAATCGAAACTTAATTACACTCAGATACAGACCAGATTACAAACATAATCCAATATCTCTTTTTGAAATTCATAATCATATCAAACTGCTATACTCCACCCTCTGAATTCCAAAGACATTACAATATTAGAAAAAACCTTAAATCAGTAACAATGCAAGTACTAACTCATATCACAATCAATTTAAAGAAATACAGTTTGTCCTGGGGCAAAGTTCCATCTCCTATAGACCTCTGAAACTCAGAAAACAATTTATCTCTTTCCAATACACAAATGGACAGACAAATGATAAACATTTTCATTACAATAAGGAGAAATTAGAAGGGAAGCATGAGTCTCAGGACCTCTACAGTTCAGTAAGCCTGCAGGGCATCCTCCATCAATTTTAGTCTGAGAGTCATTCTTAAGATGATGGTTTCTTCTCCTTGGTGCCTTATGGGAACCCACCCTTTCCACATGCTTGCCCAATGGCCATTTTCTTGGCTGCATCTTCATCAAGTATCTGGGTGTGGACCAAGCTCTAGACCTCATCCTCCAAGAGTGTTGGGGTGATTGCCACACCATATCCAAGCTTTGCGCTAGAGTTTTAAGCCCCCTAGTACAGATACATGAAGAAAACATTCCCCCTAACCTTTGGCATACAGGCTCAACCCACTCAGAGCAAGGAGTTGTCCACCTGTCCTTCCATAACCTTTGGCATGCAGGTTCAACCCTCTCAGAGCAATGAGTTGACCACCTGGCCTTCCCTAATCCATGAGGGACAGGTCCACCACTCTCAGACCTGTGGGGTGTTGACCTTAAGTGCCATAATTCTTGGAGAATGTGCTCCACCTTATCTGTACCCTGGGGCAGCAAAATTCCCCCAGAACATTGGGTAGGAACACCCACCCTCTTCAAGCTGGTGGAAACTCACCCTTTCTGTACACAAGGGTGGAGTTCCTCTCTTAGCCCAAGGTGATGTATTAATTCCAGATCTCAGCTTCTATGGTTTTCCTCTTAAAGCTGTTTCTCCTTCAATATCTCCTTTCCATGTCCCTTTTAGTCCAAGCTGACAGTGGTTTTGTTCATACCACTCTCTCAAAAAGTTTGCTGGTTTAGCATGTAGGAAGCAGGGATCAAAGCCATAAAAAAGTAAGACTTTCCACAAGTCTTTCTGACATAACTGCATCTTCAATTCTGATTTACAAGTTCCAAGTTTAGTTAAGTCCTCCAGTGAGGCCCTTTCATCTGGGAACATGATTTCCAGAGGCTCGGAATTTCCAGAGTCAGTTTCTGTTTTCTTTGTGTCCAACAGTTCAGTCCTCTCATCTAGTATTTTGCTATAAGCTGCAAACAGATGCCAAGCCACATTCTCTGGGTTTACTTTGGAAATTCTTCAGCTAAATGCCCAGGGTTGCCATTTTCAAATTCTGCCATCCATAAAACACCAGGAGTTAATCTTGCTAAGTTCTCTGCAACTTTAAAATACGAATTGCCTTTCCTCCAGTTTTCAGTAATAGTTTCATCATTTACTTCTGAGGCATCATAAAAATCTCTTCAGCATCCACATTGCTATCAACAGTCTCTTCAAAGCACTGTAGGTGCTTCCAAGCATCTCACAACTCCTCCAAAAAATACCCCTTACCCATTTATAAAAACATTTCAGCATTTTGGTAATTGCAAAAGCACTTTCCCACTCCTCGGTACCAAATTCTGTATTAGTCAGCCAAAGGGTGCTGATGAAAAATACCAGAAATTGATTGGTTTTTATAAAGGATATTTATTTGGGGTTGGCACATCAAACTCCTATATCAAAACTCCAACATCAAAACCCCTCAACTCTGTCCTTTGCCATGGCTTTTATCTGTCCCAATGACATGGCCCAATCAAAGCCCTAACCATAACTTAATCATGCTCAGGTACAGACCAGATTACAAACATAATCCAATAACTATTTTTGCAATTCATAACCATATTAAACTGATAAAATGAGTTTAAAAAAGTGTTTAACCCAGAAGAACCATTTGTCTGTCCTGTGCATTTTCCCTCATCTTACTCTAAAATATTTGGTGATGAATTGCATGTTACTCTTCCAATAACCGAACATAGTCCCATAATCAACAGATTCCTGATATCTATAGTTGTGTAGGAGGGAAAAGAGGAATTTTAAAATTCACTGTCAATACCCCCATATTTCTAAAAAATGTCTTATATATTTCCCCAATTAACAGGCATGCTCTAAAACTGTTACAATTCTATTCACCCTTTTCCTTATACTCATTTCCTGCTAACACTGCCCTCTTACACTATCTCACCTGGTATCCCCTTTTGCACACAGATTTTTTTTTTTTATTGACTTTGTAATAATATTACATTAAAAATATATATGTGAGGTCCCATTCAACCCCACCCCCCCCACCCCACCTCTCCCCCCCCCCCCCCCAGCAACACTCGTTCCCATCATCATGACACATCCATTGGATTTGGTAAGTACATCTTTGGGCACCTCTGCACCTCATAGTCAATGGTCCACATCATGGCCCATACTCTCCTCCATTCCATCCAGTGGGCCCTGTGAGGATTTACAATGTCCGGTGATTGCCTCTGAAGCACCATCCAGGGCAGCTCCATGTCCCAAAGCCTCCACCTCTCATCTCTTCCTGCCTTTCCCCATACCCATCAGCCACCATGTCCACTTTTCCCAATCCAATGCCACCTCTTCTATGTGGACATTGGATTGGTTGTGTCCATTGCACCTCTATGTCAAGAGGAGGCTCAGATTCCACATGGATGTTGGATGCAATCCTCCCACTTTCAGTTGTAATCACTCTAGGCTCCATGGTGTGGTGGTTGTCCTTCTTCAACTCCATCTTAGCTGAGTGTGGTAAGTCCAATAAATCAGATTGTAGGTGCTGGAGTCTGTTGAGGCTCAGGACCTGGCTATCACATTGTCAGTCCAGAGATTCAAATCCCCTAAATATATCTTAAACCCCAACGTTAACTGCACCTCCAGCACATTAGCATGAAAGTCTTATGAAGGAAGATCCCATCTGAGTCCAGATTCATCACACATAAACACCAGTTCCAAAAAGGGGCCATCTGACCTGGTAGTTAACCCCATCGGCCATGACCATAACTCCCATGGGTCTCTTTAGCCCTCAAAGGAACCGATATCTGGAGGTTGTATCTGCTTTATCTGTCTCTCTGACTCTGCTCAGTTGTGCATGAGGGCAATCCTTCTGCCAGCCTCCAGACTCTTTTTTAGAAACTCGTAGCCATATAAACTCATTTCTCTTTTCCATTTCCCCCTTACTTTAGTTCAAACAGCATTTTAAAGTCATGTTATTTTATGTAGACAGGGATATTCTGCTGATCCACACTGAACCTTCCGTATAAGGTCATTTTCCAGTTGCATCATCAGTTGGTAGTTGATAGTGGTCCCTCGGTGCCAGGGAGGCTCATCCCCGGGTGTCATGTCCCACGCTGGGGGGAAGGCATTGCATTTACATGCTGAGTTTGGCTTCGAGACTGGCCACATTTGAGTAACATGAAGGCTGACAGGAGGAAATTCCCAGGCACAATGTTGCTCTAGGCCTTGTTCTTATTTTAGGCTTATTAGCTCACAAGCATAGTCATTAGCATCAGGGGCTCACCGTTGAACCCTCACTCCCTCCCGGTCCCCGCCGCTGTACCTGGGAGACTGTCGCTGCTCCCCTAGGGACCACGACAGAGCACCACTGGCCAGGAACCCAGTATCCCCCCTGCTGTGGTTTTTAATTGTTGCCACTATGAGTATATCCAAACATTACCATGCACCCTGGACATATGTTCTGTACAGCTCCCTGTCAGCCATATATCACCTGTCATTGGTATCCCATACCAGTATCCCTCCATTGCCATTGTTGAAACACTCTGTGATTCAGAACTCCCCGAAATTTGAAGCCCAATATAATGTCATGGTCCCTTACTAGGGAATGGCATATAGCGAGGGATTTAAAGGTTAGATAAAGAACTTGGATAAAGTTAGATAAAGAACTTAGATAAAGAATGTTGACTTGAAAAAATTCTACATCCTATCTTTTTTTTTTTTCCCCCCCCCCTAATTATTCAGCTTCTCTTCACAGGAGTCCTAGACCACAGCAATGCATATATATAATATACAGCACTCCCATACATCCCCCACAAAAACCTTTTTCCTTCCAGAGCAATACACTTACACCCTATTCACATCATATTTACTTAACGTGATGTACAGAGTCTGAGACATTAGGTTTCTAACAAGGTGACATCTGTGCTTACATTATGGTGCATACTTTAGGATACACAGTTCTTTACATTCTTAGTTATCCTATGTTTTACATTATGGTTTACATTATCAGTCTGTCATCTCCTATATGTTATGGTGTAATATTACATGTTTTATATCCATCCTTGTGTACTCTCAAGAAACTCCTCTCTTACCCCCCATTTACCTTGGTTCCACACATTTAACATCCATTTTCCCTTCCACCTTGGTGCCCACAGTGACAGCCAACCTCCGTTTCCTGAGGAGCCACTTCCAGAGATAGATGGAATAGTGTTCAGGGCCTAACTTGCTCAACTGCCCCAATGCCCTGGGAGCCACCCTTTCTCTCAAGGGATACAGTTCCCTCTATTTGGTGGCATCAGTCCTCCCCAGGATGTGGGTCCACCCCCACTCTCACTACTTGGGTTTCTACCCCATGGTGACACCCACTCTGGCAGAATGAGCATTTAGACATTCCCCAGGAGCCCGTCCTGCATCAGACCCTCCCCTCCGAGCATTCTAAACAGGTAACCCTCTTTATTATATTTTGATATGATTTTCTTGGCATTTTACTCTCCACCAACACCTAACCCTCTCCTGTGTTCGTATGCTACCCCTCCCTCCCCCCACTTTTGGGCAATGTCACCCATCCGTCCCTCCCCAGCCACCCTCAAACCCGCAAAGCCCCAACCAAAGGCAACCCCTTGCCCCCCTTTTATCTCTTCTTTGTGTTCATACTTACCACCATCTCGTCTTAAATTCCACCCCTGCAGACATCGGCTCATATCCTTCCTCCACCCTCCGATTTCCTGTAAGCCTACCGTTCAGTCTCTTGCTATCTAAGGCAGCTTGTTTATTTCATATCATTGAGGTCATGTAGTATTTGTCCTTCAATGTCTGGGTTGCTTCACTCAACATAAGATTCTCAAGATTCATCCATGTTATCACATGTGTTTGTAGTGTGTTTGTTCTTACAGCCGAGTAGTATTCCATTGTGTGTATATACCACATTTTATTGATCCACTCATCTGTTGATGGGCATTTGGGTTGATTCCAACTTTTGGCAATAGTGAACAATGCTGCTATGAACATTGGTGTACATATATCTGTTTGTGTCCTTGTTTTCAGTTCTGCTGGGTATATACCCAGCAGTGGTATTGCTGGGTCATATGGCAAATCTATGGCTAGTTTTTTGAGAAAACGCCATACTGTCCTCCAGAACGGTTGGATCCTTCTGCATTCCCACCAGCAGTGGATGAGTGCACACAGATTTTATTTCAATGCTCACTCTTTGCCTGGCTAACTGTTACCTGTTCACTTTCCATGTCTTGTTCTGAACATCTTTTTTGTGTACTCACATAGGTCACTATACTTCACCTATGAAAGTATGAGACATGCTGCATTTACCTGTTTGGGTTTATTTGTTTGTTATCTGCTGTGGCAATCCCCACATCACACTGAGAGGAGAACAATTCTACACTTGTGACCATCGAATCCTCAGTGCTTAAACTCAGTGCCTGCATCACAGGAGAGAGCTGATGAATATTTGTGGAATAATTGATTGAATGAGATAATGAATGAATGAATGAATGAATGGTGAATGGATGGATATATGAACTACTTTTCTTGTTGTTTTCTTTTGTTTTTTACTTTATTATAACTGCATTAACCTATGCAGAAGAATCAAGGTGACACATGGAGAAAAGTGCCATTTTTAGACTCCAATGCACAATGCAATTTTTATGTATGTGAAAAAATAATGATGTACCAAGATGGTTACGTTTTACCTTGCACGAGTAAAATAAAGAGGACTACTTATATAATCACCATTTAGATTAAACATTTTACCCATCTGGGTCTTTTTTCCAATTAGGAAGTAGCATTTTATAAGGGGGAAACATTGGCATTCTGACAAAGAAAGATAACACAGATGAGTATACTTGGCATCTTAATATCAAAGCACATTCAAATAGGATTTTAGGAAGTCTTTTATGTGAAAAGACTTTAATCCTAATGAAGTATTGGAGACTACATGCCTGGTTGAGAGTGCACTAAACTCAAGCCAGAAGATTTCCATCTTAGATGATTTATTAACACCAGGAAGTAAATCTTTGGAATTAAGGGATTAGAATATATTTTCAGGTTCTTTTTAGCTCAGAATTTTCATGGCCATTGTCCAAATAATTGTCAAAAATGTAGTAAGGGTCAGTACATGAGGAGATACATGTAAGATTCTCTGTGAACTAGGTATGGGACAAGACATCCCATTTCCCTTTGAAGACTTTGCAGTCTAGTTTTGGAGTAAGAGCATATACATTAAAAGATGCACTTTCATCAAATAATTCATTGGAAAACTACTTGGTGCCAGAAACTATAGTGGTGCACTTCCAATAAGGCATTATCCTTAAACTCAAGAGAATTTACAATTGAGGAAAAGGGGAAACATACAAATGCAAAAGTGTTCTGAAGCCTTTTATGGAATATAAAGGAATTCTGTATTATGTTGCTAATTTCTAAATATCTGATGGGCAGTCCAAAGTAGGATATAGTAAATAAAATCTGAATGGTGAGGAGAAAACAAGTATTTATTGAATGCCTACTATATGTCATGTACAATTTTAAACATGTTACATATATTAATGAATTAGTCCTTTGGATAAACTGCCACTTAAATGCCATTTTACAGATAATAAAACAGATTCAGAAAACCTATACAACTGCTAGGAAGTCAGACATGAAGATGTCTGATGTCTGAAGATGATGAAGTTCCAGAATGAGATCTTGGACTGAGGTCTTTCAGACCAAAATAGGTAAGAAATGAAGATACATATTTTTGGAGGGGTATTGGGAAAAGATTGAACCTGGCATACACTTTTAAAAAGGATAATTTTAGTTGAATTTTATTTTGAGATAATTTTAGATTCCTAAGCAGTTGTGAAAAATAATACCAAGAAACCCCAATTGTAATATCTTGAAACTCTATAATTCAATATCACAAACAGGATTTTGATGTTGATAAAGTCAAAATAAAAAAACATTTCCATCACCACAGAATGTAACATGTTGAGTTTTATGGCCATACCTACCTACACCCATTCCTTCTTAATCCCTGGCAAGTACTAATCTGATCTTTATTTCTATAATTTTGTCATTTCAATAATGTTATGTAAATGGAATCACAGACTACATAATATTCTGCACTTGGCTTTTTTCACCTGAGTTACTTCTCTGGAGAATTACCCAAATTGTTGCATTTTCATTCCTTTTTATTGCTGAGTCATATTCCAGGTACAGAGGTAATGGCTGTTTAATCATCCACTGAAGGTCATCTGGGTTGTTTCCAAGTTTGGGCATTCACCAATAAAACTGCTATAAACATTCACATACAGGCCTTGAGTGAACATAAGATTTCATTTCTCTAGATATATGCCCAAGAGTTCAATTGTTTGATTGTATAGTAGTTGCTATTTCAGAAACTACCAATCCGTTCTCCAACACAATTGCACCATTTTACACTCCCATTAACAATGAATGAGTGTTCCAATTTCTTTTCATCCTCTGTATTTGATATTGACTGGAGGTTTTATTTTAGCTATTCTGATAAGTATGTAGTGATAGCTCATGTGGTTCTACTTTGCATCTTCCAGATGGCTCATATGTTGAACTTCTTTTCATGTGCTTATTTGCTGGAGACAAATTAGTTTTACTTTCCTTCATCTGAGGATGTCTTAATTTCTCCTTAATTCCTGAAAATATTTTCATTAAATATAGCATTTTGGGTTGACAGTTTTGTTTCAGAAGTAAAGAAAAATGTGTCCTATTTCTTTCTTGCCTACATGGTTCCTGATGAGCTATCCATTCTCATGTGAATTGTTTTTCCTCTATAAGCAAAATGTAATTTCTTTCTCACTGCTTATAAGAATTTTTGTATTTTTCCCTCTTCCAGAAATTGACTATGATCTCTCTTAATGTGGATCTCTTTGGGTTTAGTTTGTTTGGGATTCACACAGCCTGTTTGGGTATAGAGTAATATTTTTCCTAGTTTGGAAACCCATTATTTTGTTGAATACTATTAAGTCCTGTGCTATTTCTCATCTTTCAGGACTCCAATGATGCAAATACTAGACTTTTAAAAAATCATTTCACCAGTCCTCAAGGCTCTGTTTTTCTTTTTCAGTCTATTTTCTTCCTTTCATTCAGATTGGCTAATTTCTGTTGTTCTGTCTTTCAAGTCCACTGATTATTTCCTGGATTGTTTCCATTTTTCAGTTTAGCCCATTCACATTTTTTTTTTCATTTCAGTTATTGTGTTTTTCAGTTCTAAATTTTCCACTTGTTTCTTCTCTGTATAGTCTATTTCTTTGCTGAAACTTTCTACTTCTTTGCTTGGAATTCTTATTTTTCATTTGTTTCAAGCATGTTCACAATGCTCACTGAAGTATTTTTATGGTGGTCATTTAAAAATACTCACCATATAATTATGGCATCTCTTGGTATCTGTAGATTGTCCTTTTTATTTCATCTTGAGATCTTCCTGGGATAAGGAGTAATTTTTTTATTGTGTCATGGACTTTTGGATATCATGCTATGAGAATCTGGATCTCATGCAAACACTGTTTTTGTTGGCTTCCTCAGATACCTTTCTGGAAGGAGATAATGTAACACTGCTTTATTACTGCCAGGTGAAGGTATTATTCCAGGTTACCTACTCAGCCTCCTCTCACACTACCTCAGCAGTGAGGATTGGGGTAATTCCTTACAACCTGGCAAGCGTGGAAGTCTATATACCCCATTCAGCCCTCTTAGCAGAGATGGGTATGGGACCATGTTTTATCCTGTGGTACTTGGTCACAGAAAGGAAACTCTGGGAACTCACCTCTGTGTCATTGTTTGAGTCCTAAAGTTCCTAGCTAGCCTGACTTCTCAACAACTTTCACAGTCTTTTTGCTTATTAGATACATACTATTCAGTGATTTTAGTTGTAATTAGTGGGTTAAGTTGGGCAAGAAACATTAAGACCATATTTCCAAAAGCAGAACAGGAACAGGGTTTAATTAGTGATAGGTGAGAAGGGAAAAGAACAATCCTGCTAAGAAAATTAAGTTTCTAAAAATTTGAAACTAAAATAGTGGTGGCATATTCTAGGAACTCTAGAGAAGACAGTTGCCTGCCCTTGGAAAATAGTTATCCCAAAGTGTTTCATCTTTTAAAATAAAGTGTTTCCTGATTATGAATTTGCTTTCAATCATCCAGGCAAAGTGAAAAAAAGAAATAATGATTCTCTGACTCAAAATGCCAGTTGATCTTTTTCTTTTTTAAAGATTTATTTATTTATTTCTCTCCCTTTCCCCCACCCCAGTTGTCTGTTTTCTGTGTCTATTTGCTGCATCTTCTTCTTTGTCCGCTACTGTTGTTGTCAGCAGCATGGGAATCTGTGTTTCTTTTTGTTGCATCATCTCATGTCAGCTCTCTGTGTGGGCGGCGCCATTCCTGGGCAGGCTGCACTTTCTTTCACACTGGTCAGTTCTCCTCACAGGGCACACTCCTTGCACGTGGGGCTCCCCTATGCTGGGGACACCCCTGTGTGGCAGGGCACTCCTTGCGTGCATCAGCACTGCACATGGGCCAGCTCCACACGGGTCAAGGAGGTCTGGGGTTTGAACCGCGGACCTCCCATGTGGTAGATGGACACCCTAACCCCTGGGACAAGTCCGCTTCCCATGATTTCCTTCTGAATCAACTCATTTATAGTCTAAGGGTCTTGATCCTAAATATGCAAAACATTTAAAATGCCCCATATGTATATGCATATACGCATATATTGAAACCTATTTATTTGTCCAGTAACCTCAAGTTCAGAGAATTCATCATATTATACCTCAGCCAGAAGAGTCAATTGTGTAAATATTCCAGGAGTCTTTCACTCTACATTTTGAATTTCTTTGACAAATCTGATTTACTAAAAAAAAAGGGTCATCATCAAACTACTTCTGAAAGAGATTGGGCAGATTAAGAAATAACTAGAATGCATGTAAGTGAAAATAATGCTATTATCAAATTTTGGGTGTTAGTGAAAGCAGCTTAAAAAGTTGCCATCAATATATGAAGATCATCCATGGTTAAAAAATGTGAGGTATAATGTTAAATTAATAATATTGTTAGAAAACCCTTCACGTTTCCAAACTCATTATTTCAGTAAATCCACATGATGGTGCTCAGACTAAATAATAAATATTAAGTACTGACTGCTGGCAGCTCTGGCCTCTGGCTTCAGAACTTCTAAGCTGTGTGGCTTCTGGAAAGTTGCCTAGCTTGCTCAAGTCTCTGAGCTCCAGTGTGCACCTCTGAAAAATTGGAACTAAGTGAAAACACAAAGTAAAAGATTATTTCAATACTGTTTGAGATCATTGTGCAACCTTGAGCAAGGTAAATTCTCAAAGGCTATGTTTCTTTAAATATGGATAAGCATCTATAGCTCGCAGGAATGTTAAAATATTTAATGAAATCTTATATGCAATGACTCAGTGCCTGGCATATAGTAAATTCTCAGTAAATGATCTTAATAGTTCTTATAATAAACATTATATCAGGTAGAAAATGAACAAAGAACACCTAGAAAGTTTTTAAGTTTAGTTCAATAAAATGAAAAATAAACAGATTTTTTTTGCCTATCAGCTAGTAAGATATTAAAAATTATATTTAAATGTTGACTATTGAATAAAGTAATGAGCAGGTTTTTACTCTACAGTTTGGTTTATACACAATTTTTTTAAATGTATAATTTGGCAATGTGCATAAAAGTTCTAAAAAAATGAACATTCTCTGACCACTCCAAGCCTTTCTCAGGAATTTATCTTAAGACATTTTCAAATGTCCAAAGATTTATGAACACATGCATGCTTATTGCGGTACTGATTATATATACAAAAATTAAAATAAACAGATTTTCAAAACTAGGCTTTATCAGTTAGAGTAGGGCAAAATCCTATAACTTTTAAGTAAACATAAAAAGTTATGATACATTCTAAGTGAATAAGCAGGTTGCAGAAAAGTATATACATTTGATGTAAGCCCAAGTTTCTTTAAAAAATAAGGAAGTGGAAACAACGTTTGGAAAAAAATATATCAAAATGTTAACAGGAATTTGAAGAGATATTTTTTATCTTTTCTTAGCCACAGTATCTAAACAAACTCAGTACGTATGTACATTTTAAAAATCAATAATATAAATGGGAATACATAATCCAAAAATAATCACATCAGTATATAAAGAGGTAATATCACCTGTTTGAATGAAAATTATCATTAATTTTTAATATATGTTAAAAATCTGTAAGTATTCACTATTATCTTATTATATAGCAGTCTTAAAATTACATGTGTTAAAAGGGAATAACTGATTTTAAATTATGTAATTCTGAAATAGTAGAACTGAAGGAACCTTGGCTATGATTTAGTCCAGTAACCTAACTTTATAGAGGAGGGCACTGAACTTAAAGTTCTGTGACAAACCAGTGTCTAGAATCAAGTAGTCTGGCTTTCAGTCCATTGCCCTGCAAAAAAGAATTGCTTTTCAAAGTGCACCATATTGAGTGTATAAATTTATGTACCATATTGTGTGTATAAATATATATTTGCTGCACATATGTATTCATACAAATTTTTAACCTGACCCTAGTAGAACAGGAAATCTTCTATGAGCTCCTATCAGGAACTATATATTGTAGAAGGGGCAATATTTAGGCATCCCTACAAGTCTTTATTGCCACAGAAAAAGATTTTTGGTTTTCATTTCAGCCATTCGCCATACATTTATTTCCTTAAGGCAACAATTCAGGTGAGAGGCCAAACAAAAGGCAAGTAGTAGTCTATAGAGAACATGACAGAGGCAGGCAATATGATTCTGTGTAACAGGCCACAGATTCCTTCAACATTACCCTGGTCAAATAACAAGTTACCCCTGCTAACAATTACAATAGCACAAAATACGAGCTTCCCAAGCCGGTGGATCAGAAATCATACCTATTCTATAAATAGTCTTCCTCCAGAGATTTTAAGACCTAAACAAAGACACTGCTCAAAAATAAAATGGCACCGAAAAATAGTTAGCTGTTCTTTTTTGTCCAGGGAGCTACCAGGGAGGCAGCTTCTACCCTCATTTAAAATTTAAACACACTCAAATATGACCACATGTGCAACAATGCACACACACACACACAAGCTCATTGTGTCTATAAGAATCTGTCTCAATTTTGTTTTCCTTTGAGCACAATCATCTTTCTGCATCTTTCAGCCAATTGAATGTGCCACTCAAATGCATATAGTAAAAGACAGACAAAATTCATATCTGCGTTTTCTTTCAGTCCAATGCTTTGTAAGAATTTTGAAGTAAAACCTATATCTAAGTACATTAATGCCTTGTTGGACTTTAAGTAGGTTAAAAAAAAATTATTCTCATTTTAAGGGATACAACAGATATTTATACATATAAAGAAATTATCCAAAGCCATATAACTAATAAGTGGGTTTCAGATTTTTTTTTTAACATATCAATCAAAAACATTGAAGAGGGGGAGGGGGCAAGATGGCGGCTGAGTGAACATCCCTGTTAGAGTCTTCTGCAGGGAATCGGCTGGGCGGCGTTGGAGACTCTTTGGGACCGGATTGTTTCGGGATTTTTGCTGGTCTGGAGGTGTCTGGACATCGATTTGGAGGGAAGGTAACAGAGAGGATTCGTCTGTGAAATATACACGGAGATCCCAGCTACCTGTAGAGGATTCCCTTCTTGGGTAGGCGGAGACGAGGCATCTAGCCCCGCTCGGTGGGGCTGAGCCAGGCCGGGCCGGGCCGCGGTAGCGCTTGGAGCCGGGCGGGGCCGGTGCAGGCCCCGGCTGCGGGCCGCGGTAGCGCTTGGAGCCGGGCGGGGCCGGTGCAGGCCCCGGCTGCGGGCCGCGGTAGCGCTTGGAGCCGGGCGGGGCCGGCGCAGGCCCCGGCTGCGGGCCGCGGTAGTGCTTGGAGCCGGGCGGGGCCGGTGCAGGCCCCGGCTGCGGGCCGCGGTAGCGCTTGGAGCCCGGCGGGGCCCGTGCAGGCCCCGGCTGCGGGCCGCGGTAGCGTTTGGAGCCGGGCGGGCCCGGGTCAGGCCGCAGCGGGTACGGAGCCGGGCAGGGCCGGTCCAGGCCGCGGTGGCGGGAGGTGGATGCCGGAGCCGGCTGGGCCGCTGTAGCGAGCGGAGCTGGGCGGAGCCAGGCCAGGCCAAGGCGGCGTGAGGAGCCGGGCAGAGCCGGTCCAAGCCTCCGCGGCGGGCGGAGCCGGGCCTGCAGAGGGGTTTCTGGTTTTTTTTTGTTTGTTTGTTTTTTGTTTTTTGTTTTTTGTTTTTTTTTAATTTTACTTAATTTTTTTTTTTTTTTTTTTTTTTTGAGCATCTGCAGTACTGGGGAGTTCGTGGGCCCTGGGCGGCCTATTGGGGGTTTGTGGGAAGGGAGGTGCTTGCAGACCCATTTGGGCAGACAGACGGGGGGGTTTTAGAGCAAAGCGGGGGGAAGTTGTTGTTTTAGATAGTGTTGCAATTGTGACACGTGTGTACCTGTATCTCTCTTCTCCCTATCCGTTCCCCACCGTTTGCCCATCCTCTTTTTCTTTCTTCCTTTCTTCTTGCCTTTCTTTTTTCTTTATTATAATTAGTTTGTTTTTTTTTTTTTTTTCGGTTTTCTCTTTCCCTCTTGTCCCTCATCTTCCACTTATTTTTACTTTAATTCAAGTATACAATAGGTGCTACAGGGAACACCTCACATTTGCTGGGTTTTCCCATCCTCCACTGCCTCATTTCTGTGTGAACTGATTTAGGCTACCTACACTATCCCCCTTCCCCTGCATCTTGATATCCACTATCATCTACTGTCTCTCCTATATTCCACCCCCCACCTCCCGTTCTTTGATCCACAAAGTGTCTAACTCTTAATTTCTAATACCTTTGTTCTGTTTTCTGTCTATTATCCACTCTTGAAACTATTACCTTTCTTTTCTTTTTCCCTCTCTCATGAAAACAATAGCTGTGTAGTTCATACCATATTCCTCCCAAATTCAGTCATCAACTTCATAAAAGGTACTCTACCTACAGCTATAACCCTATACAATCTACATGAATCTAACCTCCATCCTTCCAGATCTCATATTCCTGCTTTATTAACATACATCACCAATACAACTTTACACTTTTCCCTTGCTTACACAATTGCCTTTCCCCAACACTAATACTTTCCTCTAAAGTGAACTTAACCAACAACAAGTAACTAGAATAAGAAGAAAAAAGTGACAAAGAGAAGATATAACACCTGTGCAAAAATAACAACTAATTAACCTCCAAGAGCAGACAAAGAAGCTAAGGAACTGATTAAATTCGTCAAAATAAAGAAATGACCAGAAAGCAACAAAAATCTACGAACCAAACCAATAATCAGGAAAACATGGCTGAATCCAATCAACAAACCAATAATCATGAAGGGGAGCAAAACTTGGCACAAGCAATGAAAGATCTCAGAACATTTATCACCGACAAATTTGATGCAGTAATGAAAGAGGTTAACAACATGAAGAC
This sequence comes from Dasypus novemcinctus, assembly GCF_030445035.2. Taxonomy (NCBI): domain Eukaryota; kingdom Metazoa; phylum Chordata; class Mammalia; order Cingulata; family Dasypodidae; genus Dasypus; species Dasypus novemcinctus. Next base: position 85,697,923 of record NC_080688.1, on the reverse strand, counting down.
ATCACTTGGAGGGGAAATTGCAGACATACGCAAAAACATAACAGATATGATGGGAATGAACACCACAGTTCAAGAAATCAAAAATACACTGGCAGCAAATATCAGCAGACTAGAAGAGACAGAGCAGAGAATTAGTGATGTGGAAGACAGTACATCAGAAATCAAACAGATAGTAGAAGGGGTCAATAAGAAGATAGAAAAAATCCAATTAGGATTTAGGGACCTGAATGACAATGCAAAACGCTCAAACATACGTATTATAGGCATTCCAGAAGGTGAAGAGAAGGGAAAGGGGTCAGAAAGAGTGTTGCAGGAAATAATGGCTGAAAACTTCCCAAATCTACTGAAAGAGACAGATGTACATATCCAAGAAGCACAGCGCACTCCACAAGTCATAAACCCCAACAGGCCCACCCCAAGACATATACTTGTCAAATTATCCAATGCTCAAGACAAAGAGAAAATCCTAAAAGCAGCAAGAGAAAAGAAAACCATCACATACAAGGGAAGCTCAATTAGATTAAGTGCTGATTTCTCTTCTGAAACCATGGAGGCAAGAAGACAGTGGTATGATATAGTCAAGGTACTAAAGGAAAAAAATTTCCAACCAAGAATACTCTATCCAGCTAAACTAGCATTCAAACATGATGGAGAGTTCAAAATATTCGCAGACAAACAGAAACTGAAAGAGTATACCAACAAGAAACCTCCCCTTCAAGAAATTCTAAAGGGAGTTCTGCAGGAAGAAAGGAAAAAACAGGAAAGGCAAAGTTGGAGGAGAGTATAAGACCAACAACAACAACAAAAAAGACAAAAAAAATATACAAACAAAATATGACAAACACAAATCCAATCAAAATATGGCTAACACAAATAATTCCTTGATAGTAATAACACTGAATGTCAATGGATTAAACTCACCTATCAAAAGATTCAGACTGGGACACTGGATAAGGAAATATGACCCATCCATATGCTGTCTACAAGAGACACATCTTAGACCCAGAGACGCATGGAGATTGAAAGTGAAAGGCTGGAAAACAATCAAACAAGCTAACAATAACCAAAAAAAGGCAGGAGTAGCTATATTAATATCAGACAAAATAGACTTTAAATGTGAAACAATTGTGAGAGACAAAGAAGGATACTACATTTTAGTCAAAGGGAAAATCTGTCAAGAAGATCGAACAATCATAAATATCTATGCCCCTAACAAGGGTGCCTCTAAATACGTCAGGCAAACGCTGGAAAAACTAAGTGAAAGAATAGATACATCTACAATTATAGTGGGGGATTTTAATACACCACTATCAATTCTGGACAGAACATCTCAAAAGAGAATCACCAAAGACACAAAACATCTGAATAGTATATTAGAGGAGCTCGATCTAATAGACATATATAGATCGCTACACCCAAACACAGCAGGATATACATTTTTCTCAAGCGCACATGGATCATTCTCCAAGATAGATCATATGCTAGGCCACAAAGAAAGGCTGAACGAATTCAGAAAGATTGAAATCATACAAAACATTATCTCTGACCACAGTGGAGTCAAGCTGGAGATTTGCAAGGGAAAGAAGCCCAGATTTCACACCACGATTTGGAAATTAAACAACACACTCTTAGAAAAACAGTGGGTCAAAGAGGAAATCTCAAAAGAAATCAATGACTACCTTGAAACAAATGATAATGATAACACAACATACCAAAATTTATGGGATGCAGCAAAAGCAGTACTGAGAGGGAAGTTTATAGCCATAAATTCATATATCAAAAAAGAAGAAAGAGCAAAAATTGAAGAACTAACTGCACATTTGAAGGAATTAGAAAAACAACAACAAAGTAACCCAACAGGAAGAAGAAGGAAGGAAATAACAAAGATAAGAGCAGAACTAAATGAAATAGAAAATAAGAAAGCACTTGAACAGATAAACAAGACCAAGAGCTGGTTTTTTGAGAAGATTAACAAAATTGACAAACCTTTAGCAACACTAACAAAGAAAAAAAGAGAGAAGATGCAAATACACAAAATAAGAAATGAGAAAGGCGATATCACCACTGACCCCACAGAAATAAAGACTATCATAAGAGGATATTTTGAAAAACTATATTCCAACAAAAATGACAATCTAGAGGAAATGGACAAATTCCTAGAAACACATAAACAGCCCATATTGACAAAAGAAGAAATTGATGATCTTAACAAACCAATCACATGCAGAGAGATAGAATCAGTTATTAAAAATCTCCCAACTAAGAAGAGCCCAGGGCCAGATGGCTTCACAGGTGAATTCTATAAAACATTCCGGAAAGAACTGACACCAATCCTGCTGAAACTATTCCAAACCATCGAAACAGAAAGAACATTACCCAACTCCTTCTATGATGCCAACATTACCCTAGTACCAAAGCCAAACAAAGACATCACAAGAAAGGAAAATTACAGACCAATTTCTCTAATGAACCTAGACGCAAAAATACTTAACAAAATACTGGCTAATCGTATTCAACAACACATTAAACGAATTATACACCACGACCAAGTGGGATTCATCCCAGGTATGCAAGGATGGTTCAACATAAGAAAATCAATCAACGTAATACACCATATAAACAGATTGAAGGAAAAAAATCACATGATTATATCTATTGATGCAGAAAAAGCATTTGACAAAATACAGCACCCTTTCTTGATAAAAACACTCCAAATGATTGGAATACAAGGAAATTTTTTGAACATGATAAAGAGTATATATGAAAAACCTAAAGCCAATATTGTTTACAATGGAGAAATCCTAGACTCCTTCCCTCTAAACTCAGGAACAAGACAAGGATGCCCACTGTCGCCGCTCCTATTTAACATTGTCTTAGAAGTACTTGCTCGAGCACTGAGGCAAGAACCAGAAATAAAAGGCATTCAAATTGGAAAGGAAGAAGTCAAAATTTCATTATTTGCAGATGACATGATCCTATACATAGAAAACCCTGAGAGATCTACAACGAAGATCCTAGAACTCATAAATGAGTTTAGTAAAGTCGCAGGTTATAAGATCAATGCGCAAAAATCAGTAGCATTTCTGTACACCAATAATGAGCAAGATCAGGAGGAAATCAAGAAACAAATACCATTCACAATAGTAAATAAAAAAATCAAATACTTAGGAATAAATTTAACTAAAGAGGTAAAGAACTTATACACTGAGAACTATACAAGATTGTTCAAGGAAATCAAAGAAGACCTAAATAAATGGAAGACTATTCCTTGTTCATGGATAGGAAGACTGAACATTATTAAGATGTCTATCCTACCAAAATTGATCTACACATTCAATGCAATCCCAATAAAAATCAATGCAGCCTTCTTTAAGGAACTAGAAAAACTAACTATGAAATTTATTTGGAAAGGAAAGAGACCCCGAATAGCCAAAGACATACTGAAAAAGAAAAACGAAATTGGAGGAATCACACTACCTGACTTCAAAACATACTATAAAGCTACGGTGGTGAAAACAGCATGGTATTGGCATAAGGAGAGACATATAGACCAATGGAATCGAATTGAAAGCTCTGATATAGAACCTCACATATACAACCACATAATATTCGATAAAGCCACCAAACCCTCTCAACTGGGAGAGAGTGGCCTATTCAACAAATGGTGTCTGGAGAACTGGATAGCCATATGTAGAAGAATGAAAGAGGATTACCATCTCACACCTTATACAAAGATCAACTCAAGATGGATCAAAGACCTAAATATAAAAGCCAAGACCATAAAAACCTTAGAAAGCAGTGTAGGGAAACATCTACAGGACCTTGTAATAGGTAATGGATTTATGAATATCTCACCAAAAGCACGAGCAGCAAAAGAACTAATAGATAAATGGGACTTCCTCAAAATTAAAGCCTTCTGCACCTCAAAGGAGTTTGTCAAGAAAGTAAAAAGGGAGCCCACACAGTGGGAGAAAATATTTGGCAATCATATATCTGATAAGAAACTTATAACTTGCATATATAAAGAACTCCTACATCTTGAAAATAAAAAGATAAACAATCCATTTAAAAAATGGGAAAAAGACTTAAACAGACACTTCTCCGAAGAAGAAATACAAATGGCAAGAAAGCACATGAAAAAATGTTCCAAATCTCTAGCTATCAGGGAAATGCAAATCAAAACCACAATGAGATACCATCTTACACCCATAAGATTGGCAGCTATGAAAAAAACAGAAGAATACAAGTGCTGGAGAGGATGTGAAGGAAGGGGAACACTCATACACTGCTGGTGGGAATGCAGAAGGATCCAACCATTCTGGAGAACAGTATGGCGGTTTCTCAAAAAACTAGCCATAGATTTGCCATATGACCCAGCAATACCACTGCTGGGAATATACCCAGCAGAACTGAAAACAAGAACACAAACCAATATATGTACACCAATGTTCATAGCAGCATTGTTCACTATTGCCAAAAGTTGGAATCAACCCAAATGCCCATCAACAGACGAGTGGATCAATAAAATGTGGTATATACACACAATGGAATACTACTCGGCTTTAAGAACAAACACACTACAAACACATGTGATAACATGGATGAATCTTGAGAACCTTATGTTGAGTGAAGCAACCCAGACATTGAAGGACAAATACTACATGACCTCAATGATATGAAATAAACAAGCTGCCCTAGATAGCAAGAGACTGAACGATAGGCTTGCAGGAAATCGGAGGGTGGAGGAAGGATATGAGCCGATGTCTGCAGGGGTGGAATTTAAGACGAGATGGTGGTAAGTATGAACACAAAGAAGAGATAAAAGGGGGGCAAGGGGTTGCCTTTGCTTGGGGCTTTGCGGGTTTGAGGGTGGCTGGGGAGGGACGGGTGGGTAACGTTGCCCAAAAGTGGGGGGAGGGAGGGGTAGCATACGAACCAGGAGAGGGTCAGGTGTTGGTGGAGAGTAAAATGCCGAGAAAATCATATCAAAATATAATAAAGAGGGTTACCTGTTTAGAATGCTCGGAGGGGAGGGTCTGATGCAGGACGGGCTCCTGGGGAATGTCTAAATGCTCATTCTGCCAGAGTGGGTGACACCATGGGGTAGAAACCCAAGTAGTGAGAGTGGGGGTGGACCCACATCCTGGGGAGGACTAATGCCATCCAATAGAGGGAACTGTATCCCTCGAGAGAAAGGGTGGCTCCCAGGGCATTGGGGCAGTTGAGCAAGTTAGGCCCTGAACACTATTCCATCTATCTCTGGAAGTGGCTCCTCAGGAAACGGAGGTTGGCTATCACTGAGGGCACCAAGGTGGAAGGGAAAATGGACGTTAAATGTGTGGAACCAAAGTAAATGGGGGGTAAGAGAGGAGTTTCTTGAGAGTACACAAGGATGGATATAAAACATGTAATATTACACCATAACATATAGGAGATGACAGACTGATAATGTAAACCATAATGTAAAACATAGGATAACTAAAAATGTAAAGAACTGTGTATCCTAAAGTATGCACCATAATGTAAACACAGATGTCACCTTGTTAGAAAGCTAATGTCTCAGACTCTGTACATCACTTTAAGTAAATATGATATGAATAGGGCGTAAGAGTATCACTGTGGAAGGGAAAAGGTTTTCTGGTGGATGTGTGGGAGTGCTGTATATTATATATATACATTGCTGTGGTCTAGGACTCCTGTGAAGAAAAGCTGAATAATTAGGGGGGGGGAAAAAAAAAAAAAAAAAAAAAAAAAAAAGAAAAAAATAGGATGTGGAATTTTTTCAAGTCAACATTCTTTATCTAAGTTCTTTATCTAACTTTATCCAAGTTCTTTATCTATCCTTTAAACTCATCGCTATATGCCATTCCCTAGTAAGGGACCATGACATTATATTGGGCTTCAAATTTCGGGGAGTTCTGGATCACAGAGTGTTTCAACAATGGCAATGGAGGGATACTGGTATGGGATACCAATGACAGATGATATATGACTGACAGGGAGCTGTACAGAACATATGTCCAGGGTGCATGGTAATGTTTGGATATACTCATAGTGGCAACAATTAAAAACCACAGTAGGGGGGGTACTGGGTTCCTGGCCAGTGGTGCTCTGTCGTGGTCCCTAGGGGAGCAGCGACAGTCTCCCAGGTACAGTGGTGGGGACCGGGAGGGAGTGAGGGTTCAACAGTGAGCCCCTGATACTAATGACTATGCTTGTGAGCTGATAAACCCAAAATAATAACAAGGCCTAGAGCAACTTTGTGCCTGGGAATTTCCTTCTGTCAGCCTTCATGTTACTCAAATGTGGCCAGTCTCGAAGCCAAACTCAGCATGTAAATGCAATGCCTTCCCCCCAGCGTGGGACATGACACCCGGGGATGAGCCTCCCTGGCAACGAGGGACCACTATCAACTACCAACTGATGATGCAACTGGAAAATGACCTTATACGGAAGGTTCAATGCGGATCAGCAGAATATCCATGTCTACATAAAATACCATGACTTTAAAATGCTGTTTGACCTAAAGTAAGGGGGAAATGGAAAGGAGAAATGAGTTTATATGGCTACGAGTTTCTAAAAAAGAGTCTGGAGGCTGGCAGAAGGTTTGCCCTCATGCACAACTGAGCAGAGTCAGAGAGACAGATAAAGCAGATATAACCCCCAGATATTGGTTCCTTTGAGGGCTAAAGAGACCCATGGGAGTTATGGTCATGGCCGATGGGGTTAACTACCAGGGCAGATGGCCCCTCTTTGGAAATGGTGTTTATGTGTGATGAATCTGGACTCAGATGGGATCTCCCTTCATAAGACTTTCATGCTAATGTGCTGGAGGTGCAGTTAATGTTGGGGTTTAAGATGTATTTAGGGGATTTGAATCTCTGGACTGACAATGTGATAGCCAGGTCCTGAGCCTCAACAGACTCCAGCACCTACAATCTGATTTATTGGACTTACCACACTCAGCTAAGATGGAGGTGAAGAAGGACAACCACCACACCATGGAGCCTAGAGTGATTACAACTGAAAATGGGAGGATTGCATCCAGCATCCAGGTGGAATCTGAGCCTCCTCTTGACATAAAGGTGCGATGGACACAACCAATCCAGTGTCCACATAGAAGAGGTGGCATTGGATTGGGAAAAGTGGACATAATGGACAAAGGGTATGGGGAAAGGCAGGAAGAGATGAGAGGTGGAGGCGTCTTCGGGACATGGAGCTGCCCTGGATGGTGCTTCAGAGGTAATCACCGGACATTGTAAATCCTCACAGGGCCTACATGATGGAATAGAGGAGAGTATGGGCCATGATGTGAACCAATGTATATGAGGTGCAGAGGTGCCCAAAGATGTACTTACCAAATCCAATGGATGTGTCATGATGATGGGAACGAGTGTTGTTGGGGGGGGGGAGAGGGGGGGTGGGGGGGTGGGGTTGAATGGGACCTCACATATATATTTTTAATGTAATATTATTACAAAGTCAATAAAAAATAAAAAAATTAAAAAAAAAAAAAGTGATCTAAAAAAAAAAAAAAAAAAAAAAAAACATTGAAGATCAGAGATCTATATTGCTATGGCTTCCATGTACTGTGAAAATGATAATATAAGATAATGCCCTTGGCTGTTCTGGAGAGTTACAGTAAACAGTCATGCATGCCTCTGTTTTGACTTTACTAAGTAAACTTTTATACAATGTGTTTCACAATGCTCCTTAATCAAAATACTTCTCTTGCAACATATAATCTTTACAAAATTGCTATGTGATAAATATTATCATTATTTCCATTATTTCAATCTCAAAAATGAGATACAGAAATGCTTACTCAGTTAAAGAGAATAATCAACCAGTGATAGAGCCCCTTCTGCTCCAATTTCTATGCATTTCCCATGGCACTATGTTCATGCAATATAAAACATAGCCTAGTATGAGTTAGTCTTTGATAAGTCTTATAAGGAAGGAAATATCTTCCTCCCTGCAACGGTTTTCACTAGCAAAATTCCATTTCTTGAACTGTTCCTACACATTTGTATCCAAGACGTTCTTCCAGAAATGCCTGTTCCTAGATAAATAATTTATGATTTTCCATTTTTAATGCAGAAACACAATTGTCTGTGAAGAGCAAATCATTCAATCTCACCTCCTATCTCTATGGAGGATAATTCCTCCTTTATCAACCAGGCAAGAAAAAACCTTGGAAGTTCACATTCTGTGAAAATTTCATTTTTTGTTCATGGACATAAGAGTGAAAAACATGTTTCCATCATCTTTTCAGCATATACCAAAGACATGAATTTACTGTAACAAAACTGAATTAGTTTGCCTGTCTTTCACTGTCACTAGCTGTCAAAGGCCGTGGTAACTCCTCCAGAAATTACATGCAATGCATTTTGTATGTCAGAAGGTGACACAACAGACAGAGCAGCTGATTGAACATGTAATAGGCCTTTATTCACAGTAAGACTTTGCTTGACCACACAGTGGTTTGTTAGTCCAATAATTTGTCTTTGTAATAGTTAGAAATTTATAATCTAGTTATAAGCCAGTATCATTCCACAGCATTTTAAACTACATATAAACTGATCACAATATTTTATTTGATTTTCAGCATTATTCTTCTTCATAAAGTAAACACATGCACCTCAGTTATACCACTCAGTCTAGTCTAGCAGTTAGTATTGTTCAAATATATTTCAGTATGAATAGGAAATATACACACTGCTCTGCATGTAAGGTCTTACCTCTGCTCTCAGCTCAGAGATCATTCTATCCTTGCTGTTTCGAGATTTCTCTCCTTCTTTTATATCTCCTGATATTCCTTCTACTTCATTTTCATATTGACCTTGAGGAATGTTAAGCTGAAAAAAACAAATTAGATCTATAATCACATGTTGCCACCAAAGCTGGTTCCAGAATAATCCACATTAAACTTTCATTTTGTTTATTCATTATTTTAGTTGATTTTTTCCCATGCAGATTTTGTCAGGTTTTATTGTTGCCATTGTTATTTTTGTTGTTGAGCTATTTATTTTTATATTTTAAAAATCCCAGGTTGTTAGTAAATAAATCGTAAAATCCCATAAACATGAATTCACCAATTGAAAAATAAGCAAAATTCAGTTTCCTCCACAGGCTCCTAAATAATTCACCAACTGGTTCTTAAAATAATTCAATCAATCATGATCTTTCAGTCCTGAATATTAGCATCTCAGTACTCTTTGCAACACTAATTGTTTCTATTGTCTATAAACTATAAAAAATTTATTGATAGTTACAGAGACAAATTAGGGCAATGAAAATTATATACATAATGCTAGGGTTGGGAAAATATATGTGGAACATCTACAAAAAAAATTGCCAATAAATTATTACAAGAAACTACTGCAGAAAAAATATATAGGGAAGTGAGAAAAAATCTTGAAAATGCAAACAGTAAATTTCTCCCATAGGTATTCTTATAATTAGAAGTTTTCAGCAGAACCACCAAATTTTATAGACATATAAAAGTGTAGGTACACATATACAGTAATCTGTTTTATTAACTTGCAATTTTCAATAAAATACTTAGTAAATGGTTCCAGTATTCTTATTGTATAATTTGTACGTAATCTTAAAATAAATGGAAAATAAAGGCTAATACTATACTATCTATTTAAAAACATAATGGAAGTGCCCACCCTGATCAAGAAGGTAGAATGAGACACTTCACGGTACTGTACTCTCATAGAATCTTTTAACAACCAGGAAGGACTGGCAGAAACATCTCTCTCAAAGCTCCAGAAAACAATTAAGGGACTGCAATAACAGGGCAAGTGCAGGTCATGGTTCTGGGGAAAGAAGTGAAACCCTTGTGCACATTCTGGGGCATGCCTTGACCAATCTGTCTGGTGATAGCCTAAGGGACTCAGCATCCCAGAACCTTCCCTGTGTGTAGAAGACAGGCCATCAAACTGTTTTGAAAAATGCTGTGGGAGAGTAACCAAGTGTTCCAAGGGAAGGCTGATGTAGGCCATGCAGGGCAATGCTCAGACCCAGAGGAAACTGTTTCCTATGGAAGAGGGGCCACTCAGAACCATGGGAGTAGGGGAATTCCTATGGTTGCACATGAACAAGATAAGGCACCTGCACAGAAAGGACAAGGGAGGACCCTGTTCTCTGGTCTGGAGCTATTCAATAAATTCATTGTATGCACAAACCTTGAAGGAGAACAACTGCTTAAGCTAATCTTTATATGTAAACATGTAAAGAACAATGTTTTCTGATTTTTGTTTTCTTTCTGTGTGTGTTTTGTTGTTGTTGTTGTTGTTTTATTGTTGTTGTTATCTCCTCACAGCCAAAGAAAGCTGTCATAACACTAGCTGGATACAAGCTCAAGGAACAGAGACCTCAGAGTCTAAATTTTACCAGTTACACATTAAAATACCAAATCTCCAGGTTTCAACCAAAGATTACAAAACACACAAAGAAACAGGAAGCAATGATCCAGGTTAAGGAGAAGATTAAATTATTAGAAACCATCAGTGAGGAGGCCCAGACCTGGCACATACCAGACAAAAACTTTTAAAAAATGAAATGGTCCTAAATATGCTGAAAGAGCCAAAGGAAAACATGGATAAAGAAAATCAGGAAAATGATAGAGGAACACAAAGAGATTATAAAATAGAGAGATAGAAATTAGGAAAAGAAACCAATCAGAGCTGACAGGCACAGTAACAAAAATTAAAATTTCCTAGAAGGGTTCAATAGTAGATTGGAAGTAGCAGAAGAAAGAATCACTTCCCAAATCTAATGAAAGTTATGAAAATACACATGCAAGATGCTCAGCAGTCTCCCAACAGGGTAAACACAAAGGATAGACCCATACAGCAGCATATTATAATCACACTGTCAAATGTCAAAGATAAAGAGAGAATTTTGAAAGCTGCAAGAAAGAAAGAATGTGTCACATAGAAATGAGCCTAAATAAGATTAAATGCTGATTTATTATCAGAAACTATGGAGGCAAGACAGCAGTGGGATGACATATTTAATGTGCTGACAGCAAAATTTTGCCAACCAAGAATTCTAGATTTGGCAAAACTGTCTTTCAAAATAAGGGAGATAGGGAAGCAGATGTGGCTGAAACAACTGGGCTCCTGTTCTACCATATAGGAGGTCCAGGGTTTGATTCCTGGAACCCACTGGTGAAGGAAAGCTGGCCTGCATGGCAAGCTGGCCTGAGTGGAGAGCTGGCCACAGGGAGTGCTGGCCACGTGGCGTGCTGGCCCATGCAGGAATGCTGGCCCATGAGGGGGTGCTGGCCTGTGCGGAGAGCTGGTGCAGCAAGATGACACAAGAAAAAAAGGAGACATGGGAGAGACAATAAGATGCAGCAAATGGACACAAAGCAGAATATGGGGGGGGGAGGTGTGTGTGTGTGTGTGTGTAAATAAATAAATAAGTCTTTAAAAATAAATAAGGGAGAAATTAAGACATCCTCAGATAAAACAAAAAATGCTGAGGAACTGCCCCTACAGGAGACGCTAAAGAGAGTCCTGCAGGTTGAAGAGAAAGGACATAGATGATAGACTGAAGCTGCATGAAATAAAGATCTCTGGTGAGGTTAATGGCAAGGGTAAATATAAATGGCAGTAGTATTGTATTTTTGGTTTGTAATTTTGCTTATTACTTTCTATAGGATTTAAAAGGCAAATGCATAAAATGTGATGATAAATCAGTGACTTTTGACTCAGAATGTATAAACATGTAATTTGTGATGAGAACTACATAACAGAGGGGGAATGGAACATAGTTGGTATATACTACTGAAGATGATATCAAAGCAAATTGTACTGTGATAGATTTAGAATGTTAAATGTAAGCCCCATGATAACCTCAATGAAAATACGGAAGAATATACAAGCTGACAGAGACACAAACTAGTGTACAAATTCTTGGAGTGAGGAGTAGGGGGAATGGGGAGTTACTGCATAATGGGTGTGGGGTTTCTGTTTGAATAAATGGGAAAGTTCTGGTAATGGAAGGTAGTAATGGTACCAGAATATTCTGAATGTAATTAATCATTGAACAGTATGCTTAGGAGTGGTTAATATGGGAAAGCTTATGTTCTACATATGTTCTGACAATTAAAAAAAAAAAAAGAACTAAAGAGATAATGACAATTAAATGCAATATATGTTCCTGGATGGGATCAAGCAAGGGGGGAGAAAAGGCTCAAAGAGATATTATTGGGAAAAGTGAAAAACTTGAAATATAGACTATAAGCCTTACATCAATGTTAAATTTCTTAAATGTGATAACTACATTTAAGGTGGTTACATAAGTGAATATCCTTGTTCTTAGGAAATGGATCTGGTAGAATTAAGTGTTCAAGAAGCATGATACAAACAACCTGCATTCAAATGTTCAAAAATGAATTGACAGACAGATGAATGGATAAGCTGATAGTCAGATAGATAGATAGATAGATAAATAGATAGATAGGTAGGTAGGCAGGTAGGTAGATATGACAAAAATAGCAAAATGTTATAATTGGTATATGGAGAAATAGGGGAGTATTGGAGTTCTCTGTATGGGATTTACACTATTTTTGCAACTGTCCTATATGTTTGAAAGTACTTCAAAATGAAAAAGAAAATCAAAATAAAATAAATTAAAATAAGGCTATTACTAATAATGTTTTATTATTAATAATATGAAGAATGATATATATTGCCTTAGTTAATACTAACAGTAATCCTATGGAATAGGTATTATTAATAATATTATTAGTCCCACCTTGGAGAAAAGAACCATTTTTTAAGAGGTTTAAATAACTTTCCTAAATTCACACAGCTAATAATTAGAGAAAGTCAAAATTTTAAGACAGTTCTTACTGAATTCATTACTTGAGTCCTTAATCATAAACCCATACTTGATCTATAATTAAAATGCTAAAGACAAATGAAATGATTTTCTGAAAGGCAATAGGTAGGTAAAAATAAGTTAACAGAGGGAACACAGTCGAAGGTGCTTTAGCCCAAACCTACTAAAAAAGGCCAAATTAGCAGGAGCTGATTTGCAAACAACAGAGAGGCTCCCTGTTCAGAGCCATAGAGGAAGCACCAAGGAAGGCACGAGTGAGAACAGGGAATAAGACCATGGCGTTTACTAAAAGTCTGTCTGTGCATATTTCATCCCATTCCATCCAATGCAAACAGATGGCTTGGCATTAATCCCTGGGTGAAGTAAAACCTTAAAATTCACTTTGTTAAAGAAAATAATGAATTACAAAGGTAATGAAAGCATCTGGTTTGGGTTTAGAGTCTCCAAAGTAAAATCCAACTCATTCTGGTAAATGGATGCCCCTAGTTTAACTTCTGAAATCTTGGTTATAGATCTAATGGGATTAAACTCACCAGTAAATCCTTCCATTATCAGGAGAACTTTTAATCAATATTACTACTCAAAGGAAAGAGGAGGCAGGAAATCAAATTTTCATACACGACAGCAGAGAAAATTCACACCAATTACCTCAAGCAATTCCATTTTCATTTATAAGAGACAGTGGAAAATCAAGGATCTATGAAATATGAAAAACCTACTGGCATGAAAAAAACCACCAAGATTAAGATACAGAATATCTGATAGAACAAAAACAGAAAAAAGGTAAAATTTAAGGTAAGAAAGAGAATATAATTAAAAGCAATTATTAATCACTATCTTCAGAAAATTATTGAGACTATAATACTTTTGTAAATAAAGGACATAGAGCAATTTCAAAATTTCAAAGAATAATAAGGAATGGTCTTTTATTGAGGAAGTTAAAAATATGGGAGAGCAGTTGTAGCTCAATGGTTGAATGCCTGGTTTCTACGTATGAGGTCCCAGGTTCATTCCGGGTTCACTCCCCATTACATCTTAAAAAAAAAAAAAGTGCCTAGTCATCCTTCCTTTAGAAACATTTACTCTAAAAGTTGGAAGATAGAATTGAATACTGGAGCATCCAACAGTTGGGTCCTGGTACCCCTCACTATGTACTCACTTCCTCAGAGAGCACGTGGCATTGCATACTAATCAGAACACTGACCATCTCCAAATGTCTGTCTCTGGCCTGTAGTTCTCCTTTTAACATTGAACCTTCATTTCCACCTTCCTAATTATTACCTCCATAGGCATCTCTAACTTAACATTAGGAAGCTAAGCTCAGAACTTCTCCCCCAAACCTTAGCCATCTCAATAAATGACAACTTCATCCTTCCTTTTGATCAGACAAAAATTATCGGATTTATCTACAACTCCTTTCTTTTTCTCACATAGCACATCCAAACTAAAAGCAAATCAGTTGAGCTTAGCCCTCCAAAATATACAATAAATCCAATCCCTCCTTCCACTTCTACTACTACTACCCTGATTGAAACTATCATGATCTCTCCCTTCAGTTATTTTTGTCTCTGCCATGCACCTGCTTTTACCTTTGGTCCTATACTCCCTTTCTCAACACAGAAATGAAATAAATGTTTTTAAAAAGTAATTCAGATTATATCACTCTTCTGCTCAAAACCCTTCAGTGACCTCCCAATTCATTCAGAGCATAAGTCAAATACGCTCTGCATGGTCCTATAACTCTTTTGTCCTTTCCTGCACCTCACCCTTATCCCACTCCAGCCATTCTGGTCTCACTCTTGCTTGTGTACTTCCAGCAGGCAAAAGCCTAAAAGAAAATAAAAATAGTGAATGAGATATTCTACAGCTATAATAATTAAAACTATATAGTTAGGGAAAAAATGATGAATAGACTAATGATGCAATCACTCACTGCACCCATTAAAGAATTAGTTATTTCATTCACTTTTGAATTGTACTTCAAAATGACCTTGCTTTTGCCACTTATATGTTCACGTTTAGGTTAATATTAATGAAATTTTAACCAAGATCCATTTAGTAGCTGGAACATTGAAAGCCATGTATTTGATGGTAAAGATGATTAATTTAGCAGATTTATGAATGTCATCCACAAATGATATATCACTTTGGTTAAAGTGAAAATGGCAGAAATAGGAGGTATCTGATGAAGGGAATGAGTCAGCATGATAAAGCATTTTCCAACTTCATGCCCTTCAATATAATAGTTATTTAGTATTTTCTTGTATAAGGCTTTTTTCTCTCGAGTTATACCATAATATGATCATTCCAAAATTAAAAAATAATCTTTAAAAATAATCTTTTCATACTGTAGTATTTGTGAAAGGTTTAAACCAGGTAACTTGTCATATCTCTGATTTCAGAAAATTCTGTCATAATTCGGTTCTAGAGAATCACCAACATTTTCCAAAAATGCATATATTCTACTACATTCAGATTTGCATGGAGAGGAAAATCTTTCTGAATACTGTGTAACTTAAAAAATTAATATATTTTCTTGTGGGGTGGGGGTGGGGGGGTTGAATGGTACCTCATATTTTTTTAATGTAATATTTTTACAAAATGAATTAAAAAATTAAAAAAAAACAAAATATATATTTTCTTATTTAGAAATAGGGAAAAAATTCATTTCAAAAGGGACACAAAAATTTAATTGAAGGTTATTTTCATTTTACTTCACACTTCAGTCCATAAAACAATCTAAAAGGATTAAGTAGTTAATGCAGACTCTAAAAGTCTGGACTTTGTGAGATAATATGTTGAATATTTATATCAATATTATTAACAATGTAGTATAATTCAATCTTCACTGAACACCAAATCCACCATTTCCCTGATAACTCCCAACAAATGATTCTGCAGCTTCTTTCATAGACAAAATAGAAGCTATGCATAGAAAGAAGCCTAAACTTTCCAGGACAAAATTCATGAATGTGTATGCATCAGCATAAACCTTTCCTTCTTTCTTCCTTTTAAAGACCTGAAAAGTCCCTTCCGGAGTTGAAGAGCAATCCCTCCACTCGTGCTCAAGCTTTAATATTCTTGATGTCCTCAGCAAACTCATTCTAAGAATTGCTCCTCTCCTGGATCTTCAGTTCCCTCGCCTCCTGTATGTCTGCCTTGGTTTCACCCACATGAACATTTAAAAGCTCAATCTCTAACACGGAGGTTGGGTGGGGTGGGTGGTATGAGGAAGAATGGGTAGAGAAAAGTTTTGTTGTTGTTTCCATTCCCGAACTTCTATCCCTGCTCTTCGTTGGCTTTACTCTCAAGAGCTTGTGCCCACCCTGCCCACATCCTCCCCTCTCACTCACTCTGCTGCCACCATGCCCCACACATTCCAATACATAATACTCATCCCTCACCTCATGTGAACCCTGGGCAGACTGTGACAGTGTCGACATTGTCTTTTCCCCTGGCTTATGTGAAGAAAGCTTCTCTTCCCGACCTTCCCTTCCTAACACTTCTTTGACTTCTGTGCAATTTCCCCTTCTCTGTCTGTCCTGCCTGTTACTATTCCTCTAACATCTCTTTCTCTTCACTCAATACCCTAGTCCTGGATGACTCCAGCTCTTCCATGGCTTCAACCACCACTCTCTTTGCTCATTGTTCAAATTTCTTTACTGCACTCATAAATCCAAAATCCTGCCAAACATCTCCAAGTCAAACCCAAACATGTCCAGAACTGAATTCATTGTCTTTTACCCTCAATTTTCTTTTTTACTGATGTTCCTTTTGATGAATGGCCATCCAATTGATAAAGTTTGTAATCTGTCATTCTTCCTTCTCTTATCACCTGCTCCATATTCCCATGCATTCACAATATCCAATTACTTACAAAATACTGTCACTTTTCTCTCATGTGTATTTCTCCACTATTCACATGTCTCCATCACCAAATAGCTTAAGACACCCAATAATTTCTTTCTGGATTACCATGACCACCTCATAACAGTTTCCTCATTGCACCAATCTTATCTTCACACTAAAGATTGCATCATTTTTTCTAAAATTCTAATCTCATTGTCCTATTCCCCTGATCAACACACTTCAAGGAATCTCCTTGTTGCCCTCACTTTGATGCATTCATTTTTAATTTGGTTCTTATGAAAAGTACCGAATATCAAATAGTTCAGTGTATAAGATCAAGTGTTTCTTACATAGCTCAACAGCATTACCCATATTCTCATGAAAGGTAAGGAATATAACAAAGAAATGTGCCCATATAAAGGGCCACTCAAATGCCATAGACCCAGGAATATCCAACAAGGTTATGGTTCCATGTAATTTGGATTAACTGTAAGTACACATATAAGCCTCAAAAATGTAATGCCTTAAGCTTGACAAACTTTTGACAAAATTCTTTAAAATAATTTTTACACTACTTCCTCACTTAAAGAATGGTAGGGAAGACACTAAAAAATATTTAACTTTGATAGTTGCAAATTTTTATTGCTTCCTTCAGTCAAAATTTGAACATTAAATAGCATCTCAGTGATATGTAAATCTCTTTGCTCTCTTGCTAATGTATCTTCCACATATTAAAGTTTGTCTTAAAATAGTAATAACATTTAAGTTCTGCTATCATAAATATTGACATTTTAAACAAAACAATTGCATTATGTATTTCTATATTTAAGGACATCTAAGAACATTAGAAATTTGATGCTCTCCATCATACATTTTTAAAAAATAGTTAATTTCACTTCTTGAATTTTTATTTCTTTTCCTCCTTCCCCAGATTCTCATACTCTAACATATATTTATATTGGAAAATATGTTGTCACTCCATAACATGCAATAAAACATGTTTATAAAATATATATACATATAAAATGCATATGTATATATTATGATTGTAAGGATACAAATGTTAAAACTTTCTTTTGGGTTGAATTAGCTTAATAGTTATTATTGGCACACATATTTTTCTCAGTTAATTTGTGTACCCTTGAATGAACTTACTTATTGATAGAATGTAATAGAAATAGCCTCAGTTTTATTCCTTGTTTGTTAATGTAGATACAAAGAAATTTGATCACACAGGTTAGACAGAAATATGTTTGTTGCAGCATAGTCATTGTGTGTATTTTTAAAAAATATCCTTGTAAGTTATGTGGAAGAAACATATTTTTACCTAATATCAAAATTATTTTTACTATTTATAAGCTGACCAATCCATTAGGTTCTACTCCAATATTTTTATGAAAAGGAAAACTAGAAGCCACCTGAAATGCCAAATTTTATGATCCATTGATTAATTGGTTTCTCAATACCAATATTTCAAAGTATCTTTCTGTTTGGTATTCCTAAGTCTTTCCCTTGCTGGTAAAATGCTCCAAAATAACACTGGGGATGGGAGATAAACATGAAAATTTGAATAGTGGAAAAAGTATATCGTAGGAAAGGAGTATGTACTTACAAGGCACTCTCTTCAGCATATCAATTTTAGTCAAGTATGTTAAGTTGGGGACCTGGAATTGAAAATCACATAACTCTTCCGGTGAGGAATTCTGGGAAGATGGGAGTGGTGTAGTGGTAGCAACTTTTTTTGATGCCTCCAAATATCCACTTCAAAAACAATTCAACTAGAACCACAAAAATTAACAACCTATAGACATATGCAACAGCATTAGGTGAAGAATTTTTCCTAGGAACCCCAAAATACCAGCGGGTGAAAGCAATCCACTGACAGTTCCAAGACCTGCAGGGTATCGGCACCTGTATGAGAAATCAGAGGGAAGGAAAACAGAACCTGAGAAGGGGAAAACCCCAAAATTGACAATAGACATTCCCTGGCAAGTAGGTCAGGCCAACCTGAGAACAGTAAGTGAAACTAGGGATTTTTTAACATTCCAATTTGTGAGTGAATACAAAAGGCCCATAGTGAGCCCTGAAAAACCGGAACCGTTTAAAACCATAAAACCAGACAAAGCTTCCTTCCCAAAGCACCCTACCCTGAGAAGACACTGATGAAACTAGAATCCACACTGAGGGGGACAGCAGCACTAAGGACGGAGGAGAGAAGATCCAAATTACAGTGGAAAGAACAACATAGCCAAGAATTAGAAATACTCAGAAATGAGGTAACAGAACTTAGGAAATAATTAGAAATAAAAGAAAATCATTTCAAAGTAAACTGGAAGGAACACAAAAGCAAATAAATGCCAAAGACCATGCCTTAAGGGAGAAAGTAAAAATAAATAAAATGCTAAAAATCAAAAGGTGATGAAGATAAAGGATTAAAAAGGAATTCAGGAACTATGACAAATAGAGGAGTAAGTCAAAGAAGATTCAACATACTTATTACAAGTTTCCCAGATCTCTTCCACTGAAATGGCCTAGAAATAATGACCATCTCGGTAAGATGTATGCCCATAGTACACAGACTGTGGTCTTGAGATATTCCCATTGAAAGACCTCTAGAGTCTTTGGAGGAATGGCTTAATCCAGATCCAGATCATGATAATGCTTTATATATTGTCATACCATTCAGTCAAGAAATTATAAAAGATTACTAGGGTTATGTCAAATGTATTCAGTAGCCAATTTAAAGGGGTTTCTGCTCCCTGACCATTTGAATATAAACAAGGATGACACATCAATATATTGAAGCATACCCAATATGTTTATATCCATGAGATCATGACAACACTAAAAAAAATTGAATGATCTGATTCAATATTTTATACTTTGATAAGAAAGAGAAATACCTGATATATATGCTGACATATAATAGAACAACATATTATATGAGAGAAATTTCTCTTTATAAAAAGATTTCAATTAATAGCTGAAGCAGAAATAATAGAATTGAAATACCATTCCTAATTAATTAATAGCTCTAAGCAGTGAGCAACGGGATGCTGACATCACGAAGGAAAATACCCGTATGCCATGTGCCTCCTGATGGAAGAGCACACCAACCTCCAGGAAGTTATCTGGAAACTGAATCAGATCAAACCTCTTTATGCAAGTAGCATTTAGAGGAAATACAGAGGGCAGAGGAACATATTAAGCCGCAACATAGAGTGCAATCTATAAAATTCAAACTGAAACTCTGTAAACAATTCGGTTTTTCAATAAATAACATTGTAAGAAGAAAAAAAGAAGAGAGAGATATGAAGGAAAAAAAATCAATGTATTTAAACAAACTTTAAAGAACATATTTAATCAAAATGTCTGAGCTTTATTTGGTCTATGCTCATATAAATAAATTGTAAAAATTTTTTCATATTTATTAAAAAATTGGGAATTGCAACACTGAATATTTGCTATTAACAAATGATTTTTAACATTATGTGAGTATAAAAATGCTGTTGTTATGTGTAACAAATCACAGTCCTTACTTTTTAGAGATACATGTAGAAATACTACCCAATGAAATAATTCAGGATAGGGATGGGGATGATATAGATAAAACAAGATTGGCTATGAGATGATAATTATTAAATATGAATGATGGAAATTTAGGGTTCATAGTGGTATTCTTTCTATGATTGCATATATTTGAAATTTATCATAAGAAAAAGTTCAGAAAAATAAGAATCCCCTGCTTATAAACCCCATCTCCTATCCAGTGTAAAGATTTCTGATTTATCTTGCAGTATAAAATCTATTAATCTAATGTCTTTTTCCTTTCACTATTTCAGTAACAGAATCTGTTATTTGTTGTTAGTCTTTGACATAAAGACCATGTAATTTACATACAATGGGAGCCTACTTTTTTCTTCTCTATATGGTTGTGGGGGAGCAGATAAATATGGATGGTAGTTCATCCAAGAGTTATACTGAGTCATAAAATGAAAATAAAAAAAAAAATCCCTATTGTGTCTCATATAGAATAATTCAAAAGGTTCCTTTTGAATCCTTCCATTTAATAATACTCTCTCAATAGTCTTAAAGTGCAATTTGGTACTTGCACGCTGATTTATTTTTAGCTGGTAGCTGATCTCTGTTTCTGCCTATAGAGTCACTCAAAGGTCACAGAAAAGTCAATCTGAGTCCAAATGTATGATTTACTATTCTTCCCAGATGTATTCACAAGGTTATAGAAGACACCACAATGCTCAGTGCTAGATTAATCATGACTTGCAGATACTATTGATCTGAGATATTAAATTGTATTTTACCAAGAAACTAACAGATATTTTAGATAAATTAAAATACCTACTAATGGAATAGTCTGAAACATAGTTCTTTATCCAGGTGTTTATTCACCTTAATAATAAGTATTTAGAGAGAGATTTTTATACAAACTTATTTGATCAGTAGAAAGAAGTTGACAATGTAATTACTTTTCAGAATTCAATTCCCTTCTTTTATTCCATTTTTAACCTGGAAATACTGCTGATTTTCTCTCAAGACTTGAGTTATCCATCTCTAACAACTTCAGACACAGAATAACAAGAATTAAATTGTATTTCTTAGTCTCAGGATCCAAATAAAATTGCCAGCATTTTTATAACTAACAGCAGTATGATCAAAAGATTATTAAAAAGAATCAGGAAACCTGTACTCTAGACTTGGCCCTGACAAATGCTGTCTATGCTATTGGACAAGTCAGACTTTCTAGGCCTCAAGTCACTTTATTGCCCATAAAAGAAGGAAAATACACTAGATTTTATTCTAAATAATTTTGCAATGTGAATATTCCAGGAGATTGAAATTGGATTTCTCATGATAAATTAGCAATAGGAAGAATGAGTAACATCTTAGTAATCATGTAAAAAATAAATAGCGCACACAACGGCATAATGATCTTTGTTCTTCTAACTCAGAGCAAAGAAAATGTCTTTAATATAAAATTAACAATTTATTTTAAAACAAGTTATCATCACCGCCAAAAATATTCACAAAACATATTATATATAAAATATAATTATTTTTAGGAAAGCAAGATAGAAAACCACACTAATAATATGATCAAAATGATACTGATTGCTAGATAGAGTGGAGTAACAAAAGGTGGATTTCCCAACTGAAACAACAAAAATGTAGGACAAAAAATAGAGGAAACAATTGTAAAGACACTGAAAATCAGGCAATGGTAGACAGCAATCCCCAAAAGATGGGAAACAAAGAAGTCTGCAATTGTCCAGCATATTGTCTGGAGAGAGATTTAGTTCACACAGCATGAAGAGGGAGTGAGGGAAGAGCTGGGGAGCCTCCCTGTTGTGAGAAGATTGACCTGGGATCCAAGACGCCAAGGCAGACTGAGTTTGCAAGGAAGATTATCAGAGAAGACAGAACTGCTCAGAGAAGCCTGGAGGACTTAGGAGTGTTCAGCAGGGTGTGATCAGTATATATTTGGGAAGGAATTAACACCCAAAAGGAATAAACAAAACCATCCCTCGGACTCAAACAAAGCTAGTAATAGTTCCTACTCCCAACAGCCAGAGTGGAAACCTCATAATCCATGCTCCATGAAGTAAAGTACTCAGAATGGTTTTGCCTCAGCACCTGAGGCAAAATTAGTCTTACACTAAATGCAACTCTAGTTTCACATTACAAGACAAAGATTTCAGGACACATCAAAATGTTTCCATGTAACAAAATCAGATCTCAGAAGAAAGCTCAAGACTATGAAAATAGCCAGCATCCAATAAGGCAAAGTTGATAATGCCAGGCACCCAGTAAAAACTGACAAGGCATACAAACAAACAGGAAGACCCATAGTGAGGAGAAGAAAACAACCAAATGAAACTGTCCCAGAAATAGCACAGAAATAGAATTAGTAAACAAAGGCATTATTATTTTTTCCCATTTATTCAAGAAACTAGAGGAAAAATTATACATTCTAAGTTGAGATATTAAGGATATACAAAAGATATTAATCAAATCATGAGACAAAAATTATAATGGCTGAAATAAAAAACACACAGGATAAGATAAATGGCAGGTTAGATACTGCAGAAGAAAAGATTAATGAACTTGAAAAAAGGAAACACAATCAAAAGTATCCAAAATGAAACACAGAGAGAAAAGAGACTGGTTAAAAGAAAAAAAAAAGAACAGATCAATTCAGTAAGATGTGGGACAACTTCCAACTTCAAGCAGCCTCATATACATGTACTGGATTCCCTGGCAAAGGGTGGAGGGAGAAAAATATTTAAAAAATTGATGTCCAAAAATTTTCCAAATTTGATAACATAGATAAATTTATTATATTTTGCAAACTTCTACTTGCAAAGATGATATATGAGATTATTAATTTCTCAGATAATCAAAAACAAGTGCAATATTTTAAAAGATTATAAAACATGCTTCCTTAAATATTCACATTAAATAAGATTAGAGGCTAAAGATGGGTAGAAAGACAAGGTGTTCTTTATTTCATCCATTCTAGATCTTTTATATAAATTTTGGATATAAGTCAAATAAAGCAATATTGTGATTTTAGGTAAATACCATGTAGGAAAATCTTCAAGATACAATTCTGAAAATAATATCATTTAAATTTATTATTTATAAGCCTTTTAAACTTCATAGACTATTGTACTCTTAGTACCCTTGAGTCACTCCCTCCGTAAGCCTGAGTCATAGAAGATCAAAGTTTTTTGTGGAAGAATGTTTCAGATTTTTCCTTGTGGATAAACAGGGTTTTATGAGGATTAGTATGATTTAATTTTGAATTAAATATTGCCTAAAGCTGCACATATTTGCTGTAGTATAAAAGTGGGAAATTTAAATGTTCATATATGAATATATACATTGGAACTAAAATATGTGATTTAACATTATCAATCAAAAATTAATGTCAACTTTGGTATGCATGCAAGAATATCTAACATTTCTGAAAACCTTAGAAATGGCAAAGCTTTCTTTTGTATTCAGAATCAGTTAGATTCTATTAAACATGAGATAGCAGTCTGTACTTCTGTCAGTGGTGAAGTTCTCAATAAAAGCAACGTTGTAAAATGTTGATCTCTTGCCTCAGATATGCATTAAATACTTGAATGTTCCCCTTTTTACTTATGGGAACCAGGAAAATTACACTTCCCTATATTCTTTTTTTTTTTAAGATTTATTTTGTATTTATTTCTCTCCCCTTACCCCCACCCCCAGTTGTCTGCTCTCTGTGTCCATTCGCTGTGTGTTCTTCTGTGACCGCTTCTATCCTTATCAGCAGCACCGGGAATCTGTGTTTCTTTTTGTTGAGTCATCTTGCTGCTTCAGCTCTCCGTGTGTGCGGCGCCATTCCTGGGCAGGCTGCACTTTCTTTCGCATTGGGCAGCTCTCCTTATGGGGCACACTCCTTGTGCGTGGGGCTCCCCTACATGGGGGGGACACCCCTGCGTGGCAGGGCACTCCTTGCGCGCATCAGCACTGCGCATGGGCCAGCTCCACACGGGTCAAGGAGGCCCGGGGTTTGAACTATGGACCTCCCATGTGGTAGGCAGACGCCCTAACCACTGGGCCAAGTCCTCTTCCCCCTATATTCTTTTCTGTATGAGGCTTTAATTTCTAAAAATCAGCGAAATGTTTGTTTTTCACTGTGTTATGACAGAAAAAAGCTGTGAGCAAAGCAGATTACACACTCTGTTTAAAAACTAATGTAAAGTGAAAGAAGCTAGTCACAAAATAGCATATAGTATGTGATCCCTTTCACATGAAATACCCAGAACAGACAAATCTATAAAGATAAAATTAGACTAGTGATTGCCTAGGGATACAGGCGTCAGAGAGAAATAGGGAAAGACTGCTAATGGGTCATTCTGGGGTGATAAAAATGGTCTAAAATTGATTGTTGAGATGGTTACACAATTTGATAACTGTATTTTTAAAATACTGAAATGCACAATTTTTATGGATGAAATGTATGGAGTGTATATATCAATTAAGCTGTTAAAATATGAAAAAAGGATTTCAGGAGTTATTCCTTCTAATTTAATTTTAAATCTCAAAGGCTTTCTGTTTAGAGCATTCTTAATCAAACGAGGCACAGTTTGATTATTCTTCCCTTAATTTGCCACTCCACTAATTTGGCACACCTATCTTAGGAACAATCAAAAAGTCTGTCCACTCACTTCTCCGTGTGTTTCATAATTTAATATCAGCAATGTGATTCAAAAGTGGGGAACTCCACATGCCTCCAACTCTCTCCCGCTCTCTGTCACTATTCCTTATTGACACACTTAACCTTGTGTATAGGAGGAGGCCGACTTTTTATATAAATAACTTCTTTAGAAATAATCCACCTTGCATGGTTTTTCACTTATTTGGTGATGTGATAGTTGTTAAAATATTCCCGCTCTCCCCTAACATATGGTGTTCTTGAAGTCTTTGGGGACAGGAGTCTGACCTGTGCAAATCTTTCCCACAACTAAAGAGCTGACAAAACCACTTTTCTTCTTTGAGACTTTAGGCCTTTTTGGGTAAATAATGCAGCTATCTGGAGTCAGCAAAATCCAACGCATAAAATGGGGGGAAAAAAAGTCAGAACAATGATAACTAGGCCAAAAGTCAGGAGGCAGAATGCTGCGGCAATTCCATTCCCCGGGCACAGGGAGAGTTCCTCACCTCTGTTAAGCCTGTTTGCAAGCATCTATCGATCGCTGTGGAGCACGTCTAAAAGTCAGACCCTGAGGTGGAGGAGATGCTCACAAGAGTGAGAAAGTGCTTGCCTCTACCCTCCATGTGATTACTGTCTAGGGGAAGGAACAAAAACCATACAGGCACTTATAGGTGATGTGATGCCAGCGTGAGCATGAGATGATGGCACTCCAAAGAAGACGCCGGGCTGGGGATGACTGTGCTCCAAAGAAGAGAGATCTTTGGCTGAGTTTTGTAGGCTAAGCAGGAGGAACAGGAGCAAGTACAGGTTTTACGGAGTTTTCACAATTTGGGGAAAGAAAACAAAATTAGGAATGAACAACATTTATTTACAATGAGCAAACACAATAATTCACAAATTTTGAAAGTCTGACAAATACTAGAAAAATCACAAACCAGAGAATTAGTATAAAGTTTTAGTAATAACTGTTAACTAATAATAATTATCCCAGATTTTCACAGCATCTACTTTGATAAAATTTTATCATAACAGTGATTTTGTAGTATCAATTTCTGTAGAGAGAGTTTATTCTTTCTTCCAGAACAACTGATCAATTTTTCAGTTGATGATACTTGGGATAAATAAACCTGCCACGTAAGACACAGACTTCTTCACTCTTTGCAATGTTAAGTCTTTGAACTTTTTACCCTACTAATATAGATACCTTGAAAAGTTAAATTCCATGTCCTTTTTTTAAAAAACTATGGTGCATTATCAAGAATATTTCTGAGAGAACTTCATGTTTTGATAAGGTCTTTTAGCATGTAACATATAGAGATGAGAGAAAATAGCAAAGGAAGCATCTTCTGGATTGAACAATTCCTTTTTAATGAGTTGATGTGTAAATGGCTAATGGCAAGCTGTGACTAGCCTTAGGAAGCAGAAGAGCTGAGTGAGATTGTTTTAGACAGAGCTATGTGTGATTGTTCCAGAAAGAGTCATGAGGGTTGGTTTTTTTTTTCCTTGACAGAGCTGTATGTGATTGTTCCAGACAGAGCTGTGTGGGGTTTTTCTAGACAGAGTTGTGTGTGATTGTTCTAGATAGAGGAAATAGCAGGGACCTAGACATCGAGCAGTTCATTTTGCTTAAGGAAATGAACAAAAACCAGCAAGGGAGAATAACGAGGGGACCGGAGAGGCATTGCAGATGTGAAATCATGCAGGCCATGATGGATGTTAAAGGAAGGAAACCTTCTTCTCTATTCAGGGCCCCCTTCCCTGAGGATGTCCAAAGACTCACCTAAGACTCCAAACCTCTCCAGGGAGGAGATAGAAGGCGTTATCAGACTTGGGAGTTTAAAGGGGGAACCTGGACACTTGTAGCTCTGCTCCTGCTTCTCCTCCTTTCTTTGGGAAAGAGATGTCTGCAGGAAGTGCACACTCTGCACTCTTCTTCAAGGACACAGATCTTGGAATGGCAGGGTTCCATGGGATAAAAGCTTCCACCAGTCCAACTCAGTTGTGTCCATGTAAGCTGAGTTCTTTAATTTGGGGTCCAGCACTAGGAAGCCAACTTACCCTTATATATAAGATAAATTCTTCAGTATTTATCACTAATAATAAAGGTAATATATTAATACATGTATTAATAAGATATACTAATGAGTCATTGTATTAATTACATAATATATTTACCCCAAAGCCAGAAACTGGTTAGATGCTTACTATCCATTTTAATTTATTTTTGGATATATAACTTGAATACATTTTCCAAACTCCCTTATAATCAGAAGACAGCTGTGCTGTAAATTCAAGGGGAAGCCATTCAAGTGTTTTAAGCAATGGAGTAATATGCCCCAATTTGCATTTTTGGAAATATTACTCTGCTTGCTAGATGGAAAATAATTAGAAAAGGTCAAAAGTGTTGGTAAAGAGAGACTAGGAGAGGACAAAGAAATTCTGGTGGCTCCATATGAGGAAGTTACAGAGATGGAAAGAAATGGTATGGGAGGTAGAACTGACAAGACACACGAATGTGTTAAGTCACTTTTCTGGAGCAATTTCTTTAACCAACAAGCAAGAGACAGCATTGCAAAATTAACTTTGAGCACTCAACTGCCCTAATACCCCATCATACACCTATTTCCAACAAATACCTTTAAGGACCTTCACTTGATATGTGCAGGATATCCCCCATCTCATGTGATCTTTTTGAATATGAAGGTATCAGTAAAGAATTTTCACTCATCTAGCTTGCAATTTTACCCTTCTAATTCCCCCACTCAGAAAGGGGTTGAGAGAATTAAATCAGATAAGGCTTTGATATAAGCTCTAAGCTCCGTAAGTGAGCCCCACAACCCCTGTGTCTTTATAAATATTTATTTAATGGATGAATAAAGGAAAACTGTAAATTGTAAACTACTAGACACACTGTTATCACAAAATAGGGATTAAGAAAATCCATAAAAAGATAGCAGGTAAATGGACACAATTGTCAAAGAAAGATGAAATGGCTATTATCCACTTTTGGCTTGAGGCTAATTTTAAAATGATAGTAGTTTTCTCCACAGATGGCAAAGGGTCTCTTCCATTATGAAAAGAATCAGAGTCAGCTATTGCTAAAGCAAGGTACCATAATTATTTATAATCAATATTACTTACATGGATATTTGATTTGCTAGAACATAAGATTTAATAGAAATGATGGTTTCAGCACACTTGGAATTTATAATCTAATTCCAAATCAATACATACAGACTTTCAAAGAAAAAGCTGAGTAATTATTAAATTCAGCAGGGGAATAGCACTTTGAACATAATTATATCTACTACTCATTGTCTTGGTTGCTTTTAAAATGCTTACATTTTACAATTAAATTCTTCTATTTTATCTTCTATAAATGTCAGAAATTTAAGAATCATTCCCCTCTAAAACACAGCAGACTTTCAAATACATTTTTAATAATCTTGGTCTATTAAGCACATCTGTTTTCAAGTCTATAAATTGCTAATCTTCCCATCAGCAGTTCTTAGACAGGCATGTGTTTGCTCTTAAAAGTTTCAGGCATCTAAAAAAGAATTGTATTTGTATCCAAAATCTTTTAAAGATGGAGAATTACAGTGAAGATGAAGGTTATTTATCGAAATTTTCAAGGAGAATTCAAAAGGAGTTTCAAAAGATGTACCATGATGCAAATTTTTCTGATTATCAATCAACTATATAAAGATTGTGTATTTTATGCTTATGTCTAACTCTACAATGCCATTTTGAAAAGTAGAATACAGTTCTTGTTCTGTTCTAATCCATTATAAAAGAGAAATAGGCAAAGCATATATTAATAGTGATATGTGATTACCTATTTGTTCAATTATTAGACATTTTTAATCATATGTTATCAAAGTAATTTAAATATATGTGCAGTTTTTCCAAGAAGACTCTAAGAACATTTCAAATCATTTGTTAGAAAGTGGGAAGAGATGTTTTTAAAAAGAATCCCATATAAATAATTTAACTTGTATTTTTAAACTTTATCTCGGTTTATAACACCTTTTTATCATCTATGAAAAAAAGCGCTTTTTCCTTCATTGTCATTTATGAGAGACATCCAGATTTGCAGTTCATCTAATGGAAGCACTCACTCAAAAGTTTAAATAGTGGGACAAACTTTCTGTAAGAATTTGGAGGTTTCCCCTGTTCTCAAAACCCTATCAACATATTACCTAGTAAATATGTCATACATGCATTAATATAAATTTCATTTGGGCAACAAAATGTGAAACCAATTTCCCTTGTATAACGTTACCTATGTTTTATTTTTTTCTCACCTATAAAATTTTGTTAAACAATTTAGAGTGGACTTTTTCCTATTTGCCATCGAAAATAACTTTGCATAAAAAAGTTACACGTCTTAAATGTACGTATTTCTTTGTAAAACAATTCAATAGCATGGTATTTTTTTCAAAACAGTTGCCACCTAAATGTTAAATTATATCACTGAAAAGAACCCACAGGAGACAATGAGTAACATTATCAAGTCTGCACTGCAAACTAGTGGTAATAACTAGTAAGTGCATGCTTCTTTTTTTAGTTAAATTTAAGAGCAATTCAGTCCTATATATTATTATATATTAGCTTTCTTCGTCAAATTTGAATCAGTTACACTATAGAGAATATGTACATGCATTCAAACCATACTGTTTTTATATTATGAACTATTTTTCCTGTATAACATTTATTTATTGCCAATGTTCACAGCCCAAAGTATTATGATCAGTTACTCGTGAATGAAAATACAATGAATCCATATATACATGTAAGTCTTTAAGTATATAACCCTGAAATATTTGTATGAGACCATATATATGAATGTAGTCCTCTCTATATATTTTCTTAATTATTTATTTTTATTTTATTTTAATTTTTATTCTAGTAACACATATACAACCTAAAATTTCCTTTTTAAACCAATTACGTATATAATTCAGGGCTGATAATTATGCTCACAATGTAGTGTTGCCATCACTATCATCCATTACCAAAACTTTTCCACACCACAAAGAAATTCTGTACCAAATTAAGCATTAACTTCCCATTCCCTGCTACCTCCTCTGCCAGCCCAATGACCTGCGTTCTAGTTTTTCAGCTCTATGAATTTGCCTATTCTAATTACAAAGCCCCTCTTACATTCGAACACATAAACCTATGAAAGGAAGAATAAACTTAATCTATATTGTTGGTGTTTATTTACCCCAATTGAGATATTTTATATTTTCCAATGACACTCAAACTAAACTTTTACAATTATTACTGAAATAATCTTTAATTTATAAAGGATTTGTAAACATAAGATTTTTTAAAGAATTTTGAGAAAAGTTCCCTGTTCCTCCAAATCTCAACTGTCCAGAGGGTTAATACAGTTAATGATTTTTCAGCCAGTTCCTGATGTAACAATGCTGTCACGGAGACTAGGATACCTGCATATGATCCCTGAGAAAGACAATGCTGGCAATTCTTGAACATCCTCTCATGTGATTTCAGAAAACTTAAAGTAAGGGCTACAAATGTTAGCAACTTGCTAGAAACAAACACGAAGCAACATTCATATGGGATTTCAAATACAAAGCAGGAATACAGCTTACCACTTCTTAAACAATTGGAGGAAGACTCCTTTGAGCAATTAAGTCAGTTCCAGGCACTATTACATTTTAGATTTAGATGCTCAACTTCTTTATACAGCTGTCCGCATGCCTGTGGCCCACACCCTCACTAAATGGCAACTCATTTGAAAGAGTCTAGTTGTCTCACTCACTATTGCATCCCACATACTTAGCAGGATGCTCGACACGCAGAACTTGCACAATAAATATGGTTCCTTTAAGTAGTAAATATGAGTACATTGTTGGAATGGAAAGGATTCATAACAGCATTTTACTGATGAAAATACAAAGGAAAATTATAAAGGCAAGTGGCTGAGCCTCACTAGCTATACCGCCAAATATGAAAAATACCCTAAATATACTTGAGATAAGTTGTTATTTTCAGACTGCTTCAGCTTCTTATAAATATGAGATTAAGATGTTCATGGTAGCTGGTATGATTTAATAAAGCATCCTCTATAGTCCCTCAAACATGCCCAGAATGGATAATTATTTATGTCCTTGTGGTTAATCATTAAAAATATGTATTATTTAGAACAAGAGTTCTTATAGCCAGAGTTTGACCAAGTCCACACTGACATGTGAATTCCCCTTATAGAGGAAATTCAATTTTTGAACCTCCTTTGCGTTTCTTTGCCTTATGCCCACTAAATTACATATCAAACAGAGAAAACCTTCCAACTCATTTCTTTTTTTACATCTTAGATCTCCATACCTCTCTCAGATTTTTCAGCTTTGATTCTTTCAGTTCTTCATATTTCCATTTCCAGAGAGACAAAGCTGACTCCAGTTGTTCTATTTCTTTCTCCAGAGATGTGCGCTTTCTAAATCATTTAAAAAATAAAAGAAACAAGGTAGATTGATAATTTTTAAATAATTTTAGAAATACATTCAATTTTAATTTTTCTATTTTCCTAATTTTCATATCATGCATTTTCATTATAATGAAAGAAAATTTTCCAACTTATTAAAAATTACAAACATTGAAAAAAACTTGGTTTACCTAGCTCAAACACATTTAATTCAGCTTTGCAAGTATCACAATAACTGAATTTCCATCTGCTTTTTCATATATTATTCATGCATTTCTCTACAATGCATCTTATTCCTATTATTTCTATACATGTTTCTAATTTTAACCTGGTTAACCCAACTTCACATTGTAATTGAATATGAAGTATCCTTTGGGATTAAAAGAATGCCCAAAATCCCACTTAATAATTTAAGAAATAAATCATCTATTGATGACATAAAAATAATTTAAATATTTTCAATTTTGTTTAAAAAACAAATTCACTGGGATCTTTTTCCATTGTTAAACTAAAGAAATAATTTCTCTATTTGTAGAACTAGTGTCACAATGAGGATTAAAATCTTGGCCCTTTACTATCTCAACCATTATTTATATATAAATTTATTACTTTTTCATTAGAATGAGTCATTGTTTTATTTCTGGCTGTAATTAGCACCTGTTGACATCTGCAATCAGCGTATCCTCATCTGTGTGCTAGATCAGATTATTATTCAGATATGCTCGTTCTCCTTCCTCTGCTTCCATGGACAGTCTATTTCCCCATTCCTTGATTCTAGGCTTTGCAAAGTGATATTAACAGAAGGGACAGAAAGAGAGGTCTGAAAATAACTTGTATGTTTGGGCTTCTTCTCTTATGCCTCTGTCACATCTTTGAGAAGAGATTCCCCCAGTTCGTTGTCGCCCCAGTAAAACAAACATAATGCAGATAAGAGCCCAAACTTGCCATAGAGCCAGGCCCAGCTAAATCCTCAGCTTGAAGCAGAGCCACCTTGCTGAACCCAGCTGACATCAGCTAACTCTAGCATCCTTGCACCCACAAGGGCAAAATAAATAACTGTTGTATTAAATCACTGAATTTGTTACTAAACAAAAGAAAACTGATACAGAAACTGATATCTGAAAGTGAGATGTTGCAATGAAAATAAACACATTTACAGGCTTCACTTTGGGGCCAAATGGTGGGAAAAGGCTGGAAAGATGGAGGTAAAAGATGGAGCGGTGTGCTGGAAAATAGAAAACGTGCCTGACAGTTCCAATGGAATGTTAGTGGGCATAACATGGCCAAAGTCTTGAAAAGAGTTATGCAGTTGGATTGCTCCCTTGAATTTCAGCCATTACTATGAGAAATATATGCCACTGCTGGCCTATGACTCCCTTAGGAAGATGAAAGACCTGGAGTATAACCAAGTCCTCCTGCAAAGTCTAGCCTAGATCAGCCAACCCTTGGTTGGCTCACAGACTAGCTAAAGAAATGCATATTGTCATGAGCCACTGATGCCTTGTGGTTGTTAGTTGTATAGCCTTCTTGTAGCTATAACTAGCTGATATGCACACATTGATTTAGTTAAATGATATTAAATGTCTTTAGAAAGATCTAAGAAACACATTCAGAGAGATAGGAAATACACACAAAATCAAAAGTTCAATGTCATTTGCATATTTATAAGATTTATGTCTCTTCCATCTGGCTATAAATATATCAGTTTAACAGAATCCAAAAGTTAAGCATCCTACTAAGAGTTACACAATTTTATGTTTATGATTTAAGCTGTAAAACTGAAGGAGGATACAAAAGAATTAATAAACCTCACAAGACTCAGGTTGCTTCAAACAAACCATTTCTAGGACTCTGATTTGCAATATCCTCTTATCAATAGAGTAAATATTTTAAACCAAAGCTAACAAACGAAAATGCTCCACGAGGAAGTCTGAGTCTTATAAGCATTGTCTCTAACATCTTCAGCTCCAGTATAAAATCCCAGCCAAAATTTCTCATAGGTAAGCAAAGCTAGTCAGCTGAAGACACCCAAGTTGCTTACGATGATAGAATTTCGTTGTTACTGCCTGTGTATGGGATGTCTAGAAAAATAGAATTAAGTGTAGAAACAGTTTTCAAATCACCAAACATTAATATTTCATGTTAAATTTAGAATAAATATACACGTTATTTTACATTAAAAGTATTAAATATTTAGCATTTGAGAACGTTTAAAGTTTCAGATGTTAAGGCATATTTGAATATTTAAAAGAAATTGGTTAGTTGCTTAGATTTCCAAACTTAGTTGAACTGTATAATAAAATTTTGCTAAACTTGTAGTGTCATTGGGATATTTAAAATAAAGAATTGCCATATTTATCATTTTAATTTATTAGATTTCCATAAGCATTAAAAACTTGGGAATACTTTTGTCAGTAATTGAAAAATTTAAAAAGAAGAGAATATTAAGTTAAAATATTTTATTACAGGAAACTAACAATATGTCTGAAATAGCATACATTGATTTCTCCTTGAACTTACATTTCAGATTCATTTTGTTTTTAAATAGAATAATATATAAAACTGTACATGAAATTTGAGGAAATTCTAGATTTTTAAATATACATGTTAAGAATAAACATACATGTTAAGAAAATACATGTCAACTTTTGAAATTACACTTTAATAATCAAATAATAATTTAAATACTCCAATTAAACTGAACTGTTTCAGAGTAAGATAAAGCCCACAGAAATGTAAAAATTACTTTATTATTGCAGAATAAATGGTGATCCTCAAAATGTTATCGAAATTATTGGTGGAACTATTCCTTCTCATGTTTAACAAGGAGTTCAAGAAGAATATTCCAAACTCATTAATAAAACTTGTAATATTACTTGCGTATAAATATAGATATACATTGAATTGATAACTATTTGTATTTCTTATTTAAAACAAATTAGTAACTTTTCAATGATAGTAATATTTCAGAAACTAGGCATCTTTATCTTTTTAATTAGACATTTAAAATAAAATGCCTGATAAGATTTTCCTGAATGAAAATTATGTATTTGTTAAAAGTTATAATTTAATCAGGGGAGTGGGGAGACAGGCAATTCATGAAAATATATTTAATGACAATGTGATGTTTGAATATTTTTAATTATGGCACCATTAAAAATCTTCTGTGATTCTAGGCAAGCAAGCATAAAGGACGTTGCATATTTAAACTGATGCAGCAGAGGGCACCCTACAAATCTATAATTTTCTGGCCTAATGAATTTATTTTGTATTGCAGAGAGATTTTCAAAATTGATTAATTTTATAGGTAACTTTATCATTGAAATTTAAACCATAGCCATGTTGCTTAAACTACAGGAAGGCAAAAAAATTAATATTTACTCTAAAGGACATTATCTATTTTATGCGTAAAGTCTATAAAATAACAAAATTAGCAAAATAAAGCTCAGCAAAAAATTAGTATCTTTAATATGATGATATAAACCTTTAAAAATCAGATTGCTAAAAATATGTAAAATTTATAGGGCCTAAAAGATAATGATGTTAAATTATTTGTATAGATAATGTTATATTTCTTTCTTTTAAAGATTAATTTATTTATTTCTCTCCCCTTCCCCCCCCCCTCAGTTGTCTGCTCTCTGTGTCCATTCTCTGTGTGTTCTTCTGTGACTGATTCTATCCTTAGCAGCAGCACCAGGAACTGTGTCTCTTTTTGTTGCATCATCTTATTGTGTGAGCTCTCCCTGTGTGCAGTGCCATTCCTGGGCAGGCTGCACTTTCTTTCACGGTGGGCAGCTCTCCTTATGGGGTGCACTCCTTGTGCGTGGGGCTCCCCTATGCAGGGGACATCCCTGCATGGCATGGCACTCCTTGCGCACATCAGCACTGCACATGGGCCAGCTCCACATGGGTCAAGGAGGCCCGGGGTTTGAACCGTGGACCTCCTATGTGGTAGGCAGACGCCCTATCCATTGGGCGGAGTCCACTTCCCAATAACATTATATTTCTAAGCGATCATATGCAGAATTGCTTAACTATCATAATCCCATAACATTGGACACAAACGTTGGACATCTAGACAGGAATGAGGGTCAAAATATTTCTCAGGAATGAAAAGTTTGAAAGATTAATATCTGGTAATACACACTAATCATTTTGGAACTGTAGGAAATTCCACAGTAAAACATATAATCAGTATTTTCTTAGAGTCTAATTAATGTTTAAAAAAAGGTTTTGCCAGACCAAATTCACTTGTAATTACATTTAAAAGCCCATTTTTCAAATTAGCACAAAATTTAGAGTTGATAATAAACTATGAATAATAAAAGTTTTTTGCAAATATGCTTTTAATGGGCAATATATTTGTTATCTTGTCATGGCACTCCCAACTGTTTATCATTATGTCTTACAGCAGTACCTGTTAGCTGCCAACAGCCAAAGCCTTTCATGATTAATTTAATTGAGAAAGATATACATATAAATAATATTAAGTTCATTGATCTCCAGGAGGGCCAGAGAGCAAGGCTTGGAGACAATATAGCCAAGAGCAAGGTTTAATTCAAGCCACAGTACTGGTCCTATGAAAACCAGACCTACTGCCCGCAACCCCTCTCGTGTGGTGCCTATACACTCTTCTGGTATCCATTATGTGTCTAGCAAGCAAATATATTCAAATTTGTTAATATAACTAGAAAAGGATATTAGTAGCTGAAAGAATCTCTGGGAAAGCCGGAGATGCAAATGTGAACCCATGCAGCTAGAAATACCAAAGAGACAGTCCTGGAAACCATCCATTGAGGACACTCTTCGTGCCACCAGCATCAGAGCACGACCTCAGTTCCACAATGCTAGACTCTGGGTGGCACTGGAGTCCACAGTCCACTACTGCCCTTGAAACTCAAAGCAGCTACTGCCACTGCCGTTGCCTTAGCAAAAGGATTCTGGGCTCTGCCCTCTTCCTCGGAGCATAAGTTTCTGTATAAAAGTCTCAGGCAGCTACATCTGCATTGCTGTTTCTAGGTCCAGTGTCTGCACAAAAGGAGACTGTAGGACAGACTTAAAGAGCATAATCAACAAAGAAAAATAGGTTCTGCCACACAAGGTGGAGGAGTGCCGGAACATAGGAAAGATACTGGACAGTCGAAAAGTGGCAAAGACTTACTGAACATTCCATTAGTTACAGCAAATAAATAACTTAAGTAAGCCTGGTTTTCTAATTTTTAACAAAATTACACTGAACAATATTAAACAGATTTACCTTCCAGTATATTCATTGTGTTACTAGAGGAGTTTATATATATATGTGTGTGTGTGTATAGATATATGGATTTCTATCCTCATGGCAATCTTTGAAGCATTTTTTATTGCCCCCATGGCTTTTTCTGCACACTGTCTTCTCTCTGTGTCCATTTGTTGTGCATTTTTCTGTGTCTGTATTTATTTATTTATTTTATTTCCCCTCCCTCCTTGAGGCTTGCTTGCTGTCAGCTCTCTGTGTCCATTCGTTGTGTGCTCTTCTGTGTTTCTGCTTATCTCCCTTTTTCATTGTGTCACCTTGCTGAGTCGGCTCTCCACAGTGCCTGCCTGCTGGGCGGCACTCTGTGGCACCTGCAGGTGAGCCTGCCTTCAAAGGAGGACCCAGGATTGAACCCAGGGCCTCCCATATGCTAGACAGGAGCCCAACTGATTGAGCCACAGCTGCTTCCCAAGCGTTTTTAATTTGTTGCACCTTCTCAACAGGATTTTAAATCTCATTTTATTGATTAAAATGTCAACCTTTAATGAAGCAAAGAATAAGGATAGAAGCATACTATTTTTTTTTAAAGAAAAAATAAAATTAAGAAAATGAAATTGAAAGGAAGAACTGAAGTTCATTTGAAAGGTACAAAGTAAACATTTATAAGGGACATGGTTACTACCTATAGTTTAATTTTTTACTAATTTTTAACGTAATTTTTACGTAATTTTTTTACATAATTTTTTACATTTTTAAAAAAATTATTGAAATATATCACCCATATTTGAGGACTAGTTCTGAACATTAAGATAATTCATCAAAATAACTTACATCCTAATCTTCTTTAAATAAGATTTGACATTGCCAAAGCTCTTCTTCCTAAATGCTTAGGCACACTGATCTCTACAAAAGGATCAGGTTACCCACTCTCACCCCAATATTTTCTACCAGGGAAGTCTTCATCAAAGTGATCAAAAATATACAAATTCTCAGTCTACGAGGGCTTCCAGATACTGGATAATTACTCATAAAAATGAAACAATACACAAGGTACAAATAATATAATAAAGCTTAGAATATTCTATGAGGAGGTAGTAGTCAGCGCCGGGTGGAAATTATTCCCTGAGTTCCCTGGGTTTCATCCTCGCCCAAGCCAAGAGAATGTTCCCACGATCTGGAAACTTAAAAAAAAAAAAAAAAGCGTTTACATTTCCTCAACTCAAGCCACCCACTAGCTGAGATTCCAGGAGGAAAAATTTAAAAGATTAGACAGATTTATAGTAACAACATTCTATATCCTTGGGAAACATCCTCTTGTGATAGAGGAAAAAAAAAAAAAAAGGCTCTGCGCTGCCCCGTGAGGACTGTGAGGAGGCGACGCTGGTTCCTGGACTTGCAGACTCAGGGGAGCGCCCCTTTAGAGGGAGGCGCTGGCCAGGCTGACTTGGCGAGGTTTCTGGCTCATCTGTTGAAATTGCTGAGAACTTGAGAGTTTACTTCCCGTGGGGATTGCTAATTTATTCCAAAGAAATATAAAGTGTGTGTGAGAGAGACAGAGAGACAGAGAGACAGACAGAGGGGGGCTGTGAATATGCAGAGAAATGGATGTATATCATTAAACCTGGTATCACAGCATAAAAAAGTTCACATCTACGAAACAGCACTTTCATGTTTTTCCTATTACCCTGTCAGTGAAGTAACATTGTGACTGAGTCTGAGAGGATTCTACAATCATCAAAAACGTAAATTTCTTCGAGAAGTAAAAACACAGATTGGAACATGACTGGGAGCTTTAGGTCCATCTAAAATTAACTAATGATATGCATCCAGGCCTAAAACTTAATTCAATTTTATACTCTTTTCTACTAAAGTTAATTGACTCTATTAGGAATTTATGCTTGAATTATAAATTATTCAAGAATTTATAGAATTAAAAATATTTATTCTGTACACAGATGCTTGGGTTATCACAATCTGATATGGTGAGCTTTAGACAAAGAAGCTAAAAAATTGAATGAATGGTCCTAATAAATTTAAAAATAATGAATGAGGCACTTTTGGCTAACAGAAAAGGAATGGCAGATAAAGGACTTAAAATATTTGCAAATGGCTAGTATAAATAGTTGTCAATTTTTAAAACAGGGCATCTAAGCTATTATCATAATTTAACAAATATTTGCATACTAATTTTATATTAAATCATATTATATCACATTGCATTATATTTTATATCACACTCATGCTTCTGATTCTGCCTATAATGAGTCTCATAACTAAAGGGGTGGAAAAATAATTATTTTCAGATTTGGAGGCCACATTTTAAAACATATCAAATATTCCACACAATGCTAATAATTTTTCCTAAGTCAATCACAAAGGGAAAAACAAACCAGAGCAAATCATATTGCCAGCCACTTTCACAAATAATATTCTTGTTTGATCTTTACAAGAATTCTGGGAAGAAAGATATATAGCAGATTGC
Source organism: Dasypus novemcinctus (assembly GCF_030445035.2). Lineage (NCBI taxonomy): Eukaryota > Metazoa > Chordata > Mammalia > Cingulata > Dasypodidae > Dasypus > Dasypus novemcinctus. The sequence goes on along the minus strand of NC_080688.1, from coordinate 85,658,838 downwards.
ATTTTCCATCAGTGGTCATCACCCTCACCCCATCCTGCAGGCCCTTCTTGAATATGATTTTTTAAAATTTAAAGCAGTTTTATAGAGATATAATCACATACAATACCATAAATATGAAATATGGTTTAACTCCCCTCCTAGTGTGTGGTGCAGTCTATGTCCCTCTCCCCTTGACGTTGTGCTGGCCTTTGGGACTGCTTCCCTGACTTTTGAGGCAAGGTCATAAGAAAGCCATGTATTTCTATCTGTTCTCTTAAGATGTTCACTTGCATCTTAGCAACCTTGCTGTGGGAAGCAGGCACACACACACAGAGGTCACAGGCGAATGTCCCAGAAGAAGCCCCTAGCTGACGGCCAGGCTCAACCCCCACATGTGCGAGTCTTCAGATGGTTCCAGACCCCAGGCGTCAAGTCCTCCCAGCTGAAGTCACGGGGACAAGAGGCGAGTTGTTTCTGTCCAGCCATGCTGAAGTTCCGTGAACAGGATAAATGGCTGTTTTAACAATCACTGCTGTGTGGGAAGCTTGCTTACACAAAAACAGATAACCAAGACATAGGCGTGGTGTTACCAAGGAGACAAGGAGCACACTCTCAGCTACCCCAGGAACATAGGTCTAGAGTATGTCAGAACCGAGATGCATTTCCAAGTCTCTTATTTGCAAGCCTAGTTCTCTTTCCTCCATACCACAAATAGGCAATGCATAAGGCATCGTTTACTGTAATCAAAACCTCACAAAATTGTAAGCGGTTTGTTTTTAATATTAACAGTTATTTATTTTTATTGAGGAACGTTGTAAAAATTAGATAATACACTTGTTATTTTAACTATATACATTAATAACTAAAATATAACGTATGTGAATCTTCCAGAGATGATGAGACTATTATGATAAAAGTCATTTAAAATGAACGATAAAAAAGTTATAAACTTTTTAAATACCTTTTCAAAATCTTACAATTTAATGATTAACCATGGGTAAACATTCTCAAATAACCAATTTATCAGACTTAACAATTTTAAGAGCTTTAAAGCACAGATTTAGCTAAAGGGGACAATACTTATCACTTACTCTCTTTCCTTCCATAAGACTTTTTGGAATTCATCCCAAAGCACAGGCAAAGTTGAAGTTTCAGGTACTTCTTTCTCCGAAGGCACATTTATTGCATGCAGTCTTAGCCCAGGTTTTGATGTATTGTTTTCAGAAACACTGTTCTTAAATAAATCAGGACTATCTAGACTAAGTTTCAAATCTTCATTTAATTTTAATGGATCAATAACCACATCTAATTCCTGAAAGGAAAAACATAGAACAATTATTATTACTGAATATGTAAATCCCTCAGAATAAAAATCAGGGAAAAAAGCATATATTCAAAAGGATATAAATGTTATAGGTTCAGCATCAAATCTGTATTTTCATATAGCATTCATAAAAAGTGGTATATGGTCAAACTTTAACTACATTCTTCTTCATATTTATTTCTCTCTTAATTGTCTACCTTATTTTTTATAAAATAAATTTCTCAAAAGTTCTGCTTTAACTTTTGGGTTAAATTTTCTTTTTCTAATCACAGCTAAAAATAATCCCGTGTAAACTTGAACAGTCAAGAGTTATGTAATGAGTTGATGAATTTCTCTTCAAAGTTTCTTTTGTCACAAGGCACTTGAGAGTTTCAATATGAAGCCTACTGATTATTTTTTCACATCTTTAGAGAACAGGGTGGAAAGAATTTTCAGGGAAATCTAGGATAATCCTAGAGCTTTATTGAGCTATTGTAGTCCATCAGTTGAAACACAAATAGTATTTAATGGGTCATTTTAATAAATCTGAGTATCAATAACCAGAGAAGTGAACTATATTAACCATCTTATAATTCCAAAACTGCATTGAACTCATGCTAGATGCATTTGTCTATAATTTAAATTTGACCTGATTTATGGGTTTGAAATGAGATAAAGCAAGTCATTAATAGCCAAGTTCAAATAAAATCTCATTGCCCATCATCACCAGTTTTTGTTGTTTTTTTAACTAGTATATAAATACCAGGATACCTAGTATGATTGAGCTCTTAATTCTCTCCAAAATTAATAATTACAATAATGCACTATTTTGAAAATAATAAAATAAAACATGTGTAGTTCTCCATGGAAAATACTATGGTCAGACAATCCATTCATCCCCCAGTATCTGTTTCATTAGGCTTAGTGTTGGCGGGGAAACTGGTCAAAATTAAAAAGAAACTTCAATTGCCAATACTTGTTTCTTTCCCAACAAAAGGAAGATTAACTGTTTTTTCCTAGATAAACCAACTTTAAGTACCTACTATGTATGATTTGTTCTTGACACTGATATTACACAAAGATATTCCAGATGAGGTCCCAAAATAGTGAGAATTTCCCAGGATAACAAATGTGAAGGGAAATCTTCACATTCTCAAATGCAGTGTCCAGTGCTATAAATAATACAGAAAGAGATTTTTGGATTCAGAGCATATCCTCTCATCCCCATCAATGAATTCAATTACCTCATTAACATAACTGAATTTTGGTATATTTTCCCTAAGAAATACAGGAAGTCTTTATGGCCTGGATTGTCATGTTAAAAAACAAAGAAACAAGCAAAAACCTAGAAGGCCAAATAAGCAGAAGTGTGTTGCTGCAACCTTTTAAAATATTTCTTTTGTCATAGAATCTAGGTTACACCTATCATAAATTCTGTGTGCCATATAAAGAATTACAATTTTAGATGGGACTACAGAGGTAAAAGATATTAACATTATTTTATGGTTTTAGAGATGAAATTAAAAAGAAAAAGTAGTGATATAAACTGATACTGTAATAAGAAATAACATAATTTTCTAAAATTTCCCAAACTATGCTCCAAGGGATATTAAATAGTATTTACCAGTTAAAAAAAAAAGGGGGGGGGGGGTGGTGGTGTACAGAGATAAATTGGTGCTAAATGAAATCATAAACTTCTTTAAAGTTTCTTTTTTACAGAAATCTCAGAAACTTCAGGATTCGATAGCCTACCAAGGAGTTTGTAGTGCAAAGTATGCCATAAAAGTATTTGTGTATGAAAATTACTTTACAATGGTGAGACCAGAGACCCAACCCTTAGGAAATGTTCAACTACTTTGTAATAAACTACATTTATTATTATTGCCATAATTAGGATAAACAGAAATATCTCAAAATATTTGATTTTCACATAAAAAATTCTGTGTGAATTTTTGCTAAAATACTGGTGAGACCACTACTGGGTTTAATAGATTTTTTTCCCATCACTGTATGTATACAGCATTCAAATCTGCACATAATATCTAGTTTCCTCTATGGGTTTTTTCTTACCTTAGTATTTGTGTTCTCCTTTGTAGGAAATAGATTTTTCACCAAACACTCTCTCGTAGACCCACATGTTTGCAAACCGGCTTGAAACTGGTCTTTATGTGCATAGGACACTCCTGAGAAAGGAGGACGCTTCAGGTCCTGGGTCACGTTAGCGTCTACTGCCTCTTTCGCACATGGCAAGCTTTGTCTCTTTTTCAGAGCACTCAGTTCTTTCACTGTCATCTCTAATTGTATTCGGAGTTGTCTTCCTTCCTCCCTGGCACTGTTCCTTTCAGCTCGAACTCGGCTCCATTTTTCCCTCCAATTGGCAGTGCAGTCTGACCACCACCGCATGGTCTTCTCCATCTGAGCAGCTCTGACCTTGACTTCTTCCAGTTCCCTCAGGCGAAGTTCTTCACAAATATCCCATTCCTTGATGTTGTATGAGTGAGTCCAGAAATGTGGGGTAGCATGAGATTCTGGCCCATAAAATGGCAAAGAATAATTATGGGGACTCCTAAGGGGTGAGGCAGGAGTTGCTGAGTCGCAAGGTGATTGAATGGAGGATGGCTGCATCTGGAAGATCTGTGTTTCCTCAATTAATCGATGAATGGAATCTAAATTCATTTTGATCTTTTCAGGCCTAAGAAAAGATGGAGAACATAATTACCCATTTGAATGTCTCTTGTCATTATAAGAGCAAAACCTACATTTTTTAAGAGAAGTTTGGGGAAAAAAAGTTTCTTTCAATATTGCATATTTTTTTCCAGTGAAACTAAAAATATAGAAGATTTTATGCATTTGTAATTACCCTCAAAGAAATAGAAATTGCTCATGTCAAAGTCTGCCAAACCAATATAAATAAAAATATAAAGATGTAGTGGAGATGTGATATGACATGAGTAATCCATTTCAAGAAATACAATTCTATTCTGATAATATTTATTGTAACACATATTGTCCATTAACTCCACAATAGTCTCCTTCTTTCATGCTAACTAAACCCTAAACTGTTCAGGTGGAATGCAGAATCCATTGATCTCTTGGAGAAGAAGCCCTCCACAAGCTGCAGGCTACATCACAACTGGTCTAAATCTGCCATAATAAACTCAGTCAAATCGACCATTTCTTAGTCCCAAGGTCGGCTAGAACCTAGTTCTGGCTGATAAGATGTAAGGGGCATTCTACTGAGGAATGTTTCTCTTCCAGAAACATTCGAAAACCTCAACATGAGAAGCCCTCTTGCCTTTGTTTTCTCCCTGCATGAAAGAGGACATGACTCTGGAAGTCGGACATAACAGCCATCTTGTTACAATAAAGACAAAATCAATGCATTTAAGATGGGAGAACAGAGGAAGGAATGAAAAGATAGTGGAGCAGTGGAATGGGAAGCCTGATTTAATTAGACTGCAACCGCAGCCCTGGAATGCCCATATCTAGTATCCTTGCTATGAGGGAATGATTAACCGTATCTATTTAAGCTAAGAGAGCTAGTTTTCCTGTTACCCATAGTCAAAAGCACATTTAACTGATATATTAGTTAAGTTCCTACTATGCTTAATATTGTAATAAGCTATGAAAATAAGTATTATAAGGCATGGTCCTTCTCAGAGGTTTTACAGTCTGGTGGATGAGACAATCACAAATAAATAAATAAATAAATGTAAATTTTTCTCTGTTACAAAGATATTTATTTATTTAATCCATCTTTCTTTATTATTTTATTCGGCTCTTGATGTTTGTACTAAGTGCTAAGGATCACTGCTTAAGAAATGATTAATTTTGTCTCCTAGAAAAGAGGAAGCTTCATGGAAGAGATAATTGAACAAAGATTTAGCAATCTCTACACTCTATAAAGGAATTAAAAACAGCTTTACATATAAATAGCAAAAGGCAAATGAATTTGTAAAGGCAAACCCTTCTTATCAATAGTTATACCCATTACTTTATGCAAGATAGCAATATAGCTATTGGAAAATAACCCGAGTGGATTTTTTTAATTGATCTAAAATATGCAGCTAGTTTACAGATTATTATTTACAAACTTATAAGTTTCTGTGTTTGTATAAGATTGCCCATTGTTATAATCAGATAAGTTTTAGATGACATTTTATGTACATTAATTTCTCACACTTTTTATAATTAGCTTTTTATAGTAATAGGTCATATAGTGCTTCTTTATGACTGTATTTTATGAACTTAATGAGTTTCGTTATACCTGCTCACTTGCAAAATAAATGTTTATTGCAAAAGAATCTGTATAATATTAAATATTTATTACTTTCAGTTGTGGGGGAAAAAACATTTTGACAAGTGCTCTGTAGAGGGGCCAAATCAATTCACTCCTTATGATAAACTTATCATAATAATGGAAATTCATGACTGTAATTATTTTGTTAGCATTGGTATATAGCCAATCATATCTGAATTAGTCCTGATTGGAATAATTGTTCCCTTCATTTACTGTGAATCAGAGGGCAATGATACTATAACTGACCAATTTTCTTGGACCATTACTAAACCAATACAAATATATACAGTTTTAATTGCCTGTTAAAGAAAAGGAAAAAAAATCTTAATTTGAAGCACACCAAATATTCTCTCTCTCCCTCCCCCCCTCTCTATCCACACTCATATACGTATATATTTATATATTTTTATATTTTTTCACTATTTAATGGTATTTCTTTTTGTTGGAGTTTCAAAATGAAGACAATTTTCTTTAGCATATTAAATTTAACCTTGGCATTTTCCAAATAAATCAGCATCTTGAAATAGTAATGTCTTTAAAAGTGTCTCATTAACTTTTATTTCACTCGGGTGTTGAAGACTCTATAATTGGAATCTGGTACACTGAGATCTTGCCTATCAATTAACTTTGTATTATTTCACATCTGACTAAACAACACTGAGTTGGGTTTTACGACTCAGCCCTTGAACTTATATAGTGTTTCCTGTTCTGAAGGGTTTTCTCAAGCAAGTGTAAATGGGAATGCTGAGAACATATGAATGTTTATTAAAGCATTCCTTTTCCTTATACATACCTGAGCACCTCTGAAGCTTTATCTCAGACAACTATGAAAGCATTTGCCAGTAACCATGTCAGAAGGCCTTTGATGTATACAAAAAATATTTTAATACCATTGAGTCTTTGGTTTCCTATATATTTTTCTTGCATTGTGAGAATGCTCATACACTCAGACCATCACTATTGCTGAAAACATTTTATTAACCAAATAAATAAAATGTGATATATCTACAATGTACATAAAATATTACTAAACATATTTCTTCCAAAACAGGAGTGTAAAATTGTGAGCTCCAGAGCCAGACTCTATTGTTTCAATCCCTCACTTTGCCAATAGAGAGATTTTTTGGGGCAAATTATTTAAACTGGCTTTCATCCAATATCCTTATTTGTTCAAGGGAACAGAACTAGCATGTGCTTCATTGAGCATTAAAGGGGATAATGTTGGTTGACTGGTTGGGGCTGTGCAACAGTTTTTCTCAGCACTATACAAGTCACTACTAGGTCGGTGCAAATGTAATTGCAGTTTTGCATTGTTGAAATTTGCCATTTGCTATTGGCATACATTCTTAAATAAATGTGGTTATCTTATCCATCATTTTAAGGTGTATGTTTTTTTTGTTTTATGTTTTTTTGTTAATGACTTATTACTTGCTTTCTATTTTATATTTATTTTAGACTATGGAAATGATGACAAAAAGCAAATTTGAGTAATTTTCTTATTTGTGTTCAAAACGGGTCATAAAGCAGTGGAGACAACTGGCAACATCAAGAACACATCCGGCCCAGGAAATGCTAACGAATGTACAGTGCAGTGGTGCTTCAAGAAGTTTTACAAAGGAGACAAGAGCCCTGAAGATGAGGAGTGCAGTGACCGGCCATCGGAAGTTGACAATGACCAGTTGAGAGCAGTCACAAAAGCTGATCCTCTTAAAGTACATGAGAAGTTGCCGAAGAACTCAACGTCGACCATTCTACAGTCATCCTGCATTTGAAGCAAATTGGAAAGGTGAAAAAGCTTGATAAGAGGGTGCCTCATGAGCTGACCAAAAACCAGAAAAATCATTTCGACGTGTCATGTTCTCATATTCTATGCAACAACGACGAATCATTTTCTCAATCAGATTGGGATATGAGATGAAAAGTGAATTTTATATGACAACTGGTGATGACCAGCTCAGTGGCTGGACTGAGAAGAGCTCCAAAGCACTTCCCAAAGTCAAACTTGCACCAAAAAAAAGGTCATGGTCACTGTTCGGTGGTCTGCTGCCAGTCTGCTCCACTACAGCTTTCTGAATCCTGGCGAAATCATTACATCTGAGAAGTATGCTCAGCAAATCGATGAGATGCACTGAAAACTACAACACGTGCCGCCAGCATCGGTCAACAGAAAGGGCCCAACTGTTCTCTTTGACACCTTCCAACTGCTTGCCGCACAACCAACATTTCAAAAGTTGAACGAATTGGGCTACGAGGTTTTGCCTCATCTGACATATTCCCCTGACTTCTCACCAACCGACTGCCACTTCTTCAAGCATCTCGACAATTTTGTATATGGAAAACGCTTCCACAACCAGCAGGATGCAGAAGAGTTCATTGAATCCCAAAGCACACATTTTTATGCTACAGGAATAAACAAGCTTATTTCTCATTGGCAAAAATGTGTTGATTGCAATAGTTCCTATTTTCGCTAATAAAGACGTGTTTGAGCCTAGTTATAATGATTTAAAATTCATGGTCCAAAACCTCAATTCCTTTCGCACCAACCTAATAGTAAGTAACCTAGAATTAATATGCCATTTAATATTTTCAGTGTTTTCTTTTTTCTTATTTCCTGAAAGAGAAATTATGTACTTAAAAATAGGGAAAGCATAAAGAAAAATGGCAATTATAAAAATGCTTTGAGTTTCATGTAATAAAGCTACAGTCACTTTCCATATAATATTAATATTATTCAATGAAAATTCAAAATCAATCACAAGTTTCAATGCAGCAAGTGAGGAGATCACAAATTCAGATCTTCACAAAATAAAATCTGACTTTTTCTATAGCTAAATTAATTTTCTAAATTGGTCCTCACTATTTTTGATCATGCACACTTCTCTTGATTTCATTTGCTGTCCTCTCCCTCTTTTTTTTTTAAGGACCTTCTGAGTTTCCATCTTGGAGAAGACAGAAGGAAGCACTAAACTCGCAAATATTCTAATAATGCTGTTTATAACAACACCTTAAATATTGAAGCTCAGAGGTCAAATGTTTGTTCAGTGGGTCTGGGTATTTTTGGCCAGTGTGGAGGGAAGGGTGATTATCCACTTCTTTTCACCAACCTTGCTTTGAAAAGGCAGTGAATATAGAAGAGTCTACCTGCTGTCCCTTGGGAGAAAAAAGGGCTTACTGTGGGGTGAAACCCACAGGAAAATATTTCAAAGAATTACCCAGCCCCACTTGTTTATGACTTCTAAAGCAAAGACTCATGCTCCAATTTTATTTTCTAAACAAAGAAGTAACATTGCTCACTGGCATTTATTGAATACTTTCTTTGTGCCAGGTACTTTGCTAACCTGCCCCATAAGTTATATACTGTGATGATCCACATCCTAGAAATGAAGAAAGTAGGGTTCAGGAGTCTAATGCAACCAGCCCAAGTCCCATGTTTAGAAGGGGTCAGCCTACTTTTGGAATAAAGGAAATTTGAATCCAGAGTCACTGCTTCCCCATAATAAAAATCCACAGCTTCAGAATATCATCTGTTTTCACTACAGTGAGATCTTTCAGCTTATTTCTGAAATCTGTGTGGGTATAGACTTTCATTTTGGATATCTTCTTGCTCAAATATCCTCTGAAAATCACACCATCATCAGTCACCTAATCCTGACACTGCCCTTTGAATTATTTCAATCTCTTTAGCACAGATTAGTTGTGGCCCTTTGGAATTCCACATCCCCCGTCTCCCCACACTGAATGTGTCAGTCCCCTGCATAGGCCTAACCTCCACATCTTCCTTGTGCAATGCGACTCCCCCCAGGCAGGCGCATTCTCCCTTCCCTCCACACGCCCACCCAGTCCCCTCTCTGCTTGCTTCAGGAGAGGCTTAGACTTTACAGGCAACAGCATCTGGCTCTGACTCTCTGAGGCCTCTGTCCTCTGGAAAGGACATCCACTGTGTGAGGGGACAGTCATGGCCCTGCCATCATGCGGCCATGCTAACAGCCAGGATCCAGCCACCATCACATATGCCAATTGAATCTTTGAAGAAAACAAACAATGGATCATAGTAGAAAAAGGTTCTACTTAAAATAGAGAAGTCTTCCAAAGTCACATTATCTGAAGAATGAGGCAAAACAGATGTTTTCAGGGCAGACTATAGGGTTAAAGGGATTTTTGCTTTATCATTCATATTTATTACCTTCCCTTAGATTATAGGAAGGGCATTCTAAATGAAATCCTTCTTGATTATCTCCCCTAAGGAAGCACAGGACCTCTAATGCATACTCAACAAAAATAACAAAGGCCAAAACTAAGCAATGAGACAATAGATTGACAGATTCATACCGTAGTACCAAACACTGGTTACTATAGGTGTGGCATCACACATTCTGATAAAAAGAGGAAAGGATCCACTTTCAATATACAGAAAAGAAAAACGTTTTTCAGGCTGCAATGACAAATACCACACAAAGTCTTGGCCTAAACAATACAAATTTATTTGCTCACGGTTTTGATGTTAGACAACCAAAATCAGGGTGCAGCAAAGAGATAATTTTCCCACAAGCCCATGGCGGCCAGGTCCTTGGCTTGCCCCCGCCTCGCCTCCGCCAGGTGAGGTCCTCTCCTGTCTCTTCCTGGTTCTCTTGACTTCAGCTCCTGGCTCCTCCCCTTGACTTTCTCTGACTATGTGTGAGTTTCCTCTGCTTATAAAGGAATGCAACAATCCTGATTAATAACCTCCGTGATTCATTTGGGCCACACCTTAACTAAAATAGCATCTTCAACGGGACCTCTTTACCCAGAGTTCACACCCACTGGAATGCAGATGAAAATTAAGGGCATATCTAAATTAGGTACACAATTCAATCTACCACAATGGCCTACTATGAAATGTAGGCCAATCTGTCAAACATGGCCAAATGACTATATGTAATTTATATATTTTGTTGTGGGTCTGAAGCAGAGTATAACAAGATTTTTAAGAATGGTTTGCAAAAAAAAAACCAGAATCTTAAATGTGAATACGGCAGTTGTGACATCGAGATAAGTGAAACAATTGCAGTGTATGATCATGTGACATTGCATCTATATAGTTTAACTTTGCTCTTGGCTAAGTATTACATTTTAAATGTACATAAGTTCATGCAATGTAAGTAAAGTATATGCACAATTGCTATCTATAATTGTGGCTACTGAGATTTTGGACTTGCATATAGGTAGGAAATCCTTGCACAAAACAGGCAAGTAAATAATGTAAAATGAATTTGTACCATTTGCCAATTATTTATATCACTTAGATGCTTTATTTTCCAAAAGAACTGCAATATAAAATATGCATAAACATAAATATTTTTAAAGCCTATATGTTTATGTTTTCCAAGTGTCATTAAGTTATAAATTGCATTATCTGCTCAGATAGAAATTATCTTTATTTTAATTAATTGGCTTGATGTTCATATGCTAAGCCCTGCCTTTTGTTAGCTGGTTTTCCATTGCTTCCTCTCTCTTTAACTTCTTACCATTACCTAGTATTGCTGAAGCCATGCATCAGTGTTTTGAATTAATGTATCTTTCCTTGAGTTAGGGTTTCAGTAAAGATCGTTTGGGGAAAAAAATTAGAATAATAAATATCTTAAAGCTTAATGATAAAAATTAACTTTTTTTTTTTCTTTTAGAATAGATGTCAGAAAAATCTCTCCTCACAGTATTTTGGTGTTATTGCTATCATGGCCAGCAATAGCATGACTTTCCATACTTTAAGAAGCTAAAAAAATAAAAATGCAGCATTGCAAGCATAATCTTCTTATAGGTCAGAGTCAGAAAGTAACCAGTCTGACCTCATTTGGAAAGTAAATAAAGATATAAAGACATATCCATAATCCATTTTATACAATGTCCGTGCATCGTTTGTAATGGGCCTTGGGAAATAAGATTCATGTTTTCTGGCAGGGTGATCATACTGAAACATACAGCATTTTTCCTGCCAGGTACAAATTTAGGTTCAGACAATTTAGAGTTTCTTGGGTGAATTAACTACTCTCATGTAGTACTTGAGGTGCCAAAGAGATTCAAGAAAGTTCTGTGTCAAAACATTCTGGAAATTTCTCACCAGTATATAAACTGAGACAAAGATATTTTAACCAAGATCTGAGGTTAGAAACTCAAGTATATTTCTACTAACAATTTATAAAAATCTAATACTTTCTGTCTATTTTTATGGAAACCTGACACTTGTTTAATTCATCAGCATTTTCCAATATTTATTTTCATTTCAAGGTTTCAGCGAACAAAACCACAAACCATCCCAATTTTCCTATGTAATCTAACCCAACTGGATAATGCCAAATAAGCCAAAATATTCATTGAGACTTTAAGCCAAAAATTAAACTAGTATTAGCTGTGGTAGAATTGTAGAACTTCACTGAATCCTCCTTACATGTGAGAATTCCCTTGCCACTATATCCAGGTGGCTAACAGACTGCACATTTTTTTGGAAAGAACACTGCTGCAGTTTGGTATCATCAAAATTCCACCACTTTCCAAAGTTAGACAGGTGACCCTGAAACTGAAATTAATACAGCTATGTAAATGTCAGTGTAATAGATTAAGTAATGTATAGGACAATATAACTATTTCCATAAATTTTACTTTAAAATAAATTAAAATGAAATCAAGAAGAGCACATAGCAAACAAGTTGAAATTATTATTATTATTAATTTATGGTGTGAGAGTGGATTACACTATGAAGTAATTCCAATCACAGTTCCACTATAAAATAGGTGGGAGTAAGAGAAGGGGATTATATTTTTCAAGGTCAGTTCTTACGTTATTTTTATTTAAAAGCTGTTTGTTTGTTATAATTATAGATTTTCTTTGATGTGGAACTCATCAACATTTACCAATATTTATGTTCATTTAAGTTTCCACTGAACAAAACCAGAAACTATCCCAACTGACCTATGTATTTCCTAAGCAAAATTTCTAAGCCATTTATCCCACTCACACTTGCTCTTCAAGAATGTGTAAGTCAGAAATTCTTCACAGATCTAGTTACACTTCTTAGCAACCAAGAGAAAGCTCTTTCTCAGTATGATCCAGTAATATTTCCTCCCACCCAACTGATGGAATGTGCATAGGTGCCAACCACCCTATTAGCTGACTGAAAAGTTCTCTGACTTTAATCATGAAGTTTGGAGTGTATAGCTCAAATGATTGTCATATTTATTTCTGAACAGCAGTTATAAATTTTTTTCAATCCAAACAAAATTTATTCTCAAAATCTTTTCATTTTTCCAACAGTACACTCCTTACACTAATAAACCAAATTGGCTAAAATGTATCCTACATCAAAAAACTTGGATTCTGAAGCAGACATTTGATAATGCACTTAGATTTTTATGAGCTGTACCTATGTATATTTCCAAGTACTTTTCTTCATCCACTCTGCTTATTTAAGCAAAACCATCCTTATGTTAAAGTGTGTCTGATATTGCCATGTTTCAGTTTTTAAGTATGATTGGAAATTTTATTTTCTAATTTTCGGTGTAAATAATGATGACCATATTGGTTCCAGAGAGTAAAATCCACCCATTTGAAATATAAAATAGATTAAAAAAAGAAAGTCATTTAAACTAGCTGATTACCCCAAATCACAAAATTACTGGTTAATCAAATTACTGGTTAACTAGCATTTAGAAAAGATTGGGCAGGATAGGCTGTTTTCTGAACAAAGACTGAATTAAAGGAAACTTTCAAGAGTTGGGAAGCCAGAAGGGCAACTTGGCAACCTGTGGGTTTGCAGCTACTCTTTGTCAAAGGCTCCCAAGGATCTGGTAGCAAAAAGATCTGCTGCAGGACATGAAGATTTCAGTCAGTGTTCAGAAGTTTGGAAAAACTCCCTAAAAAGCTGTGTGAGATTGCCATCACTATCTTGGTGAGCAAGTAAAGCAGTATTTTTAAACTATAGAAGCCAGTGTTTAATTTATTTATCCAATATATACTTCGGACATTACTATGATCAACTTATTTAATTTGGACTAATGAGCAATAGTCAATGACCAAGGATCACCCCATCTCTCTGCCCCCATCACAACAAAGACAATTTATCTAAAATGTTTATATTTACTGCTTTAATATCCTCACATCCCATTCTCTCATCAGCCCCTTTCTGCTGGAAATCTGCACATTCGATTCCATAGAAATCACATTTGTCAAGATCACAAAGGACCTTTTTTTTATGCCAAATCAAACGTTCACTTTTTATCCTTATCTAACTTAATGTCAGCAATGTTCAAAACAGGTGAAAATTCCTTCCTTCTCTAGACACATTTTGTTTTCCTGATCATGACACTCCCCTGATTATCCCTCCACCTCCTCCTTCTTGGTCCCCTTTGGTCCCCTGCTGCTCATTTGGTAGAGATTGGCCCTCAATATAATGTTTTTGCCACTGACTGCTAAATCCATATCTCTAGCCCTTTCATCTTCCCTGAGCCCTAGACTCACTAATTGCAGTGTTTCCTTGAGATCTCCACTTGGATGTCTAGTAGGTATCTCAAGCTTAACATTGACCAAATTGAACTCTATGATCCTCAGCCCACTGCAAATTTTTTCCCCATTGTTGATATCACAGCAAATGACACTCCCATCCACCAAACTGCTCAAACTAGTTTCTCTTTTACCCCATAGTCAGGAATTTCTATTATCTCCTTCCTTCAAATTACTCCCTAGCTCCATGTACTTCTTTCCACCCTCACTGCCTCTATGCTGTGGAAACAATATCTCACCTGTACTACTACTAAAATGCCTAACTCTTCATCAGGTTGGGACACAGCAGCCAAAGAATCTCTTTAAAATTCAAACCAGGGTAATTCCCTTTCTAATTAAACCTACCAATGCTTCCCCATTACATTTAGAATGCAATGAGGCATTTAATCAGCCTCAGTCCCATAGGAGCTGGCAGCCTCCCTCTCTGACCTGGACTCCCACTGCCCAGCCCTCCTTGCTCCGGGCATGCTGGCATTCCCCCTGTTCTTTATGCTCCAGCATTAAAACTCTAACCTCCCTCCTCTACAAGCAGTTCTCTCAGTGAGTCCTCACCCACCAAGGGGGTGGGGACTCGATGTCCCACTGACCTGGCCCAATCAAAGCCCTAATAACAACTCAGTCACGTAAAAGTGAAACCTCTGGATCCAATGCAATCTAATATGCCCAGAGGAACAGACCAGTTCACAAACATAATCCAATATCTACTTTTTGGAATTCATAAACAACATCAAACTGCAACAGGGGGCTACTATTCTGTCTTTATTTGGTCTACCATACTCCTCTGACTATGGTTCAACATTTCCCTGCATGTCTCCTCCAAACTTCCTTAAAGAATTACCTATACCTACACCACATTGCTGTCCTACAGTTGGTGTAAAGCAAAATAAGGGTCTAGGGATCTTTGAGTCTTTTTAAAAAAGATTTATTTATTTCCTCCCCTGCCTCTCCTTCCATTGTTCTACACTTGGTGTCTGCTTTCTGAGTCCATTCACTGTGTGTTCTTCAGTGTCTACTTGTCTTCTCTTTGGGCAGCATCAGGAACCAACCCTGGGACCTTCTGGAGTGGGAGAGAGGGGCTCAATCTCTTGCACCACCTCAGCTCCCTGGTCTGCTGTGTCTCTTATTGTCTCTCCTCTGTGTCTCTTTTTGTTGCATCATCTTGTTGCATCAGCTCTCTGTATCGGCCAGAACTCTGTTAGGGCCAGCTTGCCTTCACCAGGAGGTCCTGGGAATCAAAACCTGGCCCTCCTATATGGTAGACAGGAGCTGAATTGCTTGAGCCACATCCACTTTTCAATCTTTGAGTCTTAACTACAATTTAATAATAGCTAAGGAATCTTGTAAGAGTTCAAAGTCTTCTCTTTTAATAAAGACTCCTTTTCTAATCTATTATGAAAACTTCATGCATAGATGTGTGAAGTCCTATCAAAACTTCTTTCCAGATCTTATATGCCCAGAAAACATCCAGAACTTCTAAGAAGTCAATATGTTTCCCTGCCTTGAGCATTTAAATTTAAGAAGTATCGAAGGTTTAACTAAGAGGATAAAATGCTAACAAATTTCAAGTATCACTCTCAAGAAGTAATAACTCTATAAATCTGTATAATACATTGTATTTTAAAAGCACTTTCAGTATTGTGTATGAAACATCAATTTTATTAGGTAGGTACGGGTGCCTGGACCAATGTCAGAAGCCTGTTAAGTAGTAGAGAGTGACTTAATTCAGATCTTTCAACTGGAAGGTCATCATTACTGCCACTCTACCAAATGATTTCTTTAGCAAATCTTGGGAGGAGTACCAATATCCAGACCCCACAGCAAAATGGGTGAGCCCACTGCCCTTAACTTGGAGAGAGGGAGGGCCAAGGGCCAATGGGAAGAATTTAATTGCAACTCTCCAAACCAACCATTATGGCTACAGAATTAATTTAGCGGCCAACACTAGCTTCTTAAGAAAAAGCAAAGGCCAAGTGGATTGGATAAAGAGAAACAAAGTGGTACCAACACTCCATGCTCTATTCTCACACATGCTCTCAGACAGCCTATGTTTTCTCCCTATGCATGGCATTAATTTGCCTGGTCAAAAGAGGGAAATTAAGGAAACAAAGTCTCAGTATTATGAAACTGACTTTCACAAGCCACCTCAAAGAATGTATACCCATAAAAATATGTTATGTTTGGGGAGTGGATATAGTTCAAGTGGTGGAGTATCTGTTTCCCATGTACAAGGTTCAATCCCCCATAGCTCCTAAAAACAAACAAACAAATGAAAAAACCAAAACTCTAATAAGGAAGTGTATGTAGCTCAGTGGTTGAGCACCTGCTTTCCATTTATGAGGTCCTGGGGTCAATCCCCAGTACCTCCTAAAAAAAAAACAGATATGTACATATATCATGTTTAAATCAGGGATTACCTATTTATTCAAATTAGGGATTATAAACCAGTATAATAACATTCATATACATATATATATATACACCTTTTTTTTTGGAGGTACCAGAATTGAAACCAGGACCTTGCATGCAGGAAGCCAGTGCTCAACCATTGAGCTACACTGGCTTCCCTTAAGTTAGTTTTATTGTTTGTTTTGCTTGTTGTTTGTTTTTGTTTTTTCATGAGGACCAGGAACAGAATCTGGGATCTCCCATGTGGAATGGGGCACTCAACTGCTAGAGCCACGTCTGTTCCCTACACATATCATTTTAAACGGGTTGTATATGATTTTTATTTAAGCAGATTGAGCTGACATTTCGTATATATTTAGGAATGTCAGTAGTACTTGGAGGAAATAACTCCCCCACCTAAAATTGGTTTTTTGTTTATTCCACTTTAACTATAAAT
This sequence comes from Dasypus novemcinctus, assembly GCF_030445035.2. Lineage (NCBI taxonomy): Eukaryota > Metazoa > Chordata > Mammalia > Cingulata > Dasypodidae > Dasypus > Dasypus novemcinctus. The sequence continues at coordinate 85,641,884 of NC_080688.1, read as the reverse complement.
GAAAACACAAAGACTTAAGAGAAAACATAATTACTTTTAAATTACTTTGGAAATGAATTTCTAATATTTCTCTTTTGTTGCCAAGGTTCATGTCAAATGCTTATAAAGAGTTTTTCAGAAATGGAAAATATATAATATCAGTATATATTATCAGGATATCAAGAAATGTTAATTTTATTACAAACACACATTAAATAATAATAATCACTAAAATGATTAAGATTCTGTTTTTGCATTCAAAGCATATACATTTACTAAGCATATTTTATGCTATGATAGAAAAGAGCAGGACAGCGAATTTGGCTCAACTGACAGAGCATCTGCCTACCACATGGGAGGTCCAGGGTTCAAACCCAGGGCCTCCTGATCTGTGTGGTTAGCTGGCCCACGCTCAGTGCTGATGTGTGCAAGGAGTGCTGTGCCACACAGGGGTGTCCCCCTTGTGGGGAAGCCCCACAAGGAGTGTGCCACTTAAAAGGAGCCGCCCCCTGAGAAAAAAGCGCAGCCTGCCCAGGAGCGCCACCACACATGGAGAGCTGACGCAGCAAGATGACACAACGAAAAGAGACACAGATTCCCTGTGCCACTGACAAGAATGTAAGCAGACAGAGAAGAACACACAGCAAATGGACACAGAAAGCAGACAACGGGGCAGGGGAGGAAGGGGGGGAGGCGAGAGAGAGAGAAGGAAAGAAGGAAAGAAGGAAAGAAGGAAAGAAGGAAAGAAGGAAAGAAGGAAAGAAGGAAAGAAGAACAGCAGCCAAGTTTTAAAGATTAGATTTGTAAAAACTCTGACAGATCTGGTCTAGTAAATGAAAATTCTAGTAATTGATTGCCCGCACTCATTTACTCAGCAAATAGTAAAATAAATACATTTTAAAGAATATTTTTACTAACATTTTTCTGTAACAAAATATTTACACCATTTATGTATAAGTAAATTTATAGACTCTGAGTTAATGTTGACATTAACCAGAATTACCTTCAATGTCCTTAAATGCCTTTTGAGTGATCTTCAACTTTATTATTAATTTCTGGAATTTAGGGTAAGAATAAGAAGACTTATTAGTATAGTTAAGAATCTAACTGATGCATCTTGAATTCCAAACTGAAGTGTTTGGTTTGTGAATTGCTCTAATCTTGCCAAAAGAATCCTTTAAAAAGGGACTTAAGGGAGTTCTTGGACATCAAATAGCAAAAAGAAAAAATAAAACAGAAACCTAACATTAAATTATAAACATGTGGATGGAATTTCCTTTAAATTACTCTTGAGTCTAAATCTTAAGGGAAAATAATTTACCAAAACACATTTGAGAATGCAGTAACACAAAACTTTGGAAAATTTACACTGGGAATTCATCTGCCCTAACAAGCAGATGAGATTACCTTGTGAATATTGAGTAAAATGAAGTTCTTTCCTATTGTTTTGAAATATTTCTACCCTACAGTTAAAATGTCCATCTTTACAGTGTATCTCTGTAATAAACTTATAAATTAGGTGGCTGAGAGATTTCTTTTTCTTTTATAATCAGAAAACTGTGAAATGAGGAGAAAACACAAAATAAAAGAATTACGTATTAAAGAAGCAATTCCCCCAGTCTGTCAACATATTCTTGCTCATCTAACCTGCAATCACCTTTTTGAAATGAGTGTGTGACGATTACGTACTTACTAATTTATGGGTAGCTAGAAGCAGGGAAGGTGGTGAAATATTACAGGGAAAAAGCAAATATTTTTATGCTCTAGTCCATTGGCATCTCAATCATGAATTTTTCTTTGCTTGTATGTACCACATTTTGTTCATCCATGCATCTATTGATAGATATTTGTGTTGTTTCTAGCTTTTGGCTATTGTGAATAATAGTGTACAAGTATCTGTTTGAGACCTTGTTTTCCCTTTTCATTCTTTTCAAGTATATATTAGAAGTAGGGTTGCTGATTAAATGGTAACTCTATAACTTTTTGAGGTATTGCCACTTTGTGTTCCACAGTGGCTGTGCCAGTTTACATTCCCACCAACCATGAACTAGAGTTCCAGTTCCTCCACAGCTTCACCAACACTTTTTATTTTTTTAATAATAGCCATCCTTGTAGTTGTGAAGTGGTATCTTATTGTTTTAATTTGTATTTCCCTAATAGCTAATGATTAGGAGCATCATTTCATTTGCTTATTGGCAATTCGTGTAACTTCTTTGGAAAAAATGTCTGTTCAAGACCTTTGCTCATTATTTTAAATTGGATTGTTTGTCCTTTTGTTGTTGAATTGTAGTATTTCTTTACATATTCTGAATATTAAACCCTTTTCCAATATGGTTTAAAGCTATTTTTCTCCCATTCTGTAGGTTGTCTTTCCATTTTCTTAACAATTTCCTTCACTGCACAAAAGATTTCTTCCTGTGACTAGCTGCAGTTTGCTCAATGGGCATCAGGTGGTGATCCAAAAGGTTGGAAGAGATCCTGCAATGGGAATACACAATGGCTTGAGGTCCTTCTCTCAGAGCCAGGTGAGGAGCTGATTGTGTTTCTCAAACAGGAGTTTCTCTTCCTGCAGTTTCCTCTTGCTCCTTATGTTGGGAAGTTGCTTCACAATTTCAGTCATGTGATATAATTGGCTGTTCTTGAAGTTCCTATCAAGGCAGTGGTGGAGGCAGATGTGCCAGGGGAGGATGTCCTGTAGATATCTTCCCAGCACTGGGTGATGCAGGAACCACAGAAGTTGTGCCCACAATCAAGGGTCATTGTTTCTCTCAGGTAATCCAGGCAATGGGGCAGCTGTCCTGTGCTTGGAGGTCACCCAGGGAGGCTGCAAAGGCCATTGTGTCATGAGGAACTCTATCTAAGGATACTCCCTTCAGAAATGCCTGGTTCTCTGAAGCTAAAAGTGAGAATCCTCACTGTCCTTCTGAGAAGTCAATATTTAGGAAGCTACAGGCCTCAAGTGTGCTTCTGCCTCTTCCAAGAGGAGCCAGAGTACACAGCCAGTTGGAAATCTTGCTGATGCCCAGCCAAACTGAAGCACAGATGGCATCTCATTGCTCATTAAGGAGCCATATTCCAAGCCACCAAGTTGCTCCTGCAGATAGTCCGCTGGTGTCATGGCTCTGCAATTGTTTTTAATGACCTCTTATAATCCATTTTATTTCTGTAAAGTCAATGGTGATCTCAACATTTTCCTTTCTTATTTTCGTTATTTGAAATTTTTTTGTCTAGTTACAGTTTTATCAATTTTTTACATTATTTCAAAAGACCAAACTTTGGTTTTCTTTATTTTCTAATTTCTATTTCTTTTCTTCTGCTGGTATTGGGTTCACTTTGCTCTAGTTTCTCAAGATATAATGCCTGGTTATTAATTTGAAGTCTTTCTTCTTTTGTAATATAGCCATTCATAGCCATAAATTTTCCTCTGAGCATTGCCTGCACTGAACCCCATAAGTTTTGGGATATTTTACCTTTGTTTACATTTGTCTTTAAGTATTTCCTAATTTCCCTTATAATTTCTTCTTTAATCCCTTGGCCATTTAAGAACAAGCTGTTTAATTTCCACATATCTGTAAATTTCCCAGTTTTCATTCTATTATTGATTTCTAGTTTCATTCCATTGTGGTCAGAGAGGTTATTTTTCATGATTTCAATTTTTCAATTTATGTAGACTTCTCCTGTGCCCTAACACGTGGTCTATCCCAGAGAATGGTCCCTGTGCACTTGAAAAGAATGTATATTCTGTTGCTGATGTGTGAAGTGTTCTATATTTGTTGGTTAGATCTACTTGGTTTATAATGTTGTTCAGATCCTTTATTTTCTTATTGAGCTTCTGTTTAGATGTTCTACCCAGTGCTGAAAATGGTGTACTGAAATCTCCAACCATTACTGTAAAACTGTCTTTTTCTTCCTTCAATTCTGTCAGTATTTGCTTCACATAATTTGTTGCTCTACTGTTAAGTGCATATGTGTTTATAATTGTTAAATCTTCTTGTGAAATTGATTCTTTTATCAATATATAATGTATTTCTTTATCTCTTCAAATTTCTGACTTAAAGTCCATTTTGTCTGCCCTCTTTTGATTACTATTTGCATGAAATTTTTTTTTCTGTCCTTTTGCTTTCACTTTTTTTGTATCTATGGATCTATGATGGCTATCTTGTAAACAGCATTTAGTTGGGTCATGTTTATTCTGCCAATCTCACCTTTAGATCGGAGAATTTGGGTCATCTATAATTAGGGAAATTAATAATAAGGCAAGATTTACTTGTGCTATTTTGCTAATTGATTTTTATAAACCTTATACGTCTTTTGTCCCTCCTTTCCCATCATGCCTTCCTTTTGTTTAGTTGATCTTTTATAATTAGTCATTTTGAATCACTTTTACTTTCCATTTGTGTAGATTTTTTAGAAATTTTCTTTAATTGTTATCATAGGGATCAGATTTAGAGTCTAAATGTTTCTACAATTTAATTTGTGTTGATTCCAATTTGACTCTACACATACTCAGTATCTATATCTCTCCATCCCCCCCTTTTATGTTGTTCATGGCACAAATTACATCTCTATATATTGTGTGCCTGGTAACAAAAATTTATATTTGTTTTATGTGCAATTGAATTTTCAGTCTTATAAGAAATGAAAGAGAGCATTACAAATGAAAAAGGAAATAATGCCAGCATATATATTTACCCCTATTTTTACTTACACTGGAGATCTTTATTTCTTTATCCATCATCAAGTTACCATCTGTATCCTTTCTTTGTAGCATGGAGGACTCCCTTTAGCATTTCCTGTAAGGCAGGCCTCATGATAATGGCTCCCTCAGTTTTTGTTTGTCTAGAAATGTCTCAATTTCCCCCTCATTTTTCAAGGAAAACTTTTCCATGAATATTATTCTTGGCTAAGAGATTTTTCTTTCAGCACTTTAGATACATCCTCCCACTGCCTTCTGGTCTCTATGGTTCCCATTGAGAAGTCAGATGTTATTCTTATCAAGAATTGCTTATATGTGACACATCACATCTCTCTTGCTGTCTTTGTCCTTGGACAATCTGTTCACAAAATGTCTCAGTGTAGATCTGTTTGGGTCATCCTGTGTGGTGCTTGTTGAGCATTCTGGGTTTGTATACCCATATCTTTCTTTAGATTTTAGAATTTTTCTGCCATTACTCTTCAGATATTTTTTCTGGAACTTTTATCTCTCCCTTTTCCTTCTGTGATTTTTATGATACATATACTGATATGCTTGATATTGTCTTATAGATTCCCAGGCTCTGCTCATTTTTTTTTTTCATTCTTTTTTCCTTTCTGCTCCTCAAACTAGGCAATTTTGATTGTATTGAAGTTTGCAGATCCTTTTTTTGCCTTCTCCAGTCTGCACTTGAACACTTTTATTGTATTTTTCACTTCAGTTATTGTACTTTTGAGTTCCAGAATTTGTTTGGTTCTTCTTTACAATTGTCACCTTAATACAGGAATTCTCATTTTGTTCATATATTATTTTCCTGATTTACTTTAGTTCATTGTCCATGTTTTTCCTTAGTTCATTGATCTAAGAGAGTAATTCTAAGATCTTTGATTAGTAATTCAAGAGGCTGAGGTTACTCTGGAATATTTTTCATTGGATCCTTTCTTTCCTGTTACTGGGCCATAGTTTCCCATTGCCTTATATAGCTTCTAGTTTTTTGTTTAGAACTGGACATTCTGAGTTTTATGTTGTGATCACTCTGGAAATCCAGTTCTCCCATTTTTTAGTTGGCCAGGCTAAGAACAAGAAGGAAAAAAAAATAGGAAAGAAACAGGGAGGGGGAGGTAAAGGAAAAGAAAAATATATGTACTAACAAACATACAAAACACCCACACAAAAAAAGAAAATAATAATGAAGAGCTCTGCCTCTCCTGGTCCCTTGTTATGGTCTAGTAGGAAGCTAGAAGCTGCAGTTTCAAGGTCAGGGTCCCTGCTTATCCTTCAGGGATTCACCAGACCCCAAAATACAAAACAGTCCAAGAAAAATAACAACCAAAAAAAGAAAGATAAAGAGAGGCTCTGGCTCTTTATAGCTCTGTAGATGTAAGTGTAAGCTACCAAAGACACTGCATCTGAGAGAACATGAGGCTAGCCTGTGCTGGGCCTGCAGGGATTTGCCAGACCAAACAACACAAGAAAGAGAAGAAACCCAACCCCTGAAAGAGTACACTGGGTCAGTAAGTCCTGGTAGATGCTGGCATGAGGCCAGAAGTCAAGTCGCTTCTACAGAGAGGGCTGAAACAAAGGTCAGGGTCTATGCTGTGCCCCTGGGATCTGCCAGACCAGGAAACCCATGGAAGTCAAAATAAATCACACTGCTGTTTACTAGTCAGTGCCGCTGCGTGGCTGGGTGTGCGGTTGCCCAGAAGGCAAAACAGTCCAGTTTCCACACTGGCACCTCATGGATTCCCCACACTGACTTCAGTCCTCAACCCCAACTTGTAGAGAAGTTCTTTCCTCTGCCAGCCCTGGCCTGGGCCACATTGCCACAGTGACAGCCATTTCTCCAGCTGCTGCTGTGGGCATGATCACAAGGGCCTGGTCGCTGATTTGCCCTTTCATGGGTAGCAGCTGAACTCTCGCAGCCTCTTGCTTCCTCTGGCATGCCTGCAGTTATTCTAAGTGTCCATTCTAGTTCCAGAGTCACCACCTAGTTAAACCCAGTCTCTGACATTTTTCTAGTGGAAGGAGCAATTGGTAAAACTTCCTATTCGGCTGTTGTGCTCACGCATTTCCCTTAGACCAGGCATTCTTGCCATATTCCTGATGTTAGGCAGGAAGGCATTCAGCCTTTTGACATTAACTGTGATGTTAGCTGTAGGTTTTTCTAGATGCTTTTTATTATCAAGTTGAGGTTCCTGTCTATTCCTATTCTATTCTGAGAGATATGATGGTAATGGGAAATACAAATTGTCATGCAGCAATGCATTTAACAACTTTTAAATAGGAAATGAGAACAGCGCACAGAGTCACTTCCCTAAAATGTTTCTCAAGTGGAAGAGACTACACATAATTACCAAAGATTTGAAGCTGCTGCTCCCCATAACATATTTAACTCATTGCATATGGGTTTCCTCTCTAGTGCGATGTAAAGGAAGTCTTGTAGGTATGCTAAGTTTTATATCTTTAATAAATTAATTTATTAAAAAGTACTTTTGGGAAGCCTCTGTGGCTCAAGCAGTTGAGCTCCCATTTATCATATGGAGGACCTGGGTTCTATCCCCGGGATCTCCTGGTAAAAAAAGAAAAAAAAGGCACCAGAGACCTATGCAGAGTGAAGAGGCGCAGGCTCCCGGCACCGTGAAGTGACACACCAAAACGATGACGACGCAACCAGGTTTTTTTAAAGTTATTTTTTACATTTAAAATATAAGATATTGTTTTGCTTTGGGAGAATGAAGCTTTCAACTAATAATTTAGAATTTTTCCTTTCCCATTTCTGAATGCCAATTACAACAATATGAGGAAAGCTTTCTATTCAAATAGCCCTTTATTTAAGTTAATTAGTTATTTTGAATGTAAAAAAAGTGACTTGAGAAATTTTAAAGTTCTTCAGTTTCATTGATCAACGTCAATTTCATTTAACATGAGGATAATTGGGTTTTTTAAATGCCTATCAAGTAATAGATTTTGTCATATTTGCCTTTATTTTATAAAAATAATTTCTGCAAATCAAATGATAGATTAACTGAACTGTTTAGCATTCTACAATGAAATTTAGGGGGACTGTGAGAGTGAGAAAAAATATCAGGCATTTTCCTAAGTTTTTTGCATATATTAATATTTATCTCTCACCGCAACCCGAAGAAGTATGTCTGATTCTACTTATCTCTATCTCTATTTTCTGTCTATTCTGAGTGTGTGGGTGAATGTACGTATTCTAGAAAGGCAAATGATTTATTCAGATGTGCAAAAGCCTATTTTACTAGTTTTTATTATTAGAAATTATTTCATTACTCAACTGTAATTTCACAGAAATTTTGCTCCACAGGAAAAAAATAAAAAACACTTATAAAGCCACTTTAGTGTGGCTATTCTGTAATATTCAAATGATTAATTGTACACATTTCAATATTTTCCTTTTTCTGGCCATTTTTTCACAATGAAATTATTTTAGAGAAGTGATTTAAAAATCATAATTTAAAAATTATTTATTTTAAACCAAAATAACATTTAGTCATGTTAAGTATTTATCCATTTACACCTGTAATATTTCAGTGTGAAGCAGCAAAAATTCCATAGCTGTTGGAAAATTCCACAGCAGTTATGTATTATTTCAAATGGACTCCAATTTCATAGTTTTATAACTTTCTGGTCCAAGTGATACTTGACCTAGTACCCTTAGTGATACTTCTATACTCATTATGTGCCAAATAGAAGAATGCAAATCTTGAAACTGCTTGACAGTTGTTTCTCATTGGAATTTTTAAATTATTTTTGAATACTTTATTTATTTTTCCCTGCAATTACATTAGTATTTTATATTTTACTCAAATGCTGTATTTTGTGATCTCAAATATAAAATATCTTGTGTAATTTACCAATTAAATTCTACTGATCATTCCTAGAATATTTTAAAAAATAACTTAGCAACATATTGAGTGTATTATTTTGCTGTTTGTATTTGGCATGATTTCATATTGCATGAGCTAACTTCTCAGATAGAATGAAACTTAGTATTTTTCATTATTGAGAAGAACTTTGAGGATACAAGATTTGTTTTCTCTTTTTGGCATTCAAATACTGGATTTGAGTCCAATCTTTTAGAGAACAGATTGTAATAGTGTGCCCCAACACAGTTAAACTAAATTAAAGAAATAAAGAAGTTTATAAAATACAACATCCTGAAAAATGCAAACTTTAATATCTTTGCAAACAAGAAAAAATGATAAGAGAAAGGACTGAATTTAAGACAGGCAACAAGTATTTATTTTAGCAATTCCTAGTACGGCCCCACTAAGACTTATCTATTGTCAGTGCTTTCCTTTTTTGATTTAAATATGTAGTCTTTGTGCCAGATATTCATGTAGTTTGAAGGACATGAACTTGCCTTCTAGATTACCAAACTCCTTTAGTTTGGGGCATCCACTATAAAATAAAGAAATGAACCACAATGGACAGCACTTTATCCTCATTTACAACATCTGATCATATGAAGCAGATCTCAGTTCAAACTAGAGAAAAGAAATTATTTTTTCTATCTCTTTCTGACTATTGGTTTCCTCATGGAAACCTCCATAATCCTTGCTTAGGTAAGGTGGCCCTGCTGTGATCTCTGAATACTGGTACTAACCTTCATAAAGTTTTATCATGTTCTCTCTCCCACTGACTAAGCTGTGCATTTAATGTGGGTGATGACTGTGATCATTTCTGCTCATCCTGCCATCCTCAAAGATTAGCATGCTGTCTTGGTTATAGTAGACAATAAGTGAATATGTGTTATATTGAATGAATGGAAGAATGAGAGATATTTGAGAGACAAGAGTCTCTCTTACCTATCCAAGATTATTTATAAAAATTATTTATAAAGTTAGAAAGTATATTTTCATACCAGGAAAAAATTGCACAAGTTTTTGCCAACTTTTCCAAATAAGGGAAAAAAGTGAATACATCCAACACATTTTAAGAAGTCAACATTATCTTGATTCCAAGACCTAACAAGGAATTTATGACAAAGCTCTCTCATTAACATAGACATAAAAACCCTATCAGAAATACCAGTAAAAAATATCTAGTAATTTAAAAGATTACTATATCACAAATATTTTGAATATATTCTAGGAATATACATGTGGGATATACATTTGGTTTGGCATTTGATTATTAATCACTACAATTCAAGTAATGCACCACATTAAAAAATAAGTAACAATCTCATTAGATGAAAAAGAATTTAGTAATTAGCTTATGATTTTTTAAAAAACAGAGAAAACAAAAAATAGTAGGGAAATTGCTCAATATGATAAAGGGTACCTGTGAAAACCTCAAAGCAATACCATTAATGCTAAATTATTGAAATATTTTTCCCTGAAATCAGGAATAAGGAAGGATGCCTGCTAACACCACTACTATTCAGTGCTACATAGGAAGAGGTCCTTACTAGTGTAATATGACATGGAAATGGAAAGGAAATAAAAATAAAGAGGAATGAAAAAAATCATTATTTTTAAACACTATGTGGAAGTACATTCAGACCAATCTATGAAATATTAGAACTAACACATGAATTTAGTAAGGTTACTGGATATAAAGTCAATATATAGTATCATGTGTATTTCTATATTCTAGAAATAAGTACTTAGATGTCAAAATTTAAAAGCCAATACCATTTTATAAGATCATCAAATATATCAAAATGACCAAAAATAAGGAAAATAAAAGGTATATGAATTTGTGATCTGTAACTATAATCTATTATTGAGATAAACGTGATTTCTTTCTCCATATCTTTAGGTATTCTTTAGTTTATCTATTGGAAAGCTAATGTAATCCCAGTCAAAACCTCAGAAAATTAATTTTGTGGAAATTATTAAGTTGATTCCAACATTCATTTGAAATTGCCAACAGCAAAAAATATCCAAGACCAGCTTAAAGAAGAACAATGTTGGGGGAATTATACTATTGGATATGAAATCAATATAAAGCTGCAGTAATTCAGCCGGAAGGTAATGGCACAAGGAAACAATAAAGTAATGGAAGAGAAAAGAGCATCCAAATACAAACTCACTCCTTGAAGGTTATCTAATTATGACAGTGCAGTGAGAGAAAAGTATTTTTCCTTTTTTCAACAAAAGATGCTGGCTTGGCCATATGTCCATATGGAACTGATACATCATACCACATAAAACAATCAGTTCCAAATAGAGTGCTGACCTAAAAGTGAAAGACAAAATAATAAAGGTTCTTTGCAATAAACAAAGATTTCCTAAACGTGATACCAAACATTAACTATAAAGTAAAATATTTGTAAGTGGGACTTCATTAAAATTAAGGATTACTGTTCAGGAGAAGATATTATCAAGAGACTCAAAATGCAAACTAAAGCATGAGAGAAGATATTAACCATACTTATATCAACTGGAAAGTCACACCAGAATATGTAAGGATTAATACAAATTCACAAGAAAATACTTGACCACTTCACTTCTATAAAACATGCTGCAGACTTGAAAAGGTACTTCATGAAAGATGGTATTCACATGGTGAAGACACAGGTGGAATGCTCAACATTACTAATTATCAAGGAAACGCAAATTAGCATCACAATGTGAAACCACTATCCATAAGCGTTACTATGATGATATTATTTCCAACAGTTCAACATGGAAATTACCATTGTCCATAAACTAACGAATACATAAATAAAATTTGCTGTACTCATGTGATAGACTCTATGCAGAGATAAAGATGAACTATTGCTACAGATGGATGAATATCACAAACATAATGCTAAGTGAAAGAAGATGCTACAAAACAATATATTCTGATGATACCACTTAGAACAAATTCAGAAGGAGTCAAACCTGTTTCTGATGACAGAGGTCAGAATAGTGGTTACTTCTAGGTAGAGTGGTAATGTCTAGAAAAAGGCATGAGGGAGGCACTCATGAGTGTTAACAAGGTTCTCATATTTCATCTGCATGATGGCTACATGGATGTGCTCCCTTTTTTAAAAACCATTGAGCTGTATGTTTATAGTTTGTTCACTTCACATGAAGCCATCAATGTAGTCTTGTCATTTTGATAAACATAAAGCAGCCAATTTCCTGGCACTGACTTTACAAATACTAAATCTATCTAGATTTGTAGTTGGAAAGAAATTTCCAGATTAAGCAGGAAAATAGACCTGATAAATAAAATATTATCACAATATAATAATATGTATGCCAATGGAGAGGCAACAATAGACTGGAGGAGCAACACCAGAGAGGGAAAATGTTCCTCTGCTTGTTGAATAGAAGAAAGTCTTAAAGACTTAGGGGAAGCAGATATGGCTCAACTGATAGAGTGTCTATCTACCATATGGAGGGTCCAGGGTTCAATACCCAGGACCTCCTGACCCATGTGGTAAGCTGGCCCCTGAGCAGTGCTGCTGCACACAAGGAGTGCCATGCCACACACCCCTAGGCAGGGGTGCCCCACATGCAAGGAGTGCACCCCGTAAGGAGAGCCATCTGCGTGAAAAAAGCTCAGCCCACCCAAGAGTGGCACTGCACATGCGGAGAGTTGACACAGCAAGATGACACAACAAAAAAGAGATGCAGTTTCCCAGTGCTGCTGGATAATGCAAGCAGACACAGAAGAATATGAGGCAAATGGACACAGAGAGCAGACTACAGGGAGAAGGGGAGATAAATAAAAAAAATAAATCTTAAAAAGAAAAAAGAGTGAGTTAGAACTTTTCAGTCACATAAGGAAGGGAAACATGATGACAGGTTCTGGGGTCAATGAAGTACATGGACCTCAGCAAATTGAATACCAGTCAGCTCTACTTGAAAGGTAATTCATTCCTCACAAAGATAATTACCTTGCTGAACTCAACGAATCTCAGTTAGTTGTAGTGAAGTAGTGTAGTTTATTATGAATGGGCAGAGAGGCACAAAAAAAGAATGATGAAATTTGCATTTATAATTGTAGCCATTAAATATTGTTCATGAATTCCAAAAATAGATATTGGATTATGTTACTAAACTGGTCTGTACCCGGGCATGATTAAATTATGATTAGGGCTTTGATTGGGCCACATCAGTAGGGTCTTGAGTCCCTGGCCTTTGGTGGCTGGGGACTCATAGATAAAAGACATGGCAAAGGACAGAGATGGGGTTTTGCTGTTGGAGTTTTGATGCTGGATTCTTGAGCTAGAGCCCAAGAAAGAAAGTACACAGAGGAGCTTGGTTGTGAGGAACGAGAAGCAGGCCCTGTGAAGAGAGGAACGCAGGAAGCCTGAACCCTGGCAGACGTCAGCGGCCATCTTACTCCAACACATGGCAAGAGACTTTGGTGAGGGAATAACTTAGGCTTTATGGCCTGGTAACACTAAGCTTCCACCCCAAATAAATACCCTTTATAAAAATCAATCTGTTTCTGGTATTTTGCATCAGCACCCCTTTGGTTGACTAATACAATAATATATAATAAAAAATGAAAGCTTATTTTTTCTAGTCAGGTCTTTATCATACAAAGAATATACTAATATACTAGTCGATTCATGTTTTTGTTATCCAACCACCAGGTTAAATTTTCCCTATATTTAATCGCCTTATGAAATTAATGCTCATTAACAAATTATGTTCTGATTACCAGAATTCCATTATAAAATCTATCTTGATGGAAATGAAGGCATGAGTCTCAGCAAATAAATGGTTTGTAAAGACTTTAACAAGTCCCGTGACAAAGTGGTTATTTGCCCTGTGGTTTCCCATATACAGACAAGCACACATACACACACACCTCTAATTATTTGTTTGATAACAACTCCATTCAGAGTTATCTTTCTTTCATTTACAAAAATTTTAATTTAGGTAGATAAACAACAAGGTTCTTTGAGCCTGTTTCAAAATGATGAACATTAACAAACCAAAGATAATTGGACTTACAAAAAGGAAACCCAACCACTTCCTCCCTCTTCTTTGAACATATTTCCATTAGCAAAAAGTCAGGATCCATAAAACAATAAAGACAACTATTTTGTTATTGAATGCTAAAATTCAAATGTAAAATGAAAAAAAAAACCTGATATTTCGGAAGAAGGTTAAATTCAAACATTGATATCTGCCTGTTTATTATGTTTACCAATGCAAAATCTACTTTTAAATTTCTAACCATTTTTAACATCATGAAAGTTCTAACCTCAAAGTCCCAATTCTTCCATCAAGTTCTGTTGTGTAAAATTTGGAAAACAAACCCAAATCCAAATTTATATTATGCTTTAAAACCATCTGTTTCCTTACAAATCAAAAGAATTCTCACACATAACTAACCTAATTAAGCATTTCAAAACAGTAATTATAAACTGAAATACAAAATAGAAAAACATGTAAACTTTATAATAGCATATGTTTTCACTAGTAAAAGAAATAGAAGATAACAGGATTTTTTTCCTAAGCAGCAAAGGAATAAGTGTTTTGGACCACCTATGAACCTTTCTGGATTAAAGAAAACTCACAGTATTCTTTCTCCCACAGTACAGGCAAGAACATTTTGATATATGTAATAGCAGTTAGCTTATATACAGAACATTTGCTTTAGCACTTTCTGTGCATTAAAAGCAGACGACTGGATCTCTTCCTTATTTAATATTGCTTTCTGGATTTCTGTTACTGATTTTAAAATATTCAGTAGATTCTTCGAAAGAAAATATTTGCAAGCTCTTTTCTTTCTCCAAAAAAGTAAGAAGGTAATAGTTAGAAGGGTATAGTGAAAAGGGACTTGACTTAAATTGTGACCAGGAATAAGACATTGGAGAAATTTAACTCTGCCCAGAGTCAGTTTTAAAAATAAAATTAAAGTGACAACATCTTCCTCATTAGTTTGCTCTGAGAATGCATAAACAATGTATATAAACTTCCAGACACAATGTACACTTTCAAGGAATAATAGCTATTATTTCATGATTCTTTTTTTCCCCAAGAAATTCCCTTTCTATGCATCATGAATGTGATACAAAAATAAAAATGTCAAGTATAAAACCAGTGTTTACACATTTTCTATTGCTATTGCACAATCTTCAGTGAAGGTAAGGGATAATATCTTAAGAATCAGCTCCTTGATGTGGGTGTAAAATATATGTGAAAATGAAACCTGGCAAATAAGGTTAATAAAATGTAAAAAGCAAAGAACTTGAAGATCAGACAAAGAATAAGATACAGGAATGCAAGCAATCTCACTTCCAAATTTTCTAAGGCCATGGGAACAGTGAAATGATAAACTGAAGTAAACAATTCAAACTGATTTTTCCTTGGTGCCTGTCCAAATAGAACACATATTTCACAGAGCCCATATAAATAGAGGCAAGTTGTTGAATTATTCTACTGTTGTCCTGTGATTAACTCTTAACTTACATTAACAGCATATGAGGGAAACAGTCTTGATCAGAAGATATAAATCTGGTATCTATAAAAGGTGGTACAGAAACTGTTTGAAAACCAAAGGAAAGTTTAACTGGTGTGTGTCTTTGGGGTCGGGGTGAGGGTGGAGAGTGGCTAGTAATGAGAGAAATAATGGATCGACTCTGCTTCCTGTCAGAGCTTGTTCCGCCTTCATCTGGGATCTCATGCACTGATTAATTACTTTTTTGAATTCAGGACACCGTGTAATAATTTTAACATCTGTGTTTCCACCGCTAGCCTATGAGCTTTCCAGGGACAGAGCTTGCATCTTATTTTTCTTTGTCCTCACAATGACTAGAATATAGATGATGCTCAATTAATGATTCTAGAGGGAACTAAAACTACAATTCAATTAAGATAGATCTTACAACTGTCAAACTTTATATGCATACAGTTAGATAGATGATAGAAATAAAGATTATGCATACATACATACATACATATATATATATACACATAGCCATTGGAATGTAACAAGTGAATCTCATTTCAGCAATTGGGAATCCTCAGGCTTGTTGGAGATAAAAAGTACATACAGCATGTGTGTGAGTGTGTGTGTGTATTTACATGTGAAAAGCAAAGGAAAACAAGGAAAGGTGAGAGAAGAGTTATTAAGGAATTACCAGTCACTAATATTCCACAGCTGGTGAACAAAGAAGTTTTAGACTTTCATGTCTCAAAATGTCAAAGCTAGTATAAGGAAAAGGTACTTTTATAATGATATGAAAATATAAACCAATATAAAATAATACTACTTCCTTCTTCTATATAGAGAAGCAAAGAAATGCTTTTGTCACTATGCCAAAAATATCTACACTTTCTGTTTATTTTTATACTGGTGAAAAATCTTTTAGTGACACTCTGCAACATACCAAACGTTAGCAGTGATATAGGTTAATATTAAAAGAATAAATATAATTAGTTTAATGTTTCTGTTGAATTAGGTGCCTCATTAAAGTTAGTATTTGACCTTTAAACCTGCAAACACATTGTAAGATTTTTTGCTTCTCATCTTCCTTTCATTTCAAATGAAATATCTGGGAGAACATACCCATTTCCATTACATATATTTCGCATACTTCTGGGACGCTTTATACTTTTCAAAATGCAGGTGATATTATTGATACCATCTTTAAACACTAAGGGAATACATGTGTTGGGGAGTGAACCGGGTCCCCACAAGACACATTCAAATTCTCACCCTTGGTCCCGTGGGTGTGGCCTCATTTTGAAATAGGCTTTCGAGAATTCTAAGAAGAGGCCAAGCTGAATGACTTGGGCCTTAATCAGTACAACTGGAGCCTTTATAAAGAGAGGAAATTTGGGCAAAGAATTAGAAGCCACAGGAGGAGACCGAGGAGACAGATGGATACATGATACCAGTAAGCCACCACAAGAATGATACCGACTTCGGAGAAAGCACGGCCGGCTGGTACCTTGATTTTTCACTTCTAGCCTCCAAAACTGTGCAGGAATGTATTCCTGTTGTTTAAGCCGCCAGTTTGTGTTATTTATCCTAGCAACCTTGGCAAACTCAGACAAGATTCCACTGTATGATGTTCTCCCACATCATTCCCTGCTCTGACTATAAAAAAATTTAATAAATCATAAGAAATATTAAAGACAAGATTTCTATTTCTATTTTTTATCTTTGTTCATTTTTCTTTTGAAAATAATATGATTATACATTATACAACCTTCATATAATTGTCTGAAAAACCTTCATATAAAAAAAACCTTCATATAATTGTCTGAATGTAACTGGCTGCTGAATGAAGAACTAACACAAGTCTCTGGTTCAAAGTTTCATGATTATGTTTCTAAGAAGGAAGAAGTATTAATTACCAGCTCCTCTCCATATTATGTTTTGATAAAACCTACAGATTTCTATTTAAGTAGCTGATTTATTGTAAGAAATGCTCTAAATTGAATATATATTTCTTGCCAACAGTGCTCAAGCCTTGTTACTAAGAGAAAAGGCCTAGAAAAAGAGTTATTAACTGCCAAAAAGAACTTACACAGCTAAAAAAATTTCTCCCCATGAAAAAGGAAGGTGGGATGTATTTCACTCCTTTCCTAGAAATTGGAGTGGAGAAAAACTCTTTTTTGCTTTCTAAAACAAAAACTTGAATTTTACTGCTTCAGAAAGTTTGAGGGGCACTCCTTACATTTCTCATTCTTAAGATTAACCCTGGTATCCATCCATGTTTCCCTATTAATAAAAGGGACATATTCCTTTCAATTTGTGTGAGTCAGAAATTTCAGGGACTTCCCTTCCCAATCATTCTTCACTGTCCCCTACATTCATCAATTTCCAAGTCCTGTTCATTTTACTTACTGAAAAGTCTTGTTTGTGTTCACTTTTCTCCCTCTCAGCCACTTCAGTCCACATACTCTTCTCTAATTCCCAGACTACCCCAATGGATTTCCAGCTGCTCTCCTTCTCCATACAGATCTCCATTCAAGAGCAGGAGAGACACTTTTTTTTAACTTTTAATTTGGTTATTTCTTCTTTCCTGAACCCACTTGAGTTGCTTTCCATTCTTCTTAGGGAGAAGCTCAAAGTCCCCACCAGGGCCAAAGGACCCTGACCCAACCCTGACTACTTCCCAGGCTTGACTCTTGCCCCCACTTTCGTTTCCTTTCCATTTCAGCATCCTCACACTTTCCCCTGTATATCCCACTTATGCTAGCTGAGCTTTTAATTTAGTCTTGGATTACCACAGTAACTCAACTTCATTTGGGTATCATTATTTGATCCCTATTTATTAATTCTTCAGAAGGAATATTTCTTCCAAGAAAATGTAGAAGTAACAGCTTAAACTAAAATATGTATAGTCATAGCTCAAAAACAGAAAGTATTCATTAGAGTCTTGACTTTTCTTTCTTCCTCTTTGTCTTTTGATTCTTCTTACTTTATTCAAAACATCAACTACTCAGTTAATATCTGAAATGTATAACTTATGCAATACTGATATTTATTGCTAACATATAGAGAGGCTATTCATGTTCATTAGTGTGCGCTTTAAATTGTCTTTCTGTTATTTAAACTGAACTACTAAATGAAAGTTATTTATTACTGATTTAAAACTGCCACAATCCATAATCAAATATAACATGAAAAATAGAATTTTTATCTGCTTGATGTAACCATTTTTAGTTAGAAAATACTGAAATGTGTTTACAGTAATAATAGTTTGCCATCTGTATTACATGTTTTCAAAAGTAATCCACCACACTTTCTTAGTTCCTGTTGTTTGGCTTTTTGAATGGAAGGAAACTAGTGATAAACAATAACTCTTAGACCACTGTATATGGCATGACTAAGTAGATTAAGTTTTTCTTTAATCCTTTTTTTCTATTTCAATAAACTCCCTTCCTCCAGAGTGCACCACGATCTAATGCTTTTACTTAGTTCTCAGGAATTCAGTAACAATAATCCCAACCCATCTCCCAAGCCAAATTTCGTGTTTCAATCTTTTCCCTAAAACTCCAACTGAAATACTCTTGTGACAAAAAATTGTGAAGCATGGTCTCAGTTTCTTCCAGTAATGTAGCAATGCTATCTCTGTTCATTTAATTGGTTAGGATTATTGGTTTCATGATTAATCTCTTTTGCCTGGTACCCAACAGGAGATCCTATTGGCTGACCCTCCAAATCCAACTGCTTCTCCACACCTCCAGCTGATGCAGCCCACTCAGGCTCCTCTCTCCAATGGATCATGGCTGCAGCCCACCAACTGGTCTACCTGCTTCTGCTGCTGCCACACAGCAGCTAACATGAATCTTTTTAAAGGAGAGTCAAACCCTGTCATGTCTTTGCTCAGAATTCCCTGACTCTCCATTTCATTCAGGGTAGAAGTTAAAAATCCTTAAAATTGCCTCTAAGTCTCTAAATAATTTCCGCCATAGTCTCCAAACTCCCACCCTTCCTCGCACGCTTGTTCCCAATATCACACTTTCCCTTGCTGGTTCTACAGCAGCTCTACTAGCCTCCTGACTCTTCTTGAAATATTAAGGCAAGCTTCCAACTTAGAGCATTTGCACTAGCAGTTCCCTCTTCTTTTACAGTAATTTTTCCAGAGAGCTACTTAGCTTACTCTCTCTCCTCTTCTAAGTTTTGATTAAATGGCAACTTCAAACCAAGGCTTTCCCTAATCATTCCATTTAAAATTTTAACCATTCCCACTCCTCCTCCTAATCTACTTTTCTTCCCACATTGCTTAATGTGGCAGTTGATTATTTATGAATACCAAAAAGAGAGATTATATTTGTAAACTAGTGTGTTCCTCTGAGCATGATATGCTTTGTATTAGATTCAGCTAAGATGTCTTTGATTAAATTAGGTTAAGATTAGGGCTTTAATTCAACCACATCAGTAGGGTGTCACTCAGTTCAAGTCCCCACCCCCTTGGTGGGCTATATAAATGGACACTCAAGAAGACACTCAGTAGAAAGCACAAGGAGAAAGAGAGCTCCATAGACATGTCAGAGGAGAGAACTTTGGTCCTGCAGCCCCAGGAAGTGAGAGAAGCCATCTGCCTGATGGTTTGCAGCTGAAGAGAACAAAGCAGCTGAGCTGAGTATGGAAAGAAGGAAACCCTATGTCAGACTACAGCTGAGATCAGAAGAAGGTGGACCCACAGAGCTTTATGAGGAAGAAGGAAGGAGAGACGAGGCAGAGATTGCCTGCCATCTTGCTTCAACACATGGCAACTGACTAGGGTGAGAAAGTAACTCTTATGTTACCTTGAGTTGGACTCTTTAGAGCCTTGTCACTGTAAGCTTTTACCCCAAATAAATACCCTTTATAAAAGTCAACAGATTTCTGGTACTTGGCGTCAGCACCTCTTTGGCTGACTAATACATGTAATATCCTCTTAACATATTATATATTTTATTTACCAAATATACTTATAGGTTTTTTCCTACCTTCCCTTACTATCATGTAAGCTCCATGAGAGTGAAACCTATATGTTCACTATTGTATTCCAAACCTTTAAAATGTTCCATTTTAGGTATTTAAGAAGTATTTATTGAATGAACTCATGTTCCAATTAAAACAATTTTTTTTTTTTAAGATTTATTTTTATTTATTTAATTCCCTCCCCTCCCCCGGTTGTCTGTTTTCTGTGTCTGTCGTCAGCGGCACGGGAAGTGTGGGTGGCGCCATTCCTGGGCAGGCTGCTCCCTCCTTCGCACTGGGCGGCTCTCCTTATGGGTGCACTCCTTGCGCGTGGGGCTCCCCTACGCGGGGGACACCCCTGCGTGGCAGGGCACTCCTTGCGCGCATCAGCGCTGCGCATGGCCAGCTGCACACGGGTCAAGGAGGCCCGGGGCTTGAACTGCGGACCTCCTATGTGGTAGACGGACACCCTAACCACTGGGCCAAAGTCCGTTTCCCCCAATTAAAACAATTTTATTTTAATTCAGAATTACTTCAGTTAGTAGGAAATAAGTCAAAGGAATAAGTGTTATTTCAAGATGTCTTACCAGGCAATTAAAATTTTTAAAAATTGATATATTGGAAAGTAAAAAAATGGACTGTTGATGTAATCATCAACCTTGTTATTTAGTACTAAGAAAATGCAAATGGTTACTATTCATAACTGAATTCCGACATTGAAATGTAATTTTTCAGAAAAATTTCAGCATGTAAACAAAAATAATACAGTCATGCAGTTTAATTTTTATCCTATATAATTATTCTCCCATCCCATCTGTTCATCAATCTAGCTTCAAAATCCACAAGATTGAAATGAAATGAAAGGAAGCAACTATTTTGTAATTATCAATACTAATTGCATTTTTCTTCCACAGAAATAATATATGAAACTGTGGAAAATAAAGCTCATGGTCCATATTTATCAATGTGCACAAAATGAGAGGAAAAAAGAAAGAACAAATGCAATGAATAGGGAACGAATAGCACCTAGTAAGAGTCCCAAAGTAAATGAAGCAAAAAGTGATAAAACTGAAAGGAGAAAGATTCAAATTCACAATTATTGTTGAAGATTAATCATAATCACCCATAATTGTAAGACTCGTACACAGAAATCTGCAAACATTGCTGAGAGAAGTTAAGGAGAACCTAAAATAATGAAGTGATATTCCATGTTCATGGGTGGAAAATAAATATTAAGGTGAAGGTGTTAATTGTCCTCAAAGTGCCATTTAGATTCTTTGCAATCCTAATCAAAATTGAAGAACAATTTGTATAGAAATTGCAAAGTTTACTTTAAAATTTACATGAAAAGAGAAAAGATCTAGAATCACCAAAAGAATTGTAAAGAAAAAAATAAAGTTTATACACTTAAAATACCTGATTTGCACAGAAGCTGCAATAGTTAAGAGAGTGTTGTATTAACATGAGGATAGGCACATAGATAATGAAAGAAATTAGACAGTCCAGAAATAAACTTGTACATATATGACTGATTCATTTTTAACAGAGATGACAAGGTAATTAAAAGAAGAAAGACTTGTCAAAAATCACTTGACCGTAGATGTGAGGGTCTGTTTCTGAACCATCAGTTCGGTTCCAATGGTCTATGTGTCTATCTTCATGCCAGTACCATGCTGTTTTTACCACTGCAGCTAGGTAATATGATTTAAAGTCTGGAAATGAGAGTCCTCCAACTTCACTTTTCCTTTTTAAGATGTTTTTGGCTATTTGGGGCCTCTTACCCTTCCAGATAAATTTGATAATTGTGTTTTCCATTTGCTTAAAAAATGCTTGTGGAATTTTTATTGGGATTGCATTGAATCTGTATATCAATTTAGGTAGAATTGACATCTTAATGATATTTAGTCTTCCAATCCATGAGCATGGACTGTTCTTCCAATTATTTAGGTCTTTTTTTATTTCTTTTAGCAATGCATTATAGTTTTCTGAATACAAGTACTTTGCATCCTTGGTTAAGTTTATTCCTAAATATTTTATTCTTCTAGTTGCTATTGTAAATGGAATTTTTTTCCTGACTTCCTCCTCAGATTGTGCATTATTAGTGTACAGAAACACCACTGATTTTTGGAGTTGTATGGGAAATCTACACATCTCTATGATTGTTTTGCAAGTTAACAATATCTGTAACAAAAATACATTAAAAAAAAAAAGTATGGGTTGGGGGGAAAATGCACCAAATGTAAGATAAGGAAAATAGTTGGTAGTAGTATTTTGACAATGCACTTGCATAGTTTGTAACAAATATTTCACACCAATGCAAAGTGTTGGTGGAAGGGTGATGTATGAGACCCCTGTGTGATGTTATGTATGTTTATTTTGTAAGTTCGCAATCTTTACTATACACTTGTTGTTTATGTGTGTTCATGTATGAATGATATGCATCAATAAAAATATATATAAAAAAAGAAGAAGAATCTTTCAAAATATGTGCTGAAAGAGCTCAATATCCAAATGAAAAAGAAATGAATTGCAACTCTAACCTAACACCGTATTCAAAATAGTCAAGGTGGATCATAGACCTAAATGCAAGAGCTATAACTACAGAACTTCAATACAAAGAATTGGGGAAAATCTTTTTAACCTTGGGTTAGGCAAAGATTTCTTAGGTAGGATATATAAAGCACAAAAGAAAAAATAAAATGGAATTCATCAAAATTTAAAACTTTTTCTCCTCAAAAGAGACTGCTAAGAAACTGAAAAAGCAAACCATCAAATAGGGGGAAATATCAGCAAAACATATATCTGATTAGAAGTTTGTATCCAGGATATGTAAAGAAACCATCCAATGTAAAAATAGGACCTCATTCTTTTTTAAATGGCAAATGTTTGACCTGACACAAAAGAATACACAAGTTGACTTTGCATAAAATTACTACAATATTTCATTTGATGGGTTTTATCTGGGAATTATTTTGTTCATACACAAATTTGTTTCTCCCTGACAACATTGAATTGGACTTTAGATTTTTATCATTATTATTATTTTTTAAAGATTTATTTATTTCTCTCCCCTTCCCCCCCACCCCAGTTGTCTGTTCTCTGTGTCTATTTGCTGCATCTTCTTGTTTGTCTGCTTCTGTTGTTGTCAGTGGCACGGGAATTTGTGTTTCTTTTTGCTGCGTCATCTTGTGTCAGCTCTCCTTGTGTGTGGTGCCATTCCTGGGCAGGCTGCACTTTCTTTCCTGCTGGGCGGATCTCCTTATGGGGCACACTCCTTGCGCGTGGGACACCCCTGTGTGGTAGGGCACTCCTTGCGCGCATCAGCACTGTGCATGAGCCAGCTGCACACAGGTCAAGGAGGCCCTGGGTTTGAACCGTGGACCTCCCATGTGGTAGACGGATGCCCTAAACACTGGGCCAAGTCCGTTTCCCTGTCATTATTATTTAAATGCACCAATTTACAGACATCTATAGGGAAAGAATTTCTTATAACTGACTTGAATTACAGATTAAACAGACTAGGGGTGGCAAGGACCATTTGACTTGGGTTTTGAGTTGTAATTTTATAGGCACACGTGAATATAAATATGTGTTTAGGTAACATCTTAAAGATCCTCTTTCCAATCCTGACTTACCACGAAATTATTGGATGACTAAGTTTAAGAAAAATTCATTGTTACATCAAACACACAATATGAGATAGGAACACAGGAATGTTAAATTTAATTAATGGAATATATATTGCTGTATTATTAGAGTACAATATACAAATATTTAAGCAGAGCAAAATAATTTTTTTAAATGAAGGGTTATTTGATGGAAAGTTATGAAGTCTTATTTTATATATGCTTAACTTGAATTAAGAAAAATAAAATTAAGTAATATATTGAATAACTTTTCCAGATATCAGTCATCTAAAGCATTCCTCATTTATCACTGGTAAATACCTTTAAATTATTTTTAATAACTCCATTTCTGTTTGAGAAAATATTGTCATTTCTTATTATTTTAGAGTATATTATTATTCTTACATTTTTAACATTAAACTCAGCAACTGTATAAATAAACTATTATAATGTATAAGCTGATTCTGTGACAGTAATCACATATAACCACAATTTCTAAATGTTTAGAGATCCCAAGATCTGAAATAAATGCTTTGCTAAGCAATTAAGTTTTTTTTTCACAAAATATATTTCTGAAAATTTAAGACTTTTCATCAAGTAGAATAGATACTATATGGCATGTACCATAATTTGGACTTTGGATTGTTTTTAAAATAAAATTAGTCAAGTCTGTTTTCCAATTAAAATATTGATCCTTCCTAATGGAAACATGAAAAATTTGACTTGACTTTCTAAAACCCCAACTATGATTTATAACTTTTGCCATCTCTCCCTTATTCAACAACAGAGTCCTTAACAAAAAAAGATTAAACATTGATCTTATAATGACAAAAATCTAACACGAGTATATGCCTTCTTCTACAGAGATTTATCTCATTCAATATCTGTAGAACCTTGTATTGATTTTCAACAGCATAAATTAAGAGGTACCCACATTTGATGGTGAATCATTTTCCTGTTCAAGTGCATGAGCTGAGTTTGTTAGACCCAAACTCTTTCTAAGGCTTGTCTTGTCCAACTCCACACACTCACTTTTCAGCCCAGCTCCACTCACTGCTGTCATACTTCAAGCCACTCCCTGCTCCTCACCTGCCATTCCTGCAACTTTCCCTGCTCCTGCCTTCCTAAAAGGCTTCTGCCTTTCAATCCTTTCCCCACATTTTCTATCCCTTCCAAATCTCCCTTAAAAAAAAAATTCCTGCCTGTCAAAATTACTATGGCTCCTTTTCTTAAAGTTTGCATTTTATTAATACAGAATGGGAACTGTATCCTTGAAATTTTTTTCATGGAGGTTATATACATTTCTATGTTTGTTGATTCTACTTAGGCAAATCCTTCAAAACAGTCTCTCTAAATTCACTACAAAATACCTAAGAGAGTAACCTGCACTTCAGAAGCATTAAAAAGCAACTCTGGGAAGCAGATGTGGCTCAAGTAATTGAGCTCCCATCTACCACATGGGAGGTCCTAGATTAGGTTCCCAGAGCCTTCTGGAGAAGACAAGCAAGACAGTGAGCTGGTACAGTGGGTTGGGGCAGCGAGCTGACGCAACAAGATGATGCAACAAGGAGACAAAAAAAAAGAGGAATGTCAATGAGACTCACAACAAAGTAGGGAGCTGAGGTGGTTCAAGCAATTAAGTGCCTCTCTCCCACATGGGAGGTCCCAGTTCAGTTCCTGGTGCCTCCTGAAGAGAAGATGAGCAGACTAGGGTGGTGCACAAGGAATGGACACAAAGAGCAGACAGCAAGAACAAACAGTAAGATGGGGGGATAAATAAATAAAATAAATCTTTTTTTTAAAAAGCAATGCTAAGGTACAGATTTTATTTTCTAGGTTGTTAAGACAAATTAGGAGAAAATTCCCCTTGAATTTTTTCTAACGGTATTGTAGAATTGCGAAAAGCATTACATTGGGTTTTCTCTTGCTGTATTTTTATTTTAATTAGATGTAAGTCATATGTGTGATGTGTAGCTACATCTGACAGGGCTTGCCAACCCACTGAGTATGTTTCTGCAAATGATTATTCATTCTATCAGTTTTTCACTGATACCATTAGATAACTTCATTGGCTTAAAAAAAAAAAAGATAAAGCTAAGAATCATATCCATCTGAAAAATATAATTTTGTAAAACAGCTGCTCCCTACATTTTCCCAATTTTTTGGTCCTATTAGGGTTTTATATGCTTTGGGTTTTTTTTTTATTTGTTTTGTTTGAAATAATAAACTTTATTTTTAGAGAAGTTTTATAGAAAACTTATACTGAGAATACAGCAAATTCTCATATAACCCCCTGCCCCCACGCACATATATAGTTTCCCTTATTAGCATCATACATTAGTGTTGTACATTTGTTACAATTTGTGCACCAATACTGAAGCATTGCTACTAATCAAAGTCTATAGTTCACAGAGGGCAGTGAAATTGTTCGACATGATACTGTAATGATGAACACATGACATTAGACATTTGTCAAAGCATATACTTGTTTTTTTGTTTTCTAACCAACAGTCCTTGGGCATATGAACTCTATTAAAAGTTGAACACCCTTGCAAATTCCTCTCTAGCTCTAAATTTGAAAAGTCAAACCTATACAACCTATAATACACATAATTAAAAACAAGGAGTGGTAAAATATAGTAATTTTAAGATTTTTCAAACCTTTTTATTGAAGTTTACATTCATGCATGAACATTCACAAGCAATAAGTATATAGTATAAGTTGTGAACTTACAAAACAAACATGCATATCATCATACAGGGCTCCCATACATTCCCCCACCACCAACACCTTGCATTGCTGCGAAACAATTGTTACAAACTACAAAGAGCATCATTACAACATTACTACTAACTATAGCCAATATCTTATATTTGGTGTATTTTCCCCCCAACCCACGTGGTTAATGGCACCCTGTATTAATATTATATACTTGTAATAGTTCATAAGAGAATGTTCTCATATTCTGTTAACCACAGATCATCTTCCACCACAGGATTCCTTGTGTTATATAGTTCCATGTTTTATATAATCCATTCAAAATGTAATCTCAATGGCTCTCTTATTCATCACTGAAATGTGCTGTCATCACTTCAGTCAATTTAAGAATGTTTTCAATGCCTATATTTATTTCCATTTGTCATTAAGTCTCTTGTCATGAAATAAAGAATTTTTAAAAATATTTTAAGAACTCATGTGAAACAAAGGCAAATAAAAGAACACAAGAAATAGCAAAGGCATAGACAACAATGTGTTTTGAAGACTGCTTTAATTAAGAACATACATATATACAATGTCTTTTTAATTCCACACTTCGTTGAAGTAAGAACAGATAAATATTTCTTAGCTTTTGAACCTTGAATTTATTTACGTATTCATCCAGCAAATATTTATTTATTCAATTTCCACAATGTGCCAGGCACTATTCTAGGGATGGATATACATTAGTGATAAAATGGATTTAAATGTCTGCCCATATGGTGTGTGAACTATGATTACATGTGAACTCTAACTCACCAAAATTCACATGTGTATGGAAAAAGAGTTTTCCAAAGATTCACTTGTACTAAATTATCTAGATGTTTTAGCATTTTAAAATGGATTCTTATGAAGAATAAAAAAATATATTTTCAGTATGTTGCAAGAACTGGAAATAATAGAATTGCATGAATCATAACACAAACCTAAGCTAACCCTATTTTTGGATTTATTGCACTTTCCTAATTTCCCAAAGAAAAATATTAACACAAATTCAACTCTTCTTCCTTTATGAAAAATAAAGGAGATCCTGCACTGAGAGTAAGTTGAACTTTCTAAAATTTCTGCAAACAGAAAATCCAGCCACCTCTACCCATCCATGGCAAAGTACTCAGAGTGCAAAGCTACAGGAGCTCATTCAAGTTCTTGAATGCTCCAAATTATAGTAAGTTTGATTTAGTCCTTGAATTATATGTCTTTATGAATGTGGCTGCAAAAGACATTGAGAAAATAAAATTATGGGTGAATATGGACTTTTCCACATTCCATAATTATGTTTTTTCTTAAAATACAGATTTAATCTCTTTTGAAATCACAAGGCTGCCTACCTTTGAATGGGAATTGCATAAATTTCAGAAAATATGTTGTACCTCTAAGACACAAGTGAAAAAATATAAAAAGAACATGTAAAATTGATTTGGTATTTAATTAAAATCAGTCACTTATATGCTGTATTATAAATATATTAAATCAAATATTTTTCACTTGCTAAGGAGTATTTCAATAACCCCCCTGAAAAAAAAACACTCTTTAAAATAAGAGTAGAGAAAACATAAAGAAAGAACAGTGCCATTGTTTAAAAATGAGTAATTCTTATATTATGTAATAAAAAAAGAACTAATGATATCTACACATAAATCACCATGAACTGCCAAAACAGCAGGTAATAATATTTTTATTTTTAGACAAAATTTTGACTTCCTTATATCAGGCACTGTCATTAGATTTACAGCATCATTATATTTCCATGGACACATCTAAGATAAAAATAGTATCAGTCATATATTTTATTTCTAATTCTTTCCATTTTCACGTAATACAAGGCAATCAGTTTAGAGATATACCACTTGGAGGAAAACACCTCACCCCAGAAAATAAATACAGTGGTTGTGCATTATTTAGGTTACTGTGCATTATTTAGGTTACTTTTTATCATAATGAGACCCAAATCTTGATATTACTGAGTTTTCATTTCTAAGGTTTTATAATCTTAAGAAAGAAAAGATATGCAATCTTCAAAAAAATAAAGTGAGATTTTGGTTTGAAGATCAGTTACTACAACGCTAGTGAAACTTTTCCTCATTTTAACCCCTGCCCATTCTACCTCCATTCTAGACAAAATGAATAATTTGTTTAGATGGTCTCTCAGCATCTTCAACCATCTTTTTAGTGTTGCTGATTCTAGTTTTGGTCCTTTGACACAGAAGAAGAAATCACAACAGAGAAAAGCAATATAACTCTAAACAAACTTCTTAACACAATTTCTCATTGATTTGGAAACAGTTTTCATGTTTATTTTTATTCTAGACACAGTTGTTTATTTCTCTACTAAAGACAAGTAAAGGAACTGGATTAAAAATGTCAAAATAACAGGAAATGAATAACCAGTAGTTATATTTCTCAAAATTTTAGCTTTCCAGTGCCTGAAATAGAAAATATAAAACATGAACAAGGAAAGTGGCAGAGTCGAAGACCAGATTAAACTCTTACATTCTGACAATTTACTTTGTTCTTATTGATCTTCCCAAACATATAGATATTTTCCTTCTTCAACTCCTTTCTAAGTAATAACCACACCCCCACCATTCTAAATCTTCTTCAACAGATTCTTTTGTTACGTTTTATTCCTTATTTTATTTTTATTTGAAGGTGTCATACTCTTCCAGATTTGTATCTTTCCTTTAATTTATTAAAAGCAAGAAAGAACATTGTGGATTCCTGGACTTGGAATTCATCATTTTCATCATTGCCTGCTTTTCACGTCAATTAGATTTTCTTAAATGATAGCAAGCAGAGATCATAGTGGTACTGATTATTTCCACAGGTCACCATCACCATATTTTACATACTTCTCATTATTAATCTAGCATGACTGTATAAATATAACAATATCAGAATGGTATAGAGAGAGCACCATTCAGATTCTGAAAACCTGTGGTATAGTCCCAGGTCTCTTCCTTGCTAAAGTCGTTCAAACTCACATTGCTTCATTGACAAGGGGATTAATCTACTGCCTTAAACAAGGGCTGTGGTTACTCTGAGAATGCTTGGTAATTTTTTTTTTTTTTTGAGGTACGGGGGCCAGGGATTGAACCCTGGACCTTGTATGTGTGTATGTGAGAAGCCACATCGGCTTCCTGGAGATGGTTTTTACATTTGCTTTCCTTGTTTGTTATTTTGTTTTTTTCAGGAGGCACAGAGAACTGAACCCAGGACCTCCCGTGTGGGAGGTGGGAACTCCACAGCTTGAGCCACATCAGCTCCCCTGTAATTTTTTATTCTCTAGAGTATTCTGCTCTGTGCTGCCCTAGTTTCTGGCCATTAGCTGAAGTAGCTAGTGAGCTCTTCAAATGAGGTTAACCTGGACGGAAATGCACTGTAAGTAAAATAGGCAAGGTATGAAAAATAGAAATGTAAACTCTTTCAGGAATAATTTATAGTATTACACTTTGAAATATTATTGATGTGTTGAATTAAATAAAATACATTTAAATTAATTTTGCCTTTTTTTTAGATTTTTAATGTAGGTATTATAAAAGTAAAATTATATGTTGCTCAAATTGTGTTTCTTTTGGGCAACACTGTTCTCTCCTTTTTCTTTCTAGAGAATTTTACAAAAATATGAAACTATATTTTGATTTTTAAAAACATGCTCAATATGGTTTGGCAATATTCCTGGTTCTATCTTGCAGGGGTTTGTTTTCAATACTTCAAATTAAGGTGATTACTGGTCCTATTATTTACAGACATATTCTTGGAAATTGCATTCTACTGATAATGAAAATATACATCAAAAGCCTGCCATTCAAACATAAATGGACATGATATTTTCATTGTCTGTCACATGGTCACATAATGCAGCAGAATTGTTGTTGCAATGGTCACACCAAAATATAACATGCTTCATTTGGAAAACTTGGGTATGTTTGCTCAACAGTCTCAACAAAGCTTTAAGATAGCTCATTAAAATATACTTGAAGATTTTTAGACAACATGGACTTTTAGAAAAAAAGGTTTGCTAAAATTAAAAGTATATGTAATTGACATGAACGGATTTTTAAAATGTAGTGCAGACACACAAAGGAATATTATTCAGCTGAAAAAGGAATACGTTCTGGTACGTGCTCAAATGTGGATGAACCATGAAAGCCTTATAGTAAGATAAACCAGACATAAAAGGACAAATATCTAAAATAAGCAAATTAATGGAGTCACAAAGTAGATTAGAGGTTCTCAAAGATTGAGGAAGTAAGGGATGAGGAGTTATTGCTTAATAACTCGAGTTGCTATTTGGGGTCAAGAAAAAGACTTAGTATTGGGTAGTGGTGATGGTAGCACACATTGTGAATGTAATTAACACCACTGTAGAGCACACTTAAAAAATGATAAAAATAGGAAGTTTTGTGTTATAAATATGTTACCACAATTTAAATAATCATTTATAAAATTAATAGAAGATAGTACTATGCATAGCTAACTGAAGGGGAAATAGGGCACCAAGTGTTAGGGAACAGACCCCAAGTCTTTGGGCAGTTAGGTAAACAACCCACCAGATCTCTCTGAGTTTGAATACAACTAAAGGTTTCAAAGAGGTGACTGGGCAAATCATATTAGTGTATCAACTAATGCAAACCAAATCTAATAAAACTATGTAGCTTGTTTAAAGCTGCCTTCAAATATTCTGACCACATTTTTGACTTTAATGTATCATGGCATTTCAAGTATAAAAGGAATGTGAACCTTTGAAATTCAAGGTTTCTCATTTAAAAAAAAAAAAGAAAGAGACAGGAGGTTTATCTTGCTGATCTGAAGTCAGAGGCAACCATTTTGCCTAAAGACTGATCCAGCCCCAATTAACTCTCTGAAATTTTTCTCTATATGTAATTAAAAAAGTAATATTATAAAAAGTAGATGTAATTGTTAAAATCTGTTGTATTGTAATCTAAAGCCCAAGAAAAATACCATTAATTCATGTTTCTTAAACAACATTATTAATAAATGTAATTTAATTTTATGTTTATCTAAAACTTTTGATAAAATAATAAACATCAAGAAAATCTTGGACTTAAATTTTTCAGATGTGAAAAATAAGTCTTGACTTCCCTCTGCCTGTGCTTTGTTCTCCCATATAGCCTATAAGACCAGCTGAAACACTACGAAAGCAGAGAGAAGGTGAGTGAGTGAGATCACTTATAAAATTTTACAGTCTCAGCATAGGAAGGGGTCTTAAAATGTATCTAGTGGAACCAACTGTGTTACTTAATTGACTAGGTAGAGGAAGGCTAGGATATGTTTTCAGGGACAAAAACTTAAGTTAACATCCAAAATATATTCGCATACATGATCTATAATATTCTCACCTCTCAGTTCCCCTCCTCGTCATCCAGTTCCAATAACCACACCTCACCCGTCCACAGGATGATAACGGTCTAGGTGCCATTCCCATAACCAGCCTTCTTTCTGCCCCTCAATATTAAGCACCTCTCTGAATACCCTCTCCTAATGATCCCAAAATTCTGTTCTTTGACCCAGCTGGGCTCTCTATCAATGGATTCCACTGCCTTTCACTTTCCTCACCTGTGTTGTGGCTGCGCTGGCCTACCTCTTCTCTATTCCATTATCAACTCAGCCTCAGGTAGCATGACCCTCTTTCCCTTTACATTATTTTCCAGAAAATACCAATCCTGGTTACTCTACCAATCCTCTTGTTCCATATCTGCACCTGAGCTCCTGATCATACTTAGAGAAAAATGCACCCCCTGCCATCTGTTGACCACCAATCTCAAACAGGCCCTTAAGTCTACCCAGGCGACCCGGCCACATTTCCCTGCTCAATTCACTCTCCCAGTCTCCTGAATGACTCCACGCATTTTCTATCTTCTAACTTCCCAAGCCTTCTTCAACCCCTCCATCCCATTTCACTGAGACAAGTGACATGATCGGCGGGCACACACTCAGGTCCCACCCCACCCAGCAGTGTCATGGTCGCCCATATCCTCTGCCTGTTACCATGGAGGGACTATCCCTGGCCCTAAAGATGGGCCTTCCATTCGCATGCTCTGTTCCATCCCTTCTAGCCTATTCAAGAGCCATGGCTCCTGCAAGTGTACTCAAAGTTAGGGCTCCTCTTCTCTCTCCCACATCAGCCATTTATCCTTCTCTGCCAGATCATTCCCACTAGTATACAAACTAGCTGTAATATCTTCCACCATAAATTTGAAAACAATCTTAATTTTCACCCATCGACCCTCCCAACTCTCTATCTTTAATAACAAAATTCTTCAAAAGACTCTTTACTCATCCCATTCTCTCTTGGACTCTTTGTATCAGTGTTGTGTCTCAGTTCTACAGAAACCAATCCATGACTTCTACATTGCCAAATAAAATTAAAGGGTTATTCAGCCCTGTTTCAATTGACCCATCAGTAGCATTTTATATAATTGGTGTACTGGATGGAATACTGGCCCCCAAAATTCAGCTCCACCCAGGACATGTGAATATGACCATATCTACGAACAGGGTGTTTATCGATATAATCAAGAGATGAAGAGATGATATGGATAAATTCATATGATTGGTGTCCTTATGAGAAGAGGAAATTTGGACACAGGGACACAAAGACACACCCAGAAAGGTCAAAAGATGATAGCGGCAGATTGGAAAGAGGTGTGGAGATTACCTCAGAGCCTCTGGGAAGAAACGAATCTGCTGACACCTTGATTTCAGACTTGCAGGCTCTGGAACAGTGAGAAAATAAATTTAGGTTGTCTTAAGACAGACAGCAGAATGCAGTGGCAGTTTATCATAGCAGTCCAAGGAAACTAAGACAACTGCTCATTCCCTTTCTTCAAAATCACTCACTCCCTAGGCTGCTGAGAGACTCTTCTCTAAGTTCTTTCTCTCCCTAACGGCTTCCGCCCATCTGCTTCCTTACCTCACATTTGACTGGGAAGTGCTTTCAGCACTGAGTCCTCAGCCCTCTTCTCTCCCTCAGTGGTAATTACTCTAGGTGAGCTCATCCAAGCCTTTGCCTTCAAGTCCATCTCTTGGCTGCTGTTTTCCAAAATTATATCCCCAACCTGAGATTGCCCTTCAGCTCCAGACTGATGTATCCAGCTCTCATTCACATCTTAAGCTTCACATGTTCAAAAACAAACTCTCAGATCTGCCTTCCCCTTCTCCCCATCCAAACTTGCTTCTGCAGTCTTCCCGAGGTCAGGAAATGAATATTTTATTCTTCCAGTTATTCAGACCAATCCTAGAAATCATCCTCGATTCCTCTCTTTTTGACACTGCACACATCATGGCTGACAGAAAATTCTGTCAGCTCGAGTGGAGAAATAATAAAATAGATATCTATTCTTAACAACTCCATCTCCTCAATCTACTTCAAATCACCTCATTGCTGACCTGGACTATCTGGACTATTGCTACTATTTTTAAATTGATGTTCCTGCTTTTACGTCTCTGTACACCAATCTATTATCTACAACACAGCTGAGTGATCCCTTTAAAATCCAACTTGTATCACTTCTAGGGTCAAAATACCTAAACAGCTTCCCATCAAACTCAGAATTAAAGAAAAAGCTATGACTGTGGTCGACAAGTTCTCATGATTTGGATGTACACCACTTCTCCAGGATCCAAGATTTCTGGACTTGAGGCTCATGTATTTGGGTGGAGAAAGCTCTTCTTTTGGTAAAATGTTATCTTGAAACCTAAGCTGGATTCATTTCACAGCAAATTCCCCTCTGCCTTGCTCCCTCTTCTCTTGGAGCCATTCTTCTGGCACTTCCTTGAAGTCAAGCCTTGTCCTGACTGGAGATATTTGTGCTGTCTTTTCCCTTTCCCTATAACAAACTTCTCCAAGGTTCATAGGTAGATTCTTCAATTCATTCACCCTGACTGAGGGGCAGTCCCTAACTGTATCAAAAGGGCACTCACCTTCTCTTCCCCTAAGCCTGCCTTTTCTTTCTTCTAAGTGTTTATCACTACTTAATGTATGATTATACAGAATTGGTGGGTTCTATTGCCTTACCAGCTAGAATATACGCTTGATGAGAGCAAGGGCTTTCTAGTTTTGTTCATATCTTTATTCCCATGGCTAGAAGAGGGTATAAGGAATAGGGGACATTCATTGCTTACAAAATATGAAAGAAAACAGTAACTTACAACTGCTCTTTCTTCCCCAAAAGGCAAGTATTACAAATCCTCCTATATTCTAGTTGAAATAGGCGAGACTTCTTTAAAGAAGGTGACTTTCGAAAGTTAAATGCTGGCAAACTTTTAAAAATTTACTTAAAAATCAATTTTGATTGAGATTCATTTCTATTTTAATTACCATTAGGTAATTTATTCTTCAAAATAGTAAATACCTATGCTTACACTGAATGCCTATATCTACAAAAGGAAAACATTTACACTTATTTGGCCACAGATATTTTCGAAACAGTGTGGAAAAGAGATGGGAGATTAGATAGAAAAAGGCACACACACCCTTTCCATATGACAATAGAATCAAGGAGTTGCAACTCAAAAAGAAAAGACTCAAGAAATTGTTAAGGGAGGGAAGAATTCATTCCTTCCAGAAGATAAGATACCATGAGTAAATTCTACAATGATCATATGTATTTCACTCTATACTAAATATCTGTCTTTGACTCCAAAAAAAAATGAAGCCCTTCCTTCTATCAGAAATTTATCACCAAATACCTTTACACTTTTACTGTCTTTAAAACATGTAAACTAAAACACTGAAATACAAGACATTTCACCCCCCTAAAAAACTGCACAAAACAGCAATTGTTTGTAAATACCACCAAATATAAATCAACCCAGATAATACTGAAGTTTATAACAATACTCTACTAAACATGAATGAAATGGAATTAAGTACAAATCCCCTACTGTCTGATGAGCCACTTTCCTGCAGGACAATATCAAGTTTTCATTTTAAAAACCAGTGGTCTCACACTTATAATAAAACCTTGTCAAGCATCTACAATTAGTCAGAGCACTGAGGATAGGGCATTGTTTATACAAAATGTCCTCTGTGGTATACAGTCTAGAGCTATTTAACTATAATAGAATGTCATAAGGTCAATGATCAAAGTATTTAAAATGACAAATATATTTATCATTTTAATAATGGTACATTTTAAATTATGAATCTTTGCATCTCAACTATACTCATCTGTTTGCATGTTTGGCATTAAGGAATTCTGCCAGTGAAGCCTAATTAAATGATAATAATCTAAATAATAGATTTCTTAAGTGATAGCATGTAAATCATATATATGGACACACATATTCCCAACTACATCATGATATAATAAGATAATAAAGGGTAATCTTTTATTTCTTTGAAAACCTTGAAATATAGAAAAAAAGAAATTGAATGTTGTTCCTGATATTAACCCTATTCTACTTTGCAAAAAAATAAACTAATACGTTTAAAGATGGTTTGGATATATGAGGGGGGAAAGTGCTAATAAATAGACTATATTGTTTTTCTTTTAATATATTGTAATCTGTATTAGGCACTTGCAATACAGTTTTTATATACCCTTCACCCACTGAAATAAATCCTGTATGATACTTTTCATTGTTAATAATTTAATCTCTCTCTAATTTTAAGAGAGTCATTGTGTTCATTCATATCAAGCATCACAAAGAATCAAAGGAAGGCCAATGTATCCCCAACATCCAGTCACTTCATTAATTTCATTTTTGAATAATGTTCAGGGGAAATCAGTAATGAGGCGTCCTGGGAGAAATCAAAAGATATCTTCTCTGAATGCAACATTCAAGAAAATAAGAAAAAAGCATAATGGTTGAATATAAGAGCAACCAATTTAAATGTGAAAGCCACTCCCTATTTCCAGTATCAATTTCTTTTCTCTCATTGTCAAACACTGTGGTGGACTCCCTCGAGAAGCGTGATTAGCTCAGATGTAAGGAGTATCAGAAGTCATATTTGGATTGTTGTCTCACTGCCTCCTCCATTTTACCCCATGCTCATTTCAAACCATTTGACTTAACTTCTGCCAGATTCACATTCCTAAGATACCAGGGCTGTACAGTATAGAAATAGCTCTTGAGCCAGGAAGACATTGTTCTGAATTCTGCCCCAGCACCAACACTGTATGTGGCTTTAAATAAATCATTCTGACCATCAGTCTCCTTTATGTGGGAAATGAAGATAATGCATAAAATAGTCAGTTTATTGAACAACTTTTAAAGATATGTATGTAAATCAGCTTGTACATAGGAAATATTATATGTTGCAAGTGTGTTCATGATGATGATAATGATAAGAAAAGGGGGAACAGATATTTAATCTCATCTCAGGAAACTGCAATTCCTCCTCTTGTGTGATATAGAAAGACAGTTAGGCTGTGTATATTTTAAGACGCTCCACAACTTTGTCCCACTCTATTTAGCACAATGCCTGCTATTCCACAGACCTACATTTTCTTCTCTAGTTGAGCTGATTATTCACTATTTTATGGAAAATTCATGCCTTCAAATCCTTTGTTCAAACTACTTCACCCCCCAAACTAGAATTCTCATCTTTATTCTCACCAACTATCCAAGTTCCACAGATTTTTCAAAACTCAGCTCAGGAAGTCAGACCTCTCTTTCAAAGTTTCTCAGATTTCTCTAGCCCTAAAATCCCTGCTAAGAGGGAATTTTTTAAAAGATTCTGGTCTTATGGAAGTATCCAACTGATCTTGTAATAACAGCATGTGAGATATGATACTTTGTCAAATAGAACTGGCCTGGGATCATTCTTCATATTTTTAAGAATCACTGACATCATCTTTGTGGTGCTAAGAATTAGATGAAAAGCCTCATAAGTTAGTTGAAGCCACATTCATTGTGAGACCCTAAGAAGATATGTCCCAGTGACCAATTATTGAATCCAATGAAAACATATGAAAAATGCAATAGACAATGAAATGATCTATTATTTCACAAGAAAACTGTTTCTTTCAAAGTTTTTTAAAATTTCAATTCACAAAAAGAATTTTTCTAAATATTGCTCAAATAGATTAATGATTTAAATTAATATTGCAAAATCATAAGAACCTTATACAAATATTTAATTACAAGCTTTTCAAGATTCCTTTCTCATTTAATGCTTTCATCAGACTATGGAGGGAAAATGAGAATTCAAGAATATTTTCAATGTATATATGAGGACATTTATTGATAAAAATATTTATTCACAACAAAACATTTCATCAAAAGTTCTACCAACACCCTCTCCCACAAAAAAAGATAGTAAAAAATATTCCACATGCTTTTAGAAAACAGAAAAATCAATGTTGACATATCTAAGAAGAGCCAGAAACATCATTGTGTATTTCAATGTCATGTGCTATTTACACATTTTTAATTGTAATTCTTTATTTTAAGAATATTTTCCTTGCCATTCCACTTAACCATCTTACCTAATCAATATTCATGTTATAATTTATTTTTACAAGAGCATTAGCAAATACTCCCCAATGATTTCCAGAATTTCTCCCTTTAGTTCTTTAATTGCTTTCTATATAAATGCCCATTTCCTTTACATTATGCACAAGAGAATATTATTCTGTGTCCCTGTCTACTCCACAGTATCCAGGTAATATATGCTTTTAAAAAAATCAATATTAGTGCTAAATTTGAAGTATATGTTTCTGTTAACAATGATAGAAATTCAACCTGAGGAACAGTGAAATTAAAATAACTCTAAACACATGGAGAATAACAATTTTACTTTTTTTTACTCTAAGAATATACATTAATTCAAATGCAGTTATTAAACCATAATCATTTGGAACTAAAAAGCAAGGTGGTAAAAGCAACATATTATATTACTCTCTAAATTTAGAGTTGAAATTCTTACCTGAGTTTGTTTAGTATATAGTTATTTTTTTTAAAGGCAGGAAATGTATGACATGCTGTCAGGATAAATAACACCAACAGTGGGAAAATGGAGAGGGAAGGGGTGAAATCAAGTCCACTTTACAAACAAATTCTAAATCCTTCTGTTTTCACAGACCCACAGTAGTTCTCTTCTGCATCTTATAAGCAACTGTCTTTTTCCCTGCTCCGAGAATAACACATGCTCTGCCCCAGCAGGAAGGTATAAAAATTAAACAGAAAACCACAAAGTTCTTAAATACTCTTACCCTCTGGGCTTGCTGGGCTGCTCTAGCGTCTCAGTGTTACAGACACATGTGTAAACAACAGAATTTCCTGCATCCTCTTCTCATCTGTATAGCCCTGCAGTCCTGGCCAACAGGATTATTTCCAGCATTAAGGCCACGCCACAGTAACTCAAAAAGGATTCCTATTGGTTACGAAGTTTTATCAAAGCCAATACCTCAACACCCTCTTTGGAACACAAGCAAGAGAATCAAATTTAAATCATTTTTAATGTCCCCTCACTAAGCATGGTTACCCAAAGTTTTCCATTCAACTCACTTGAAACTTCGTGCTATGAGTAAAAAAGGGAGAAAACACCCATGCCTTTATTCACAAGTTTGTTTCATGTTGAATAACAATAGCATAACTTGTAATAGTAATAGAAATATTAAAATGGCATAGCAAAGGAAAAACTATGAAAGTATCTTATCTGCCAAAGGTCAAGCAAGATTATAGCACAGATCACAGAAATGCAAAAACAGGATTAGCCCAAGCTAATTTGATTAGATTGTCAAAGAAAAGCAAAAAGAAATCATATTTAATAAAACATTGGCACATAAAAATCATGGTTAAAAAATTGTATGCCAAAACATTTGCGCTCAGTCATGCTAGCAGGAATTGTAAATTGAAGTCTCCTTGGCCTCCAGTGAGAACTCTCTGGCCCCTTTCCCTGGGGAAAAAACAAAACAAACAAACAAAAACAGAGTGACTTTCCAGGGACACGACTCAGCTGTCAGGAAGTATTCTGATGAAGGGGTGATGGCAGACCACAAAAGATGGTTGTCTTGGTTAAAACTAACAAGAAATGTCCAAAGAAATAGGGAAAAGGGCAAAGGAAATGTAATCAATATGCTCCTTTTAAGTGGCATGTAAACAGCATTTGAAAGAGAGAGAGTATATGCCTTCCTTCAATATTCTCAGTCAATTAACAGTTCTGTCACCATCTATTTCATAACACCTTCCTT
This sequence comes from Dasypus novemcinctus, assembly GCF_030445035.2. Taxonomy (NCBI): domain Eukaryota; kingdom Metazoa; phylum Chordata; class Mammalia; order Cingulata; family Dasypodidae; genus Dasypus; species Dasypus novemcinctus. The sequence goes on along the minus strand of NC_080688.1, from coordinate 85,602,314 downwards.
CTCTCCTTATCTTCTGATGCAACAGAAAGAGTGATCATTCTCTGGTAGAAAGCTCTGATAATTAGCCCTTTTGAGCTCAGGTGACCTTGCCCCATCTTCTTGGCTTTCCTGTATCTTTGAACTCTACCTCTTGATTGTATTTTTCCAATGAGATTTGAAACATGGTAAATCCTTCAGCCAAAACCAAAACAGGCTTCCCTTGATGCTATTTTCATTTCCAAGCACCGCTTTCCTCTCCTTCATGGTCAAATGATTGAAAGAACTCTCCCTATTTAATCAACTTTCTACCTCCTTCACTGCACAATAGTGCCTCTTCCTAAACACATACACACATACACACACATGAAAAACAAATGTTTGCTTTTTACAGTTGATGGACTCCTTCAATCCTCACTCCTCTTGGTATCTCCATGGGCTCCAATGCTATTGCCCAGCAGCCTGGATGAAGACCTCGCCATCTTCTCTTGACCTGGACTAAGGCCCTCTTCTCTTTCCTAGGCACAACACTCTCCTGTCTTCCCTTTGACCAACATTGCCATGTCTTCTCACTCTCTTTGGTGGTTCCCTTTCTCCCCCTTATGCCTTGGTGTGCATCAGGACCTTGCTCTTGTACTCTCTCTGGATAATGGCACACATTCTCAGACTCTTAATTACCATCTCTTTTTTTCAGAAGTTTCCTAAATATCTACATTTGGACTTATAGGCCTCTGTACACCGGAAACTTCGACTAGAAAATATCATAGATATGTCCAAATCAGCAAGTCTAAAACTGAAGTCATCATTTTTCCATGGAATTGTTGTGTTTATCTCAATATGTGCCAAACCAATCTTACAGTTTGTAAAGAAAATTCCTAGAAATCATCCTTAACTCTGTCTTCTATTCTAGTCCAGTCAAGCACAAATTTCTTTTGATTTTTACTTTACAATTTGCCCAGTCCTCTCTCTTCCCACTGCCAACTACTCTGATTCAGAACAGCATCCTATTCTACCTGTACTAGCATAGTGTCTTCCTAAGTTACCTGAATGCCCCAAGTTTGTTCCTCTCTGTCTTTAGCAAATGTTACAAAGTAGTTCCAGTGGTAAAAATCTAGTTCAGTGGACTACTTCCTGGACTCTCAGTGCTTGAAATCTCTGAAGATTTTTTACTTACTTTAATTAATTAATTTACGTATGTAGTAAAGTTTATATTTTAGAACAGTTTTAGATTTACAGCCCCGTTTTCACAAAGCAGTCTCTTCCTTTGGTTTCTAGAACACTTCCATGACTTATATTTTTCTATCTTGCTAACCATCTTAGGTCCTTAACACCCTCTTTTACTTTCTGTCCTCTTCTTTCGAGGGTGTAAAACCCACAAGGGCATATCGTTGTTCCTTCTCTCACTCCACATCTCCTCTCTAAGAGGTCATATGTGTTTTTGTGGCTTCTTTTGCCTACATAACATTCCCAAATCTATATGACCAGCCCGCAGCAGTTTATCAAGCTTCGGATCTGCATTTCTGCCTTACAAGAATTCTCACTAGAAGCCTTTTCATTCCCTTAACAATTTCCAAGAACCAAATCCGTGATATTTCTTTCAAAACCTCTACTGTGTCTTGCAGTCTTAATCTTAACTATTGTACTATCACCCACTCAGTTAAGCTAGAAACTTCTTTATCATTCCTGAGTCCTCACTCCTTTTGACTTTTCAAATGTAATAATCCAACTTTACAATAAAACTTGAAAGAAATATGTGTGTCTCTCTCTTCACTTTATTTCCTCCCAACTCTGGAATCCACAAAAGAGGTTTTTTCTCACCATGTCATTTTTTACTGGTAAATTTATGAATCACTGATCAGTAAAAGTTGACCATATATGGAAGGTATTGTCCCACTTGCAGTTATCTCAAGTAAAGGCTATTGATTCCCCCATCACATATTTCCCTTAGATTCAAAAGGTGGAGTTCAAAAATCACAGATCTTTGTTGACCGAGATGCCATGGGACCCACTAGCATCACAGAAACAAGGTTATCCAGCGTCTCCATTCTACTTCAAATTCTACATTGACACCATGGCATGTAACACACACACACACCCTTCATTATTTAACATTCCATCTGTCATAACAAGCAATGGGAGCACAAGAAGAAAAGATGAGAGAATTCTGCCTTGAAGTTTTCATAATTTCTTAAAAAGCTCACCATATTTTAAGACACTTAGCTTTTTTAGAGGATTGCACTTTACATCCCCCCTGTGGATACTACTTTCCGACCCAGTATCATTTCTCCCCTTCCTCCCTACAAAGAATTTTTAAAAATTTTTTTGGGGGCAACAATGTGGTCAGGGAAAGAAAAAAAAATGCCCCTATTACTGAGCCTCCCACCAAATAGGCTTAGCCACATGGCAGAGTTCTGCCAGTAAAACAGTAGCTGAAAGCTAATGGGCATTTTTACAAAAGCTTTTCTTTCCTGATATGGTTGCCACTTCCTCTTCCATTCACATGTCCTTCCTTCCTGGAACTAGGATGGGAGGCTGGACGTGGAAAAGCTGTTTTAGTTTTCCTGAATTGCTATTACAAATACCACACAACATGTTGGCTTAAATAACAGGAAATTATTGGCTCACAGTTTTGAGGTTAAAAGAAGTCCAAAATCAAGGCGTCAGCAAGGCGATGCTTTCTCTCCAAAGTCTGTAACATTCTAGTGCCGGCTGCCAGCAATCCTTGGGGCTCCATGGTTTGCGTCCCTGCCTCAGGGCACATGGCCCTGTCCTTGCCTCTCTCTTCCCGGGTCGTTGACTTCCGGCTCCTCCACGTGGCTTTCTCTGACTAAATCTGAATTTCTTCTGTCCTTAATTGACTCCAGTAATCTGGAATAAGATCCAACCTCATTCAGTTGGGCCACACCTTAATTAAAATACAATTAAAATAACATCTTATTTATAATGGGTTCACACCTACAGGAATGCGTACTAAGATGAAGAACACATCCCAACTGGAGTCCATCATTCAATGCAGCATCTATTAAGTACAAGGTGACTATCAGGATGGAAGTGACTCATCCACAATGAAGAAGGAGCTGGACAGTTTTGGCTTTGTAAAGATGCTGGCCCAGCCTTGACTTTCAGTTACAGGGAGAAAAGAAACCTTAATATGGGTAAGCCACCATCACCAGGTTTCTCTTGTAGCCCTATTTTTTAGATTAGGAACTACAATCTCAAAGAAAGTCATAATAGTATGTAGCCGGGAAAACAAGGGGGGATAAGTATTAATGAAAACTTATTTTAGTCTAGATACGTATCACTTAATTGGCAGAGTTCAAAAGAGGTAAAAAAGAAAATTGAAAACTCCTGTAGCAACCTTTACCAAATTTTACAGCTCTCTCACCATCTCTGTGAAACTTCCTGATTCTAGCAGAATTAATGCTACAGTCAAAGGCTATATCCATTCATTTATGTACAAACCTATTTTCTCAACAGTCCGTGAATTTCATAAGGAAATAGTATTTTATTTATGTGTGAATCCTCAGTTTTGCAAACGAACAAATAATTTGGTAGACAAGTGAATAAAAGTATAAGGGGATAAATGGATAAATGAAGGGATGTTCTATAAATGCCTTGAAGAAATAAAAAGTAATGAGAACAACTTTGAATTGGACAAGTTGTAGAAAAAAATAAACGAGAAATATATACCTTTATATAACTGAATAATTGTATGGTGGTTTTAAATTTCTCCAAACATTGTTTTATTTTCTACGTTTAAAAATTGAAAGAACTAATAGTGCCAAAATCAGGCACACGTGCCTCTCACCTGAACCCAGAATACCTACAAAGACTGCTAGAAAAGATTTTCTGTGAACTTTGGTAACTATTTGAATTCAGCTCTCCATTTAAATAGTAGTTGCTACCATTTTGATGGTTTTAACGATATTTGTAGAATTATTCTGAAGCAACACGTGTCTCAGTAACAAAATTTCTTGCAAGGAAGCCAATTCTGGTTTCAATTGAAATGCACTAGATGATTTGAAAGCACAGATTAGAAATATGCATGCATGACATCAATGAGTGCAGCTGTGATTTTACAAATCCTCCCATCATTAATCAAGAGAGGTCAAGCTGGGAAGCCACTGTCTTTTATTAAACTAACTTGTGCTTATCCACACACATCAGTCACACAAATCCAAATGTCAATGTATGAGTCTTAGTGCAGCATTAGAGGAAGTAATATTTACTTCTTTCTTACTATTTTGGCAATAGGAATTATTGTCTCCCGATGCCCAGAATCTCTTTACAAACACAATATATAGTTTCTATGAACATGTCCAAGTTGTAACACCAAGTCAACTTTAATTATGGTACATCAGGTGAGGGGAAAACTAAGAAAAATTTTTAAGATGAAGAAATCTGATTTAAATAGACCACAATGAAAAAGAGGCCCTATAGTCAGACAGAGGTGGGTTAAGAGATAACAGATACAAGTGCTTAAAACAGTACCCAACACCTGATAAATCAAATCTATTGTAGTAGGAATTATAGAAAAAAATACTAATTATGTTGACTTAACTACAATGTCTAGAAAACAGTTTTAAAACAGTGTTTCTATATTCTAAATATGATCATTAAGCAAGTGCAGGCATGCCCAGTTGGATGAAATAACCAACTTTTGCTACCTTTCTAAAGTGGTAGCTTCACTGTGGTGATCTTGTTCCTGCACCCAACACACAGGCCCTGGAAAAAAACAATTTCATGTATCACTTATGTTTATAATAAATTCGTGAATTTGTCTTTGTGCGATGTTGAACACTTTAGGAACTTTTCTTGGAAATACCTCCTTAGAAGAAAATGGCCTGGAGGTAAATATGTTATTTTTTAAATCTTAAAATATATTTTACATAATTAAGATGTAAAATGTAACCCCTGGATTTTGCTCAAGTTCATAGCTGAAGTACTTGCTTACCTGGTCTTTCCCTGGCTGACAGTGGGATGATGAGCACTTAACGTTTGGCTGCCAGGGGCTGCCCTGGGTCTTATAGGATGTTTAGAAGCTTCACTGGCCTCTACTCACCAGATGCCAGACAACAAAACATGTGTCCAGGCATTGCTAAATGTCACCCGAGGGACAAAATTGCCCCCAGTGGAGAAGCACTATTTAGAGTGGTGGCATGGTGGAAAGATAAGCCTAAGACCTGGCTGAGCACTGCTGAGAACCAGCTGACATCAGCTTTGTGGCCCTGGTGTTAAGGAAATCACGGACACCTGTGAAGGGGCCATGCCCCAAACCCCGCCTTCCCCCACCTCCTTCTCTGGGGAGGTCACAAGCACACCTATGTGACCAACCTGTCTTCTGCTACCTCCACCTCCTTTTCTAACGTGTACCATTCCAGAGCCTGGGGGAGATGAAGGCTAATGAAAAGGCCCTGTCAGGCCTCAAAGCAGACACCAGGAAGGGTTCCTCAGCGGCAGGGGCCCCGCTGCTACACCTTGATGGGAAATCTGAATAAATCCTAAGAAATTCAGGCTTGTTCTCGGTCCCAACGTGTTGGTTTTGTTATACCATTTATTTAACTGAAGGAGAACTTGGGAAATAGAAACATGTATATTAAAATTATTTTCTCCTATTATCAGATTCTCTATGTTTCAATGGCAGACGTAATCTATAATAAAAGCAATATCAAGTCTATTATTATGATGAGGCATGAATTCTTAAAATACTATGTTAAATTAGTATTTGAGGGAAGCGGACTTGGCCCAGTGGTTAGGGCGTCCACCTACCACATGGGAGGTCCGCGGTTCAAACCCTGGGCCTCCTTGACCCGTGTGGAGCTGGCCCATGTGCAGTGCTGATGCACGCAAGGAGTGCTGGGCCACGCAGGGGTGTCCCCCGCGCAGGGGAGCCCCACGCGCAAGGAGTGCGCCCCGTAAGGAGAGCCACCCAGCGCGAAAGAAAGTGCAGCCTGCACAGGAATGGCGCCGCACACACAGAGAGCTGACACAACAAGATGACACAGCAAAAAGAGACACAGATTCCCCGTGCCACTGACAACAACAGAAGAGGACAAAAACACCAACATGCAGCAAATGGACACAGAGAACAGACAACTGGGGCGGGGGTTGGGGGTTGGGGGTTGGGAGTTGGGGGGTGGGGGGAGGGAGAGAAATAAAATAAGATCTTTAAAAAAATAGTATTCGAATTATTTGTAACATACATTATTATCGTGATATGACACACTCGAAGTCTCTTACTGAGTATTGAAATTTTAGAATGTATTTATGGTAAATCAGGGCAGTTAAGGATAAAGAATTCCTAAAAATGAGACCGCATTGCTAGAATACTTATAAAATTTCCTTTCAAGAAAGAGCAAAAAATATGGGTGTTTCACCTTGAGTATCAAATTTTAACTGGAGACAAATTATTTCACAAAGCCCATAAATGCTATCAGCAGACTTCAGTATAGAGTAGTGGACTCAGCAGATAAGTTCTCCTCTCCTCACACCCCAAATCTCACTGACATAACATAAAATTTTGTGCTCGTTAAGAATAAACCCATAACAGAACTGAAATCAAGAAAGAGTGCTTACATCAGGGAAGTCATTTTTGGCAATTTCTAAACTTCTAAAGCATATGGGGTCAGAAAAAAAAGGACTGAAAAAAAAAAAAACCAGCATATGGGGTCTGATGACAGGGGAACAAATGCGAGGAAATTACAACACACAACCCCTAAAAAAGAAGGCTGCCGCAAAGGTAAAATCCGGATTCCTCAGAGCTCCCTGGATAAATCCAAACACAGCATCCAGAAATCCCTGGATAAATCCAAGCACAGCAGAGACCCTGCCCATGGGCTCTCAGTCACCTGGATTGTCCCTGAGCTGCTTGCCCCACGCTGGGCCTTGGGACCACACAGGGCAGCTGTCCCAAAGACAGCCTGGTGCCTTAAGAAGTGACGTGTAGGTCAAGTAACTCACCTGCCTCCTAAAGTTCCTGGCATGAGCACCAAGGACAGGGAGAGAGGTATAGCAAAGCTTTGGAAACCTTCAGAACAGCAAAGGACACTGAAGAATAAAGAAAAAAGATTCCTACCAGTGCGAAATACACTTAAGGGAGCCACTAAAAAATAAGAGCCTTTCTTACCTTTAGATTGCTGGTGTCTGGGGCTTGCTTACCTGCTCTCTACCACACACTGCAATGGGAAACCTGCCTGGAAAGGGTCCAAAGCCCATTAGACGGACCTTGAGAGGGCAAAGCCCGCAGCGCAAACAATGCACCGGCTGCAGTAACCCGTACAGAGCACCAGTTACGCTGAAGACAATATACAGTTTTGAGGATTATTTTAAGTCAGCAAAATGGAATCCATGGCCTGGCACATAGTAAATATATTAAAGAGCAGATTAATATCAACAGCAACACAGATTCAATTAAACTGAAAAATAAGCCCTCACCTGCAGCTGAATTTTTTTGGTTTTCACTCATATTGTTCTTATCTTTTGAAAACAATGTTAATTTTTTTTGTAAGATTCATGGTTGGCTTAAAAAGATAAAATGATCAAATTGCCCTCAAGATTTCCTTTTCATCCTGGTTAATCAATATTGATGAATTTGAATCTATTTATTTTTCTAACAGAAAACTAGGAAGCTATGATGACATCACTGGACAGTGCAAGGGAAAGACACCTGACCCAGATCAAACATGTCAGAATACTAAAATTGTAATGTAAAGCCAAAGCAAGTGCAAATGCATCCATTTAATTGGAATAAAAATTGAATATGTAGTATCATTAACTAAGTAAATAATGCCACTAATATTCTATTATATATCACCTAATACTCAGGTATAACTTATATTGCCTTCCAAAAACTGTGGGAGAGAAGAGAAAGAGGAATTAAGGTTCATATTTTTGAAAGGCGATTATATTCTAGGATAGTGACATAGAGATGTATATGTGATTTTCTTTATGAGTTCAAAATATCCCAAATCAACAAAAATGAAGCTTTTGGTAATACCCATCCCCCATCCCCCCAAAAAAGGTCAATTTCATCAAAATCCTTGAAGTACAAAAAAAAAAATGTTCTACAACTAGGTCTGTAAGCATTATTAACACTGTTCCAAAATAATTAAAAAATAAATGTTTGGCATAAAATTTGGAAGACAATTCTTTTTTCAAATAGAAATTACATTCCTATGAGTTCAAACCAGAGAAAACTGAGCTTTCTGGATAAATAACAGAAATTGCAAATACATAATCATTAAACTAAATGTAGTTTTAGCATTTATAATCTATTTTATTCGTTGATTTCTAGAAACCCTAAAATATCTCAATGACTATACTAGTTGTAATATTTCTAGATATTAATTAATATGTTATCTCTTCATTAAAAAAATTATCTACACACTCTGAGAGAAAAGATTTTATTATAAAACCCTTTTAAAATACATATAATCCTGTACTTTTACCTTCTATTTATTTCCTAAGTCATTATACAGCCCCAGTTCAGATGAAGTTCTAGGTGACTTGAAAAAATAATAAAATAATAATTATGTCTTCTAAGTCTAAATAGAACTTCCCCCATTAATGTGTGTAGGAGGCCTTGGATACTGACCCACTTGGAAAAGTTTTTCACCTTTAATTTCCTCCAACAATGGCCCTTGGAGGTCATCCATCGAAGCACCAGGCTCTAAGGAACACTTTGGAAAACAACTTAATATTGCAAAATTCTTCTCTTACAGATAAAGAATCTGAACTTCAATGAGGAAAAAATGTTTTGTCCAAAGTTTTTTCTCTTCACCCTGTTATTCTTCTCTTATTAATTTACTGAGAACTGAAAAATATTTTTGTCTAGATATAATATTTATTACATAAGAGACATTTATTTTAAAGACAGAAAATATAAAAATAAGCAAAAAGGCTATCATCCATGATCTTCCATGATCAGATAAGAAATCAAACCTTTCCAGACATTGTTAGCTAATTATAACAGATGATAAAGAGAAAGGTACAGATAAGTTATGCTTCCTTTATCATGCTGGGGTGCAAGATGCAGTAATCTGAACATGCTATCCTGGCTATCTAAGGCTTTTCCGAATGTGGTGAGCCCTTGAATCTTTGTCGCGTTGTTGCTTCCACCTTCTCTACAGCATGTGTCTTAAGGAGACTCCCAACATAATAACTACTTTTTGCTCACCTGCTTTTGGCACTGGGGCCAGAGATTGAACCCAGAACCTCTTACGTGGGAAGCTGGCACTCAACCACTAAGCCATATTGGCTCCCAAGGTGGTTTATTCATTTGTTTGCTTGTTGTTGGTTCTTGTTTTTAGGAGGCACGGGGAACGGACCTGGGACCTCCCATGGGGGAAACTGTCTCTCAACCACTTGAGCTAATCTGCTTTGATTAGCATAATGTTATTGTTCAAGGCTGATCCTGGCCTCTTTAGACTGTATTACGACAGAAGTTGGAAGAGTTATTGCAGACTGGCCATCAGGCTGAACATGCAAAGTGAACGCAAAATATTTCTGAACAAAGGGACATCTGCAAAAACGGTGGAGTGAGAACTTCTGGCCTGTCCCTCCCCATAAATGCTGAATAATCTGGGAAAAGTTGTCAGAATTAACCTGATTGTAACACTAGAAGATTGTAAAAGAGTTACAACAGCCAATCAAGCACTTAACCACGAGGAAGGCCTAGAAGAGAAGAACTTTGTGGCATTTTCACTCACTCTCACCCCACATCTCTACGTCAATATCCTAGAAATTCAATCAACTGATGAATGGATAAACAAAATGTGGTATACCCATACATTGGACTATTTATTAAGCAATAAAAGAAGAATGATGCATGCTACGACATGGATGAACCTTGTAAACGCTATGCTAAGTGAAAGCAGCTAGCCAAAAATGAGCACATATTGCATGATTCCCTGTGTGCAAAATGTCCTGAATTGGCAAATATAGAGGGACAGAAAGTAGACTATTGTTTACCTAGAGTTGGGTTTGGGGGGAAATGGTGAACTGCTAAGGAGCGCAGAGTTTTTTTGGGTGGCAAAAATGTTCTAAAACCATTTGCGGCTATGATTGCATATCTGTGGACAATATGCTAAATCCATTGAAAGTATACTTTAAATTGGTGACTTTCATAGTATATGATTATACCTCAATAAAGTTGTTAAATGAAAAGAAAATCAGCCCATATGTGAAGCAGTAAGTTTGCCTAAGTTTTCAGAGTTCCTTATGATCAATATCAGAGCTCTGTATGATTACTAATTTAAGTCATCTCTATACTAGGCTGTTTTTCCTCCTCTTACTGCATGGTTTTCTGCTTCTCTAGTTCAGTGGTCTCCAAATACTTTGATTATGCAACCATCAGCAAATTATTTTCAGTATGAACCCACAATATAAGTAAATGCACTCATTTGTAAAATATATTATTGTACTATTACGGTAATATGTTCTGTACATATTATTAAAGTTCCATGAAAAATACAAATTTAAGAAAAATGAGATTTTAAAATATAAATAAATATTTGCTTCTTTTCTTATACATTCCAATGGCCTTAAGCAATCCACCACATAGGACAAGAAAGAGGTCTAATTCCCAGGATGCATTACTACAGAGTTTCCTATTGTCATACTCCCTTATAATCCTTTCTAATGAGGGTGATTCTAACCATAATTTCCTGCTACACCTCCAGCTCAAAAACCTATATAATACTCAAACACACTAAGATTGATGGCCAGAGTACATTTTTGACCTTTGCCTTCTTTGTTTACCAGATACTAAAAGTGGAGGCCTAGGTATTTGGGCACAACATTCATCAGGGTGGTACATTTCATTAAACAGGAACTCATAATGCATCTTCCTACGACTGGTCAGAATAGCCTCCATCAAAATTTAGGAAATGTCACATGTACAAAGTTACTCCTTCACCTACCCTCCCTATCTGCTCCCTAACTGTATACAATTCTTCAAAATTCTGACACTAGTTTTCCTCAGATTGTTTAAACTAATGAACTTTTGGTCACTTTTATCGACACTTTTATAAAAATAATAGGTACCATTTAAAGAAACAGTCCGCATTTTGCAAACTTCTTTTTTCTCTTAAAGTCAAGTAAAATATCAATGATGGGCAAAATTCATGATTGAATTGACAGAGTATTTGACTAGAACGACTGTGGTATTATTTTTTTATTCATAGAAAGGAATGGATGTTTGAAGAAGGGAATATTTAGTCAACAGTAAGTTCTTTGCTAATGTGAAAAGCAGTTAGGGCATCTTGGTGTTTTTCCACTCAGATATTTCAAAGCCAGTCAGCATCAGCCATGCTTACATTCCAGACAACTATCTTGTAAAATCAAAAACTGTGTTAAAGCTCTCAAAATCTTCTCACTTGATGACAGCCAAAAATAATGTAGGCTTTACCTTTTGATATATTTGAAAAAATATTATTTTGGTTAGGGAGAAAAATTGATTTCAATTGTAAGAAGTGAAATCAGTTTAAGTAGAGTCCCTGGGGAGAAAAATCATAGTAATATAATATTAATTGGCTTTTAAGATAAATTTATATTAAGATGCTAGGCAGCAAGAGATTTTTGTCTTTATTTTCCAAATTTTAGTAGGTTCATTGAAATAAAAATGGCATAGAAAAAAGAAAGACAGAAAGTTAACTTTAAAACTTTTACTATGGGTAAATTTTCTCTGTTCCTTAGCACAAATGAACTAACTAACTTCTTGGATACTGCAGAACGTGTCAAATTAGCCTTCCGTGTCGCCCTGGCTTCACTCCAGCTGTTACTAGTATTTCAATCAGCCTCATTTTTATGGCTTTTGTAGTACAAATTGTTTACAGCTGTAGACATTTCTGCAGCTCTAACACTGAAACCAAGGAGCAACTTTAAAAATTAAGGGAAAACTCAATCTTGGCGATTTTTTCTAGTTTTGAAGAGTTTTCTTTCTAGACTAAAAATATATAAAATTACTTTGGAAGTTCTTATAGTTGTTGGTATATTTTTTATTGCCTGCTGTTACTGATTAAATATTTTTCTCTCACTTTTAAACTTTTTTATTTTCTATTTTTCATGGTCTATGTCCCAGGAATCAGAACTTGGTAACATTCATGTGTCTTTTTTTCACTTACCAGAAAGCTTTAAATCACTTTCCCAGACTCATACCAGTTTGCTCTCTCTGTATTTTTCAAATGTTTCATCTCTTTTTTGATTCTTTCTCTAAGAAATTTTATCTGTTAAACGATAGCCATCTCGTGGCGCATGCATGTACCAGTTACCTCTCCCAGAGAAAATATGAAAGCTGCTCTTTTAATTAGTCTGTTGTTAGTGATCAAGAGAAACCTGGCGACTCTCCAGTGTTAACATCCCTCCTTTCCTTGAGCTAGAAGACTTGTTTCTAAATCTCAATTTCCAAATAAACATAAGATTATTACCTGAAGAGTTAAACAATTTGTCTCTAGATAATACTGTATCTCAATGAATAATAAAAGATGTGTTAAATAGTCCAGCATTATTTTACAAAATTAAGAACTGAAATTACCCGGTTTTTTAGCATGCAAGAAGATTCTGACCAACCCTGGAAAGCACCAAGCAAAATGGAAAGTTGGCCATGGAGCTAATGGAGTCAAGCTAGACAGTTTGGGTCAAAAATAAAATTTTTGTCCCTGACTTAAATATTAGCAGTTGTCCACAGCTGCAGATGATTTGTAGTATACAATTTCTAAAAATATGGTGCTGGGTATGGTTTTGTCCTAATTATCTGGTTTGGCTGCCTCTGCTAACCAGGTTTTCAGGATTACTTCCAACTTTCCATTCCACCTGGTGCTGGCTACAAGAACGACTCCAGTAAAATATATCTATTGGAATAAGCAAATCTTCCTTCTCTTGAGTGGTACTGGATCTGCATGACGCTGGAGGGCTCTGACTTTGGTAGCAGAGCCAAGATGCTCCAATGTGTGGGTCAAGAACTCTTGAATCCCCAGCTGATATCATGGGAGAAGAATTTGATTCTGCTCCTCATTGCATTTGATTCTGCACTTGGTTACATTAATCTCTAACCTTGGAACTGTGTAGACTGAAACAATAAAGATCAAAGAAACTGCAGGGTGAAACAATATTTCTAAAACGTTATAAAACAGAAGAGAGGCCTATTACCTCAAGAGTCAGACCAGACGTAAAAACTAAGCATCTTGAGAATTCTTATTTCCAAAAGATAGGTGTATGTTTATATTTCAAAGTCACAGCTCATATGTGCAGAAACATAAATTTCTCTCCTTTCTGAATAAAATCAACTTCCGGGTAGCTTGCACTTTGACTCCTACTCTCATTGATGGCAGAAAGCTCTTATTTTTGCTGATTCAAGGTAATTCAGTCACGCCTCGTTTGAATATTGACGTTCTGTTGGTAGATAGACAAATGTCTTCACTGCCCAGATCTGAAACCCTGACCCCAAGACCCTGTTCTCCGGACAGCACCTTCCTCCTCCTGCAGTGCCCTTTGCCCCCACCCCTTTTTACAAGCTTATCTCATATGACCCAAGCATTAAATAAAATTATTCAAGACTTCTCCCCACCTTCCTTCTCCTTTCATTTTTTGGTGGGTCACCTCAGTCCAAGGGGGAGGAGGTGAGGGCGGCAGGCAGGTGTCTATGACTTGCGTTCATCCTGGAATGGGGAGGTGAGCACTCAGCCGTGTGCCACCTTCAGACATTGCTGTTTTGTGCCCTGATTACTACATCCCTGAAGATTGTAAGGGGACAGCTTAGGGCTTGGCACACATCCAATGTCTTTCTCATCCTGACCCAAGGTCTCTTCTAAGGAATCCCTCTCTCCTTCATGGGGTCTGGGCACTCCTGGCCACTTTGAATTTACCACCCCAGAATGTATGGAATTCTGTCATTCTGTCTTCAGGCCCATCTGCCCAAACACTCTCCCGAGGCCATTGCTAATTTGAACATATTTTATATTGGTTTGCTGCTTGCAGTCTGGTCTGGAAGGTGAGGCTCCACTAATTTGAGAATCCCCAGAATCTATCACCTCCCCATCTAAACTTTTTAATTACTACCAGCCCAGTTCCCCCCAAGACTAATCTCTGCTAACCTACTGGGTGATCTTTTCTCTCCTTCATAGTAAAGCCATACATAGTTTACAGGATCAAGTATCCTTCCCTTGGTAGTATTAAACTCTATGTTCAATACTCTGGAATCAGCTCTTAATTTTTAAGCCTCAGCCTTTTCAATTCACAGAGAATCCTTTCTGCTTTCTGCAAAGCCTGGCTCTTATGAATCAAAATATATTTTGCTTTCCAAACATCATTTCAACTTTGCATTTAAAAAAAAACATTGCAAAATTTCTTGTAATAAAATGTATCAGCCATACCCCTAAAAGTAACTTATAGGAAGGAACCAGTTTTGCCTAAATCATGGGAGAAGAATTAGAGAAAAACGAAGTGTCAAAACTCCTCCAGGTTTTGTTGGGAGAGAGATGATCTAGTTTAGTTTTTGTGATAGAATTCCTAGCCACAATTCTCCCCTCCCCGTTAGCAGTAGGATGCATCGGCCACCTCTTCAAGGCAGAGTACATGTCCCCAAGTCCCTGAGACTGGGCGTCACCGTGCTGCTTGTTTTGTCAGTGATATGTGGATGAAAGTAACATTACGCCGTTTCCAAGCGTCATTCTCAAGCAGCCTCAGGTATGTCTGCTTGTGCCGCTGCCGTTGCCATGGAAAGCCCTTTCCCTGGGTGGCTGCACCTGCAGCCTGGGACCCAGGTGGCAGTCACTGTTGCACACGCCCCATTGGTGGAGGGATGTCCCCAGAGGCATTAACTCCCCTACACTTTCAGGCTGAACTGACCTGGGAGCTAAGCAGGCACCAGGCGCTGGGGACTCCACTGTGCAATGAGCATATAAGGTTAAGCCTGTTTTCATTATATTGCTGCATAACAAATTCCAATAAACTTGTGACTGAAAACAACCCCCATACGTCTGCTCACAGTCTTTTGATCAGAAGTCTGGCACAGCAAGGTTGTTTCTCTGCTCAGGTGTTCACAAGACAGAAATCACATGGTCACCTGGCTGGGCTCTCGACTGAAGGCTCCAGGAAAATCTGCTTCCGAGCTCATTTATGTTGTTGGCAGCCTTCCATTCCCTGCAGCTGTGGACTGAGGTCCCTATTTCCTGTCTAGCTGTCAGACAGGGGCGCTCCCAGCTTCCAGAGGCCCCTCTCAGCTCCCACTGCCTGCCCCCGCCATCTTCATGCCACCTTCTCAGGCCTTGAACTTCCTCTCCTGCTACCAGTCAGATAAAAGGTTGTGCTTTGAAGGGCTCATGTGACTAGGTTAGGCTCACCCTGAGAATTTCCTCATCTTAAAGTCAATCACGTCCTAAAACCTAACAATCATGGGAGTGGAATCCACAGTATTTAACCAGGGGGTTGTGCAGGGCAATAACCAGAAACGGGAAACCCCGGGGGGGGGGGGGGCTGTCAGTAAGGTATACACGAGCTTGCATGAAAATGCCCACCACAGCTAACTTAGATAAATTTATGGGGTTAGGGTATATGACTCAAGGTTCAAGACAATCTGTTACAGGCATAATAGTACTGAGTTTTGCTTCTTGCCAGCTAGCTTATTTATATACATTACAATCCAAAAGTTACACGGTCATTGGGAAAGCACTGATATGAATAAGTCTTGTACTTTTCTAATTTGGTCTGTAGTTCCTGATGGCATGCCAAACAAAGGAATAAGCTCAAGCTGCTATTTTCCATCATATACATGTATAGAAAATTTCTGGAAAGGCAGGGTACCTCACTGTTGTAGTTTTCCACCTCCTAAAGTAAATGCTATACAATGGGTTGACTTAAACAATAGAAATTTCTTGGCTCACAATTTCATGCCTCAGAGAACTCCAAAATCAAGGCATCAGCAAAGTGATGCTTTCTCCTAGAAAACTGTGGCATTCTAGGGCTGGCCGCTGACAGTCCTCGGCCCTTGGTTTTTCTGTCACATGGCAATGGACATGGTGGCATCTTCTTTTTTTCTGGGTTCAACTGACTTTCAGCTTCTGGTTGCTCCCTGTAATGGGTGGGCTAACGTGTCAACTCAGCGGGATAATTGTGCCCAGGTTTTTTGGTCAAGCAAGCACTGGGCTAATTGTAATATAAGGACATTTATGGACTTTAGTCATCAGTGAGTTTACTCCATAGATGGCCGATTACATCTACAATCAACCAGGGAGATTGCCATCAGCAATGAGTGACACTTTATCCATTCAGTTGAATGCCTTAAAAGGGGAAGTGATTTCAGTGTTCAGAGAGAATTTCCCAGCTTGTCTTTGGACAGCCAACATCTTCCAGAAACTCATCAAGGACCTTCATTGGACTTTCAACGGAAAGCCTGGTTTGCAGCCTGCCTGTGGAACTGGGACTTGTGCCTCGCCACAGTTACATGAGAGAATCTTATAAATCTCATACTATTGACAGATACCTCCTGTTTTTTCCTTGAGAATCCTGACTAATACACTCCCCATGGCTTCGCTCTGTCTGACTTCTGCTCTGCTAATAAGGGGGCTCCAGTAAACCTGATTCATTTGGGCCACGCCTTAACTAAAGTAACATCTTGAAGAGATCTTATTTACAATGGGTCCACACCCAACACAATGCAGGCCAAGACCGAGACCCTGAGTATTCAACTCCCACACTCCAGGAAAACACGTTCCTTCCCACTTCCCACACAGAGCACATATTCTTTTCTCAGTGGACTCTCCCTTGCCTCATCCCTTCCTTTCTAGCTCACAGTTTGTCTCTTTTATGTCATGCTCTACCTCCAGAATTAAAATATATCACACTCCTACCTCTTACCTTCAGTGGTCCTTCCCTCACTCTGGGATAGCCTCTGTGCTTATGAAAATCAAACTTATCCATCAAGTACCTGCTTATATTTTATCTTCATTCCCTTTATCCCTGCTGGAATTATGCTTCTGTAATAACTTCTGTTGTATGTTGTGGTGTTATAACGAATTCTTTATGCATGTTTCCCTCATTAGCTTGAAAATTACTGGAGGGTGATAGCTTTATATCCCATATATTGCATATTAATACAGTGAATATTAGTTAATTCAGAAATGAATGTAAATACATCTAATTTTATTAACGAATGTAACAGTGCAGATTACATGACACTTTAAGGAAGGAAAAATAATTTTTTCATACCTTGCATTTTATACAAAACACCTAGTCTTCCCTCATTGAACTCTTACGATTTTGATTTTTGTTAGGTGCTTACATTTCCCCTTAGTAGCCACATGCTAAAAGCTAAATAATGTCTAAAAATGTGTCATACACCAAAGGAAAGTCATTGGCACCACAAAATAAGCAGGTATCAGACCAACGATGTAGTGAGCTTTGCCCTGGACAGGAGACAAAAAATAATGTCATGACTCTTTATATTTGAGTATACAAAGGTTATCCTAAGTTCTTACTATCTGAAAAGGAGAGCATGCATTTGGCAAGGCCAAAAGGAGAATTCTCTATCTAAATATGTGATTAAACCTGGAAAAATCTGTCATCAGGGGAATAACTACTGTCCCTATATAGCAAAATCCGCCTGTCTTTGCTGGC
Source organism: Dasypus novemcinctus (assembly GCF_030445035.2). NCBI lineage: Eukaryota > Metazoa > Chordata > Mammalia > Cingulata > Dasypodidae > Dasypus > Dasypus novemcinctus. The sequence goes on along the minus strand of NC_080688.1, from coordinate 85,584,728 downwards.
TTAGGAAGAGAGTTTAGAACCAGGAGACTGGACCCATTACTCTATTGTGCAATGAGAAATCAACAACTTCATTTCTTAAAACCTTTATTCTCAGAATGTAATCCCTATTGATTTACATTTGGGTTCAGATATCAATGTGACTACCTTTTGTAATAAATAAGCCTGATAGATAAAATTGCATATTGATGATTGGAAAACCAATTTTAAAAATATCAGAAAACTGCCTATTTTCAAACAAGAATGTGAGTTTAAGGATCACCATCTTTATTTTGGTTTATTCTAAAAATTAGCAAATAAAATGATGATTTGAAATCCTGAATTTAATTACTGATTCAATGTACTGGAGATAAATAATTTTTAAAATATTTGCATGTATTTTACAAAATTCTTTCTCTTTTACTAAAATGTTATATTCTGGGGAAGAATAAACTTGGATATATTTAACATTAATATTGATTATTTTTGTTTAAAGTTTACATGACTGAAAACTATTATTATTCGACTATTCTTTGTAAACCATATTAATGATTAGACTAAGCTTTTTAGAGCATTACTATGATCTTTAAATGCTTCCAAAAATCCTAATAAATATAAATTTTATTTGGTTCTCAATCTCACACATGTAAATACTTTGGTCATTATTACATGGTTATGCTAAGACAAAATGAGCTGCCAAGCTTCAACCAATTAACAGCAGAAACAGACGAAAATGTAGAATTGGAGTAACAATAGACTTTTTCCAGCAAGTAAGGATAAGAAGACCTCAAAATCAATTCAAGGAGCATATTATATTTTGGGTTCTATATTTTTTTCTAACATAATCTAAAACACTATTAGATATCTCTTGGTTTTAATACTTCATCAATAAGAAAAGCAGCATTTATCTCTGCCTATCCAATCAGATTTATGTTCAATGCTGAAGTATGTGATTACTGGATTTTACAAATGAATAAGTTCTAAAAATTCAAAATAATAACATTAGCCTGTATGACCTTTACCAGCATCATAGTTTTGCTGTTATTTCTTATCTAACCTGAACAACAGAAAATGTCAGTTCCAACTGAGGCTCTGTGACACATCATGACGAATTCCTAACCTTTTGATTTCCTTGGAAACATATTTCTGAGCTGACAAAACAAAGTATCCAGAGTGAAATGAGAAAGGAAAGAGGCCCCAGCTCACAAATTACTCTAACTCAGAAAAGCTTTTGGAAATCCATGTGCTCTATGATCTACTTCCAGTTTCCTCAGGTTTGAAAGGCATCTGCTTTATAAACAACTAAATTAATGAGTTTCCATGACTTTTTGAGGATTCCCACCTCATTGCCTATAAAGGATCCTTGTCACACTTGATGTGGGTAAGAATTGCAACCTCTTCAGAATACATATTCCTCTAGAATTTTGGTGCAGATTAACTGAAAATTGTAGGGCTGCTTTAGGTAATTATGCATGTGCACATCGCTTGGCCAGTGGCAGGGCATGGTGATTTGCTCACATCCTGGTCGTGGAGCCCACATGGTACTTCAATACTTCTCTTACTCTGTCTTTCAATGTCTACAGAGTCCAACATAATACAATTCTGATTGGCAATGTAATTCTGCATCACTCTCCTACAGACTTATTTAAACACCCATCACTCTTCTACTGCATTATTTTAAGGAAAGAAAAGCTGAAAATACATTATAATATTTAAAAATAAACTTACATATTTTGATAACAGGAATCAAAAGAATTGGTTACTAAAGCTGTTGCCTAACTGTAGTTATGCATAATTCTATCTCTGATAAATAAATATACTTTGAAAACAAAACTTTGTCAAATTGATTCTTCAGCCTTTCTGCTCACCCGCTGAAACTATGTTCTTAAGAAATATAATATTGCATATGTGATTACATATGTACCTCTCATTAGCAATAACAAGGGTCACCTATATGCATCAGCTAGAACTAGATAAACTTAAAAAGGAATGATTATTCGCATCCAAGTAAGTCTAAGAATAATATATGTTCTATGAACAATAGTCAACAGGACATTAAGCAATGGTGATAGCTGTGGGGCAATACAGATAACCTTAATTACCATGATGCATGTTTTTTCTAATTTTTTCAGTGTTAATTACCCATGTTGCTAAACATCACTGATGCATGTAATGATATTAGCAAATGTGCAGTATATATCTAAAAGGGGGTGAATTATACAAGTTTCAACATTACTATGGGCTCTTGGCTTGAGTTTATTTTCTCATTGTGCCACTTGGCCAAACAGATTTTATGGTAGAAAGTATTGAGAAATATTTAAAAATTCAATCAGAACTAAATTATTTGACCCATAGTAACAGTAAATTTAAAGCAAATATTTCCTCCATAAAAATTTAAGGGCCAAATAAGGCTTATACATATATATATATATATATATGTATATGTATATATGTATATGTATGTATATGTATGTGTATGTGTATGTATATGTATATGTATATGTATATGTATATGTATATGTATATGTATATATATAGTCTGACCTTTCTCACAACTGTCTTTCCAGATAACCAAGAATTTCTTATGGTGCCCTATGCACCTAGTAATTTGAAGGTTTTTGTTTGTTTGAAGTTTTTATTTTTTATGATAAAATGGCTTTGAGATTTAAGTTGGAAGGCTTGGAGGACAATATTTACTCTGCCATGTCTTAACTGAATAACCTTGAGAAAGTGAATTACCCTCTCTGAGCCTTAATTCCTTACCTATAGAATTAGATAAGACATACCATACTTTCCTCAAAGGGCCATTGTAGGAATATATTGGGATAATATTTGTGGAGTGATCTAAGCTGCAATGCAATGCACGCCTATGGAATAACCATAATGTTATTAGTAGTAATTATGGTAGTCTTATATGAAGCATCTGGAGTGAAATCCACAGGAAGGCAGTTGAAACTGGGGGAAATAGAAGAGAAATGATACTAAGAAATTTTGCCTGGTTGGAGGCAAGACTGTACTAGAACAAATTTCAAAGATATTTTAGATCATGGGCTTTTGAATATCTGATTTTGAATCTAAAACCAGATCTGAATTTCCTTGTCTCTAATCTTGGGCAAATTACCTCAGTTTTCAGGTATAAAAAAATGTTGGGTAATAGCATTCTTATGAAGCTATGAGGATAAAAGCTATTTATTAAGTTTCTAGACCAGTACCAGGTACATGGTATTCAACAAATGTTAAATTTTTACTTCTTCAGAAGAAAAGAGCTACCTTTTCAGCCAGTTACTCTATCACTCTTCTAACAGATGACATGCCTAAAGTTTAACACAAGAAAAGACAAATTAGGTTCTACTACTACATCAAGGAGTACTGGCAGTGTTTATTTTTTTGCAATTATTGAGTGCTTATATGTAGAGGAAATCAGCATCACTCTTCTGTGCTGGTATTTCCTAATATTCTCAGGACAGAGAAGCTCTAACTATACAGATCTGGCTGTCATGTGACTTTCCAGAAAGCATTTTTTAAAAAATTGTAAGCATGCAAAGAATCTTTTTGCCAGTAGTATAAATGGATATGTTGTGCCCAGATGCTATTGTCCTTTCCCCTATAGAGAAATAAAAAGGATATAATAGAGACAGTCGAATATAAAGGCACATATCAAATTCAGTAACTCTGTTTGGCTCCTTTTATAGAGCCTCTTAAATGTAGTAGGTAAACTTTACTATAGCTAACTTATAATTAATCTCTAAAAGAATCTGTGCCATGGTAACTGTTATTGTGATTGTATGAGAGACAGAAAATGACCCAAAATAATATAGGGACTCCCCATGCTTACAATATAATAATCATGAAAGGAGCTTTTCAAAGACTAAACAAATGTCATCAATATAAAATCATAACTAAATCTAAAAATATTATCCATATAAAATAATGCCCAATATCTAAAATATTAAAAATAATATCTTGTAAATCAAGAAGGAATGGACAAAATAATTTTTCTAAGGCCCTTGTATGGATAGTAAATGTGAGGTAAAATATTGATTAATTTTAAACATTGCTTAGCTAAGTTTGCATGGTAAAATATCAAGGAACAGCACCAAAAAAAAAAAGGTTAAAATAGAGGGAATTACTGCTAAACCAGTAAAGGATTTTTAAAATAAAGTTAGATAAGAAACAGATAAACAAACAATTTCAAGCAATCAAACAAGGAGGTAAAAAAAAAAATGGATAAACAAATCAAATGAAAGCAAAAAGTAAAGATTTTTTAAAATGAAAGATTTTTAAAAATGAGTCCAAAAATATAACTAATCATCATAAATTCAAATAGATCAAACTTACCAAAGAAAAGACACAGATAATTAGTATATATTTTTATATGTAATATTCTACATATATTTATATTTATACTTCTAAATCCAACTCTAAACTCAGAAAGGATTAAATTTTTTTTAATACAAAAAAGCTGAAACAGGAAAATATTATCAAAAGAAGTGTGGTATAGTTACCTAATACCCAATAAATAGCCCTTAAAGTACAAGGAAACATTAGTGATAAGGGCATTTGCAAGAAAATGATAAAATTTCTTCTTGATCAAGAAGGTAGAAAAATTCTAAATGTGTAAAGAACAAATTATTTGTATTCAAATATACAAAACAAAAATGAAAGAAAGCAAAGGGGAATTTGGCAAATCAGACAATTAGAGCAGCAGATTTCAACATATCTCAATTGCTGATAATCCATGTAGAAAAATATACTGGCCAATGTAGACTGCATCTTATAAGAGTGTGAAAATTTACATTCTCCCAGAACTCACATGGAACATTAAAATTGAGAAAGTTCCAACAAATTCCAAAGAACCACGTATATATCTCTGTCTCCTAGAATATCCTTCTCTACTGTCTTCCTCTGCACAATTCCCATGTTACCTTCTAGGCACACATCACAGGTATTTCCTGCAGAGAACCTTTCTTGACATGCCACCCACTCCCCCAAGTGCTTCTCAACTCTTCATGCTACTTCTACAGAAAGCCTTCCCCACTTGTATTATAATTTTCTGCTCTGTAGTCCAACTACCTCACTAAACTATAGACCTGAAAGCACATAATCTCTTTTATCTCCTGATTCATAGCCCTTATCTCAGTGGCAGGCACTCAGTAATGTTTGCTGAAGAAAGAAGAAAATGAAATCTGGAAAGTTGAAAAAATGAATTTATCTACTAGGATATCTGATCATTGTGCTGGATATTTTCCACCTCCCTGTTCCCAGATTCACTCCCCATTTGAGGCTTCTTGGTGTCCCAGGAGGTGGTCTTTACGGACAACACCAATGTAATTGCTTGTTTTCTGGCCACTTGTTGAGTTGGGTGATGTGAGGCACCAGTCAAGGACGGGGAGTAGGGGGAGACAGTAAACAATGGGCAGCAAGAGGCGGAGGTCAGAGGGTTCATTTTTTAAGCTTCCTTTCATGGAGTGAGTATGGGTCCGCTACCCATCCCTCTATGCAAGGCCACAGCTCCTTTCATGAAGTCTCCTCTACCACCCATTTCCCTGGGTTCCATGTCACCACTCCTCTTCCCCCTCCTGCACTCCCAGTGTAATGATGTCACCTCAGCTAGTGCTCATCCATCATCTCTTGCTGCTTTCATTATAAACGGCCAAAACCTTTCAACTCTTCTCAAATTACCCAGCTTGAGCTTTCTGGTACTTGATGGATAACAACAAAGTAACGCTGAAGAATTGATTGTGATTGGGAAAAAAGTGTGCCTTGTGAAAGGTAATAGAATTCAAGAAATTTCAGAATATAGTACAAAAATGTAGATAAAACTTTCAAAAAATGATATAGATCATTAAAAAAAGGTCCTACTTTAAAGCATAACCAGCTGTAACAGTGATTTTTTTTTCTTTTGAAGATGATAACCTACTTATGTATCTTCTGTGCTTCTAAAGAGAAAACAATAAGCTAATTGAAGGGCTAATATTTGTAGAGTTGTGGTATAAAACTAAAATACAGAGGAAGAATTTCAGAAGTAAGTAAATGTTTAACCATAAAGGTAAAAAGTACAAAATTACTTATTTCTCAAGATCAAAGAAGCTATTGGGCTATTGCTAGGGGCCATACAATCATTGTTGGTCAGAAATTCTGTCACTAGGGACTTTGTCATTGCTTTGTGAAATATCAGAATGGTTTTGATTATCCAAAAAGCGTATCATATTTTGTAACAAACTCTTTCAAGTTTTCTTTCTGAGAAAAAGTTAATAAATCTCTCAAAAGCCCTTTGAAATTTCTTTTTGGTAGGAAAGGATTCTCAGCCAAAAATATTTACAATGTTTTATAGTAATATCCAAATGTTTAGCCCCTCTTCAAGTGGCGAATTGTGTTCAGAATTTGTAAGGATAAGAAAAGTAAGGATAGCTCTAAGGACCCAGAAATTATGCAAAGTTTGGTTCTTTTAAAAGAAGCTCTTAATATGGTAGTAATATATCGAGGGATTGGTTTCCAAGCTTACATCTGGAGTTTATTTCTAAGGATTAGAACAAGATGTCATACATTTTTATATTTTTTTTATATTTGTTATAAGTAAGTAATAACATTAAAGATCTACTCTGCTCTGTGGTTAGATAATTCACATGACAATTAAAATAATATGACATAAATACATGGGAATTGTCTTGGCTTCTTAAGGAAGGCCAATAAATAATACTCTTCATCTCCACATGTATTCTGAACATAATGGGGAATAAAGTTAAGCATAAGGCAGTAACATCATCTCTATTATTCATAAAAATAAGGTGTAGGAAAAAAAGTAAGTGCAGGAGGTAGCTTACAGTGGGGGAAGTTGAATAAGGTGCTAACTAACCTGCAGACATATCTTAGTCAAAGAAGAACCTAGGTCATCACATGCTTAGGCCCTGGAGCCCAAAGCTTACAAAATGGTCAAAAGAGCAGAGAAGGTTTGCTCTGTCTGGTTAGACAAGCTCCTGAAGAAGAAAATGGAAATATCTGAGCTGAGTCAAGCATATGCCATTTCTTCTTCTCCAGTTTCCAAACAGGACTCCAACAGTCTCCTCTCTCCTCTCTGCAGGGAGTGACTGAGAAGGTAGAGAGACCTGGAGTTTTTGATAAAGTCTCTCGTCCTGGCTCCAGAAGCAGGAAAGCATGATTCTGCTACAATATTGCTCAGCTTTTCTCCTAGAGCCCTGATTATTTCAAGGTCTATTAGGGTTGTGACTATCCAACTAGAGGAAGGAGATCAAATGTCAGTTAGCATGCCCTGCTTTCCCCTTAAAGAAATTGTGTCCCCAATGCCAACTATTGCTCTTTGGATAGCCTTCTGAGACCATGTGCTGGTTATAATTGCTGCATAACAAATCAAACCAAAATGTAGGTATACAATAATTTCTCAAGGTTCACAGAATGACACAGTACCAATGTCTTTTTTATGTTTTACCAACTTTGGAGCCTCGATAGCTGGGGAATCTGGATATCTGGGTTGCTGGAATCATTTGGAGACATCTTCATGCACATGTCTGGTGGATGATGCTGACAAAGGGGTCCTTAGCTGGCACAATGACTGCGGCTTCTACGCCTTACTGCTCCATGTGACCTGAGCTAGGCCTCTCCATGGCATGGAGACCTCAAGATGGCTGTACTTCTTTTGCAGTCACTCAAGTCTTCAAGAGGGCAGGTGGAAGTCTCCAAAACAAGTGGATGTACAAGAGGACAAGGTGGAAGCATATGGCCCTTTCTGTCCCAGCCCCAGAAGTTACACTCTCCGCATTCTATTTACTACAAAGGAATCACAGAATCAGCCTGGATTCAAGGGGAAAGGACATAGACCCCCCAACTCTCAATAAGAGGATTATCAAAGGAGTTTCATACACATTTTTACAGGGCAAGACTCCAGTAGATGTCAGTGTTTATTTTGCTCCCACAAGGCTCTAAAATTAGTCAGAAGAATGTATTAATTAACTACAAGAGAAGTTTGTCAACAAGGCTGAAAACTACCTCTGTTCTACTTCCTTTTCAAATTATGTCCAGTTAAGTATTTCAATAGAGCATATCAGAAGATTCTTAGTGAGATTAAATCATAACAATAAGATATCCTAATAATAAGATGAATACAGGTATTCTAATAAGAAAATTCAAGCGATATAGAAATGTCTTAGATATTTAACAGTTTCTTGTTAATGTAATTCATAGGGAGAAATTAAATGCAAATACCAAACATGTTCAAGTCCAAAAACTTCAAAATCCAAAAGAACTAAAATCCAAAATACATATTTCTTGCCTTTCCACATTAAAAGTTCAAAGAAATTAATTCCTCCCCAATTTATTTTCCAGTCAGACTAAGATCAAAAAGATTCTTAATAACTGAATGGAGTTGAGGTTCTTTCAGCAGCTGCAGGCTGGGAATTTCCTGCTGAAATGACTAAAGTTCCTTCAGGGTCTCCAAAGTTGTGCTAATACATTCCCAAGTCTTTCATAAGCCTCTACATTGATTTCACAAGTTTGCCTATTTGAAAGGACTCACAGGACTCCCCAGAGCCTACTAACACAGGATTTTATTTAAAGGCAAAGGATACGATCCAGTTAGAAAAAGAGAATGGTGTGAAGGCAAGCATTAGGGAAGTGAGCCACATCCAGGCTCAAACTCCCCGATGTCCTTATCTGCACACTGATTTGCTTCGTGGGTTGAACCACCAAGACCTGTGCAATGAATCTAGGTTTCCAGAAAGCTCAAGGCAGAAGTTCCCAGAGGGCTCTTTCAGTACTTCTGATCTCATCCTCACACCCTGTGGTCAAGCTGCATTGTCTAACCCCTTACTCCGGTTGAAAATCAACAGCAAACTGGCCCCAGGGGTTAGAACTTAAACAGCACATCATAAATCCCATTACCCTTATCTTCATCAAGAGTCAAGACAAGACAGCCCAGAAATAGACAGATCTATTCCAGTCCTGTTGTCAATTACCTCAATCCTATACAGTCTCCCTTTTAAATTGCTCAAACATGATTACAATACTGTCCCTGTACACAGTAAATTTAGAAAATAAAACAATCTACAGTACTTAAATCTGTCCCACAGGCAAAGATTATAGTAGGAACTCAGTGGTATTGCGGGAAGGACCATAGATCAAGAAAAAGGAGGAAAATGCTGGTTTCATGTCTACCAGAATACCCATCACTCTGTGCAAGGGGTCCATAACCAGTAACTTAAATTTAGTGAGAAATGAGTCATCGAAAGTTTAACACTGGCATTATGTTTACTGTATATCCAGACATAAGCCACTTCTTTCCAAGAGCGACTTGGAATGAGAGCCTGACTCCCTTGCTGATGTTAGAATATTGGCAGTTTCCAAGCCTCACCCCTCCTTCTTCCCCTTCTATCCCACTTCTAGGGAGGTGATAAGGCTCCGGTGCTCCCTCCTTTGGCACCAGTGGGAAATTCAAATCATTTGCAAAAAAACCCTTAGCCTGGCCCAACCCACAAACCACACTAAAAACCCCAAATCAGTCTCCTTTCCCTGTTCTTTCAAAGCAGTTTTGGACCTGCTAGGTAGCCACGGGAAGCCTCATTACTTGAGTCATAAACCCTTTTACCGTCTCGGTGCGTGGTGTCATGAGCCTCAACATCTGAACCACATTTTGGGTGGGGGTCCCCCTGCCTCTTCAGGATGGCCAAGCAAGGCCCATATCTGCCTGATTGTGAAGCTGTGGCATTTACAGCCTTGGCAGTCCTGGGTATTAACTGGGGCACGTTTCTTTCCCATTCAACTTTTCAATACCTCACAGTTTCCACTGTCCCCTTGAGTTCCACGTTTCTGTGGTCTCAGGGCTGTGCTGAGAGGGATCTGTTTAGTTGACTGAGCCATCAAGTTCTCTGGTGAGGAATAATTGATGCTTTCTCACTGTCTTCTCCTGCTGCTGCCTGTGAAGGAATTCCTCAGGCCTGAATCTGTTCTGGGGAAAGTTTTTCTCTTATTCCCACATGAGATCCCTGGAAAACCCTCCTCAGTGGATTTCAAGTCCAAACCATTAATGACTCAAACTCATGCTCAAGGAGCATAGCTCTATCTTGTATGTCTAAGATAATGTCTTTCTTTAGCATCTGAATCATCCTTAAGACTAGCTTCTGCTGTCTTTTTCTAAGAGAGTGGTGTATGTATTCTGTTTTCTTTTCCTTTGCTGTTCCCCCTACTCTTGCCGTTTACTCTCTCTTAAGTTGATTCTTCCCTTCCCTACCATAATGTAGACTAACACTCTTAGATGGGTCTGAGTATCTTCTTTCCAATTTCTTTCCCACTTATTTCTTACCTAGACATTTTCCCCAATATATTCTTCTAAATTTTGTCTTATGGCATCTTCCTTCATGAGCGATATGAGGTCCCATGCCTGCCAGAAAACAGCCTTTGATCAAGCAACATGTCTTCAGCTGGACCTCTAAGAACTGGATAAGCACATCTAAGGTATTCTTCCACCAGTTCAACATCTAACCCAGATCTGAATGTGATATGTCATCATGCTATCTGGCTTCCTTTAAATACCTCAACTTTTCTGTTTCTTCCATTCAGATCCTAATTCCATTACTCTCTCAGGGAGAAGGTAATGCATATGTATGCATCTATGATCACTGTGGCATCTTCAAAACTCTCCAGGAATTTATTTTTAGTATTTTATGCTGATCTGCCTAGTTATCCTGATCTCTCTCCAGGTTCTCAATTGGGGCAGATTTCATCTTAATCATCAACCATGTTTCTAAATGGTTTTCCCTATGAAATCCCTAGCTACTCCTTTAAAATTCCACCTCTCAGTAAATTCTAGGATCCTGGCTCCCTCTGGGGGAAGTCATTTCAGTCCCTTTTATATTTCCTCTTTCCCTCCTTCTGTTAGATTTCATTAAATCAGTCACATTTCCAATCAATTTACAATTACAACATCATCCCTTTCCTGATATTCGCTTTAAAAGCATATCTGCCACAGAGCAAGAAAGAGCTCCGCAGCAGCTCCAGGCTGTGGCGCCAGCACTCCTGCTTCTTGGGGCGTTCATATTTCTAAACGTGTCTTTAGTAAAGATAGATACCACATGGATCCCCAGGGGGAGAGTTGCTACTAGAATTCTAAGGTCTGTCCTCCACAAGAAGAGAAAATAGCACATCCTTTCCAAAACAGTTCTGCACATTCCACCAGGCCCTGCAGAAACTGAGCAACTGACCATGGACATCAAGTGACCTCATGGCCAGAACTGCTCTCCATGAGCTGCGCACCCTGAGACATGCCAAGTCATAGGATCAGTGGGCCCAGGTGCAATCCACAGTAATATGGAATGGGTATACCCAGGATCAGACTTGAGCAGGTCCAGAGGTCATAAGTAAGTTGCAGGAACTGATGGCCCAGACCCTCAAGTCTCCTGCCACTGCTGCCCAGATCCTCTCCGTCAATTCACATCTGTTGCCTCATGGCAGCAGGGGCTGGGATGGCAGAAGGGGTAGAAAAATGGGGAAGATGAAAGGCCAAGTTTGATTCATGAATGGGTCTGCTAGGAATTTGGTTGAATTCAAAAATGGTCAGCCTCTGCTCTACAGTTTCAGGGACTGAGATGCAAGCATTGCACCTGCTCATACACTCTGTGTGGAGACAGATGTGGCTTGGCATGAGGGTACCTCATGCAGTGCAGAAGCCTGGAAAGACAAGATTGAAATATTGTATTCAGGGAGGTTTGAGATGAGGCAGGCGGATGAAAGACGAGGGAGGCATACGAGTGGGAAAAAAGTGTGAAGACATTTCTAAAGGAGGTTAATCCCACCAGAAGCATCTGCTGCCAGAGACACTCATTGAGCAAGCAGATGATTCACCAAGAAAAAGGCAGTCAGCCTCTGTCCTCAGACAACCCAGGGATTGTGCAATGGGCACGTGTGAAATAGCCATGGTGTCTGAGATGAAGGTTATGCTTCTGCACAGGTTCCCTCTCCCCAAGGATGATTTAGATACTGTTACTGCTGAATGTCTGATGTGCATCATGAGACACCAGACACCAATTTGAAGCCCCTGATATAGAACCATCTATCAACTGTTCTCTGGCATTGATCATGTCAGATCCCTTCCATCCCTCCAACTAATATTTACTCCTGAGTGTGATGTACTTATAATTCAAGTATAGGTTGTCAGCAGTAATTCAGCAAGTAATATAATCAGCAGTCTCTACTCAAAGCACATGGGATCCTGCATAGAATCACCTCATTCAAGGTCATCAGTCTACAGGCATATGACCAAGGGATCCCTGGTTCTACAACCTGCCACACCATTCAGTAGCATGAGATGTAAAACCAGAGCACTGTGCAGGTACAAGGAGGCATCAGTGTCACAGTACCACCTGCAAGGGGATGGGGTGCTGTCCTCCATTACGTGATGTACACCTTAAATTAATGGCCATGGTTTGTGCTGGGTCCCCAGTGTGTGAAATATGTGGGTCTGGGGACAAAGGAGTAGAAGTCAGAGTGGCCTACTCACCAGGACCCATGTTCAGGGAATTTGGACTTCCCATCGGCAAAACTTTAGGCTCTGTAAGTCCAATGTTCTTGATTCCCAGAGGGAATGACTTCCACCAGCATAAACAATGTGAATCCCACTGAGCTTAAACTTTCTCCTGGTGGAGGTGATACAGTCCCTGGCCGCATATGTCTCCTGAGCACTTGGAAACTGATGGCCTGTGAGTGCCAAATACACACTGGATTTCAAAGACAGTGTGAAAAATGAATCTAAAATACCTCATCAAACATGTTTAATATCAATTACATGCAAAAAATGACAATATTTTGGATATATTGGTGTCAATAAAATGTGTTTACTTATTTCATTTTACCTTTTTAAATGGGCATACTAAACGAGTTAAAATTCCATGCGTGGCATGCGTTCTATTTCTAGAGGCAGAGTTGCCCCAGAGCTTTCTCATGGGATCATGCTGCAGCTTGTCTCAGGCTACCACCACAATCTTGCTGAGCTTTAGCCCCGCCCTGTCCTGATTTCCTCAATGCTCGTTTCCTGAGAACTTTTCCTCAATGAATCGTGTGAACAAGAAGCCCATCTCAGATTCTGCTTCTAGGAACCAAACCCAAACATTTGACATTTTGTATGAATTTGGTCTTCAGTGCTCTATAAACAACTAGATATGTTGTAAATCATCAAAATTATATACATATGAAGGAACGAGTGCAAACATAATAACTAACTCAATTGTATCAAGACAAAAATCTGTAAGAATTGTATGCTTAGCAAAGGATTGGGTCACTGAATGTTAAAGTGATACACATGGTGTGGAACTTGACATAAATTATGGTTTTGATCATGATGTTAGTGAAGCACAATTTAAATCATACAGGTTTTATGTTAGTGCCTACTCAGATAACGTTAATTCCCTGTCAACTTGTGAAGAGATCCTTGTGCTTTACAGATGCTGTTCTGGGCTCAATATTTAAGGTTATCATCACTGCTTTTGATAAGCAAATTAAAATCTGCCCATCTTTTATAAATTCTTATGACATAAATGTGAGGACACATAGGACAAGATATGATTGGCATTTGAATTTTAAATGATCTGAAATTTAAGATACTCTCAAAAATGACATCTGCTGAGGAATTCTGTGCTTTTGATCAGTGTGTGTCCTAAGACAGCCTTTAGAATTTTTACCCCATACAGTAATTTTTTTAATCCTGAAAATCCCCCTCCATATAAATAATTTAAACCTATTATACAATAATGAAATATCATCTTGATATGAAAGGGTACAGTATTTGATATGAAATAACTTAGACAACTTGTGTCTGATGACTGAAGAGTTGATCTCTTATGAGAAAAGTGATTTAAACGAGAAATGCTAGACAAGCCTGCCTGCATAACTTTATACTACCACTTGATGTCGCTCTAATTTAAGGTTCTAAGGATGGAATAAAACCTTTGGAATAAATTGTCAAAAATCTTCAAGAATGAGGAATGAATAAACATAAGGGGGAATGAAATTATGGAATAAAGTAGACTTATTATTATTCTAGCAGTGGAAGAACTTGTATCACTGATATAAAGGCAGTGGTCACTAGAGGCTCTGAGGGGAGGCAGAGGGAAGAATAGGTATAACATGGGGCATTTTGGGGACAATGGAATTATTCTGAATGACATTACAATGACTGATATAGGCCACTATACATTTTGTCAAAATCTATAAAAATGTACAGTGCAAAGTGTAAACTCTGATGTAAACTATTGACCATGGTTGGTAGGAATGCTTAAAGATGTGTTTATCAATTGTAGCAAATGTACCACAATAATGAAAGATGTTAATGGGGAAAGTGGGGGAAAGGGAAGGGGTGTTATATTTGGGAATCCTCTGTATTTCTGATATATCATTTATGTAATCAAAACATCTTAAAAAGAAAAGAAAAAGAAAGAGACCTACTTTGCAGATAAAAACATTCAGTTAGGAAGAATTTATAAACTATTGTCAACAACACAGACCTTATAATATAAAATGCTTATATTTGGTAAGTTTATACTGAACCTCACATACCCCTTATCAAAAACTGGATCTTAGTTGATTATGAAGTCTTGTAATAGATACTAATGATGGTAGCACAACATTGTAAGCTTAGTTAACACTGAATTATATATAAATGTGGTTAAGAAATTTTAGGTTGTATCTATGTACTAGAATAAATGTTAAAAAGCAAAAACATAGGGCTGTACAACACAGAGAACCTTACTGTAAACGACGGACTACAGTTCATGGTATTCTTGAAAAAATGTTCTCTTATGAATTGTAACAAATGTACAGCAGTAATGCCAGTTGTTGTATATGGGAAGTCTATATTTTCTGCATAATTTTTCTATAAGTCTATAATTTCTCTAGTAAAAAAAAACAAAACCACATGTCTGGGTCTCTGCTCATAGAGTCCTGAGCACATGGGAATTGTGTAGTTGCGTAAGGACTCCTGATGAGACATGTGAGCCGCTCAGGACGGCCAATGGTACAAGCGCATTTGGGATTCCTTGTCTGATCTACATCCATGCCAAACAGGGCACTGAAAGAAAAGCCTGCAGCTAGAAAGTTTAGGGTGAAATTTAAGGCCATTGAACATAAAGGAATTCATAAAGTTTTTGAGTTAGAAAACAAAGATGTTAGAAAACAAAGAAACAAGGATGTGAAGGACAAGGGCATAACAATAAAAGTAGCTACAAGGAAGCAAAAGTGTATTTTTAAGTACTTAAGGCAAAGCATTTTGGATATAAATTTATATATCCAACTGCATGTCCTTTTAAATATGTTGTTATAATAAAAACACACTTCAGAAATACAAGACTCCAGAGATTTTTCTGCCTAAAGAAGTCCTTTGTAGACATTCATGAAGGGAATGAGCCAGTGCAAGAGATATGAGAAGTAAAGATGAGCAATGACAGAAAGTTTGTTGTGGTCTGGAAAACCAAACACCAAGAAATTTAAAAAGAAAGAATCTCCACTAAAAACTTTGATTACATTTCTAGAACAAATCTTTTTGAGGAAGGAAAAGATAAAATACTTATGAGAGTGTGTTAAATTGCTACCTGTCACATACTTTGCCCTGCCAAATTGTGAGAAATATTATATGTAACAATATGTGTAGAGGCAGAAAATGTCTACAGAATGGTAACTAAAATTACCAAGTGTTACTTTCAGGAAATGTACTTAAATGATTATTATCTTAAGTCTGAACAAGGATCTGAAAATGGTTGACATTTATAAAATTATGAAAGGAATAAATGGGGGAACTCATTTTCTCAACACAAAGCAGGAGGCATTGCTTTAAATCTGAAATAGACTTAGAATTGTGGCATTTGAGTCACTACACAAAGAACCCTTGGCATTGATGGATTCCTATTTAAGGCTGAAATATATGTGATGTGTAAGCAAGGTGATGACACTAATACCTAGCTATTGTCATACTGTGACATTCAATGCATCATACTGCATCATGCTGACTACGGAATGAAGTTTGAATTTTAGAGTTATATACATACATAAGTATGTATACATGCACATGTATGTTCAAATGCATATATGCATTAAATATGTATCTATTGGTACCCTGCTGCTTTGGCATATCCCTACACACCTGATGTAGCAGCCTCTGGGTAATAAAAGTGTACACACTTAGAAACTCCTCTAGCTTTTTGTCTTTTCAGAGCTAGGCATCTCCTGTCACCCAATGCCTCTTAATGAGCCCTGGAACCAGCTTCCCTGGGGGCAGCTAGCTATTCTTTTCTGTTATTCCCAGAGGACAAGATTACTTTCGCTACTATAGCAACCACTGTTAACAACACTGACTTTCTAAGCTTCTTTGTAGGTTGGGTTTCTTTGCAAAAATATTACTCAAGAAGCTTTCAGTTCTCTTGAAAGCTTGTCTTAAAGAACTTGGCTTTTTCCATAAAATATTTATTATAAATCAAGCATGGAATTTGTTGTTTCTCCATTTACATGTGTATCTGTAACCCTTCTCAGGAAGCACAGGCATAATTTGAATCAAGTTAATCAGTTGCCTGACTCTTTGATGCTGAAACATGTGGCTCCAGGAGATGTCACTCTTCTTATTACAAATGAGAAATCTGAGTCTAAAGATCCTTCCAGGCTGATACAATCTCATTGTCTTAGTTTTTCAGGCTGCTACGACAAATACCATACAATGGGGTGCCTTAAACAATAGTAATTTATTGAGTCATGGTTTCCAGGCAGGGCAATGCTTTCTCCCCAAAGACCCTGGTGTTCTGGGGCTGCTTGCTGAAGATCCTTGGGTTCCTTGGCTTTCCCAACATGTAAAAATGCACACGGCGATGTCCTCTTCTTTCTCTTCAGGGTTTCTGATGACTTCCAGCTTTCAGCTCCTCCCCGTGACTTTCCCTTGACTAGTTCTGCATTTCCTTGGCTTATAAATGACTCTGGTTGTACAGATTAAGGCTCAGTCTCATTCAGGTGGGCCACACCTCAGCCAAAGTAACCTCTTCAAGAGGTCCGATTTACACCCACAGGAATGAGTAATAAGATGAAGAACGTATCTAAATTGGGGTACATAATTCAATCTACTCCACTTATCTTTGAGGAGGCAAATGCCATCACAAAGTGGAATGAGTAATCCCTTGCAAGCATGTATAAATTTCCTCTTTAATAGTTAAACATTTAGGGGCAGCTATATGATTTCTTAGGTGAGTTCTTAGGCAAGTTATGGGCACCTAGCTCTATAAATTTCAATTTACTCATCTATGAAAAGGAATTACCAATTCCTAACACTTGAAGCTATGAGTATTAAATTTTACGTATGTGATGTGCCAGACATTGCCATGAGATTTATAAAAGCAGTCAGTAGTTTGAGCAAGACAGAATCTCAACAAAATGATAGCTCCTCAAGGAGCCTTTTTAAAGTTTTCTAACTTATGATTCGAAGGTCTGCCTTCCTTTCCCTTATTGGATATTACAGTATCTTCTCTTCCCTGCCTGCTCCCCTCTCAACTACAAGGTAATTTTCAAAGGGACTTCAACAAGATTTGTAATTTGAAATATTAAGGAAATATTAAGGAACCACGATGCTATGTGTACTTCTCTCCCATCCCTTTTTTTTTTTCCTTTTCCTTTTTCTTTATATGAAATGCAGTTCTTAGGAAACAACAAACCCTTATTTTAAATTCCAAATCTGCAGTCTTATTGTCCACTATTTGGCAGGAAGAAGACAATATATGTGAAAGGGAAGAGTTGCTGATGTCTTGCTTTCAGTTGCCTGTGGCTGAGCCAGCTGGCTTTGGCTCCATTTCTGAGCTATTTTAGTTTAGAATGATTTGCGGATTCATTTAAGGATCATGAACTAAGGCTGTTCAGCCTCTGAGTCTCTCTAGCCTGTGCATAAACCTTTCCCCAGCCTTTTAATGGTCTCTACAGATTTCTCTTGAAAAATTGGATGTCTTCCTTTTGTCCCTGGGCTACATCCATTTTTGGGAGGTCCCACGCATCAAGAAGGAAGTACCAACCCTACGTAAGCCACATACAACCATCCAGTCCCTGGTCTGTAAAGTTGTAATTGGCATGGCAGAGATGACTCAGAATTACAGTTTTCCTTCCATGGGTCTGGTCATTATATACTGAAACATTTAAGAGAAAACCTGGAAAACTCCAACTCTATGTAGAGAAAGTTATATATGTGAGCGGCCAGGGATACAAGTGAAAGATAAGCAGGTGAGACTCCAGCAAAAAGCCTTTAAGAAATGTCAAACATCCACTGAGAGGAATAAAACTTCAAGGGAGGATTACTACTTCCTGAGCTGTTTATGAGTCCCACCCTAGAAATACTTAAAATACACAGAGTACTCACCAAAAGAAGCAGCATTAGTTCAACAAGCACAATCTGGCCCCACATACAAGGGATTCAAGTTTCCTTCTCTGCATGTGTTAAATTAAAACCTCCACTTACTGAACTTTAACATTTGAGTTACTGAAAATATACATAACTGGAGAAAGTTCCTCAGAGTGATCTTAGAATACTCAGGCCAATGAAAAGATAAATTATCTTTATCTGAAAGTAAAATAGTGGGACGTATTCAAACTTAAATCTAGGGAAGCAGACTTGGCCCAGTGGTTAAGGCGTCTGTCTACCACATGGGACATATCTCCATGACCTGTGTGGAGCTGGCCCATGTGCAGTGCTGATGTGTGCAAGGAGTGCCCTGCCACGCAGGGGTGTCCCTGTGAAGGGGAGTGTGCCCCGTAAGGAGAGCCACCCAGGGCGAAAGAAAGTACAGCCTGCCCAGGAATGACGCCACACACACAGATAGCTGACACAACAAGATGACGCAACAAAAAGAAACACAGATTTTCGTGCCACTGACAACAACAGAATCGGACAAAGAAGAACACACAGCAAATAGACGCAGAGAACAGACAACTGGGGCAGGGGGGGAAGGTGGGAAAGGGGGAGAAATAAATAAAATAAATAAATCTTGAAAAAAAAAAACTTAGATCTGAAAAACTCCAAACTAGTCTCCATTGTTATGAACTATATGTACAGTTTTATAGGAAAAAGGAAGATCTATTGCCTCTAAAAAAGAGCTTGAACTGCTCTTATACATATAATTTGCTATAATTTTATTGATGTTTAGACATTTTAGAGTCTCAAAAACAATGGTCTGTTTGAAGAAAACCAAGTTAATACAGAAATCTACAGCCCAGATTATAGTTTCTAAAATATAGTTTGCATTAAAAGAAACCAGATGTTTTAGAAGGAGAATTTATTCCATGTCTGGGGAAGAAAGGTGCAAGGCAATGTGGAGCATCATATACCAGAAGTCAAGGGGACACTCAAAGATGAAAGAATCAGATCAAAGGGACATAGGAAGCAAACTATAGGAGCTTGACAATACAAGCATCAAAACTGGATTAATGATCATTGTTAATTGAAATACATTAAATCTATGTGACAGTTTGAAGGTAGTGAATCCAAATAATATTATGTTTTTTACCTAATCCATTCCTGTGAGTGTGTAGGGCCCTTTGATTGCATTGAATTCCATGGGGGTCCTTTGATTAGGTTAACTGATAAGATCACTTTAGGGCTTTTGATTGGACTACTCCTGTGAGGTCAGACTCAGGTTGAGTCTCCACCCTCCTGCTGAGTGTAATATAAACAGAGACACAGAACACAGATAAAGGGATCCCCCATATTTGGTCCTGCATTGTGAGAGAAAGGACTCCAGTTTCACCCTTAGCTGAGCTGCAAGGAGAGAAGCCCCCAAGAGGCTCAATGAGAAGCAGCCCAGGGAAGGATGAGTCACAAGCCTGATAGCCCATAGCTGAACTTGGGAAGAAAGCAGAGCATCTGAGATTGATCAAGGAGGCCCAGAAAGAGACAAGCTCTATGCCTGGTTGCCCACAGCTGAGCTCCAGGAGACAGTAGATTTTGGAGGATAGAACAGACACCTCCACACAGATTAGCAGCCATATTGCTTCACCATGTGGGAGCTGACTTTGGTGAGAGAGCATCTCTGCTAGTTCCTTGATTTGGACATTTCATTGGCTTGGAACTGTAAGCTTTTCCCCAAATAAATTTCCCATTATAAAAGCCAACCCATTTCTGGTACTTTATATGGGCAGTTCCTTGACAAACTTAAACAAACAATGAAAGTTCTGAGTCTATGATATGCAAAAAAAAAAAAAAAAGTTAACATAAAGTATAAACAAGATCAAATCAGCAGGATATATTCCTGCTGGATTTTATTACTTGATCCTTTTGGAATCATTGACACATTTATTGTACAGATGGAGGATACAGAATATAGTAAGAATTAATTACATCAATTAGAAGGCATTTTCTGACTCAGGGAAATGGTGTCATGAGGGTACATCAAGTCCAAAAAGGACATGTAAGATGTCTATAATTCAATTTTATATGACTTTTTATTATTTTGTGCTTTTTAGGTTTGTGTGCTTTTAAGAATATGAATGTAAGATTGTATTAATGTTTAAAAATCTTTAAAATTCAGCAGAAAAGATTTTTGTGTATCTTAAATGCTCTAATCAGTTGCTTATCCTGGAAGGAGATACAAACTTCTATGAGCAGACCGAAGTCTTGCGTGATCGAGCTAAATGGTCACTCCTCTGTTGAAACGATGAAAAAATTGACTTCGCAACTAAAAATAAAGTTTAAAGTTTTATTCAGGGTCCTGAATAAGAATCTAAGTCATTCTCCTGGTCCATCTGGAAGCGAACAATCATGTTAACTTGGATGTTACAGAAATTATAAAGAAAAGAAAACAATAACTATATAAATATTTTTATATTTTTGCATTTGTCAAGGGTAAAAAAATGTGACTACTAGAATGATGGCCTGGAATCTAATCTGAAATATATAATTAAGTAATTTATTTAGATGAAATATTACAATTTCATGTTTAGTGTTAAAAGATCCAAGGGAACTTTAGGTTGACTATATTCAAAAATATAAATTTTACTCACATCAAGTGTTTAAAAATTCCCAATGTTCCACATCCACATACAAAATGAAAGTTAAATAGTATGTCATTATGGTCTTATTGTGAATTTAACAGATTTTAGTGGAGTAGAGAACTTTTGCAAATGATGGCAGATATTTGTGTTTTTTCTATTGTAAAATAGCTGTACATATCTCCTGCCTATTTTTATGCACATGCTCTGTACTTTTATTGATTTTTATTAGGTAATTCTAGTTTTGTTATGTGTGTTATAAATAACTATCCCCACTCTGTCGTTTTTTTTATTTTGTATATGGTGTCTTTCAATAAGGGCATTAACATTTTCCTTTTGGCTAGCAATTGTTGTTTGTTTAAGAAATCCTTTTCTATGCCATAGTAGCAAAGATGTTTTCACATATTCTTCTAATCTTAAATTTTTAATATTTTTGCTTGTTAATTTGTATTCTTCCTTGTGGAACTGATTTTTGGCAATAGTGTAAGATTCAGGTCGAAATGCTCTTGTTTTTATGGACATTAAATTGTCCCAGTACAGCATCGATTTTTTCCAGTTTTCTCCAACGTGATTTTCTGTGATATATCATTTCCATTTTCAGTGAGTCTGTCTCAGGGTTGTCTATTTCCACCCCTTTGGTCAATTTGTTTAAGCCTGTGCCAATACCACATTCTGTGCATTATTATGCCTTTATTTAAGTCTTGATATCTAGAAGAATATGTTCTCTAGCCTTATTCTTTTAATATATGAATGTCATGGCTATACTGCACTTTTAACCTTCTATATAACATTTTTTCTTATTGGTACCATTTCAGGTTAGTAAATGTTACTTTATTTTCTTTTTCTTTTTAACAAGCTAGTTTTATTGATACATATAAATAAAGCATAATTCCATCCAAAGTGCACAATCAATGGTATTCAGTATAATCACATAGTTGTACATTCATAGCTTCAATCATTTTTAGAGCGTTTTAATTATTCCAATAATAATAATAAACAAAAAAAAAAACAAAACTGATCACCTCTCAATCTCTCTATGCTTCTTCTCTTACATAGCTGCTATTCTGTCTACTTCTCTCTAGTATATTCATATTTATATTGCATAAAAACATCATATATGTAGCATTACATATATTCTTGTTTTATATGAGGTTTCATTATGTAATACAGACCCAGCTTGCATTTTTTAGGTTTCCTTCTAGTAATATACATAACCTTAGACTTCCCCTTTCTATTTTTTTTTAAGATTTATTTATTTGTTTATTTATTCCCACCTCCCCCCCCCCCCCCCCCGCCCCCCCCCCCCCCCCCCCCCCCCCGTTGTGTGTTCTCTGTGTCTATTTGCTGCATCTTCTTTGTCTGCAGCATGGGAATCTGTGTTTCTTTTTGTTGGGTCATCTTGTTGTGTCAGCTCTCCGTGTGTGTGGTGCCATTCCTGGGCAGGCTGCATTTTCTTTTGCACTGGGTGGCTCTCTTTACGGGGCGCACTCCTTGCGTGTGGGGCTCCTCTACGCGGGGTCACCCCTGCGTAGCACGGCACTCCTTGCGCACATCAGCACTGCATATGGGCCAGCTCCACACGGGTCAAGGAGGCCCAGGGTTTGAACCACGGACCTCCCGTGTGGTAGATGGATGCCCTAACCACTGGGCCAAGTCCACCGTGTAGACTTACCCTTTCAACAACTGTCATACCCATATAATAGCTCTGCTAGTGGATACACTGTGATGTGCTTTCACCATTTCTATTGATTTCCAAGGATTTCCAAACAAATTTTTTACCAATTCTGCATAGATTAGCCCTCAGCTTTTCATTCTCTACCCTCATTCTATTTTCTGGTGACCTATATTCTAATTATTAACTCCATGAGTTTACATAATATATTTAGGTCATAATAGCGCAATCCCACAATATTTGTCCTTTTGGGTCTGGCTTGCTTCACTCAATACAATGTCCTCCAGGTTCATTCATGTTGTCATATGTTTAACAACTTCATTTCTTCTTACAGCTGCATAATATTCCATCATGTGTATATACCACAATTTATTTATCCATTCATCACTTAATGGATACTGTGATATTCCAACTTTTGGTAATCATGAATAACGCAAAGGCTTAATTAAAAATTCTTCCTGGCCTTATATGGGAATATATATGTCTATTTGTTGGGAAAACCTTGCATTCCAGATTTTAATGCCAAATATTGACAAAAGGTATAAAATAAAAAATATTCAATATGGCTAAATAAGTTATCTTGTTTTACGTAAAAATATATGAGCACAGGAAAGGGTGAGCCACGGGAAATGAGGCAGAAGGAAGGAGAATGGTCTTTTATAGGTTTCATAAGTTTTAAAGAATACAAAGGGAATTTTGGGTGTGTAAGAAGGTGTGTGTGACCCATAAGATTGGCAGCTATGAAAAAAACAGAAGAATACAAGTGCTGGAGAGTATGTGAAGGAAGGGGAACACTCATCCACTGCTGGTGGGAATGCAGAAGGATCCAACCATTCTGGAGAACAGTATGGCGGTTTCTCAAAAAACTAGCCATAGATTTGCCATATGACCCAGCAATACCACTGCTGGGAATATACCCAGCAGAACTGAAAACAAGAACACAAACCAATATATGTACACCAATGTTCATAGCAGCATTGTTCACTATTGCCAAAAGTTGGAATCAACCCAAATGCCCATCAACAGACGTGTAGATCAATAAAATGTGGTATATACACACAATGGAATACTACTCGGCTGTAAGAACAAACACACTACAAATACATGTGATAACATGGATGAATCTTGAGAACCTTATGTTGAGTGAAGCAACCCAGACATTGAAGGACAAATACTACATGACCTCAATGATATGAAATAAACAAGCTGCCCTAGATAGCAAGAGACTGAACGATAGGCTTGCAGGAAATCGGAGGGTGGAGGAAGGATATGAGCCGATGTCTGCAGGGGTGGAATTTAAGACGAGATGGTGGTAAGTATGAACACAAAGAAGAGATAAAAGGGGGGCAAGGGGTTGCCTTTGCTTGGGGCTTTGCGGGTTTGAGGGTGGCTGGGGAGGGACGGGTGGGTAACGTTTCCCAAAAGTGGGGGGAGGGAGGGGTAGCATACGAACCAGGAGAGGGTCAGGTGTTGGTGGAGAGTAAAATGCCGAGAAAATCATATCAAAATATAATAAAGAGGGTTACCTGTTTAGAATGCTCGGAGGGGAGGGTCAGATGCAGGACGGGCTCCTGGGGAATGTCTAAATGCTCATTCTGCCAGAGTGGGTGACACCATGGGGTAGAAACCCAAGTAGTGAGAGTGGGGGTGGACCCACATCCTGGGGAGGACTAATGCCATCCAATAGAGGGAACTGTATCCCTCGAGAGAAAGGGTGGCTCCCAGGGCATTGGGGCAGTTGAGCAAGTTAGGCCCTGAACACTATTCCATCTATCTCTGGAAGTGGCTCCTCAGGAAACGGAGGTTGGCTATCACTGAGGGCACAAAGGTGGAAGGGAAAATGGACGTTAAATGTGTGGAACCAAAGTAAATGGGGGGTAAGAGAGGAGCTTCTTGAGAGTACACAAGGATGGATATAAAACATGTAATATTACACCATAACATATAGGAGATGACAGACTGATAATGTAAACCATAATGTAAAACATAGGATAACTAAAAATGTAAAGAACTGTGTATCCTAAAGTATGCACCATAATGTAAGCACAGATGTCACCTTGTTAGAAAGCTAATGTCTCAGACTCTGTACATCACTTTAAGTAAATATGATATGAATAGGGCGTAAGAGTATCACTGTGGAAGGGAAAAGGTTTTCTGGTGGATGTGTGGGAGTGCTGTATATTATATATATACATTGCTGTGGTCTAGGACTCCTGTGAAGAAAAGCTGACTAATTAGGGGGGGGGGGGGAAGAAAAAGATAGGATGTGGAATTTTTTCAAGTCAACATTCTTTATCTAAGTTCTTTATCTAACTTTATCCAAGTTCTTTATCTATCCTTTAAACCCATCGCTATATGCCATTCCCTAGTAAGGGACCATGACATTATATTGGGCTTCAAATTTCGGGGAGTTCTGGATCACAGAGTGTTTCAACAATGGCAATGGAGGGATACTGGTATGGGATACCAATGACAGGTGATATATGACTGACAGGGAGCTGTACAGATCATATGTCCAGGGTGCATGGTAATGTTTGGATATACTCATAGTGGCAACAATTAAAAACCACAGTAGGGGGGGTACTGGGTTCCTGGCCAGTGGTGCTCTGTCGTGGTCCCTAGGGGAGCAGCGACAGTCTCCCAGGTACAGTGGTGGGGACCGGGAGGGAGTGAGGGTTCAACAGTGAGCCCCTGATACTAATGACTATGCTTGTGAGCTGATAAACCCAAAATAAGAACAAGGCC
The DNA here is from genome assembly GCF_030445035.2 of Dasypus novemcinctus. NCBI lineage: Eukaryota > Metazoa > Chordata > Mammalia > Cingulata > Dasypodidae > Dasypus > Dasypus novemcinctus. The sequence continues at coordinate 85,559,335 of NC_080688.1, read as the reverse complement.
TAGAGCAACTTTGTGCCTGGGAATTTCCTTCTGTCAGCCTTCATGTTACTCAAATGTGGCCAGTCTCGAAGCCAAACTCAGCATGTAAATGCAATGCCTTCCCCCCAGCGTGGGACATGACACCCGGGGATGAGCCTCCCTGGCAACGAGGGACCACTATCAACTACCAACTGATGATGCAACTGGAAAATGACCTTATACGGAAGGTTCAATGCGGATCAGCAGAATATCCATGTCTACATAAAATACCATGACTTTAAAATGCTGTTTGACCTAAAGTAAGGGGGAAATGGAAAGGAGAAATGAGTTTATATGGCTACGAGTTTCTAAAAAAGAGTCTGGAGGCTGGCAGAAGGTTTGCCCTCATGCACAACTGAGCAGAGTCAGAGAGACAGATAAAGCAGATACAACCCCCAGATATTGGTTCCTTTGAGGGCTAAAGAGACCCATGGGAGTTATGGTCATGGCCGATGGGGTTAACTACCAGGGCAGATGGCCCCTATTTGGAAATGGTGTTTATGTGTGATGAATCTGGACTCAGATGGGATCTCCCTTCATAAGACTTCCATGCTAATGTGCTGGAGGTGCAGTTAATGTTGGGGTTTAAGATATATTTAGGGGATTTGAATCTCTGGACTGACAATGTGATAGCCAGATCCTGAGCCTCAACAGACTCCAGCACCTACAATCTGATTTATTGGACTTACCACACTCAGCTAAGATGGAGGTGAAGAAGGACAACCACCACACCATGGAGCCTAGAGTGATTACAACTGAAAATGGGAGGATTGCATCCAGCATCCAGGTGGAATCTGAGCCTCCTCTTGACATAAAGGTGCAATGGACACAACCAATCCAGTGTCCACATAGAAGAGGTGGCATTGGATTGGGAAAAGGGGACATAATGGACAAAGGGTATGGGGAAAGGCAGGAAGAGATGAGAGGTGGAGGCGTCTTCGGGACATGGAGCTGCCCTGGATGGTGCTTCAGAGGTAATCACCGGACATTGTAAATCCTCACAGGGCCTACTTGATGGAATAGAGGAGAGTATGGGCCATGATGTGAACCAATGTATATGAGGTGCAGAGGTGCCCAAAGATGTACTTACCAAATCCAATGGATATGTCATGATGATGGGAACGAGTGTTGTTGGGGGGGGGAGAGGGGGGGTGGGGGGGTGGGGTTGAATGGGACCTCACATATATATTTTTAATGTAATATTATTACAAAGTCAATAAAAAATAAAAAAATTTAAACAAAAAAAAAAAAAAAGAAGGTGTGTGTGTGTGGGTGTCTGTATGTGTGTAATGAGAAATGGGGAGAAGAAGGAGAGAAAGTTAAGGAAATTCCTTCCTCTGGATTATTAATGGAATTCCATTCTGCATTGCCATTATTTGTAAGACTTCAGGAAATCGCTTTAATTACATGAAGTTGTTAGACTAGTGATAATTTGATTATAACCTGTACCTGGATTATCCCTCAGGATGCTTCAGCTTTATTTCAGTAACACTTTGTGGGATCTTGCCTACAAGTTTGGACATCAGTAAAATGCTCATCTACACCTAAATTTAATTTCAAATCAACAGATTAATCCTGAGCCAAGAATACATTGTTTCCATGACCACCAGATACTAGCCATGGCTAATGCAATTTGCCCACGTGTCTACCTTATTTAGTTTTTTGGCATAAAGTTGTTTGTAGCATCCTCTTACGATCTCTCTTATTTTTGCAGGGTCAGTGGTAATGCCCCCCTTTCATTTCTGATATTATTTATTTGCATCTTCTCTCTTTTTCTCTTCATTAGTCTAGCTAAGGGTTTGATCTTCTCAAAGAACCAACTTTTGGGTTTGTTGATTCTCTCTCTTATTTTTTTATTCTCAATTTCATTTATTTCTGCTCTGATATTTACTATTTCTTTCCTTTGGCTTGGCTTGGGATTAGTTCGCAATTATTTTTCTAGTTCCTCCAGGTGTGCAGTTTCTTCTTTTTTAATGTAAGCATTGAGAGCTATAAATTTCCCTTTCAGCACTGCCTTTGCAATATCCCATAGGTTTTGATATGTTGTGTTCTCATTTTCATTTATCTCAATATATTTGCTGAATTCTCCTGCACTTTCTCTTTGACACTGTGATTATTTAAAAGTGTGTTGTTTAATCTCAAAGTATTTATTATTTTCCCCTTTTTCCATCCATTATTGATTTCCAGATTCATTCCATTATGATTAGAGAAGGTGATCTGTATAATTTCAGTCTTCTTAAATTTATCGAGTCTTATCTTGTGACCTAACGATGTACAGTCTATCCTGAAGAAGAATCCACTTGCACTTGAAAAGAATGTTATCCTGCTGTTTTGGAGTGCAATGCTCTATAGATATCCGTTAGGTCTAGTTCATTTATCATATTATTCAAGCTCTCTGTTTCTTTATTTATACTCTGTTCAGATATTCTAAATACTGAGAGTGGTGTATTGAATTTTCCAGCTATTATTGTAGAGACATTGTTTTCTCTCTTCACTTTTGCCAGTGTGTGCCTCATGTATCTTGGGGCAGCCATATTTCTTCTTGGTGAATTAGCCCTTTTATTAATATACAATGACCTTCTTCATCCCTTATAAGAGTTTTGCATTTAAAATCTATTTTGTCTGATATTACTGTCGCTACTCCAGCTCGTTTTTCATTACATTTGCATGGAATATCTTTTTCCAGCCTTTACTTTTAATCTGATTATGTTCTTACACCTGAGGTGGGTCTCTTGTAGACAACGTATAGATGACTCACTTTGTGTGTGTGTGGTTGCAATATTTTTTTTAATTTATTTTTTAATTTTATTTTTTTTAAAGATACATAGATCACAAAAAAATGTTACATTAAAAAATATAAGAGGTTTTCATATACCCCACACCCTATCTGTCCCACTCTGCCCACATCAACAACCTCTTTCATCATTGTGGCACATTTATTGCATTTGGTGGATACATTTTGGAGCACTGCTGCACAGCATGGATCACAGTTTACATTGTAGTTTACACTCTCCCCCCAGCCCATTCAGTGGGTTATGGCAGGATATATAATGTCCAGCATCTGACCCTGCAGGATCATTTAGGACAACTCCAATTCCTGAAAATGTCCCCTCATCACATCTTTTCCTCCCTCTCCCTGTCGTCAGCAACTCCCATGGCCACCGTCTCCACATCAATGATACAATTTCTTCCATTGCTAGAGTCACAATAGTTCTATAGTAGAATATCAATAAATCCACTTTAATCTATATTTTACTCCTCCATCCTGTGGACCCTGAGATGGTGATGTCTACTCCACCTCTAAATCGAGAGGGGGCTGAGATCCCACCTGGTTGATGGATGCAAGTCTCCTGCCTGCAGTTGTAGGCACTCTCGGTTCCCTGGTGTGGTGGCTGACCATCTTCACGTCCTTGTTAGCTCATCTGGATAAGTCTAATGAACCAGAGAGCAGGATTTGCAACTCTCCTGAAGTTCAGGGCCCAGCTGGCACATGGCCAGTCCAGAGATTCAAGTCTCCTGAGTATACACCAACCCCAGTGCCAACCACAGGTTCAGTGAAATTGACAGTAGAGATATGTGTAGAAAGGTCACAGTTTTAATCCATTCTATCAGTGTGTATTTTGATTGGAGATTTCAAGTCATTAAATTCAATGTTATTATTGTAAAGGCATTATATATTTCATCCAATTTGTCCTTTGGCTTTCTGTTCTCATATCTTACTGCTGCCTCTCTTTTTACCTTTTAAGTTACCTTTCTTAATAATCTTCATTTCTACACCCTTCTCCAAGTCTCTCTCCCTTGTTTTTTCCTTTTGGGCTGCAGCACACTCTTTAGTATCTCTTTTAATTCTAGCCTTTTAGTAATCTATACTATCAGTTTTTGTTTGTCTGTGAGGACTTTGAACTCACCCTCATTTTTGAAGGACAATTTTGCCAGATACAGAATTCTTGGCTGACAGTTTTTCTCTTTCAGTACCATAAATACATCATACCACTTTCTTCTCACCGCCATGGTTTCTGATGAGAGGTCAGAACTTAATCTTATCAAGGTTCCCTTGGATGTGATGCTTTCCTTTTCTCTTGCTCCTTTCACAATCCTCTCTTTAGCTCTGATATTTTTCTTTCTGAATAGTAGGTGAATCATGGTAGGTCTCTTCAGATTTATTCTCTTTGGGGTGGGTTGTCCTTGCGTATTGATATTTATGTCTCTCATAAGGGTTGGAAAGTTTTCAGTCCTTATTTCCTCAAATATTTTTTCTGCCCCTTTTCCATTCTCTACTCCTTCTAGGACACTGATAATGCATATGACTGTGCACTTCATGTTTTCATTCATTTCCCCGAGACCCTGTTTCATTTTTTCCATTCTCCTCTCTTTCTGTTCTCCTGTATTTCCCAGTTCAGATGTTCTGTCTTTGAAATCCCTAATTCTGTCTTCAAGCATTCAAATCTGCTCCTGTGCCTCTAATGCAATTTTAATCTCATATCCATTATGTCATTCCTTTCCATAAGGTCTGTTACGTTCAAATTGTTCTTTATGCTCACCCAGTGTCTTCTTAATATCCTTTATTTCAAGTCATATTTACTTTCAATTATTTGAAATGATTTAAGAGGTTTGTGTGATTTTCATTGATTAATTGCCTTAAATCTTGTATCTCTTCAAGATGTTTGATTTGTTCCTTTGGCTAGGTCATCTCCTCCTGTTTCCTAAATGGCCTGTAATTTTTTGTTGATGTCTAGACATCTGAATATGTTGGTGAATTTACTCTAATGGCCAATTTCTCTTGCCTATTTTTTTTTCACAACTCCTCTTTGAGATTTGGTTCAACTTACTCTAAGACTTCATAATTGCCCTGCTTAAGGTATCAAAATAGGACCAGGGACTCACTAATAGGTAACAGATTTTCTCCCGGTAGTTCAGGCTAAGAGAATCTGAAAAGCAGTTTTTCTCTATGCAATTTCCAGACTGGCCAGCAGTTGGTGCTTGTTGGCATGCCTTTCCACAAAGGTGTTTATTTCAATCTCCATTTTCCTGTGTTTTGGTCTGGCCAGAGTCTAGATTCAAAGCAGGCTCTGCTGACTGAATTCACTGAAGAGAAGACCCCCAAATCCCCCTCCCTTTTCCCTTGTAACAGCTGACAGGGAGGAAAGTATGTTCCTCTCTCAGTTGGCTGCCGTGAGCCAGGGGTTTTACCCCAGCTTAATAGCTTGATGATATGGAAAATGAGCCCTTCCTGGCCAGTGAGGGGTTTGGTAATTCATGTTTGTTGTTCCCGGGTCTTCATTTCTCTGTCCTTCACCCTCCTGGGAGTTGTGTAGCACTCACCTGGTCTGCTGACCCACAGAGCAGTCCCTTAAACAGCTTTTGGCCCTTTCTCCATTGTTTTTGTGAAAGAACTACCTTCTTCCATCTTCCCAGATTTCTCAGCCTTTTATATAAATTGTTTTGTTTTGTTTTTTTGGTTTTGAGGTAGTGGGGCCAGGGGTTGAACTTAGGACCTCATTAAGTGGGAAGATGGCACTACAACCACTAAGCCACATCAGCTCCCCTGAGTTAGTTTTTTTCATTTGTCTGCTTGTTGTTTTTGCTTTTAGGAGGCACCAGGGACCAAACTGGGAATGTCCCATGTGGGAAGCAGGCACTCAATTGCTTGAGCCATATCTGCTCCCCTCTATATAAATTTTAAATCAGCTTTTCAGAATCCCTGAAAAAAACTTAAGATTTTCAATGAAATTTCATTGAATCTACAGATAATCTGGGAACTCTACAGAAAATCTGGGAAATAATGGATATCTGTGTGATGTTTTTAACCAATTAAAATGTTTTCTCTCTCCATTTACTTGTCTTGCATAGTCTGATTCAATAATGTCTTCTAATTTCCTTCACATGACTGTCACATACACTTTGATAATTTTAATACAAGGTAACATTTTTGTTGCTATTAACAATATCTATTCAAAATTTATGTTTTCTCTTAATTGCTATTTTAAAGAAATACAATTAATTTGTGCATGTTTAGCTTATAGCTAGCTATCTGGTAAACTTTTTTTTTTTTTTTAAAGATTTATTTATTTATTTAATTCCCCCCCCCCCTCCCCTGGTTGTCTGTTCTTGGTGTCTTTTTGCTGCGTCTTGTTTCTTTGTCCGCTTCTGTTGTCGTCAGCGGCACGGGAAGCGTGGGCGGCGCCATTCCTGGGCAGGCTGCTCTTTCTTTTCACGCTGGGCGGCTCTCCTCACGGGCGCACTCCTTGCGCGTGGGGCTCCCCCACGCGGGGGACACCCTTGCATGGCACGGCACTCCTTGCGCGCATCAGCACTGTGCATGGGCCAGCTCCACACGGGTCAAGGAGGCCCGGGGTTTGAACCACAGACCTCCCATATGGTAGAAGGACGCCCTAACCACTGGGCCAAAGTCCGTTTCCCTCTGGTAAACTTTTATAACACTAATAATTTTCCTGAGTTTAAAAAATTTTCAGTATAGATAGTATTAACTATGTTAGTGATAGTTTTGTTTCTCTCTTTCCCATTCTTATATTATTCTTTTTTCTACTTTCTTTTACTGCACAAGCCAGAACTTTCAGCAAAAGATTTAATAGATGCAATCTCATCTAGTTCCAGATAAAGGAAATTCTTCTCACTTTTCTCCCTTAAGAATAATGTTTGATGTCAGTTATTGATTCTTTTCATTTATACTGATACTTCACAACCATTTGAGCATTATGGCATGCATGGTAAGTAATATTTTTTAGGGCACATTGATGTAAATGGATGAGACTGCCCAAGGCTGGAGACCACAGATTAGGTCAATCTGCTACTATGGACCATATTCAGCTGTGTCTAGGGATGAGCAAATAATATGGTAGCATGTTTGTAAGATAGTCTTGGTTCACAGATTGAAAAGCTTGCCTTGATCTGAGGAACTGTAACCAGGAAGACCAAACTAGTACAACATTTGTTGTTATCCAAGCCTTTTAGGGTCTTAGAGCAGTGGCTTCAGTTACTGGGTCTCCAAAGCTAAACCAAGATTATGCATCAAGCACTGGCTAATACATTCAAGTCCCCTCAGTCAATAGAGAAAGAGCCAACATAATTCCCTGGGAATAATTTCCAGGGATAACTTCAAATGTTTTCTTTCCTTTTAGCAAGCAGGCCAATTTTACTAACAATTTTAGCTTCAGCAGAAGCCAGCAATATACATCACCATTCAGCCCATCATTGTGCAGCTTGAGTTCTAGTACATCCATTTACTTCATGGATCAAGTTGTCACTTCCAGAGTCTGAACAAGGAATGTGACTTGTTGATTCCCAATGCCTTCAGAAACTGACACAGGGGCTCTTTGGTGAGCAGCAATGTAATCTACTTTTATTGTCCATCAGAATTACCAGTGATTTCCAAAGATCACGACATGATGCAGGGGGTCCCTTTATTGCCTAGTTATGTATAGCCCATTTGCCAGAACATATTGCAAGTCCACTGCCAAAATCTTAAGGGTCAGAAACACCCAAATAGTGAGGCTTTTGTTTCCATTTCTTTGGCTGCCAGAACAGAGCCTGTAATTCAGCACACTGCTGAGTTGCTCTTACCTCCTTTCATAAAGTGTTTTCCTCCTGCTGGACACAGGGCAGATGCTTTCCATACCACACCATGGCACGCCATTTGGGAATTATCATCTGTGAGCCAGGCCAATTGCCTACCATCCATGGGATGTTCAGCAATTGTGGCAGGCAAGTCTCCTGGCAATGTTAGATGATGTTCTAGTGGAATAGGGGCTACTTGACCGTGAATACAGGATACCCTCCTATGGCTCTCAGCAGAATGCTTCTACAATACTGTTTCTAATTTTATGATGGAATATCTATGGTCATCACCCTCCTTGAAGGGACACTTTTCTGACATTACCTATGACATGATGTATAATTCAGAAGTTTATATAATTTTCTGTTCTTTAGTTATTGGGATTGTCTTAAGAAATGCCCAATTACTAGCCCATAGTGGTCTTTAAAAGAAATATACTGGTGGGAAGCAGATGTGGCTCAAGTGTCTACCACACGACACGGTCAGGGTTCAATTCCCAGGGCCTCCTGGTGAAGGCAAGCTGGCCTGCATGTGAGCTGGCCTGAGCAGCGAACTGGCCCGAGCAGAGAGCTGATCCATGTGGAGTGCTGGCCCATGCAGGAGTGCTGCCCAGCTGGCCCAAGTGGAGAGCTGGTGCAGCAAGATGATACAACAAAAAGAGACACAGAGAAGAGACAATAAGAGATGTAGCAAGTGAGGGAGCTAAGGTGGTACAAAAGACTGAGCACCTCTCTCCCACTCTGGAAGGTCCCAGAATTGGTTCCCAGTACCACCTAAGGAGAAGACAAAGAGACACAAGAAATATGCGCAGTGAATGGACACAGAGAGCAGACAATGAGGGTGGAGGGGAGAAATAAATAAATCATTAAAAAAAACAAAAAGAATATACTGGAGAACAGTATGCAGTTTACTTGTAGTCCAAAATCCTAGAGGTCATGGTTGAGCAGTGTTTATGGGCTTTTACTGGATAATTGAGTGAGTAGTGAGGGCAACACTCCTAGTGCCATTTCAGAATAGGGTCATGTCTTAGTTATCAAAGAGGTGCGGATGCAAAGTACCAGAAATCTGTTGGATTTATAAAGGGTATTTATTTGGGGTAAAAGCTTACAGTCCCTAAGCCATGAAAAGTCCATCTCAGGGCACCATAAGAAGTGCTTTCTCACCGAAGTCAGCTGCCACATGTTGAAGTAAGATGGTGGTCGATCTCTGCCTGGTCTCTCCTGCCCCTCCCAGTTTCTTCTTCCTCTTGAGCTCCATGGGCCCAGGCTCTTGAGGCCTTGTGCTTAAATGATCCTGTAGACCTCTCTCTCCTGGCATAGGCCTTGTTTCTCTCCAGGCTTCCCATATCGGTCTTGGTTGTTCTGCTCACTTCCTGATTTCAGCTGTTAGCTATCAGGCAAAATGGCTCATCTCTCCTGGGGTGTCAGCTGTTTGAGTCTTCTTCTTTTTGTCACATGGTAGGATAAAAAAGGATAGAGTCTCTCTTCCTGTGTGTCTGTCTGTGTGAGTGTACGTTTATATCAGACGCTGCAAGGGTGCAGGGACTCAGCCTGAGTCATGACCACTAACTTAGTCAAATCAAAAGCCCAAAACAATTTTACCAAATAATCAAATCAAAGGACCCTCAGCTGAATTCAATACAATCAAAAGGTATCATACTCAGAGGAATAGATTAGTTACAAATATAATCTTTCTATTTTAGAGATTTACAAAAAATAATCTCAAACTTCCACGTCATATGGTCCTAATGGTAAAAATTGGACTAAAGCCTTCTGCAATTCCAAGAAGGTTTGTTTGGTTTTCCAATCAAATATGTTCTGTTTTGAGGTGACTTGATGGGTTGGGCCCAAGAGTATCCCTAACTGGGTGATGGTTTTCTCCCATAGCCAAGCATTAGGCATCTTATTTGGTCTGAGGACACGGTCTGCAGTGTATTAGAGGGTACTCCAGCCTTTGTGACCTCCTCAAATTTTGCAACTTGTGCAGGTTCCTAGATATTTTAGGGTACCTTAACCATTGCTGATCAGTCACATGACTTTTGATCTTGGTTAAGGGTGCTTTTAGCTTGAGTCTCGATTTCAGAAATAATCGTAATATCACTGATATAGTACATTAGAACACTATTCAGCTGTGTTAGATCTAGCTGTGCCTCACCAGACTGTGATAATATGTAGCAGAGTTCAAATACCACTGAGATAAATGTTTATTGGAAGCCATTCGGAATGAATAGACATTATTGCTGACTCTCCTAGTAACTGATTATTAGAGGTTTCCCCTCACTAGGTCTGCAATAATTAACAAGTTGTGGCTCAGTTCCCCATGACACGCATTGAGGAAAGACAAACCCTGTCCCCATAAGCCTATGTGCCTGTAAGAACAGTACTTTCCCAAAGGTTGAACAAAGAAACCACATGGATATGGGAGTAAAGTGAGACAGAGACCTTCACCCCCGCCCAATCAAAGCACCTCCTGCTCCTCCAGCATTCAAAGAAAACATAATGCCTTAACACATTATACTCTAGCCATGTAAGGGAAAATTTTCACCTCTAGGGCTTTCTGTTGGTCCCTGCACCTCACTCGAACACTTGACCCCCTCCCACCAACTATCATTTCCACACCTAGGAAGGTAATATATAAATTCATATTCCCCCTTCCAGGGGCAGGCTGAAGTCTATTCTTCAGATCCCCTCCCTTGAGAGACCTTCCCAATAAACTTCCTGAGTGCAATCATCAATCTCCATGTTCCAGTGAGTGCCTTTTCTCTAATATTTGGTGCTGAAACCCAGAACTGGGGTCACATTGAGACTGATTGATTGGTAAGGAATCTTCCCTCTGCCACAGCTCAATGCCCATCCAACACCGGACATCAAATCTCAGCCAGGTACTTAAGGATTTCTCCACTGGAGGATACTGCTCTCTCTCTCCCCTTTTTCTGTTGTCCAGGACAACCTGCAGAAAAAATCTTAGTGCTAGGCCAGTGATCTTCACTGTCCCCAAAGGCCATGGTGGGCAGAAGGTCTGCATTCTCATGGGAAGAAACCCCTTGGCTCCAAAGGCATCTAGCTCCAAGCATGGTTTCCTGTTACCTTGGAAATTTCTGATTGATTCAGGGATGCTTGTCTCACTCAGAATCTCCCCTGTCCTAGATAGCCTTAGTTTCACCCAAGCCACCTAAAATGGGGAATTCAATTTTGGACCCCCAAAAACCATGCCTCTGGGCTGTTTCCTTCATAACCTTAAAACTCTGTTCCTAGAAGGAGATATCAGACCTAAAAAGCTCATTTTCTATTTGACCTCTGTATGGCCGCAATACAAATTGGACAATGGAAGTCAATGGCCAGAAAATGGCACTTTCAATTTCCAAGTTCTCCAAAATTTAGAGAACTTTATACAGTGCAATGGCAAATGGCTAGAGATTCCCTTACATTCAGGCCTTTTTCTCTCTTTGCAATCACCCATCCCTCTGCCAATCCTGGTCTTTCCACCAAATTCTTCTTTTACACCAGAAATGTCCTCAGAAATCTTCCTCCTCATCACTTCCACCCCCAAAACTTCTGAACCCTCCCAATTTGAGTCTTCAGATCATGACCCCCCATACTTCTTCCATTTAATCCTCCAGTATTATCTCCAAATTCCACCCCTTCTTCCTCCCTGCCTTTGTCACCACTGCCTTCTACCCCTCCCTTCTCTTCTCCTCATACTTGCTCGTAGGACCACCTCCCCTCCTTCTGTGACACAGTCTTCCACCTCTGCCAGTACACAGGCTTCTAACTCCACACAGACACCAGCTCCTCTCTTACCCCTCTGGAAAGTAGCAGAAGCTGAAGGAATAGTCAGAATACATATTCTTTTCTCACTCTCAGATTTAAGCCATATAGAGGACTGGTTAGGATCTTTCTCTGAAAACCCTGCTACATACATTAAAAAATTTCAACACTGCACTCACTCATATGACCTCACCTATCAGGATACTTGTGTTGTCATTAGTCCTCTATAACTAATCCACATGACTATCCTTCATAACTCCAGAGGAAAACAACTGCATTAGGGCTGCAGCTACCACTTTCACAGATTCCGTACATATCCAAGATTCCAATAAGCACCCAGAAGGTCCCACTGCAATTCCAACCACTAACCTCCCCCCTGGAATTACCAACCAAGTTCCACTGATCTTGCTCATATGACCCATTTCTTAACCTGCATAATAGAAGGCATGAAAAAAGATGCCCTTAAGGCAGTTAATTATGATAAAATTAAAGAGATCTCACAGAACCTGATGAAAATCCAGCTGCCTTCATGAATAGATTAAGCAAGTCTCTCCTTAAATATACTAATTTAGATCCTGAGTCAGATTCTGGTCAACTCTACTTACACACCCACTTCTTACTTCTTATTGTTCCAGGCATATGATGGTGTTTCACATCTTCTGTTTGAGTGGTCTTAGGTTACTCTGGTAGCTCCATTTCTTTTTTTATATCCAATTATTACTGGATAGAGTGAATATTTACAAGTTGTTACGTTTAAAAAATTGTCCTCAGTGTGAGAGAGGGGATTTCCAGCCAGACATTATATCTACAGAAATTACATGAACAGGTAAGGAAGACCCCACCTCAGTCTACATTTATTAATCATATATTTCAACTTTAATAAGATTTTAATATTTATTTCTTTTACACTAGCAGCTCTTTGATCTAAATGAATTCTATTCTCAACCCCCACCAAAGGGCTCATTAGTAGGCCTAGATAGTGCTCCTGTATCCAATTGACCCAAGAGTTTCTTCTCTATCCCCAGACCATTTTACTCACACATTTCAAAGAAGGCCTAGGCCTTCCCAGAGGGATTTGGTCAAGCAATCTAGTCCTTCATGACACACTTCTTTCTCCAATACAGTGGATGGTAGGCAGTATTCTAAATAAGTTCCCCCATACATTCCCTGCTTATTCAATCAAAACCTAATCTGGGAGACAAGGAGCAAGATGGCAGCAGAGTAAGGAACTCCAAGAGTCAGTTTGTGCTACAGGGCAGTTAGTAATCACCCAGAGCTATGTAAAGCACCTATTTGGGGGCTCCAGGAGACCAGAATAGCATCCTGTGACATCCTTGAAAGAATGGAAGGAAGAGACTGCCCATCTACAGAGAAGATTTGTGAGTAGAACAAATAACAGCAGGCTGGTGCCTATCCTCCACTGGCAGTACGAGCCACCTCACAAGCTATTCTATGACTGAAATTGGGAGCTCCATTTCCCAAAAATGGGGGAGGAAGAGACAGGTGGGCTCCAACTTCAGCTACTCATTAATATATTTGGCTGGCTAAAGTATAACCCTAAGAACAGCTAAAGTTTGAATCTGTTCAAGTCAGAAAGGGGCCAGAAGCTGCCATTTCAATTCTGACCCTGGCATGAGGGGAAGGGGGGCTGACTTCTTTCTATCCAGATCAGATTACAGCTCTAGTCTAAACCCCAGCCCCATATCCAGAAGGGAGTAAGCTGGGGGGACCTGCACCAGCCTCTTTGTATAACTGTAAATACATTTGGCTAGCACAGACTGAATAGTTGGAAGTCTACTGGGGCCACTGCAGTCATTTTGCTGCCCACACCTGCAGTTCCATCCCTGCCCCAGACAACGGAGGAAGGGGCATGAAACTTCATCAGTCTCCTGGCAACTACTACAGATGGTCCTGGCCTGCATGACTTGGATACTTAACACTTGGCTGAGGCACTGTCCTAACCTCTGGCAAAGGAAAAAGGTGGGAGAAGCTGTAAGCCTCCACAGCTTATAGCACCAACTATATCGGTTCCTACTGCACAACCAGTAAGGGAGAAAGGATAAGAAAGCCCTAAACTAAAGAAAGACACGCACCCAGAAAAAAATACATCTAGTTAGCCAGATGCCAAAAGACCAACAAAAAACTACAATCGATACCAAGAAACAGAAAGATATGGCCCAGTTAAAAACATAAGATAAACCTCTAGATGACATAACGGAGTTGAGACATTAATCACAGATGTTCAAACAAATATCCCTAATAAACTCAATGAGATGGTGTAGCAGTTTGATATTGTTTTTGAATTCCAAAAATAGATATTGGATTGTGTTTGTAAAATGGTCTGATCCTCTGGGTGTATTAGATTGTATTAAATTCAGAGGTTTCACTTTTACTTGATGTTGAGTTCCTGCCTCTTTGGTGGAAAGAGAGAAAGCTCCATTACACATGGCAGAGGCCCTAGGAAGAGAATGAGCATGATAGTCTATAGCTGACCTCATGAAGACAGCAGGGCAGCTAAGCCTGGAAAGAAATGAGCCCCAGGGAGAAAGACAAGATTTATGCTAACCTACAGTGAAGAATGGATGAGCTGGGACCACAGAGCCTTAGGAGGAGGAGGAAATCTAAACCAACAGCCATCTTGCCCCAACATGTTGCAACAGACTTTGGTAAGGGAAGTAAATTATGCTTTATGGCCTTGTGTTTGGAAGCTTCTACCCTAAATAAATACCCTTTATAAAAACTGACAGATTTCTGGTATTTTGCATTAGCACCTTTTTGGCTGACTAACACAGATGACTAAAGAGATTAAGGATATTAAGAAGACTTTGGATAGGCACAAAGAAAAATTTGAAAGCATACATAGAAAAATAGCAGATCTTACATGAATGAAAAGCACAATAAATGAAATTTAAAATACACTGAAGTCATATAACAGCAGATTTGAGAGGCAGAAGAAAGAATAGGTGAGCTTGAAGACATGGCCTCCAAACACAAACTTACGAAAGAACAGATGAAGAAAAGAACAGAAAAAATTGAATATGGTCTCAGGGAACTAAACAGCACAAGAGACATGCAGACATACATGCTATGGGTGTTCCAAAAGGATAAGAGAAGGAAAAGGGGCAAAAGGAATAATTGAAGAAAGAATGGTGGAAAATTTCCCAATGCTCTTGAAGGATGTAGATATCCATGTCCAAGAAGCACAATGTACTGTCATCCAAATAAATCTGAATAGACCAACTCCAAGACACATATTAATCAGAATGTTAAATGCCAAAGATAAAGAGGGAATTTTGAGAGCAGCAAGAGAAAAGCAATATATAAGGGATACCCAATAAAATTAAATGCTGATTTCTCATCAGAAATCATGGAGACAAGAAGGCCATGGTATATTTAAAATACTGCAAGAGAAAAACTACCAGCCAAGAATCTTATATTCAGCTAGACTGTCTTTCAAAAATAAGAGTGAATTTAGAATATTCACACATAAACAGAAACTGAGAATTTATATCAAAGACACCTGCCTTGCAGGAAATACTAAAGGGTGTGCTACAGTCTGAAAAGAAAAGACAAGAAGGAGAGACTTGGGAGAGAGTCTAGAAATGAGGATTATATCAGTAAAAGTAACTAAAACTCTCAAAAGACAGGTGAAAATAAAATGACAGAAGAAACCCAAAGGTAAAAATGGGTGAAATAAGAGTTGCGTTTACATTGAGTGTTAATGGATTAAACTACCCAATCAAAAGATACAGAGTGGAGGAATGGATAAAGAAAAATGAGCCATCTATATACTGTTTGCAAGAAACTAACCTTACAGTCAAGGACACCAATATATTGAAAGCAAAAGGCCAGAAAAAGACATTCCACCCATGCAATTACCAAAAAAAAAAAAAAGTCGGAGTACTTATTCTTATATCAGATTAAATAGACTTTAAAAGACACTAATAATGTGCAATCTGAGGAGGAAGTGAGGAAAAAGTTCCATGTACAAAAGGAACTAAAAGAATCAAATATTTAGGAATGAACTTAACCAAGAATGTAAAGCACTTGTATTCAGAAAACTACACTGCATTGTTAAAAGAAATTTTAAAAGACCTAAATAATTGGAAGAACATCCATGCTCATGGATTGGAAGACTAAATATCATTAAGATGTCAATTCTACCCAAATTGATATACAGATTTAATGCAATCCTGATAAAAATTCCACCAGCATTTTTTTAAACAAATGAAAAATATGATTATCAAATTTATTTGGAAGGGTGAGGGTTAAACATCTTAAAAAGGAAAAGTGAAGTTGGAGAATGCTCACTTCCAGGCTTTAAATCGTATTACCAAGGTACAGTGGTAAAAACAGCATAGCATTGGCATAAAGATAGACACATAGACAAATGGAACCAAATTGATGGTTCAGAAACAGAACCTCACATTTATGGTCAAGTGATTTTTGACAAGCCCTGTCAAACTCACTCAGCTGGGGCAGAACAGTCCGTTTAAAAAATGGTGCCAGGAGAACTGGACATCCATAGCCAAAAGAAAGAACGAGAACCCCTATTTCACACCTTATATAAAAATTAACTCAAAATGGATCAAAGACCTAAATATAATGCAAGAACTACAAAGCTTCTAAAAGAAAATGTTGGAAAACAATCTTCAAAATCTGGTGGTAAGTGGTGGATTCTTAAAGGAGATAGAAGGATTGAGAAGGATTACTGATGTTTAATATATGTAGATGTTTTAATTAACTGTACTGTAAAAGTGTGGAAATGTATAGATTTGATGGTAACAATTAGAGTGAGTAACAGCTGGTTTACTAATGGGGATGTGGCTGGAAAGGATAGTCTAGGGATGTAAATGTCAACTGAAAGAAAGCTAAAGAATAATCTAGAGACTGAATAACACAGTGAACCCAGAAGTGGATGAGAACTGTGGTTGATGATACAAATACAAGAGTGTCCTTCTGTGAGCTAAATCAGATCTATGTCACCATTGCAGGGTGGTGGGAATGTGGAGAAGCATGGGAAAAATACAACTGGAGTAATCTACGGACTGTGGATAACGGCAATACTATAATATTCATGCATCTATGCCAAAGATGTACTATGTTAATAATGGGGTAGTATGGAAAAAATGTGCCAAATGTATGCTATGGACCTGATAATTGTCTGATGATATTATCTCATAGACTGTAACAAATGTTCCACCAAGGTGTGTTGTGCTGATGAAGGGGTGTTGTATGGGAATTCTACATATGTGCCTGATTGTTTTTTAAGTGCACAACATCTATAATAAAAACATATTCTTAAAAATTATAATAGGGTGGTTTGGGGGAAACATGCATCAAATGTAAGATATGGACTATAGTTACTAAGATTTTGGTGATATTCTTCCATAATCTATAAGAAATGTCTCAGAACAATGCAAGGTGTTGGTGGTGGGTTGGTGAATGGAACCCCTGTAGGATGAAATGCATGTTTGCTTTCTAAGTTCACAACTTTTACTATATACTTATTGTTTATGTATGTTCATGTATAAATGATATAAAATAATAATAATAGTGTGGGTTGGGGGAATATATACCAAATGTAAGATACTTTGGTTAGTAGTAATATTTTGAGGGTACTCTTTCATCATTTGTTAAAAATGTTTCACAACAATTCAAGGTATTAGTGGTGGGGGCACATATGAGAGCACTATATGATGTTATGCATGTTTGTTTTGTAATATCATAACTTCTATTATATACTTATTGTTTATGTATGTTTATGTATGAGTGATATACTTCAATAAATTTTTAAATGAAAAAAAAAAAAAAAAAACTAGGTGCTGCCCTAAAGTACTTTGCAGATAGAATTAAGATTACTAATTATCCAGGTGGGCCCAATTAAATCACATGAGCCTTAAAACAGGAAAGACAAACAAAGCAGTCAATCAGAGTTTCAGCAGAAAGGAAAATTAGATTTGAAGCATGAAAAGGGCTCAACCTACCAATGCTGGCTTTGAAGTGGCCTCTAGAAGCTGAGAGCAATCCCTGGTCAACAGCCCACAAAGAAACAGGGACGTAAGTCCTACGACCTACAACCTGAATGAACCTGGAAATGGATTCTTTCCCAGAATCTCCAGAAAGGAACACAGCCATCTGACACCTTGATTTCAGCTTTGTAGGACCTGGATCAGAGAAACCAGCTTAACTTACTGGACTTCTGACTGACGTAACTGTGAGAACATAAATTTGTGCAATACATAGCATACATTGCCTTAGTATGAGAAGCTGGTTTGTGCTACTCAATGCCAGAGTCTCAGGAAATTTTCTCCCTCTGAAATTCCTCTAAGCTCAGAGAAGTTGAGTATATCTGCTTTGGAGAATTTGAGGGGAGGGAGTTATGTTTCTCTCTAATTCCTATAAAATTCCTTCAAGGTTTTGATTTTTATGTATTATTATTATTTAGAGGTACCAGGACCAGAGATTGAACCCAAGACCTTGTACATGGGAAGCTCTCTACCGCTGAGCCACATTGGCTCCCGTCCTTCAAGGTTTTGATGATCACTCCACCAGTCTCTTGCCCCTTTATACGCCATCTTAAATTAACCATCTAAAGATTCCAGCACGATTAAGCCCTGAATTGCCCTTTCCTTGTCTTGGTTCCCTTTCTTTTGTAAAACCCTAACTTTTGTGTTCTTAATATCTTGAAGCTTCATACAAGGAAGCTGGGACAAAAGATCCCAAACTACCCCTTTGACATCCTCTCACAGTCCCGAGAGCAAAGTCACAGATGGTGCCCAGGCTTGTGGGGCTCCTTTTCTCCACAGAAGTGATCGTAACCTGGGTGAGGGGCATCCCCAGGGGGCTTGTGTTGTTGTCACATAGCCAGTCAGGTGCTGTCTGCATCGGCAGAGTTTCTACAGTCTCAGCAGACATTGGCGAGTTAAGTGACAAGGGAGGGGCAGGGCAACTTCCCTTCTCTGGAAATGATTGTCCCCTCCCTTGGGCCATTCTAGTCAACTGGAACTTCTCAGTGAACCATCCCTGCAAAGGTAGCAGCCATAGGAGGATCCAGGGTGAGTGTAAACATTCCCCTCCACACAAGAGTGCTCAAAGCCAGAGACATTCCTACTTGATCCAAATTTCTCAGGAGCCATCTCCAAAATGCCCCTGGATCATCTGTCACATCAGTAGTTTGCTACCCTCCATCATTAGCTTGCCCAACTTGAATTTTCTTCTTAGCTGTACAAGTCACACAACCGTAGCTGACCCATCTAAATTTATAGTGCCCAGATTCCATTGGTTGGAGTTCCACTTGCCAGCTGAAGGAGGAAAAGCACAACAAAGGAGAGTCTATTTTCACTATTGCTAATGCTGAAAGCCGCAGCTTGGAGACTAAATTTTTAGCCAACCTGCTGTCAGTTTGCACTTCCCGAATAATAGGTTTTTTTTTCAAATGCCAGTATGTTTATATCCCTTATTTCAAATAATTTTTCATTTAGAGTGGATAATACCAATTACATAAGAATAAGTACACATTTGTTTTTGTTTGCTTCTGAAGTTCAGGTCCTATCATATCTATATATGTTACGATATATGATATAATATGATTTGAAAAGTTTTATTAGTAGTAACTGATTTCTTGTGCCACTTCAAACCCAGGGTAATTTTGCAACCATCTCTGCTTCAAATGCTTGTTTCATCTCCTTTATCTGAATCATCCTATATTTCTCTAAAAATGCCTATGTTATATTTTTAGTAAAGAATGTGTCAGAAGTTTTCTAAGCAATCCCATTTCTAATGCCAACTGCGCTAATGGAGGCAGTAAAGCAGATTTCATTTGCTCGGGTAAAATTGCTGGACCCCAAATGACAATGCTTACAAATCTAGTTTATTATGGAACAAGGACACAATATAGCAACAGCATTGAAGCAAGGATCATGGTCAAAAGTGGTCTCACGGAAAGAGGGTTGGAGAGGCTGGGTACAAGTTTCTGTCTTCCACCACTGTAGGGGTCATGGCTGTATGCACTTTCTTGGATCAGGAACCACCTACATGTGTATGGAACACCTCAGAACTAGAGAGCCCAAAATGGAGTCTCAGCAGGGTCTTTTAATATTTTGCTGGATACCTATGAATTCTCTTGCTATGCAATCAGCTCAACAATAGTATCTCCTGGAGATCTCACTAAGACCAAAAGCAAATCATCAATATCTCTCTTAGCAATAAACAACACTGCCAAATTGGGAAAAACCACCCTGAAACTCCATGGTTACAAAAGCAACACAATTAGTAAATTTCCTGTAGTGACCAGAGTTTAGTGCCAGGCAGGAACTTTAACAAAACAGCTCAGGTTAATTCCAGGCCTGCTCAAAATTAACCTTCACAGCACAAGATGTTAAATGATTGTCCTTTTGTTCCTAGTTTACTATTATGATTGGGGGTAGAAATACATGAAATTCTTTACTACATTTAAGTGATTTTTTTCACCTTTTATCTCTTGCTGTGAAAAACAGCATTAATTTTATTTTTTCCCAAGGTTGAACCATGCTTACATTTGTGGGAAAAACTCAATTTGGTTGGGATATAGTATGTTTTCTTGTTATACTGTTAGATCTGTTATGATAATATTTTACTTGGAAACTTTTGCTCGTGAGTGAGATTGGCTTATCTCAAACATGCCTTCTCTGAGTTTGATACCAAGTTTAATATTTATGCCAGCCATATTGAATGGACTGGGGAGTGTTATCTATTTTCCTATCCTCTGGGAGATTTTGTAAAAGATTTTTTTTTTTTCACAAAAATTGGATAGCACATCTTTTAAAACTAATTGGGCTTAAGATTTTCTATTTTTTAAATTTACTGCAGGCAAGGGAGTAAAGAGTTTATTAAGCAACAATAAAACTGGAAATGAGACAAGTACAGAAGTTGAGATAGGCCTGCAGGCATGCTACAGGGTAAGATGTCCATGTGGGGCCCTGGGCTAGGTCTTTTTAAGAACTTTCATCCTCACCTTTCCTAATAGTGGGGAGAGGTCACAGCTGTTTGCTGTTGTGATTAGTTGTCCCATCTGTTAGCTCTCAGGGGGATAATGGGGAGGCCTATTGTTTGGAGTTATCCAGGACTTCTCCTTGACTCCAGAAAGGGTTCCAAATGGAACCTCATAGCCAGGATCTCATTAGGGTCTTTCTGAGTTTTTTTTAGTAGCAGGGCATTTCCAGGCAGTCTTAAGGCCATGTCTCTGCCTGGTCCCAGCTGTGACTCATCGTCCCTTTTCCCTATACTAACGTTTCTCAACGACCCCCTCAGAGAGTTAATGCCCTTATTCTTAAGGGGAGCTAAAAGGCAATGGTAATTCTCCTTTAGCTGCTTTCAGCTGGTTTGGGGGAGTAGCCCCTACCTGGGAGAGTATAAAACCCTCTGGCTATTCAGTTGAGGTTGAGGGAAGATGGGTCTGGCACCATAGTTGGAACTGGATGAAATATCCACATGACTAATATTAATGCCTTCTTCTGGAAGGCATTGATTCTGGAAGAAATAAATTTAGTTAGAATTAAGATCCACAGGCCTACTAAAAGGAGAAAGATAGTGATAAGCGGGCCCCGAAAGGGGGCCAGCCATGACATACTGGACCAGGAAAGTGAGAAAGGCCAGATGCCTTCTGAGGCTGCATCCTCCCAAAGTTGATGGGAAACAGCAATCTTCCTTGAGTTCTCTAATGTTGTCAATTGACTCTAGGGAGAGATTGTGATAAACCTGATGGGTTCATATAAACTTCCAACCCTGGTCCCCATGGCAGCTTTTATGCTTAGGACAAGTAGGAGAGGTATGAGGAGAGACACTGCCCTAGACATAAACTCATAAAGACAATACAGGCAACAACAAGACAAGCATATGGTAACCATAATAAAGACAATACTTAAGAGAGCCATGCCTTTATTTTATAGGCATGTTCATTAACTACTTAGAAATTTAATTAAGCTTACCAGGACTTTTAGCATGTTCAATATCCCTCAGCATATGATCTAGAACAGAAGAGATTTTATTAAATCCATCAGGTACATAGATACAGCACTTACTACTAATCAATGCAGTAATCAATGAACAAGTTCCTCTTTGAGCCACAGCTAATAGATCTAAGCTCTAGGTTTACAGTACCATATATGTTGTCTCTCCGTGGGAGCAGGCCATAATGACAATTGTGTTTAAGTTCTATTAACATTACTCTGGTAATTACTGCTCTACTTAGTATGTCCTTCACATAGTCAGCATGCTGTAGCACTGTTGGCTCTTGGAGGGAATCTCCGGTGCTTCACCAGCCTGGTGCATAGTGTTCTTCAGCACTGTGAAACAGAGCCAGTCTGGAGGCAATGTACATTGTAAATCTGGCCATATCAAGCCATCACCAGCTGCTGAAGGAGTCTGAAACTGCAGCATACTCTCCATCCACTTCAGGAGCATGTCCAGATGTGGTAGATCCTTTTATTGTTTCAGGGGTCGTATTGATCATCCTAGCCAATAACTCAAATGTAGACATGCCATGTGGGATATTTGGTCCTGGTGTGAATACACAAGAGAGTTTGACAATACTGAAGTCTATCATAATTTTATATGCTTTCTAAATACTTTCAACGCAGTTTATAACATATCAAATGAACTTAACTATTTCAGTACTTTATTTTTTACTTCTACACTTTTATAGTGATTACATTAATTAATGGGTATTTTACTTTAGCAGTACAGAAAAAAAACTAATTTCCCCATTATTTTATGAAAACCTAAGATTCCAGATGGTATCAAGGTTATCTTTCCCCTACCATCATTTTAATATGCAGATTGAGGTGACCTCTAACAGGTTTCCTGGTTAGGAAGTTACTTTTTGTTGTTAATATCAGTTTAGGTTTCTAATTAACAAATGGCTTTCTGGAAATAGCCTTTTAAATATTTCAGTTTAAAAAATGCTCTTGCAAACTTCCTGCAACCAACCATAACCACAGAGAATAGTCACTTTACCTTTAAATAAGCATATTAAATTACAATAACCAACCAATTTAAATTTCCTTTATCCATTTAAAAGTCTTGTTTAACATTCTTTAATCTGTGCTGTGAAAAGTAGAAATTTCACTTTAGAATAGATCTAAATTTCCTTCTTTTACTTAAAATCATTAAATACAATCTTACAATTTTTATTACGTTAAAGATTTAATACATATAATGCTAATTCATTTTTATTTTAGTATCTTAAAAACCTAGGTAGATTACACCCAAGCTAAATAAAATTGGAAAAATTATAGTTCATCAAAGTAATGTTTTTTTCCCCATCCTTCAGAAGAGGCTAAAACCTCTTTTTTCTTTAGTAAAACTCTAAAACTGTGCATAACTTTAAAAGCATACTGACTGCTAAGTCCTGGAATATGCTATAATTGTTTAATTGGTTTTAAGCATAATTTAGAAAAGAGCTTTCCATTTCTTTCAAGGACTTTTTCCTTTATTTACCAAACTTTGACAATTGAATATTAATTACTCTAATTTTAAGGCTGTTATAAGGTTTAAATTGAGGAATATTGAGGATAAACTACAATTCTTAATTCCCCAGCCTAGTAAGCCCTTATTTAATTTTAAACCATTTGAATAGAGCTCTTTTTTAAAAAACAAATAAATTTCACTGATACATATTATTAATAATAAAGCAAATGATTCATCCAAAGCATACAATCAATGGTATTTGGTATAAGTACATAGTTGCATGTTTATCACTTCAATCATTATTAGAGCATTTTCATTATTTCGATAATAATAATTTTAAACAAAAAACAAACAAATAAGAAAATTCCTTACCTCTCAATCTCTGTGCTTTCCCCCACTGTACATAGCTGCTATTTCTGGCTATTCTATCCAAAACGTATAATCATAGCTTTTAGTACAATCACAATGCTGTACATTCATCATCTCTAAAATTTTAGAACAATTTCATTACTCCAAAAAAGAACAACTCTACACCCATTAGCATTAGCATTCCTTCCTCAGACCTACATAACCACTTATCTCATTTTATCTTTTAAAATTGATTTATATTTACATTTTATATAAATGGAATCATATAATATATAATACTCTGTGTCTGGTCCCCTTCATTTAGTATAATTTTATTGTCTGATATTAACATTTTATAGCATTAACTTACATGTGTTCAGCTTTAAAGAAAAACAGTCTTCTGTATGCAATCTTACCCATATTCTTATTTCACATAATATATTTACATTTCACATATAATTAGTTCATAATAGGACAATTATACAGTATTTGTCCTTTGGTGTCTGACTTACTTCACTCAACATAATGTCCTCCAGGTTCATCCATGTTGTCATATGTTTCATGACTTCATATCTTCTTACTGCTGCATAATATTCCATTGTTTATATACTCCACAATTTGTTTACAAATTCATCAGTTGATGGACACCTGGGTTGTTTCCAACTTTTGGCTATCATGAATAATGCTGCTATGAACATCAGCATGTGGATGTTTATTCATATCACTGCTGAAGTCTTTTTAGATTTTTCATTTGTTAATTTGATATTAACATCCCAATGTATGAAGGTATACACTGAGCATATGGGCAGACACAAATAGAGCATTAGACACAAAAATACAACTCACTAATGTTACCTATGATTTTCATTAAAAAAAAAATTGAACTATAAAATAACATTTAAAAGATCTCTTAGAAGGCTATTTCTGATTTTTCTAATCTGCACTGTTGAAGCAGGCTAGTAAGATACAGAATCAATAGGTGGATCTGAAACCTGGCAGAGAGTCCACATGGACATCAATAACCCCCAAGTGGGCTGCTGGAAGACCCCCACCCCCAAGATTCTGCTTTGCAGAACAAAGGCTTCTTCTGAAGCTAGGGAAAGCCCTGGATGTTCCCTAGGGACTTTATCATTGGGCCCTCATGAGGAGTTGATGGGTGGGGTAATCAATCAAAACAGCAAACAGTTGGAACCCCTCCCCTGCCATTAGCAAAGGGGTGGAATAATTAACAGTTCTCAAAGGCAAGTAGGGCCTGAACAAGCTCTGGCTCTCAGCTGTCTCGGCTCTGGACCCATCCTGCCCTCTGAGTGCTTCTGTCGCCATTTTTCCTCTGCCATGTGGCCACACAAGTGAACCTGGGCCTTTATAACCTATAATGGGGAATTGTAGCTTGTAAATCATACCACTTTATCACTTTTCACCCCCTTCTGTCTACCTGGGACCCCTGCTCTGTTACTTTCTCCATTTCTCTTCCCTCCCTACCTGAATAAATTACTGGCCTAACTCTCCCAGCGTGCTCTTGAAATTCATTTCTGTGGCATAGCCAAGAATCTAAATAAAATCTGGTAACAAATTTGGCGAGGCAGCCAGGAGTTTATTGGTGAGTGAAACTATGGCCTACAGCTTGTTTAATGTCTTCCTTTTGTTCTCTATTTTAAACAGGTTCCCCTACGAGCTCCACAGGATGTAATCCTGGGACGGAAGGGGCCAGGGCTCAGGAATTCTCTGCATCCAAGCCAGCACCTGGGCTTGTTAGATCTAACCCCAATCAGGAGGGCTGGGGCACAGCACAGCAGCTCACTGTGCCGCTCTTTCAAGCCCTTTTAGCAGCTGGAGGCTCTGCCCTCAGGGCCAGTGACCAAAGTCGCCTTTTCCTGCCATCTCTCCTAGTGGGAGCGGCAGTGATGGAGAGCCAAGGGCTTCCTGGGCCCACGCCTTTGCCAGCAGCTTTCCTATCTGACCACACCCATCTATCTGGGGGATCAAGTAGGAAGGCGGTGGGCAGAGCTAAGATGGAGCCTTGGGAGTTCCCTTCCCCTGGGATGTCACAGACCAGGATACCCTCACACAATTAACCTTTACCCATGTTTTACCTTTCTACTTCTTGCTACTGAATTTCTCTTTACAGGTGTGTTAAAATGTTTTGGTATGTTTTAAAAACTGTGAAAATGAAAAGTGCCTTTGTCTAACAAGGAAACTATAGCCTCAGGGCCCCCGAAACTTGTTAGCTAGAACAATTAATCTCTAAACAGGCGGTGGACTTGGCCCAGTGGTTAGGGCGTCCATCTACCACATGGGAGGTCTGCAGCTCAAACCCCGGGCCTCCTTGACCCGTATGGAGCTGGCCCATGCACAGTGCTGATGCGCACAAGGAGTGCCTGCCATGCAGGGGTGTCCCCCGCATAGGGGAGCCCCACGCGCAAGGAGTGTGCCCCGTAAGGAGAGCTGCCCAGCGTGAAAGAAAGTGCAGCCTGCCCAGGAATGGTGCCGCACACACAGAGAGCTGACACAACAAGATGATGCAACAAAAAGAAACACAGATTCCCGGTGCCGCTGACAACAACAGAACAAAAAACGGACAAAGACGACGCAGCAAATAGACACAGAGAACAGACAACCGGGGTGGGGTGGGGTGGGGTGGGGAGGGGAGAGAAAGAAAAAATAAATCTTTTAAAAAAATCTCTAATCACTTACTGGCCTTTTGAAAGCTGGTTTAATTGGGGAACTATCAGACAGTAAAGCCATAAAACTAGGATGGCTCTATTTTTGCCCCTTCTCAGAAGAAGGAGCAATATTCGAGGAAGAAGCACTATTTGGCTTGGCAGTTTCATGTTGAAACCTAGTCAGCCTGTCTCCCAAGTCCAGGCAGTCCTGGGAATGCCCAGCAGGGGATCTATGATTCCCTGGGGTGGTGGGAATCAGAGAGCAGCCAAACGTTTCCTGAGATTTAACTAAGGAACTTCTGTTTGGGTCAGTCAGTCTCGGATCCTGTAATGGTCAGGAGTGCCTAGAACCAGAGCAAGAAATTGAAGGGCCCCCTTTCCTGGGGCCCAACCATTCAGAGAGCAGCCAAATATCCCCTGAGAGACAGACATCTCAGGCACTTTGATTTGGAGCCGCTGCTTGGTCTCCCGTTTGGCTCCCATTTGACTTGGGTGCACTGACCTGATCACTGGAGGAAGCATCAGATATCCCCCAGGACCTAGGTTGCCCTCTCAGGGACACCTGTGGGCCAGGTCAGCTCTGAATAAAAATTCTCAGGATGCTGAGACAGAGCATCAGTTCCAAATTATAGGGAGTAGTGAACTTCAGTCAGACTAGGACTCTGGGATGCCAGATCAGTCGACTAAAAAGGTGCTTCTTCATTCTTTCTTGAATAATGGGTATGGTCTCTAGCCCACCAATAAACTCCCCATAGGAGTATCTTCTCAGGAATCAGGAAATTCTGCCAATTGCTGGCCACAGTATAGCCAAGAGCAGCCTCTGTATAGGACCCTGAATTCCAGTTAAATCAATGTAAGAAAAGAAAACAGACAAATCTGAGGTCCAGAAACCTCAAGTCATGTCTCCTTAAAGAAATGAGGAAATAAACCTCAGTTTAAACTCAGTTGCGCCTATAAAAAGTGTGACTAAAGATCAAAATCCAAACCAGTTACTAAACCTCTCCTGAAAAATAAGAAACCTCATGTGTAATTAATTTAAATAGATGAAAGAGTTCCTAGAGATGCTAAAGGTATAAAATTCTTCTGTTTTACTTTGTCCTTAACTTTGTGTTCAACTTTGAAATCTGTGTTTTAACTTGGAAATCAGATTTGGGTTTCACCTGTTACAAATTAGATAACTGTGAAAGGTAACATGAAAATTAGTCTTTAAATGTCATTATTGTCTTCCTCATAGGTTTAATGCATAAATCACAAGTGGAATTTATTCAATTGTTAGAAAAGCAAAGAAACTTTGCAAAATTGTTACTAACATAATTCTTGTGGCTTAGTTAATAAAGGTACCCAATTCACCTTAAGGTAAAAACTTACTAGAAACTGTAACTCAGGATTAAGATTATTTATAGATGCCTTTATATTATAAAATAGCAGAATAATAATTAACTGAATTATAATTGGGTCAATTTAGCCTAAAACTACTATTGTAAATGTAAATTCTAAACTGACCTTACCTTCATTTATGGTTATTTCAAGCCTAGTCTCGCCCCTTACTTTGCTTATGGTTATTTCATAACAGCTTCTGTTCCTATAGCTCAGGGGAAAGCAAACTTGAGATATCCCTTTCTCCTCTCCTACTGGTATTAGTGACCCTGTTTTCTCTCATTGCTCCAAGTGTGGACTAAATTAAATTGCTGCTTGGTGGAATTTTTGACCTTTGGGGTTGAATGTCCACTCTTCCAGTCCAGCAGCTGCCAGAGTCCTGTTATGTCTAAGAACTGGGAAGTGAAGGAGGCCTCCTGCCTTGACTGTCAGGGTTCCTAAAAGTGGCAATTCATGAGAGAAACCAGTTTCACTGAGGCTTCAATAGCCTCAGTGAATATAAATATAATTAGTCTTGCTCATCCAACATCTGCTAAAGTCAAAGTAAAATATAAAATTCTGAAGCAAAGGATAGTCCACATATAAAAGCAGTTTTGTTAAGGAAGGAACTAAAAGGTCAGGCTATGCAGTGGTTTCTCAATTTGAAACCATAGAGGTGAAAGCTCTTCTCTCTGGAACTTCGACCCAGAAAGCAGAGCTGATTGTCCTTACCAGAAACTTAAAGCTAGCAGTCAGGAAATGGACTAATATTTATACAGACTCTAGTATGCTTTCACTGTCCTTCATGCTCATTCTGCTGTTTAGCAAATGAGGTTTCCTTACTAACAGTAGGTCACCTATTAAGCATGGGCAAGAAATCCTAGACTTACTAGAAGCTGTACTGTTACCTCAGAAAATAGCAGTTATGCATTGTCCAGGGCATCAAAGGACAGACACTGCTATAGCAAAAATGAAATGCTCATGCTAATGCAGCTACTAAAGTGACAGCACAAATCCAGGTTTCCTCCTACCCCTTATTCCAGCACCTGTATCAGTACTTAAACTTCCACAGTATACCCAGGATAAACAAACCAGGGCAGCTGGCCTGGGGTTCACCCTGGACGCTGATGGGTGTCTTGTTAAGAATATTCAAGTCTACCTGCCAAGAGCAGTGCAGTAGAAAGTCCTTCATGGACTTCATCAAGCCAATCATCTGGGAAAGGATGCCCTAACCAACTTAGCCAAACAGGTTTTTGAAAGACAAAGCCTGATAAAGACAGTCAAAGAAATTACCAGGAGTTACTCAATTAAAGCCAAAATGTAAGGAACTTTACTCTGTAGTTCTGATCATTCCCATAGCTTTTAAAGTTAAAGGAATGTCCAGCTTGGTGCACTAATCCTGAATGAAGCCAGCTGCCTAAGAAAGTGCAGCTCACCAAAAGCACCTGATGGGATGTATGAATGCCAGTCATTGGATGGCCTGAAAAACCTCTGCAATAGATAAAGGTAAGTAGCATCTGTGTCAAAGTCAGCTGTTTCCTCTAATTCTAACCCAAATGCCTATTGCTAGGGGAAGGGCAAACCAGACATCCCTTTAAGAAACCTTGCCCGTTTTCATCTCCTGTACTTTAACTAAAAAGGGCAATGCTTCTTCCCATTCTACTGAAGGAAGAGTATTCTTTCCCATCAACTTTGGGAAAATGCAGTCTTTGCAGACACCTGGTCTTTTCTACTTCTGTAGTCCAGTATCCTCTTAGTGAGATCATATATTCTCAAAATTCTAATTAAGTTTATTTCTTCCAGGATCAACATCTTGTTAGCCATATGGGGACTTCATCCAGCTTCATACAGGATGCCAGATCCATCTTCCTCCAATTGAGATAGAATAGCAGGGTTTTACACCTTGTCAGGTAGGGCCTACAGCCCAGAAATGGCAAGAAGTAGCTACAGAAGAAAGATCATCTCCCTTCAGCACCCCTTTAAGAGTAAAGGTGTAAGGGGGGAATGAAGTAGGCTAGTAAGGTAGAGAATCAATATATGGATCTGGAACCGGGCAAGAAGTTCACATGATCATCAATAACCCCCAAGATGGCTGCTGGAAGGCCCCCACTCCCAAGATTCTGCTATCCAGAACAAAGACTTCTTCTGGAAGCTAGAAAAAGCCCTGGATGTTCCTAGAGACTTTTTCATTGGGGTGTTCATGGGGAGTTGATGGGTGGAGTAATCAATCAAAACAGCAAACAGCTGGAACCCCTCCCCTACCATTAGCAAAGGGGTAGAATAATTAACTGTTTAAAGAGCCAAGCAGGGCCTGACCAAGCTCTTGCTCTCAGCTGTTTCATCTCTGGACCTGTCCTGCCCTCTGTCACCATTTTTCCTGTCATCTGGCCAAACAAATAAACCTGGGCATATACCTATGAGGGGAATTGTAGCCTGTAAATCAGCCTGCTTTATCACTTTTCACCCCTTTCCTCTCTACCTGGTTCCCCTGCTCTGTTATTTTCTCTTATTTCTCTTCCCTTCCTACCTGAATAAATTACTGGCCTAACTCACCTGGCGTGCTCTTGAAATTCATTTCTGCGGCATTGTCAAGAACCTAAATAGGGAAGCGGACTTGGCCCAGTGGTTAGGGCATCTGTCTACCACATGAGAGGTCCACGGTTCAAACCCCCGGCCTCCTTAACCCGTGTGGAGCTGGCCCATGAGCAGCGCTGATGCGCGCAAGGAGTGCCATGCCACGCTGGGGTGTCCCCGCGTAGGGGAGCCCCACGCACAAGGAGTGCGCCCCGTAAGGAGAGCCACCCAGTGCGAAAGAAAGTGCAGCCTGCCCAGGAATGGTGCCGCACACATGGAGAGCTGACACAACAAGATGATGCAACAAAAGAAACACAGATTCCCATGTCACTGACAACAACAGAAGTGGACAAAGAAGAACATGCAGCAAATAGACACAGAGAACAAACAACTGGGGTGGGAGGGGGGGGAAGGGAGAGAAAAAAAAAAAAAAGAACCTAAATAAAATCTAGTAACACTGTGTCCATGCAGTTTTGCATAAGAATTTCATTCCTTTTAATTATAGGTTTATAATCAAATTGTTCCCAATGCTATAAATATGATCTACATCATTTTCCTTTACCACAGAGGTTTATTTATTTCTCATTTTGACATTGACAGACCTTGGATGAACAATACCAATTCCAGTATACATTCACTGAGATCACTGACATCTCAAACTGGTTTCTTCTCATGACCTGCTGCTTTCAGTTCTTGACTCTCAAGGTGGGAGACCCCTACTCCCCAGTTCTCAGAGATTATCAGGGCTCTGGCATCTGCTGGACTAAAAGAGTGGACATGCAACACCAAGGGCCAAGGGCTCCACCAGGCAGCAGTTGTCCCAAAGGTCATGGGATCCCTCTGGAGTCCACACCTATATAATCATAAGAGAAAGCAGGACTGTTAACACCAGTGGAAGGACTAGAGACAGGGGTGTCTCAAATTTACCTTCCCCCAAGTCAGGGGGAGCAAAAGTTGCTGTAGCTACAAACAGGAGAATAGAGTGGTTACCATTTCAAAGGTGAGCCAAGGATTAGGCCAGTCCTGAAATAATCCTAAGCAAAGGCAAACTCAGTTTAGAAGTACCATCACAATGGTAGGTCTAGGGAAGAATCTCGTCTCAAAATAATCATAATCAAAGGGAAGTTCGATTTATAATTAACGTTACTAGAGCAAGCACACTCAAGGGTGAGGCTAGACCTGAAGTAACCAAAAACAAAGATAATTAGGCTAAGATTACTATCACAATAGTAGGTCTAGATAAATCCATGCAGTTCTAGCAATTTCAGGTATTATTCTTCTGCTGTTTTATATAAGTATAAAATGATCTTGTACTATGATCTTAACTCTTAACTCTTAGTTACAGTTTCTAATAAGCTTTTACTTTAAAAAACAAATTGGACACTTTTATTTATTAACTAAACAACTAAAACTATATTAGTAACCCTAATGTTGCTAGATTTTTCTACTTTTTCAGCAGTTGAATTAATTCCATTTGTGATTTCTCTTATACATCAAATCCAATTGCAAGATAGTATTTGAAGACTCACTTTTGGGTTAACTTTCACCATTATTCAATTTATAACAGGTGAACCCAAATCTGATTTACAATTTCCTAGACATGAGCAGATTGACAAAGTCAGAGTAAGCACAGATTATAAGAGAAGAGAGAATTTTACACACTTAGCATAGGGAAAGACCTGATGGAAGCCATTCTCCAGGAACTTTTAAATCTTAATGGTTGCCTTATGAAGAGGCTTCCTCTTCTCCAGAGGAGAGGCTTAATAAAAATCCTAGATCTTGATTCCCCATTCACTCCCCTTATTAGGCACAGTTGAGGCTAGAGAGGTCCAGAGTGGTAGGTTAGGTCCAGATAAAGAGGCTCCCGTGTTAATTAAGAAGAATCTTACCTGCCAAACCAAGGGTCACCCGAGTCTCCACCTGGTTGGTGGTTCACACGTGGCTTCAGGCCCTTTCCATCCTCCCCTGGGTCACAGCCCCAGTGGTCCGGGTGGTGAGGTGGTTTGGGGCCAAGTGTCTGCTGACAGAGTCTGGATTTGGGTAGCCCTGAGGTGACAGTGCCTTGATGGTGGCAGTTAGAAGGCAGGCCTGTCCTGGACCCTGCACCTGTCACTCCCTGCCTTCTCCATCTTGGCAGCATGGTTCGATGGTTGAAAACAGAGAAGACTGTTTCTAAAAGAGAGTTAATGGAAGTTTGGGGACCCAGGCAAAGTTTCTGCAGCTTTCTACTGATATGCAAGGCAGACTGGCTAATAAAGTGAGTTCCTAGGAGGATCTACCCTTCCCCAGAGTCAGCAACTACCAAAGGGTACTTTTATTGCCTCTACCAGCTTTCCTTGAAATAAGCCTGGGTTTTTGTCTTGCTTCTAAGTTATTTCCCTGAGCTTATTAAAATGGACTGATTTGGCAGTGCATTTTCTCACCCCTTCAAGAAGACATGGCCATGTGGTACCCTCAGATTTGCCTGTCTCCTCCTTCCCTCCTACACCGGTTTAACTGGAATTCAGGGTCTCACGCAGAGCCCACTCTTGGCTGCACTGTGGCCACGTGGTGTGGTAGGAAAAGATTAGCCCCTTCCTTTTTAGACCATTAGTAGGCACGTTGTCCCAATTCCTGACAACACACTCCTAGGAGTGTCTGCTGTAATGCTGGAGAAGCTGCACCCAGTGTTCTGGGAGAAAGGGAAAAAAGTCTGTTATATGAAACAGCATCTGAGATCTGGACCTGACCAAACTTCTGCCCTCCAAACTGTAGTGCCCAAGCCCTTAAGCCTTGGGGGACATTTGGAGCCGCTGCCCTCACTCCCAGCACCCTGGAAATCGCAGAAACCATGCTGCTGTGTGTCCCCAAGGCAAACCAGGACAACTTGGGGGATGCACAGAACCTAGATTCCAGACCGGAGCTGCCAAGCGGAGTGTTTGAACCTGGAAGGGGGCCTGGCTTGAAACCTTTCTTCTAGCCTACAACTTCAGAGGTTTTAGAAAGGTTGGCTGTGAGAGAGGCCACTGCCAGGGACGAATTTGCAGTTAAACCAGACATTAAGAGGCCCGTTAAAAGCAGAGACAGATCTGCGGCTTATAGGCAAACAGCCTCTGGGGCCCCGGAGGTAGTGGATTAAGAGTAACTTCCGGACCTCCCAGAGCAAGCCTCCAGGAACGGCCCAGGGTGAGAGTCTCAGGGGCCTCGCTAATAAAATAAAAGAGTGCCCAGACAGGCTTTAATTAAAAATTCACCAGGGCCAGGAGCATTCCTTGCCTCTTTTCTTCTGGCCTGGCTCACCAAATATGTCAGCAGAACACTCTGGGTTCTGGGCTTCTAGGTTCTTGGCTACGTCACGTGAAAGAATTTAAGGACATGCCATAGGGTATCAAAGAGTTTATTAAGAAGCAAGAAAAGAGGTAAGTACACAAGACATGGGTTGCGGGGGTGCCACAGGATGAGTCACACCCTAAGGTTTTCTTTATGGAATAATTTCAACCTAATTGTTTCAATCTCTTTAATAATATCCAACTATTAGGCCTTTCTAGTTCTCTTTGAAGTAATTTTGGTAAGTTACATTTTTATGACTTTTCTATGCTAGGTCTTTATATACATGATCATAAAGTTGTTCTTTATCTTTTTAACCTTTGCAGACTTTATGATGCCCCTCTTTTTGGCCCTGATATTAATGTAATTAGTATACTGATAATAAAGGTTACCTAATAAAAATTCATTTTTCCCCCTCCCATCATTTCCTTAAACTCTCTTCATTGTGTGTGTATTTCTTTCCTGTCCCTGCAAGAAAACTCTAGGCCCACTTGGATAGTAGACAATTCTAACTAACTTTAGATTGGAAACAATCTAATAATCTAATACATTGCATCATAATCTGTATAAGCGGTCCATTATTACTAAAACTTCTGAACTAGAGTCACCACCAAAACATTTCCTCCTTCCACCCCTTCTTCCAGTTTTTAGGCTGAAAACCTTGGAGGTGGTAGGGGAAGAGAATTCTTGATTTGCCTTCTCTCTTTCCTGTGTTCCTCAGTTAGCTAACGGGGCTTTCCTCTTCCAGGGTTGTTTTGTGGAAAGGGAGAAAGCAGAGGTGTAGAACTCTTACTTGATCTGATTCAATGTCAAGTTGGCCTCCAGTTTCTAGGGTCTACAAGGTGATTCAGCTGCCCCTCTGAAGTCTTGGTGACTTCTTGATACTTTACATGCTCCCTCATTCCTTCCAACTCTCTTTCTCACTCTTGCTGTCTCTGGATTCATTCTAACCAGAAATTTGTCCATTTTATTAGCTGCTTTAAAGAACATTGTTTTGGGCTCTTTTGAGTCTTACCATTTTATCTTTAATCTCTATTTCTCTATTTTATATAAAAACGATAACTCTTATAATCCACTAGAAAGCAAGTTGCACAAGGGTCCATTTTGTACAATGCTATTTTCTCAGTGCATAGACCATTTGCCTGAATAATAAAACAAATAAAATGAATTTATCTTTATAGCCTTCCTTCCTTACCATTTTGTTTTTCCACTTCTCAAGTTGAATGTTTAGCTAATTTTCATCCACTTTTGTTATGCTAAAAATAAAAAAAGTCATGTCTATAATTTTTCTCAATGTACACTGTTGCATCCTAAACTTTTGAGAGGTAGATTTTCATTATCGTTTAGTAAGTAATTTTTAATTCCATTATTACTATTTTTTAAATAAATTATTTAGATGTACCCTTTTAAACTTCCAGATTTGGGGGATATACTTTCTACCCTTGTGTGATAGCTTGAAGTTGTTCTATTAATCCCAAAAAGAAAAAGATTATTTTCCTGAACTAACCCGTTCCCGTGAGTGTGGGGGACCTTCACTGAGACGTGATTTAGGGCTGGGTCTCCCTCCCTCACTGGAGCTTTATATGAACAGGCAGAGAGACATACACACAAAGAAAGGAAGACACCATTTTTGACCGTCATGGGAGAGAAGACTTGAGGATTGCTAGGAGGCAAGGCTTAAGCATGAAACCCCCAGGAGGCTGGGACAGGCCCATGGGGCAGCTCAAGGCTAAAGAGCCCAGCCCTATGCCTGACAGCCCACAGTTGAACTGGGGAAGAAAGTGGAGCAGACTGAGGGAGGAGGCGGGAGGGAGACAAGCCTTAGGCCTGACTATCCACAGCTGGGCTCCGGCGCATGGTGGACCCAGAAGAAGGCAGGGTCCTCGGCAGAGATAGCCAGCTGTCTTTCTCACCACCTGGCAGGACTTTGGTGAAAAGCATCTCTGCTGATGCCTTGATTTGGACATTTCATGGCCTCAGAACTGTAAGCTTTCACCCCTAATAAATTCCCCATTGTAAAAGCCAATAGGAAATTTCTGGTACTTTGCACTGGCAGCTCTGTGGCACACTACAGATTTAGAACACAATAGTGTTGTGATCAGAATATACTGGTAATAGCGCTTTTTTATTTTTCCCAATCTGTTCATACTTTATGGTACGCTAGGTAGACAATTTTAACTGTTCCATGTGTGTTAGAGAAGAATATGCATTTCCTGCTTGTTAAGTGCAGGTTCTATAA
The DNA here is from genome assembly GCF_030445035.2 of Dasypus novemcinctus. Classification (NCBI taxonomy): domain Eukaryota; kingdom Metazoa; phylum Chordata; class Mammalia; order Cingulata; family Dasypodidae; genus Dasypus; species Dasypus novemcinctus. The sequence continues at coordinate 85,524,043 of NC_080688.1, read as the reverse complement.
ATGTCCATTGTTTTCCCCAAACTTTTTGGTCTCAGGACCTCTGAATACTCTTATAAAACAATGAAGACTTCAGAGAGCTTTTTTTAAAAAAAATTAACGTCAGTTTTATCTATCTTCTACCATATTAGAAATAAATAGAGGCACTTAAAATGTTTAATTCATTTAAAAATAACAGTAAACTATTATACGCCACTGAGAGATAACCACAATAAAAAAATGATTTGTACTTCTATAGTTTTATTTCCCTCACATATATTACACAGACTGAACTAAAATTAGATGGTGTTTTCCAACGTTGTATTCCCTCAACACTAAGAGAGGTCTGCAGGCCAAAAGCAACAGCATCACCTGGGAAATTGTGAGGAGTGGAAATTTATTGGCAGCACTCCAGATCAGAATCTCTACGGAATCTCCAGGGCATGATATGGTATCTGTGTTTCAGCAATCTCTCCAGTAACTGATGTTCACTAAAATTTGAGAAGCACTGCTTTTTATGGTATCAGGATCACCTCTCCATTTAAAAAAAACAAAACATTTTATTTTTAAACGTTTATTGTTAGAGCATACATACAGAAAAGTACACAAAATATAAGAATATGGCTCAATGCATTTTCAGAGTGAACATATCAGTGTAACCAGCGCACAGGTCAAGAACCAAGACATGCTCTGCACCCCTGACTTTTAAGCCATTCATAAATTTGTCTGTTTTTTAACTTTATGTAAATGAAATCATATAGTACCATTCTCTTGTTCCTGGCTATTTTGCTTAACAATTTGTTTACCACAGGTGTCATGTTATTCCTTATACAACAGTTCATTCACTGACATTGGTATGTAATATTCTGCTACAAGAATACAACACAACTTGTCCACTCTACTTTTGGGTATTTGAGTGGTTGAGTTTCACAATTACAAGAGTCCTATTAACATCCTTGTGTTTTTGTTTTTTTTTTTTATTTGGGAACTTTTTATTTTTATACACATGACAAGATTTTACACCAAGAATAGTCAGTTAAATAGTACAAATTTACATTCATGAGGAATGTTAAAAAAAAATTCAACTAAAAAAACCCACTTCTTCCTGTGACCCACAATTCCAACATTTTACAGTGCAGGGGAGAAGGGGGTAGGGGGGAGCATCCAAAATAAGTCTCTCCTAAAAGAAATGACTTAAATTTCACATTCCCTCTTCATACAGGATCCAAATGATGCATGTTCAATTTACAATTCATCTTTTTCAGCTGTAGATTGCTTTGTTGTTTCTTGTTCTTCTTCATCTGTTCCTGCATCCATTTCTTCTTCTTCTTCATCTTGCTCTGTGTCTTCTGTTGTGTCATCTGTTGTTTCTTCAGGTTCTTCTTCAGGTTCTTCTTCAACCTTTGCATCAGGGTCAATGTTCAAACTGAGGCGAAGCATTCTTTCTATTCTATCGCCATAGGCTTTAGTGTCTGGTAAAACATATCCTGACCGCAATGTTGCTGTTTCAAACAAAACTACAGCAAGATCCAAAACTGTTTTGTCATCTTCATCTTCCTTAACCCGTCGAAGCATGTCTCTGATCAGCGGATGTCTGGGATTAATTTCAAATGTTTTTTTCTGACTGGCATAATAATTGGTGGAGATGTCCTTGCCGGTTTGGTATGCTTGAGCCTTCATAATTCTCTCCATGTTTCCAGACCAGCCATACTGGCTAGCCACAAGAGCACACGGAGACTCTGTCAGGCGCTGAGATACCATGGCCTTTTCAATCTTGTCCTTAAGGGCTTTATCTTTCATCCAGTCTTTTGGTGAAAATATGTACATACAATGGCCATGGAATATGCCTGTATATTAAGTAGTTTAGTTTTAAACATTAATAGAACCTCTCTTAAATCTCAAGGAAATTCATTGCCACTTGAGACAGATAAGCAGGAAAACCTTAAATGCTTTTAGGTAGTTAAAAAAGTTATTCCATATTGTACTATGAACTCACTAAATAAAAATTTTAGTACATGGGAATCTAGCCTTGTTTTCCATACAAAAACTCTAAACTATTTGTTGCATTGTTATTGTCATACTGAGATTGATGTTTTATTTTATTCATTTGCGATTGCCTGGGTTGGTGCTGTGCAATAGAAATATAATTCGAGCCACATACATAATTTAAAATTTTCTAGAAGCCACATTGAAAAATAAAAAGAAATGGTCAGTAACTTAATCAGTATTTAGAGTTCAGAAATTTAACCACTACTTAGGTTTCATTAAAGTTGAAAAAGGAGATTCACATACCTTGGTTGTTTCAACCACACTTGAAAGTTTTCCAATAACTTAATCCAGCATCAGTTTTAAATGCAAGTTTATTAAAATTAAACACACATTTATTAATCAGTCACCGTAGCCGCATTGTGAAAGCTCAATAGCCGCATGTGACTAGTGACTATCTATTCGGACGGCACAAATCTAGGTTGAGTGATTTAGGTTGTCCTCATGCTAAGTAAGCTATGATGCAAATTCTAACATAAATTATCTTGTTTTACATGCTGTGTAAAACAACGTTACTTCATAGTAAGTACTATACTTATTCCAAAACTGAATCAGAAAACGGAAAAAATCATCAAAAATTGTATATTATGCTCAATTCTTTCAGGTTTCAAGAGAAGCAATTTTTAAAAAGGGGGCGGGGATTCCCTTAGTTGGCAAAATGTATTAAAGGCTCTTACTGCTATAAGACAGACCCCCAGTTTTGGAAAAAGATTCAAAAAGGATCCCAAATACATACTGGAAATAAATGTTCCCATTTCTTTTCCCGCGCTAACGCACGCCTCCCTGCGTTTCATCTACCATCAACACGCCCAGCTTGGCTCAGCTCCCCGCACAGGCGGAAAGACTGGGCAAAACTCAAATTTCAAACTGAGCTCTCGAGGCCCACCTGCAGGGCCAAACTTAAGCTAAAAGCCGATTTTTAACCTGTCACGCCACTCCCCCATCAGCAGAGTCCGCGCGCGTCTAGTTCCCACGCTGCCCGCGACGGCGCAGGGCGGAAAAGAGCGTGAGAAGGCTAGCGCCCATGCGCCGCCCGCCCGCGCATGCGCAGCGCGGAGCCGGCGGGGCCGGGCGGGCGGCCGCCCCGCCCCCGCCCTCCACGCCTATCCTGCAGTCCGCGCCCCGACGGCTCTGCTTCCCTTTCCGGGAGCAGGAGCGGCCGGCGTTAGTGTTTCTTTCCCCCCTTTGGCATTGTCGCCTTCTGCTTGAGCATGGCAGCCAGGAGTCGGGGGGCTGCCCTGCGACTCTGTGCCACAGGTAATGGCCGCGAGGGGAGGGTCGCGGTCCCTCGTCCTCCCGCGGGGCGCAGGCGCCGGACCCGGGGCGGCGGCGACACGTCCGCCTGGCCCTGGCTTCCTGCCGTTCTGCGGGGACCACCCCTCCTCCCCGCCCGGTCCCCAGCCCAGCTTTGCTGCGGAGACGGTGCGCCGGCGTCCCCTGCGGGGTTTTCTTCTTTGTGGCAGGAAGTTCCCGGAGCGCCGGCGCCTTGGACAGGCGAGCAGAAGACACCTGCCCTACCTGTGGCCCACCTGGCTTGGGCCCTTTAGATTCTTATCGTTAGGTTCGAAGAGTCTACCGCCTGTGGGCTAAGAGGAGGTTGGCAAGGACACTTCACGGTCAAAGCTGGGCTTGTGCAGTGTCAGAGAGTGCCCGGGCCATGTGTCAGCCTTTCTCAGCTTCAGCATCTGGTGCGCTGCTTCCCACTGTGGTTTGCTCCACTCAGCAGCCATTTGTTGAGTGCCCACTATGTGCCAGGCCCTCTGCTCTGTAATAAGTATGAGAGAGAACAGCTCGATTTTGTTTCTATCAGAATACATTTTTTTAAAATCACAAACAAAAAACTAGTAGTATTTTGAATGGCATTTGGCGTTTATTGAATGGTGTTACAGAAAAAGGAGAAATACAGAAGAACAATTTCTGACCCTGCTCCAAAAAGATGGAATGATAAAAAGGAAAAATAGAGTAAGAATAATTTGAAAAAGAATCTCTACGTTTTAGATTTTTTAGTCTGTGTAGAACTTGCCTGTCATAGTGCCTGCTGCATGCACAGTAAATATTTATTAAATGAATGAACTCCTTTTAGTTTTGCTTCACTTTTACCCTGGAATGGGTCAGTGATGAATTTTTTATTAGGTTGTAAAATTTAAAAAAACATAGATACTGAACACACAGTACAAGCCAAATGATAAGCCAACATATGTCTTCTCTTTCATTTCTTCTTTTTTTTTTTCAGTTGTTCTACTTGATATGGCTGTCGGTAAAGGTTTTGTAGAAGATTTAGATGAATCGTGAGTATAAGTATTCTAGTGGTGTTTAACTTTCTCCAATTCTGGTGTCATCTGAATATTTGGTATACCAATTCTACCTTTTAATAGTATAGACATTAATGCTTATATGGCACCAATTTTGTTTCAGAGTTCTGAGTGCTGTATAATAAAAAGAGGGATGTGCTCCAGAGTTTTACTGACTCTGGTAAACCATTCCATATTCTGTTTTACCATTCTTCTGGTACTTACCACAATTTACCTTGTAATTGTAATTTGTATCTTTCTGCTTTAATCACTACTGAGTGGGCACTGGAATTTGGGGACCGTACTTTATTTACCTGTATTGTCTTACAGCATTAATCACAAAGCCTTGCTTATAGCTGAGGAGGCCTGCTCTAAGCCAAAATCTTACCTGTGATTTTTTTAACCACTATAGGCAATTATGAGACTCTGCCTGGCAGGCCTCATGGGGAAAGCTACTCCCCCCGCACCAGACTTGGTACACAGCCAGTCCTTTGCAGTCTCTGGAGGAAGCTGTAGTCAGGGACTCACATACCTTCTACCCACATACTCCCTGCCACCCCCGTATACATATCTGCATCCTTAGCCCAGACACCTCAATTTAGGGCCTTTTTATTTGGGCCTTTGGTTGAGGCACTTTACTCCACCTTTCCACCCCCTTACCTGTGGGTTCATAAAGAGGCAGAAACCCTTTGTTTATGACTCCTCAGTATTCACTCCATTGCCCTGACCCTCCCCTAGTGCTGTTCTGTGAAGAAAAACGGAACACGGGCAAGCTGGTCCCTCTTCTTGCCTCTTGCCTGCACTGTTGCAGTGAGTGAATAAAGGTTTGTTCATTACTTTCCGTTTGGCTTGTTGTCCTGATTGACCACCTCGACACCTGTTTGCGAAACAAAACCGGTACAGTGATCAGGGTTGTAGATTGAACACAATACTGTTCTGGAAGAGCAAAAAGCCTGACAATTCCATGTGGCTCTTTGCCAGCCATGCTACTGCATCTTGGAAAGTGTTATTAGGTTGTTTACAGAAACTTTTCAGTACCAGTGGGAGCCATTGGTTTTTCTCTTTAGCCCTTGGCTTGTCCAGTGGGTCAAATTAGTGATCCAGCAGAGGGATCTAAGAAAACTAAGGAAGCACTTCCCTTGGCTACTGCTTGGGTCTTCTGGTGATGGGACCAAAGACTGTCAGAGACCTTGTATTCTGAATTGTGCCTAATGATTCTTGTGTAAATATCTCTGGCACCAACTGATGCCCACAGCTTATTGAGACTTGTACCTCTAGAGAAAAAAAGTGTGGAGATCTTTGAGCTAGCTCTGCCCAGTGACCCAAAGAGACTGTAGACTTTTGCCCCCATGGTGAAGGAGATGAACTCTGATGAAGGAGAATGACACCTTTTGGGGTGCATCACTTCAGGTCTCCTCTTCCAGAGTGCCCTAAAAGCCACTTGCCTAGGAGGAGGGGAAAGAGGGTCGCCAGAGGGCATACATCTGAGACCCTCAGTTCGGTGTTATTTGGGCTCAGCCATGCTTGACCCACCTGTGATGAGTTCCTTCCCACTGAAAAACATTCCTGACCACCCTTGTTCAAGGCTATAGTTTCCCTGCAAGCCATGCTGGTGGGTCCCTTGGTTCTAAAGTGAGTGATTAGGATCAGTGAATGATGAGACTGTCAGCCAGACTTCGATTTCACTTCATGACTCTCACAGACGCTATTGCCCTAGCTGAGTGAACTTGGCATGTAGCAATTGACATTCTAATGCCTTTTGCAGTATCTTTCTCCACTGGGGTGATCACAATTAATTTGCCTTCATGTGGAATAGGTTTTGATACACCTTTAATGTCTTTCCACAAGGCTACCTAAATTCCATGGTCATCTGCTATCAAGGGGTAGGCCTTGATCTGAAAAAAAGTCCCATTTCTGGAGGAAACATTCACTTTCCACTATATTGATGTTATCCTTCTGCCAGGCTACCCAACAAGGACCAAACCCTGGTGACACACATGGGACAGCACAGCTGGGCCACTAATACAATGTACAAGACCTTTCTTAATTTGCCAGAGCTGCCATTGAGACCTCCTGGACCACGGGCCTGATTCACTGATAGTTCTTCCTGGTTAACTTGTGCCGGGATGAACTGGTGTGCTGCTCCCATCCAACCTGAGAGAGACCTGTACCACACGATAAAGGATGCTTGGCACAATGGGCAGGGCTTCATATGGTGGGGATGGCTGTCCAGGTTACCCTAGCAAAGGAACTGTTCTGTGTTTTCCTTCACTCATGGGCTATGGCTCAGGGCCTGGTTGTTTGGTGAGGCCAGTAGTAGTTTAGACTGGCATATATAACAAGCCTCGTGTAGATGAGGCATGTGGATAAAAATTGGTTCTGCATTTAGTTAGCTTTTGTTACTCATTCAGATGCTCACCAGATAGACCCCTACACTAATGAAGGGGAATGTGATCAATAAGCAGACTATGCTTGTCAGGTAAACACGGAGACAGTTGTTCTCTGCCCCAGAGCAAGGTGTGCTAACTGATTGCCTCCTGGATCTGTGAGAGGACAGCCCATTGAAATTTGTACATCACCCTAGACTGGGCCTGACACATGGACTGCCACTGTTGTGAGAAGATGCCAAAACAGAAGGTGCCACCTACCGAATCTTGACCAAGGCTAAAAATACTGTCCAGGGACATTTTCTTTAAACCAGCGGCTGGCCAGGGTACTTTGGTAGAAAGATCATAATGGGTTCCATGTCCTGTCTAGAGGGTTCTGCTGGATCTCAGTTTTAGTTGACACTTCTTTTGGGTTAAGACTAGCCATCTTCTGCACTCCACTCACTCAGGCAACGCTCTCCAGTTCTATAAGACCATATTTGTTTTCCGTTTGGGTTTCTTGAGCATATTGTATCTGATAATAGCTCTGGATTTGTGACCCAAGCTATACCTCAGTGGGCCTTATTATGAGCCATGCAATGGACTCTGCATGCTCTCTATTATCCCATTGCAGGGGTGGTTTGAGTGTTTTAATGAATAATTAAAGGGCTAAGTGGTAAATGAGAGGGGACAAGATACCCCAAACTGGATTCCACATATCAGGCCAGCAGACTGGTGTCTCAATTCAGCAGTTCCCTAAAGAGTACTTATTTGCCTCATGTTTGACCAAGTTGTCTGCCCCTTTCTTAAAAATTATTGACACCTTGATCTTCTCATAGAGCCTCAACTCCGTGACCCAAGCACTGTTGCCTAACCACGTAGTCTGATTTCCTGCTGGCCAGCCAAGGAGGGGGCTGTGATTTCCAATACTTTGTGTAGCATGTGGGTCAGTGAAAACTGTACAGTAGAACAGTCCATCATGAGGCTTAGAAAGCTTTCTGGCTCTCTAGAGGAGGCCCTGATGGGCTATGGGCATTTTTTCCTGGCTTGCTAACAGTTGGGGCTCATAGCTACATTCCCCCTCTAGGAAGACCTGATCATCCTGCTTGGAGTGATTTTGATCATGACCATGGTTGTCTGTTGCCTCAGGTCATTCATTTATTGTCACCGTCCTTCAGTGTCTGGTCCACTTGTGTCCTTATTACCTGTGCCTTGAAGGATCAAAGGGTGGAGTTGAGTTGAGGAGTCCGACTCCAGACCAAAATCCCATCTGCCCATCTGTAATATTTTAGCCCTGACAGTAGGCAGTTACAAGGGGAAGCAGCGCTCCCTACAGACTTGGTGCACAGCCAGTGTTTTCCTGTCTCTGGAAGATGAAGTCAAGGATTCAGGCCCCCGTGCCAGCCATGCTCATACACATACCTGCATTCCTAACACAAGCACCTCCATTTGGAGGCTGTATTTGGTGTCCACTGAGACCTTTTTGGGTCCTTTGGTTGAGGATCTCCACTTTGACTTAGTACCTTTTCCCTCCCACCCTGTAGACTTTTTTTTTTTTATCATTCTCTTTGTCTTAACTACACGTTTAAGGGTTTTATTAAAACATCCCCCAATGTCTTTTGTTATTCATCCAATGTAGATTGAATATAGATCTCTGTGCTAGGCACTAGGAAATGAAAAACTTTCTTCCCTCAAATAGACTATTTATGATTGCATAATATGTACGTTATGGTAGTGGGTATGGACATTAAGGATCATAAAGAAAATAAGGATGAGATCGTTAAACTAATTATTTGTAGCTGTGGGGAATTTAGGAAAAAGTGCTTTCAACTGGATAGGATTTAAACCTGTTGAAGAATATAGAAAGTCAAATGAATTTTGTAAGCTTAGTTGTGACAAACACCATCATCTCTCAGGAAACTTTAACGTTCTTATATTTGAGTGGACAGGTTAGTTGGAGCCACATCAGTTTAGGAGTTTGGACCTTGTTTCTGTAGGTCACAGTTGGCCGTAGAAGTTGTCAAGAGAGTAAAATGACCAGAATTGTGCTTTAGGAAGATTCTTTGGCAGTAGAGTGTTGTTTCCGAGGTCTCCGTGATCAACTGCGGGTTTGATGATTTGCTGGCAAAACTAGCAGAACACACAGGACTCAGTTTATAGTCACCATCAGCAAAGGGGAAAGGCTTGGGGTGAAGCCAGGCACAAGTTTCCAAGAGCTCTCTCCCAGTGGATTCACACAGGATGTACTTAATTCCTCCAGCAAGGAGTGTGACAACATATGAAATGTTATCTACCAGGGAAGCTCATTAGAGACTACAATGCCAAGGGTTTCTAATCGGGGCAGGCCATGCAGGCAGTGTTTGCCTACCATGTACCAAAATTCTGGACCCCCATAAGGAAAGCATGTGTCCAGCACGCATCATGTTGGCACAGTTTAGGCACAGTCAGCCACCCTTATGAGGATGGCAGGAGCCCCCTGATATCCAAGTTCAAGGCCATCCTTGCCAGCAGTTCTTTCTAAGGATAGCAACTCAGGCCTGCAAATAACTTTTTTACACACATACAAGAGTAGCTTTGGTGTGCATTTAAGTTCCACTTTAATTCTTTTTTTTTTTCAGATTATTTATTCCTAATTATTTTATCCCTTATCAGTTTTCTAATTTTCTAATTGAAGTGTTTATTGGACAGGATAAGATGTGGAGGTCACTGAATGAAATTTTACACAAAAATATATTGAAAAGAATTTCTTCTGAGTTCTTTCATTTGCCAATTTATCATCTCTGCCTATACTATTCAACTGTAAAGTGGGTACAAACATAAAATATTTGTTTTTGTTCTTAGGTTTAAAGACAATCGAAAAGATGACATTTGGCTTGTAGATGTGAGTATGTAAATTTTATGTACTTATTTATCCCCCCTCACTATTTTAAGTATTACTTTCTATTTTCCTCCCAAATATGGTAATACGCAGTTTGTGCTTTATCTGTATTATTCAGTTTATTTTCTTAGTTATTATTGTATAGGTTTGTATGTTAACATGAACCCTAGAGCTTTAAGGTTGCTGGAAAGGGAGTGTGTTTGTAGTGAAATAATGGGGTGGGGGTATTAGGAGGGAAAGCAGATCCTATTTTATGATGAGGTCAGTATTTGGATTATGTCTGAAGGAAGTTATGGTATGATATTATTATAGTATTCACTCTTGTTTCTTCCTATTTTCCAAGAGTTTGAGTATACTAATATCACTCAGTAGTCAAAATCATATTTTCATATTAATAGTGTACAAAATGAAATTTTCACCTTCCTTTCCTCACTTTGAAGTTTGAAATATATTTAAACCCTATGATATTTGGGATTTGCTTTAAAATGCCTCAGCTATACATTAGGATGGCAGTGAAAATGATTGAACAAAACCAAAAGAATGACAGAGTTGACAATTATTGAAGCTAGGTGTTAGAGCAGGGGGGTCCATTGTTTAATTTTCTCTCTCTCCCTTTGTGTATGTTTGAAAGTTTCCATAATATGAAGTTTAAAAAAGTCTTATTTCATGGAAGTACAGCAAGCAGTGTGTTACATCATTTTATGTGGTGAATCTAAGTATCACTACAGCTTTCTGGTGATGCCAAAGGAGAGTGATGGTCTGTGGTTTTAGTTTAATCAACCTGACCTATCTCTAGGCCAAACCTTAGGCCAGGTTCTTCATGATCTCCCATACCTTGCTGGTGGCTAGGCTGAAAGTTAGTAAAGACACCTACTCTGTTGGAATTTGGGAGTAGAAGTAGTTTGATGCTTATTAATCTTCAAGGAGTATGTATTTGGTGTGTTTTATGTCTTTTGTGACTTAATTTTATGTAGAACATAGACATTCATTTGGAAGGAAGACTTTTACTGTAAATTTTCTGTTTAAAACATGTATTATAGTGATTTAAAAAGAACTTAGAATGGTATCAGTGTTGAAGTTATGCTAAGAGTTAACCTGTGTTTTTATGTGTGTGTTAGATCTTTTATTATATAAACACTTTAAAATTGTATTTACACTTTTTGTCTAAAACAGATTATTAGCAGGTCCTGTAAAAGATTTTTTATAACGTTAAGGTTGTTCATAATAGCACAACATCTTAGTGGTTGTTTTCTTTTTTTTTTTTAAAACAAGTTTTATGCACCATGGTGCGGCCATTGTAAAAAACTGGAGCCAATTTGGAACGAAGTTGGTCTTGAGATGAAAAGCATTGGTTCTCCAGTTAAAGTTGGAAAAATGGATGCTACTTCCTATTCTAGTAAGCGTTTACTTTGTATTATTTTACTATTCTCACAACAAAAATGTTTTAATTGCATACAGTGCTTTCAAGGTGACAAAAAAATATTTTCTTTGTGTAAAATTGAAGTTATGTTAATAACTTGACTTTATTTTATGAGGTAAATGAATTAGCTGTTGAATGTCTACTATGTACAGGCCAAATCAGGCTTTCCACCTGTTTCTGTAAATAGGGTTGTGTTGGGACACAGTCACACTCATTTGTTTACTATTGTATATGGCTTGCTTTTGTGTTGCAGTGGTGGAATTGAGTAGTTGTGGCAGAGACTGTATGCCCCACAAGCCTAAAATTTATTATCTAACCCTTTACAGAAAAATGCTTAAAAGATTCAGAAAAAGGAGATATTAACTTTAGAGAAATATGAGGCATGATAGAAATTTGAAAAGAACATGGCTTCAGAATACAGGCTTGGATTCAAATACTGGCTCTGCCTGTTATTTTTCCTTGTAATGTTGGGGAAGTTTCTTAACACCCCTGAACTTTGGTTTCCACATTGATAATATGAGATTGCAGTTTGGAGCAAGACAGACCTAAATTTTAATCCCAACCCTCCTGCCATGTCCTAGTCTATGGCTTTGGGAAAGTGTATTTCTTAATCTTAGTTTCCAAGTCTGAGCAAAGGGAGAGATAATCCTCAAGGTTGCAAGGATTGTGTTAATATGTTGTATTCTAAAACCTCTAGTACAATGGCTAGCTTACATAAGGTGTTAAGGGATAATATCGGATTATTAAGAGCCTTCTAGGTCAAGCAGTGTTTTATCAGTTGTCAGTCGGGAGGTATTACATATTTTTGAGATGGCAGATAAATTCATAAAAATGTTTCTGGGCTTTTAATAGAATGTTTACAGTGGAAAAGAGTGGTTAGAGGCAGGAAGATCATCTAAAGCTACTTTTGTATGAGTCTAGGTATAGGAAGGTAGGTATAGGATTAGGTGGTGGCAGAGGCCACTTAATTATAGCATCAAGATGTTTCATGTGCTATAGAGAAAAATGTTATCTTCCTAGCTTTGAAAGAAAGAAGTGTCCAAATAACTACTCTTTAAGAATTACAAATAGGTTTTTAATATATAACTCTTAAAGTTTCCTTAAATACTCCAAGATCTAAATCTAAGTAGAAGTTTTAGTAAAACTTGCAGTCAAAAAGATAAAGAAATAGAAAATTTTTTTCTCAAGCCATCTGTCAACATTATTCTATGTCTAGCTATAGAATACTAAAGGATTAGCTACGTCACAGATACCTGTTCAATCTGTATAGGTCACTTTCAGACAGACATGCTGAGTGTTTCTCAAAGTGTAGTCTGCAGATTACCTGCAGTAGGATTCCCTGGCACTCATTGCAAGTTCAGATTCCAGAGGCTCACACCTTCCTGACCAAATGAAAATTTGTGGGATTGGGTCATGAGAATTCATATTTTTAACATGTTTTTCAGGTGATTCTGCTGTACACTTAAGTTAGAGAATACTATTTTGACTGATAGTTACATATAGTGTTATTTTATTTATTTTTTTGGTGTGTCGCTTCCCACGGGGGCCTGTGCCTCTCCTTGTCAGGCAGGTCTGGGATGCCATTTTTCTTTCTTTTTTTTACCAGGAGATCCCCGGGATCGAACCCAAGTCCTCTATACGGTAAACGGGAGTTCAATTGCTTGAGCCACAGCTGCTTCCCCGCATAGGGTTTTGGTTTAGGGTAGAATAGAATTATTCAATGTGATTGCGTTTAGAAAATCCCTCCTGAGTCTTTGAGGGTAGCTTATTTCTCGCTCATGTAATTGGAGTGCTTGAAAACAAGTGTCTTCAGACTCACTTAGCCTAACAAGTTTCTGTGCCTTGATTTCTTTTTTTTTTTTTAAAGATTTATTTATTTATTTCTCTCCCCTCCCCCACCACCCCGGTTGATTTCTTAACTAGAGAAATTTGAACTATTAGGATTTAGCCTGCCCTTTGTATTTGGAATTATGCCAAAAACTTCCAGAACCACAGTGTTAAATGATAATAGCATAATCAAATCGCCTTTTTAAAAAGCTATACATTGACCCATGGAAATTCATAAATGGATTTAGCCTCTCTTTTTGTACATGTCACTTGAAAAATGAGTGCAGAATTCATTCAGAAGTTAAACAGTGATATGATGCTGTATGTAACGGTGCACTGGATTCTCTTACAAAACCACTGACATTTTGTGTATTTACTCTCACACGTAAGTGTGACTTTTTTTATGGTAAAGATCATATTTTGCTTCTCTTTGGTATATAAACTTGGAGCAGTATTTCACGAATAACACTCTGATTTCTTATTCACAGGTTATATTTGCATATCAGTTTTACCTTTCTAGATGAGCAGCTCTTTTGGGGAAGGCTCTCTTAATCTCGGCCCTGTTGTTGTTTGGGGCCTGAGTCTCTCTCTTGTGGGATGGCGTTGGGGTGGTTCCTGTGTGTTGGCGGATGCTGGTGACATCCTGGCCTCTACCCACGGGGTGCCAGTGGCGCTCTTCCCTCCTTTCCCAGTTGTCGTGACCAGTTTTGTCTCCAGACATTGCCGAATGTCCCCTCAGTGCAAAACTGTCCCTAGTTGAAAAAGGG